>NC_045796.1:23909548-24573763 GCF_009873245.2 Balaenoptera musculus
AAGTGAAACATTTATTACTTCAGCATCATGAATGCCGTGTCCACATTTGAAACACAGGAATGCAGAAATGTAGGAGACAAGAGATGAAATAGCTAAACATAATTTGATGTTGGAAAGTTTAGTGATTCCACATAAAAAGAGGTGGGAAGAAAATATAGGAAGCATAAGGTGTAAGAGAGGTCTCATCAACCACGAATGAGATCAGATAGATTTTACTGTGGTTTTCACCTTTTCCACTGTTTGAAGCTAGACAGTCTAGTGACTGGGGCAGATTTCAAATCCGGCAATTTAGGACAAGACTTTCAGATCAATATTATTAAGTCCTTGAACTAAGTTGAGGAAAGCACTTTCTATGCATACTTTAGGGTTTGTGTTAAATTAACAGAGACAGGTCTCCTGATGCCAAGAGAAGTTTGTAAAGAGGAAGCACACATGTTCCAAAGGCCTCAGGGCTCTTGGAAGGGTGATTTCAGAGAAAAGGAGGAGAAACAGAGCATTCATGAAAAAAAGCACTGATTGAATGCAGATGTGCCGCCATTGACATGCCTGCCTCCTGCCCTAGTCCACTGGCTCTCTGAGATCGGATTCCAGCATACACTTTTTTTGGGCGCTTTCCCCAGAATCCTTCTAACCAGTCCATACCTTTTCTATTTCTTCGTTTCCTTTCAAGTGATGGAGTTTCAAAAGCATCCCTTTCATCTTTGCTTAAACTTTTCCCTACTGTAGCTAATGTTTCCTTTTCTTCTTTGTAATGTCTGGTCTCTATTTGTCTATTTTGTTGATTCCATATAAAACCAAAACAGAAATAGTACCTATACATAAATATATATACACACACACACACACATATATATATATATATATATATATGTATTGCTTCTTAATACATACAGCTAGACAGAGTTTCTAAACATCCATAAACAGATTACATCCAGACTAAACTATGCTTTCCAACTCCAAAACATACATAGCAAACAACACAATACAAAGATTTCATGCTTATCTTCCAGAACCTCTTTTTTTCAGCTTTTATATGACATTTTCTTTAAGGATGATGGTTTTATGTTCATCTGTTACCCCTGACAAAATTTCATCTGTCTGCTTTAATCTATCTTAGAACTCCATTCCTTAACTTTTAGTGTCAAATCTATGGTGCAAATTTAGATTGGTACATAGATTTTTTTTTTTTTAATCAGAAAACTAAGAGATGCTGATTTTTAATTTGAATTTCACTAATGTTGGGTCTGACTTTGACCAGATGGTCTGGCTCTGAGTTGCTATTACTTAATTTGTCTTAGTTCTCATTAGTTTTGTTCCTGATTTTAAAATTAATGTATTATGCCCTATCTTCAATAGGAATTCATTTCTCAGCAACATATCCCATGTTTCCTATATTGTACACATCGATCATAGATATTGTCTAAGGAAGAATTTTTGCTTTAATTTAGTGCAGAAGGTAAAATAAGTAAATTTTATCTTATGTAACAAGGATTTATAAAACATTTGTTATGTGCCAACCTCAACCTGAATGCTTCATATATGTAGCCATTCAATTAATCTTCATAATAGCCTCATATGAAATGCTTCTATATT
The DNA here is from genome assembly GCF_009873245.2 of Balaenoptera musculus. NCBI lineage: Eukaryota > Metazoa > Chordata > Mammalia > Artiodactyla > Balaenopteridae > Balaenoptera > Balaenoptera musculus. The sequence goes on from NC_045796.1 coordinate 23,911,142, forward strand.
TAGTACATGGAAACTGACACAAAGCCAGTGAAGTAACATGTAGGAGATATTACAATTAATACACGACAGAACTGGAATTATAACTCTAGACCAATCTGGCTTATAAACTTTAAGCTATGCTGTCTATCCTTAAAGTTGGCTGTCAAGAGTTAAATCTTTCTATTTTAAAATAAAATGTACTGTGTTTTATAAATTGTTAAAGTAATTTCAGGTAGAAAAAAGTTGCAAAAATAATACCTAAATCTACTGTGTACTTTAAACCCAGATTCCTCTATTGTTAATATTTACCCTATTTTGCTTTATAATTTTCTATCTATATAAGTACATTTTATATCTTTCTGAACCATTTGAGAATAAATTGCGACATGATGCCTGGGTATATTCCCTACTAGCAAAAACATGTCCATCCATAATTATTATATTTGTATAATTGCTGAATTGTACTATATTGTATAATTGATGCAATCTTTAATTTACAGAACTAAATGCCTGTTGTCTCAATAATGTCCTTCACACACAAAAAAGTCCACGATTCAATTCAAAAATCACATTACATTGAGCTTTAATATCTATTTTAGTCTTTTAAAAAAATCTATAACTGTTCTTCAGTAATTGTTTATCTACCAGTTTTTCAAAATATGGTATTTTGAATTGTTAATCAACTGTTTCTCTTTGTTCTACATCATTCTGTAATATTTTTACTACTTGCTCTATTGTGCTCTTTTTGGGCTTATTTTGGAGTTTTCTAGTTAAATTGTGAACTTATTTTTATTCATCTTTTAACTGATTAAAAAAATTTAAGATGTAGATTTTTCTCTGATATAGCTTTAATATAGATTTAATGTATCTTGATAAGTAGTGGTTTTATTATCATTGTATTTTACAGATTTGTAGTTTTGATTTTATTTCAACTTTTACAAACATATTGGATAGAATGTTATTAAATTTCCATATGGAAGGGTTTTTCATGACTTTATCATTAATTTTGTTTTATTTTATTGTGATAAGGAGAATTTTACTTGTAATATTTCTATTTTATTAAGTTTAATCATGCTTTCTTTGTAATCCAATCAATATTATTGCTGTTCCATGAAATTAGAGGTAGATACAAAGGTGTTTTCTGTTATTAGTGTGTAAGCCTACTTCATTAAATCAGCTGCTTATTTAAATCTTTATTTTTTTCCACTTCATCAGTCTTATTGACTGTTGTGTTAACATCTATTTTTAATGTTTTTCTGTTCCCTTCCAATTTCTATAGTTTCTGCTTTATAAAAGCAATTTCTTTGTTGTTTTATGAGTAGATATTTACAACTTTTATCATCATGTTGAAATATGATTTTTGTATTAAACAGCAGCCATTAATCCTTTTTGGATTGAACTTTGCTTTGTCTGGTATTAAAATTTAAACCCCTGTTTCTACCTTGCTCAACTGTTTTAGATGGGCTTATTATATACAGGATAGAATGGCTAATTCTCTATAATGTCTCTCTGAGGCAAAATAATATTTATTGGCTAATTTGAGCCTTGAGTTCCCTGAAAATTCTGTTTCTTTGTTGCTTTGATCTTTTTGATGCTTCTCAGAAATCTGATGCCAGTCTAATATTCTTGTAAGTTACTTAATCTTTTTGCCTCTAAGGATTTTTTTTCTCTCTTTTAAAATTCTAATAATTTACTAGCTTATGCCCTAGAGTTGACCATTCTGGGACAATATTCCAAGTGCCTCGTGGACATTTTTATTATGTAAATTCGGGTCTTCTTTTACTTTGGGAAATTTTTCTTGGTTATAGAATTAAATATTTATTGTTTCATTGTTTAGATTTTCTTCTTCATGGAATACAATTGGACATATATTGGATCTTTTTTGCCTGTTTTCCTTTTTTAAATGATTTTTGTCTCAGACACTTTACCTTCTTTCTCTATCTTATTTTCATTCATGTGATTGTTTTCCTACTTTTCTTTAATGCATCCTTTAAGCATTTACTTTAATCTGTTCTTTCTTGGTCATCTAGTCCTTTGAATTTTGATTTTTAATATTTTCTTTTTTCTTATAGGATCTTAATTTCTTGTCCTTTTAAATTTTCCCTTTATTGTTTAATTTCCAAAGAACTCCTCTCTTTTTTAAAAATACATTTTTCCAAGAAGCATTGCCTTTTCAAGGCTATCTCGGGTAATCTTCTATTCTTTTTGAAGTCCTTTTCCTGTACTATGTGCTCAGATCTAATATAACTCTCAGTATTTTTACAGATAGACTTTTTCAGAGTGATTCTACTTCAGTATTGCATTCCCTAATTTCCCTTTTGCTTGTAGTTTTCTTTCTTTTTTGAAAGACAGTCTCTTGGTTCTTTGTAAAGGTTTGTGATAGAGCTTAATTGAATAGCTTTATTAAAATTGGTCTTTATTTTATTACTAACAGGTAATTGAAATTTGAAATGTTCACTGTTTTTGGTTAGGCTGAAGGTATGAGATTCATGTGGATTTACTTGTTCTTCTTGTTGCTTTGTGTAATTTTGGGGAGAAAACGTTGGAATTTCAATTTAAGTCACCCCCATCATCAGAGTTACCCAGAATTAAATCTGCCTTATTGAAAACATTGTCAGTATTTTAAAATGTTATTTAATATTCATTTTACTAAATGGTAATTAATAATCAAATAGGCAGCTAGATAGCTATATAACTAACTATATTCTATATAAAGTTAAAGCTCATTTACACTGAAAAATAAAGTAAATGATGCATTCATGGCAATCATCTTTAATAAACTGATTTTGGAAACTTTTCAAGTAAAGAATTGTCTACTTTAAAATCATTTCAATATAAAAATATTTGGCCACTCTTACTCCAAATATGATATTTGGAAAATATTGTGATATTTAAATATTTATTATTATAATTATTTCTTGTGCCTTAAAAGTATAATAGTAAACCTTAGTAGCACAACACAGTTCATGTTTTAACGTGAACCAAAAGGGAATTAAATGGTCTATTGAATTTACTGTGGAGTCTATAGGGTAAATTCTTCCTCTCCAAAGCCATCAATGAGATCCCATCTTACTCTGGATAAAATGTTATAGTATTTTTCAATGGTATATAAAACCTTATGGATGATGGTCTCTGGCAACCTTTCTAAAATTATGTATTTTCCATTTTGCTCACTGTGCTCCAGGCATATTATCATTCTTTGCAGTATGACACACCTATGCACTCCTGCCCCAAAGCTTTGCATATGATATTCTCTCTTCTTGGAAATCCTTCAGATATATAAATGCTTGTACATACAGTTACTACAAGTTACTCTAATTACCAAAGTTTCTGTTTATATATATAAAATTATCAATGATAAGAAGATTATTATTCGTAGATCAAGTTGTATAAAATATATCCCTCCCCACTCTCTGCCCTCATTTTATATATTTATATATTTATTTCTTCATTTTCTGTCTCCCCTCCCTAGAATATAGTTTCCCTGAGGGCAGACACTTTGTCCTGAATTCCCAAAAACTAGAATAGAAACATCTCTCAGCATGGTTGTTCAGTAAATATTTATTGTATGAATGAAGGAGTGACTTTTTTATTTACTCATATATCTCCTTGAGGGAAAAGGATTTGTTTTCTGAAATGTAATTAATCTTAATCCCTCGTGATTCTTAGCAAGGTGTTGAATCCATACATAAATCGTGCACAATAAAAACTTACTGATGAGTATTGCAGAATCATTTTATTTTATATCCTTCATTTTCTTTTCATGTCAACAAATCTTTATAGAGTTCATATTCTATAACTGTTAAACAGGTGCCAGTAATACTAAATTTAATAAAACATGGTGTCTGCCATAAAACACTGTTAATCATTTCAAACTCTAATATTTAAAAGGAACAGATTTGTAGAAATCTATATTTGCAATAGCATATTTTCTTTGAGGTATTTAGAAAGCAGTAGGGAAAGTATTCTGTATACAACATGTGCATTGTTCTTAATTTTAGAGGTTTTGTTAAATGCTCATTTTGCCCTACTAAAAACTAGAAAATAATTATGGAAGTTATGTCAAAAATTAGATTCCAGACATAAAGAGCTAAATAATAAAACATTAACTTGAATTTAATTATATTGGCTTTACATCCATATGTCTATTTTTATATAAATTCTTTCCTGGGTATTTTTATCTTTTTCTAAGATGTATTTACCTGCTATTATTTGTTTAAATGCCAGTTTGCTGGACATGAATATGGATAGGAATATCTCAAGACCTCAAAGTGCCTATGTCGTAAGACAGATAAAGAATAGGACAATTCAAAATGTCTTAAAATATAAATAGTAATAATTATAATAATAACTAACATAATTTTAATCTTACTGTGTGATGAGCACTGTTCTAAATCCTTTTCATGAATTAACTTACTTTATATGAATATGCAGTGTCGCATATTTATACTACATATAGATAGATATAAATATAGAGGTATCTGAATAGGATTTTTATCGGGCATAGTACTGCTCTTTCTACTTCAAATAACACAGTAAAGGAGATATGTTTTATTATACTGAGAAATAAAGGGAGCCTATTCAATTATTATTTTGTTGATTAAACTATCTAAAGCAGGAAGAAACTAAGAATCAGGATTCATTAGAGTGGACTATTAAAGTGCTTTTTCTTCTTCAGCTTATTAGAACTAATGGCATCCATCCACTCAGGCAGCTGATGTATATACTGACAAGATATCAGAGGTTCTAGTAGGACTGTAGCAAATCCACATACTTCATGAAGAGAACCTTCTATTCTGGCTCCATATTATTTAGTCAGCAGGAAGTTTTGTCTGCTAAAATACTCCTTGCAATACTATATGATGATAATGATTCAAGAAGCTCAAATGGACTAAGTTTTAATTTTTAAAAAAATTTTTAACGGAAAGTGATGTATTAAAAGAAATTTATCAATGATTAAAGCACCAATCCCAATATAAAAATAATTCTGTGAGGATGAAAAATTTCTGAGTAGAATGCCCCAAAGAAAGAATAGAGTTCTAAAAATGCAGGAAACATTTAGCTATGATGAAGTGAGACCTAAGATTCCTATTAGAAACACAGTACATTTATTATAGGTAATTTGAATGAATGTTATGCTTTTAATAGCTCCTAAGTTTACTTTAGAATTTGGGGTAAATGTGTTTTTATCCCATATGGTGAGAGAATTATGACTAATGTTTGTAAGGTGATGATCACACAGAACAAATATGTTAGGGAAAGTTATAACATTGTAATTTTTTTGTATCTAAAGAAAATAGGTCTAGATTTAGTTGAGGAACACCTAAACATACTGCTTCTTCAAAAATGGATCCTTCCTTCTTACTTTTCAAATTTTTATTCTGAAAAAGGAGAGTAGAATGTTAGAATGGTGTTAGGTTTAGAGAATGCTTGGGTCAAAAGAGAGTAATAAAATTTTGACTGAAGCTTCATGCCCAGCCTGAGTCTAAATGCTTTCAACTAAAATGAATATTTTTGAAATTGGAAAAGCATCATATTTTTCATGTTCTTCCAAGTAGAAGATACACTGATGATTTCCAGAAATGAGGGAATAATTAACCACACCCTGAAATGATAGAGGAAGAGAGGAAACAGTTCAGTTAAATCTGTGTGCATTGAGCCACTTGATACAAAGCTGAAATTGGAAGGAGCAGGCAACGGTATCAGAAAAGGAATAAATAAGCAGCTATTTCATTTATAGGCTGATGCAGATTCCCGTGATTACATATTGTGTGTGTGTGTGTGTGCGTGCCTGTGTATAATATCTCCTAGTTTTATATCATGTCTTTAACTATTTTACATGCTTATTATAAATTGGTCTTATTTGTGACAAGGTCAATAATGTTCTTTAGTTTCTAAATCAAATTAAATCTTTATTAGCTATTATCATACATAAAATTTGACCACTGTCTAGTCCTTAAAACTCTCTCCTATTGTAACGTTCATGACATGAATTTTATTTGTTTTCCCTCTCCTCCTCTGGCCAGTCTTGTTCAGTCTGCTTTATGGGATCTCCCTCTGTCTATCCTTCAAGATAACTAGTTTTCATCATATTTCTCTATTTAGCCTTGTTGCTTTCTTATTCTAAATATATTTCTTGGAATATCTATTGTCATGGTTTCTATCACCAGTATTTATATAATTTTTAAATCTATATCTCTAATCTTGACTTCTACAATGAAGTCATCATATATTCAACAGTATGACTTATAATTCTATTACCACCCTAATTCTGTCAAAAACTAAACCAGTCATCCTTGTACCACAGTCCATTCCTTCTGTATTTTACAGTTCAGTGAATGGCAACTCTTTTTACCTAGGCAAACAATAGGGAAACTATTAGTCAAAACTTTTAATATTCACATTCAATTGCTCCTGAAATATGATTTGATCTCTCTCAGTGAAACCTACCTTTTCTCCATACTCATTACAATGGCCTAAATTAATGACAATCTCATATGTGATCTACAGAATATTTAAATCCCTAGTATCCTAGTAGGTCAGGCTGACATTCACATATAACATTCATAATTGCACCAATAATCACTTCCTTAAATACATATTTGATCATGTAATTCTTCACTTTAAATTATCTTAATGCTGACAGTACTTTCTCCTTAGTATGTAATACAAAGTCTCCACGATCTAAGCTTCACTTTTTCTTTAGCTTCAGCTGTCTCACCCCTCCCCAGTGTATAAGTCAGTATCTAATCACTTACTATTATCCTTAAGAAACCTTGTCTCCTTGTCTTTGCACATTCTTCTCTTTCTTAGGAAATCATACTTTTCTCACCAAGCCCACTCTTAGATATCTTTCATAACTTATCTCAGAATCTCCTCTGATAATATTTATGACATTATTCCTTTCAATACTCCATTTTTTGGATTGAATTAGGTGCTCTTAAATGTTGTCACATGACAACTAGCCCTTATTGTCTATAATTTAATGGGCAGCTTCTTTGTCAGTCTCTTCCACTGAGATTCTTGAGGACACAGGTTCCGTGTTTTATCAAGTCTCTTAGGGATCAAGTCCATGGTCTGGTTTTAGTAATTAAAAATTAAATAAATAATTGATGGATTGACTGAATTTGTGAAAAATGACTGTGATAAGTAGAATAATGGCCTGCCAAGATTACTACGTTCTGATTTCCGAAACCTGTTAATATATTACCTAATATGGCAAAAGGGACTTTGTAGATGTGATTAAGTTAAAAGTTTTCAAATGGGAAGATTTATTCTGGATTATCCAGATAAGCCCAACATAAACACAAGGATCCGTATAAGAAGGAAGCAGGAGTGTCAGAATCAGAGAGATCTGAGGATGCCACACAGCTGGATTTGAAGATGAAGCCACAAGTCAAGGAATGTAGGTGACTTCTAGGAGCTGGAAAAGGCAAGGAAACAGATTTTCCCCTATAACCTCCAGAAGGAACCCAGGCCTTCAGATACTATTATTTTAGCCTAGTAAAAGTCATTTTGAACTTCTGACTTCTAGAACTATAAGATAATAAATACATGTTGTCTTAAGCCACTAAATTTGTGGTACTTTGTTATAAAAACAATGGAAAAGTAATACAATGACTATTGTCCAAAGCACATACTGGGAAAATAAAAACTGTATAAGAATACTTGACTGATTAAAGCAATTGAAAACAAGGTAACCTCTTAAGTTAATTTTTTCTGTGATCTTTACAGATAAATGGGATGAAATATCTTTTGGGTGAATTTACTATAATTAAAAAAATACTATCTTAGACTAAATAAAATATTAACACTTATAGAATTAAGCTATTTCATTTTACTATCAAGAAATTTTTATACTAAAGTTATTTGTTGCTTATCTGAAATTCAAATTTAACTGAGTGTCCTGTATTTATATTTATAAATGGCAACCTTAATTCTGGGGAACCTTAGGTTTGGTATGTCGTGAAGATGCAGGGCCACAGAATTTCATCCCAGTGCTTCAGATACTCAAAGCTTTAGATCTGAGGTTGATTTTCCTTTAATATAGGCAATCCAGGCCAGTTCTCAAATGGCTTTCATGTCTAGATTGTCTAAAATGGACACAAAGTCTGATTTTCTCAGAGATATGAAAAATGTTCATGAATAGATGTATGTTTATAGACCCCTCCCTTGATCCACTGGGTTTTTAGGATGAGGATGTCGCCCAGGTGTTGTAACACCCGTCTCAGACTGCTGTGAAATAACTGGATTCTCTAGACCTACTGACAGGGTAATTATGATATCTTGAAAGGAAAAGATTTTATGCTTGATAAAGGGAATATTCAGTACATTAAGGATTATTTCTAATTGTAACAGTACTAGATTATATTTATGGTTAAATTAAGGGATCAATTAGCTTCTAACATACGGTTTCAAGCATGCACAAAATTTCCCTACTTTGAACAGATTATTTTTCATTATATATTTCCTCTTCCCTTCTCCTATAAAAAAAAAACAAAAATGAAAAAAGAAAAGAAAAGGGTCTTTCTGGCATTCATTCCCTAACAAACAAACGACACGTTTACTAAGATCTCCCCTCCCTTGTAGATGTTTAATTTAGAATCCAGTGTGACAGTTCTGCCTCTGGTAGATGTCTTATTCTACAGCATTTATAAGCATGTGCTGCTTCCCAGCCAGAGCAGAGGCAGTTAATGATGTCCATAATGCTCCATCAACATAACTTAAATTCAAAGATGTTTGCATGTGTAATAATCACACTAGGGAAAAAAAGTGATAATTAAGATTCTGAAGTACAAAAGGGTAATGCACTGTCCTCTTCCTCAGTAGGGAAGTTCATTAGCAGTGGAATCATGTCATTTGCCCATCTGTTCATAATTGCATTCACCCCAGGAACTAAGTGAAGGAAGTGACATCACATGGTCCTTATATACACAAGTCCGTAAATCACATGTATGTTCTTATCTGCATGGATAATTGGGTGGGGGGGGGAAGCAACAACAACCACTAAACCCCACCAGTAACAGTAACTACTAATTGAAGCTTTTCCAGACTTAGCATAGGCAGATGACCTCATTAATTTTGTAATCTTGAGAAGATATTCTATCTCTAGGAAATCTCATGAAAAAATAAAATGCTGCTGCTTCTGTGTGCTATCAAGGCCATATTGTGGGGGTAATTATCTTTCAACTGGTTGGAGACACACCTCTTGTTTGTATGTCCTAAACATCGGTGCTTAGCAGCTGCTGTAATATCAATGGGCAAATGAAACAGGCCCTCATTAGATTAGCATTGAGCTGATTGCTGGTGCCAGTCTCATTATTATTGGTGACTAAACTGGCAGATTGTCAGGATGTCTCATGGCGAGATGAGCTTTTGCAGCTCTTTGTTTGTAGTTGTTATAAACAATGAAGTGAAAGCAATCCCTTGGGCATAGTCATGTCTCAGAGGATTTTTTTTTGTGAGTGGCAATCAGCTTGCAGAGGCAGCATTGGTAAACAACTTCTTACTTTAAGGAATGATATTAATTGAAGTATGGAGTGTGGTTTGGAAAGAGAACTTGTTAATTACTTAATGTCACCTGCTCTGATCAGGCCCACCACTTGAAAGTGATTTTTTTTTTTTTTGCCTTAAATATACTTTGCCTGTCATGAACACCAATGAAAATATAGGCTTCCAAGTGGTGAAAACCTGTTTTTCATTTTAAGTAATCTGCAAATGTGAGACATTACATCATAGTCTTAAATGCAAAGCAGATTTTCTTACTTTCCTTGGAAAACAGTATTGAATTCAAAGACCATACTCTACTGCATTGCAAACTATATAGAACAGATTGGATCATTAGAATAAAATTATCGATCGATCTAGAAAATGATTCAAAAACATTTCTCACAGTGCCAAGTGTGTATCTAAAAATAAAGACTGGCATTGGGATTGTAATATCCACCTGAGTAAGTGAAGAAATGTGTCTGACAAAATGAACTGAAGCTTATAACAATACCTGTAATACTGAAAAAAAAAAGATGATGTAAGCAATGCCTCACTTTATCGGGGTTAATATATGCACAAAGGTACAGACAAATAGCTTTAATCAAACCCTCAAGAAAGAAAATAATTTTGCATGTTAAGAGCACTTAAACTTTCTGGACTTAAGGCGCAGGAACCTTGTTCACCCAGTTGGTTTGCTGTTGTTATCATTTTCTATGTACAAGGTAAAGTCCAGAAGATTAAATTATTTTTCCAGCAAAATATCTATAACTCCAGAACTGAATCTGATCCTCTTCTGCTGATTTGTGAGGATTTAACATGAATTGTTGTCTTCCAGTAAGACATACCTTTTCCTGGAGAACATCTCTCTGACAAAGAGGAGCCATCCAAAACATGAGGCAAGTTTCTCCCATTTCCCCAGAGATCAGCAACAAATGTGTTATAGAGTTTAATATGCACAGTTTGTCTTGGCCTTTAAAAAAATAGTTGGCAGTTCAAACCATGCATCCACAGAACTTTGATGATGCTGGAACCTTCCTGCATTTTCTCTGTATTCTCACTGTCTTCAGCAAACACCATATCTAAACTCATTACCATTTATCATAGAATTAGCTTCACCAAAACCCAAAAGCTCATCTAGAACAAGCTAATTCTTCAAGACTAGTTATTTTCTGTTAAGTGACTAAACTCTAAGTCTTTCAGGGACCGTTATATCGTAGGGGGATGTGTGTGAGATACAAAGTGGGTTATTCTTGTCTGTGGGGTTACATGACATTTACTCTACCTGTGATATCAACATAGGAACTCAACATCCATTTCTGTTTTCCACCAAAAATATTTTTAAAATACCAAAACACCTTCAACAATTCTCAGTTCAAGTGCATTTCAATGTTTCCTCTCAGTAAGAATAACCATTTTTAAGGTATACGTTTTAGACTTTGGTATCAACTTGTTTATAGGCAGAGAGGAACTTAAATATATTTTTGAGAGTCAGTGTTTGAGGGGTTGACAAAACACCTTCAATAATAATACTATGATTCAGAAACATGCATACAATAGGTTTTGCTTTAAATTGGACTGAGATGAGACCAAGAACCAAAAAAAAAAAAAAAAAAAACCCAAAACAAAACCAACTATATGCCACTTTAGAAAGTTATAAACAATTGAAAAACTATGCAAAGAATGCTGTTTTTTGTATATAGAAAATACTTAGTGTCCCTTGGAAATACTAATTTTGGTTGCATTCTGGTATAATTTTAGATGGCAAAACACATATCTACATTTACAATATGTATGATTTTCATGAGCAAGCTCTCATTAGTGTGCAAAAACTACCACTAGTAATATGTAAACACAAGTGACTGTTTTAAATGTTGCTAAGGAAAATATATAGATGTTCAAACATAAGTATGAACATATTTCTTCTCCAAAAGTTGAGAAATTTGCATTCTCCACACCTAAGGAAGGAAGAAGAAAATATTCTTGCAAAGTATTCAAAGCCTTTTTCTCAAAGACAAGTCTAAATATGTATCAGAAATAATTTCCTCAGTTTTAGGGCATGCTCTGTAAAAATATGAAAAGTAGAGTAATGTTAATTTAATGCTCACATTAATTCACCAAAAATTCATATTCACAGGCTTCTGCTACTCAGAATTTAACTCAAAATTAGTATACGCTATAGTTGGTCAATCCTTCATATGTGTGTGTGTGTTTATGTAAGAGGGAGAGTTTCCTGAAAACTTTAAATTGCATATTTTGTTCAACATATAAGTCATAATTAGTGTGTTTCCCTTCTACCCTAATTCCTCAGAACTACAAGTAAAAAGCTTTAGCTTCTAGACCAACCGATTTCCATTTCCTAAACCAGTGTAAACTAAGCCTAGAAATATGTTGTGGCCCTGACCTCTGACCAGGGGATAGTAAGAAAAGGAGTAACAAACTTTCTGGAAAAATCCAGATACTAAATTTTTCAGTTTTGTAGCCTTTCAGGTCTCTCCTAACTACTCAATATTGCAATTGTAGCAGGAAAGCAATTATAAACAGGGGATAAAGAAAAAAGTGTGGATGTGTTCCAATAAAACTTTACCTGTGGATAGTGAAATTTGAATTTCATAATTATCACATGACACAAAGTAATCATCTCTTTGATGTTAAAAATTATTTATATACATATATATGCATATAAATATATATAACACTCTTAGCTCATGAGTTGTACAAAAACAAGTGGGTCACATTTGGCCCAGGGATCATAGTTTGTCAGCACCTATTCTAAAGCACCTAGTATGCCTAGTGCCTCTGTGTGGGGGAGGGAATTCTTGAGCCCCATGGGCCCTACAAGTCTATAGCCTGTAAGTTCCTAGTCTCATGCAGGAATTTCCAAAAGAGGTACTTAGCCTATATGACTTCCAGTCTAGCACTTGCAAACATGGGTTTCTCGGTAGGATGTTAGAGGGCAATAGATTCTACCTCTATGACCTCAATCCATCCTCTGAGTTTCCGCTTTATCCAGACATGTACATCATCTTGGAACTAAGATGCTGACTTAGAAAACAATTACTTCTCAGTAGCAATTTCTGTCTTACCTGTTGTACAGTGGATACTCTGCATCTTGCATAAGCCTTGGATTACGTTTATGCAACTTAGACCATCATAGATCATATCACTTGTGGCTCTTGACTACCCCGCAGGTGGATGGCAGACACAGGTGTTAAATTCTTACAGTTATCATCTATATTTGTCCTAATTTAAATCTATTAAATCCACAATCTCCTTGGTCTTTGAATGTAGAAGCATTAAAATTATTACGAAGGGTATTAAAGTGATGCTTATGAGAAGTCTTCACCCATCAGTGTCTCAGATGATACTGATCTTTTAGTCAATTTAGCCCCTAAGGGTTTTTGTAAGAGAATGGGTTCTGGACTCAGGCACTTCTGAATCAAATACCACTTCTGCTACTTATTGGCTATGTGACCATGAATATATTTAGTTTTCTAATTCTTGTTTCCTCCACAGTAAAGTGGAGATATTCATCAATCTACCTCATAGGAGTGTTACATTAATAGGATAACATATATGGCTAGCTGTATGTTTCTATTAGTAGTCCATCATTGAATAACAACTAACACAAATTTAGTGGCCTAAAACAACACACATTTGTTATCTTTCAGTTTCTGTAGGTCAGAAGTTGAGCATGGCTTACCTAAGTTCTCTACTTCAGTATCTCAGCAGGGGGCAATCCAGGTGTCAGAGGGATCTGTGGCCTCTTCAGAGGTTTGACTGGGGAAAGATCCACTTCCAAACTTGATCAAGTTGTTGGCAGAATTCATTTACTTGTGACTGCAGAAGTTCTTAAATGGTGGCTGTCCTCAGCAACTACCATCCACATGTAGTTCTTGCTGTGCCCACTTCTTCAACATGGCCACTTACCTCATAGCAGCACTCTAGCCAGCAACAGAGAGTTTCTAACTTCAGGGAAGGTCTGTAACTCTTTTAGGGACTTTCACCTGATCATTTGCTCCAAACTTTTGTATGCATAAGAATTCCTCCATATCCTATTAAAAATTCAGATATGTAATCTACTCCCAGTTATTCTAATTTAGTAAGTTAGGGGTAGGAGATAGGAATGTGCATTTTTAACATGCTGTTTAGATTTTCTGCTGCAAGTTGTCCAAAAAAACATGTTTGAAAAAACAATGAATCTTTTGGGTAAAATGAAACTGCTTGACATATTCCGGAGTTTGGTCATTTTTGTTATCAATGAGAATGTGTGACATTAAGTTTGTGTTTATAAATATATATGGAACAATGAATTAAAGGTTGTCAGAAGATATAGAAATATGGAGCTAATGTTAATTATGTTTCTTATTCATAAAACAGTCATTGTCAATGCAAGAAAAAGCCATTTATTCATTCTATCTAAAAAGATTAATTAAGGGAAATACCACTCCATAACACAAATCAGAAAAGAGGTGAAACAATACTGAAAAAAGGAAATTGGAATGTGTTCAGTAGAATATAATTGAAAATGTATTTCCTGTGCTATGTAAACTATTAATAAATTGCCTACAGTCTTACTGTAAAAGAGCTTAATATTTAATCAAAGGAAATTAGAGTGTATTTAAAACCTCTAATAAGAAACCAAAGAATTGAGTAGTAAGGAATATTAGCACTAAATTAAAGATGCATAAACATACTAACTAAATATAGAACCACAGGCTCCATCTGATTGTTCAGAGACATATTCAAAGTCATTATTCTGTGTCCTGTTATTTAAATGACATAAATAGCCAAATGATCCTATTAGAGTCAATTTTATAATTAGGCAAGAAGTCTGATATATTTTAAAGATGCCAAACTTTGGAAAGATACAAATGTAGTTTAAAATTGAACTGTATCCTTTGTTACCTAGGTGATGAGATACTTAGTATTGTCTTCAGTCTACTCCTATGTAAAATGGTGGTAAATTAACTGGGTTTTGTGAGAAACAAATGAGATAACTGCATATTGAACTATATGGCTCATAAAAAGCATATAATAAACATTGGCTTCTGTATCCATTTTTCTCTTCCTTGAGTATTCCATATGAGAAAAAAAAATCCTGCAAGACTTTCAGATGTGATTTTATTACCTAAAATGGAGATTTCCTAGCCTAGGTTCTCATCTATTTCTTTTCATTATCTAGTTATCTTATAAAATGCAGACATCTCTCATGGAGATATCTGTTTGTGTGAACAATGTGATCCCTAGAGATGTGACATGCCAATATAATATCAAATATTGAACTTCTGAGGGTCTAGGTTGATAAAGATGATTTGATGCAAGACCATAGTCTGTGTGAACATCTCAATATATTTGCATTATTTCAACCTGGATCTGTGAATAATTGAGCGTGGGGACACCATAGATATTTAAAACTTCTTTTATCCTGGATTGGACTATGCATATAATGGACAGATTGGGCTCTTGTCTTTGCAGTGTTTATATTTTGCAGTCGCCCCAACTATTTTTTTCCTAGAAATTCAGTGCTGACTTGCACCCTAAGGATTGTCTCTATTTTTAGCCAAACAAAATACAAGTCAGGGTCACTTATTCTCTCGACGTTAGATCAGTTTACTGCTAGTCCTGCTCTGGTCTTGAGGCTCCAGTTCTTGGACAGTTGCCTCATCCCCAGAATGCTTGGAACTGAGTTTCTGCCTCATACCTTGGATACACTGAAATGGATTTAGTGTGTCTTGTGGCACTTTTCCAGTTTTTTGACCTCTTTTCCTACAATCTTCTTTTTCCTTTCTCAGTGTCAAAGTTCGACTTTAACCCCATCCTCCAAACACCTTTTTTTCTGATCTGAAGTCTAATTTCTAATCCCTGCTTAGAAATGTTATCCATTCTCCCACTTCAACTCCCACAGTTTGTTAATCCCCTCCCATTCTTAGAGAGAATGTCTGAACCTTGGTTGGAAACACTTGTTTACTGTACTTTCTTGATTCTACTGAGACTTAATCCAGGGAAAGAATTCTGTTTTGTACCTTTCTTTAGATTTTTTTTTTTTTAATTTATATGAGCCTTCTTAATTGTGACTAATTTTTAGAGATCTATAAGGTTTTCTTCTTGGCTTTTCTAAACAGACTTGCCTTATTTTATTCCAAAGTGCCTAAAGCTATTGTTCTGAAAGGCAAATATATTACCCCAGATAAAGGGCTGCCTCTCTATTTTTGCATTTTCTCAGGGGGAAAAAACTATCTGCAAATGGAATATAACCAAACACTTGAGAATAAATTGTAAAACAAAAAGAGGTAAAAACTCAATGTATATATTCACACTTTTGTTATTCTTCCAATAATTACATAATACTTCACATTCCTAAATAGGAAACATATCTGAAAAGTAACATATTACTAGGAGAAATATATATGCAAAGCACATCTATTATGGTCACATTAAAATCTGCAGCCTGAAATCATTGGAAATTTTTATACACAACATACAAAATGTGTAGTTCCTTCTAATACTATCTCTTGCCTTTATTCATCTATTCCTACATGTTGACCATGTTAAACTTCTCTTTGTCATTTTTATTTAATTCATCCTGAATATACCATTGTTTGTGAGGCTAAATGATGGAATTTCATGACATATTCATTTGGTGCAGTTTCTTACACTTTAAAATTTGGTTTAAACTATAATACTGACATATTTTTTGTGCTATATTTAATAACTGGAAACCTGGAAGCTGTGACAAGTTAAGCTCCCTCAGAAGTCAAGAATAACCATGGTTCAAATGATGTCCTTCCGTTCCTAGCTGAACCATGACCTGACTAAACTTTTCCAATTATAAGGTATCTTGGATAATTCCTTTTTACTGGCTTAATGAATATGAATATTAAAGGTATTGGTAAATGTACAGTATTATCTTTCTGTACATTCTCTTTCTTGAAAATCTCACCAGAACTGATTACTCACCTCAGCTGAATATGATGAAGCAACTCAAGTACTAACCTTAACTCTTTATTCACAGAGAAAACAGAAATATTTCCTAAGGTGAGAATCCCTTTGAAGCCCATAAATTTACTTGCTCACATAACTACCCTTTTCTTCTTTTCTCATATTATGAAAGAGGAAGTTCACCCTACTTATCAATGACCACATTTTCTAACTACTCTGGCTATCATGCCCTCTAACATTTTAAGAACACTAACACTGTCATTTATATTACCCTTCTGTAATCAACTATGCTCTCATTACTGCATATTTTATATGTATTTAAACATGTTGTAGACTCCTACCGTCTATAAAACAACAACAACAACAATAATAATAGCAATAGCACTTTACTTTTCTTGAGCTGTCGATTTATCTCTCTCCTGTATGTCACAGAAAAATTTCTAAAAAGAGTTTTATTCAACATTTTTCATCATCATTGTTTCACTTCTCATTAAGTATTCAACTCCAAATCTATCTGGCCCACAACACCAGTAAAAAAGTTCTTGATAAGGATTTATGTGCCCTTCATGTAGCTAAATTCACTTAAAAAATTTCTCAATAAACCATCTTCTCTGGCTTTGATTTCTATAATACCAAGTACCCCTGGTTTCTCTCTTACCCTTCTGGCTATTCTCTATCAACACCCTTTGTGGATTCCTTTCCCTCTATTTATATAAGCTCCTCTCTCTGAGTTTGGTTCTTGGCAGTTTTTCTAAATCTTTCACTATATATACATATATATTATGTATATACCCATGCACACATATACATATATACATATGTCTGTATATAGGACATTTTCTACCTTCCAGAAGACTTCTTCATTCCCATTTCTGGTCAACAATTTCCCTAGTCTGATTGATTTTGCCAGCTTTTGAACTAAATATAAATGGATTCATACAGTAGCTATCCTTTTTTGTCTAATTCCTTTCATTCAACATCATTTCTGTGAGATCCAGCCATATTATTATATGCAGCAATAATAATATATTATTATATATGTTCATATATATGAATTTATTTTTCATTGTTGCATATTATTCCTTCATATGAATATACCACAATATATTTTCATTCTAATTTTGACTGAGATTAGGTAATTTGGCTTCCACAAATAAATTTTTTGCGGAAATTCTTTTATATGGCAATAGATGACATAAGCATTTATTTGTGTTTGGTTATGTGTCTCCATATAATGTATGCTCTTTCAGGAGACTTTCAATGATTGTGTTTTAAGATAATTTTCAACAGTTAAGTGGTTATTTTGGGGAGAGAGGGTCTAAAGAGTTCCTCAGACCACCATTCTGCTTCATTTTCTTAACAATACCATTAATTTTTTTTTGTTTTTTTCTCTTGTTTTAGCTTTTTAGTTTTAACTTCTTGTGTTATTCTTTACAATGTTATCTTTGATATTACAATAT
Source organism: Balaenoptera musculus (assembly GCF_009873245.2). Lineage (NCBI taxonomy): Eukaryota > Metazoa > Chordata > Mammalia > Artiodactyla > Balaenopteridae > Balaenoptera > Balaenoptera musculus. Next base: position 23,929,009 of record NC_045796.1, read on the forward strand.
GATTAATAATAATTGTAATATATGTCAAACAATGTAAGAATTCCAAATAATACAAGTATCTTAAAATAGTTTAAATCCATTTTCCTCCTCTTTTACCTTTCTTGAAATAATAAAGCATAATATGCTGAAAATATTGCTATTTTTCTACCATCTTCAATATTAAAATGTCCACACAAAAATTCACCAATTTTGATAAGTTTTTTTTAAATGCACGTTAATATGACAGCTGTCACAATACAACCTAACAAAATTGTTTTGAATTAAGTTAAAGACAACTAAGTGCTACTGATGCCATCTTGCGAAAAAAAATGAACGAAGATTTTGGCCAACCCAATACAAGGAAACTAGCCCTATTGGATTAGGAACCCACCCTTATGGCGTCACGTAATTTTATTACCTCTTTAAAGACCCTATCTCTAAATACAGTCCAATTGAGGATTAGGGATTCAACATTTGAATTTGGGGGGAATACAATTCAGTCCATAATAACAAATGCTTTTACTCGGTGAATATTTAGCCCAAAGCAGAGATTGTTTCAGGTCCCTCAAAAAAATTATAAAAGCAAAGTCAGAAGGTATCTGTTTCCAAGTGAATAAACTATACCCCAGAACAAAGCCCAAGAATATTGTACAAATATGCAAATTTCCAGCATTCAACAAGTTAAAATTAAAAATACCTGGCATTCAGTACAAAATTATCAGCCAGGCAAGGAAGCAGAAAAATATAACTGATAATAACAAAAGGAAAAAAATCAATATTGGATTGGATAAAAAACTAAGAACTAACTATATGCTGCCCTATAAGAAACACACTTTAAATATGAAAACACAAAATTAGGGTAAAATAATGTAAAAAGATATACTATGCCAACATTAATTAAAATAATATTGAAGTGACTATATTAATAACAAAAGTAGATTTTAGAGCAAAAATTGCCAAGAATAAAGAGGTTTGTTTCATAATAATTAAGGAGTTAGTTCATGAATAGGACATAATGATCCTGAACATTTATGTGCCTAAAGACAGATTCAAATCACAGGAGGTAAAATTGGTAGAACTTCAAGGACAAATAGACCAACCCAAATTATATTAGGACATTTCAATATACTCTCTCAGTAATTAATAATATAAGTAGCAAAATATCAGAAATGATATAGGTTTGAACACTATCAACCAATGTCACCTATGGAATATTTCACACAACATTAGAATGCACATTATTTTCATATGCACACAGAATGTTTATTAAGGTAGAGCAAATCCTAGGCCATAAAACAAGTCTCAAAAAACTTGGAAGGATAAAATCATGCAAAGTAAGTGCTCTGAATACAATGAGAAATATTTTAGAAATCAATGACATAGAAGCAAAAATAAACAATTGGAACCTAATTAAACTTAAAAGTTTTTGCACACTAAAGAAAACAACAAAAAAAGACAATCTATGGAATGGGAGAAAATGTTTGCAAATGATATGACTGACAAGGGTTTAATATCCAAAATATATAAATAGCTCATAGAACACAATATCAAAAAGCAAGAAACCCAACAAACAACTATTGCCAGTGTCTATGACATAGATGAATCAAAAAATAATTATCCAGAGTTTCAGAAGTCAGACACGATTCCATTTATTTTAAACTCTATAAAACAAAACCTAATCCATATTATCAGAAAGCAGATCAATTGTTGCCTAGAGAACAGACAGGAAGTGGTTGCAAATATGAATTACAAAATGGCAGAATATGCTTTAGGACTGATGGATTGGTCTGTTATCTTGATTATGGTGACTGCTTCATGGTCATAAACAAATTTGCAATACATTATACTATGTGATTTAAACATGGGTAGTTAATTTTAAGTCACTGATACTTTAATAAAGCTGTTAAAAAATGATACAGAGAGATTTCTCTCTTTTTCTATTCTCTGAAACACCTTATAAACAATCCAGATGGTCTACTTCTTTTTTTTAAATTTTATTTAATTAATTAATTAATTTATTTTTAACATCTTTATTGGAGTATAATTGCTTTACAATGGTGTGTTAGTTTCTGCTTTATAACAAAGTGAATCAGTTATACATATACATATGTTCCCATATCTCTTCCCTCTTGAGTCTCCCTCCCTCCCACCCTCCCTCTCCCACCCCACTAGGTGGTCACAAGGCACGGAGCTGATCTCCCTGTGCTATGTGGCTGCTTCCCACTAGCTATCTATTTTACATTTGGTAGTGTATATATGTCCATGCCACTCTCTCACATTGTCCCAGCTTACCCTTACCCCTCCCCGTATCAAGTCCATTCTCTAGTAGATCTGCGTCTTTATTCGCATCTTGCCCTAGGTGCTTCATGACCATTTTTTGTTGTTTTTTAGATTCTATATATATGTGTTAGCATACGGTATTTGTTTTTCTCTTTCTGACTTACTTCACTCTGTATGACAGACTCTAGGTCCATACACCTCACTACAAATAACTCAATTTCATTTCCTTTTATGGCTGAGTAATATTCCATTGTATATATGTGCCACATCTTTATCCATTCATCTGTTGATGGACACTTCAGTTGCTTCCATGTCTGGCTGTTGTAAATAGAGCTGCAATGAACACTGTGGTACATAACTCGTTTTGAATTATGGTTTTCTCAGGGTGTATGCCCAGTAGTGGGATTGCTGGGTCGTATGGTAGTTCTATTTTTAGTTTTTTAAGGAACCTCCATACTGTTCTCCATAGTGGCTGTATCAATTTACATTCCCACCAACAGTGCAAGAGGGTTCCCTTTTCTCCACACCCTCTCCAGCATTTATTGTTTGTAGATTTTTTGATGATGGCCATTCTGAATGCTGTGAGATGATATCTCATTGTAGTTTTGATTTGCATTTCTCTAATGATTAATGATGTTGAGCATTCTTTCATGTGTTTGTTGGCAATCTGTATATCTTCCTTGGAGAAATGTCTATTTAGGTCTTCTACACATTTATGGATTGGGTTGTTTGTTTTTTTGATATTGAGCTGCATGAGCTGTTTGTATATTTTGGAGATTAATCCTTTGTCAGTTGCTTCATTTGTAAATATTTCCTCCCATTCTGAGGGTTGTCTTTTCGTCTTGTTTGTGGTTTCCTTTGCTGTGCAAAAGCTTTTAAGTTTCATTAGGTCCCATTTGTTTATTTTTGTTTTTATTTCCATTTCTTGAGGAGGTGGCTCAAAAAGGATCTTGCTGTGATGTATGTCATAGAGAGTTCTGCCTATGTTTTCCTCTAAGAGTTTGATAGTGTTCAGTCTTACATTTAGTTCTTTAATCCATTTTGAGTTTATTTTTTTGTGTGGTGTTAGGGAGTGTTCTAATTTCATTATTTTACATGTAGCTGTCCAGTTTTCCCAGCACCACTTATTGAAGAGGCTGTCTTTTGTCCATTGTGTATTCTTGCCTCCTTTATCAAAGATATGGTGACCATATGTGTGTGGCTTTATCTCTGGGCTTTCTATCCTGTTCCATTGATCTATATTTCTGTTTTTGTGCCAGCACCCTACTGTCTTGATAACTGTAGCTTTGTGCTATAGTCTGAAATCCAGGAGCCTGATTCCTCCAGCTCTGTTTTTCTTTCTCAACATTGCTTTGGCTATTCGGGGTCTTTTGTGTTTCCAAACAAATTGTGAAATTTTTTGTTCTAGTTCTGTGAAAAATGCCATTGGTAGTTTGATAGGGATTACTCTGAATCTATAGATTGCTTTGGGTAGTATAGTCAATTTCACAATGTTGATTCTTCCAATCCAAGAACATGGTATATCTCTCCATCTGTTTGTATCATCTTTAATTTCTTTCATCACTGTCTCATAATTTTCTGCATACAGGTCTTTTGTCTCCTTAGGTAGGTTTATTTCTAGATATTTTATTCTTTTTGTTGCAGTGGTAAATGGGAGTGTTTTCTTAATTTCACTTTCAGATTTTTCATGATTAGTGTATAGGAATGCAAGAGATTTCTGTGCATTAATTTTGTATCCTGCTACTTTACCAAATTCATTAATTAGCTCTAGTAGTTTTCTGGTAGCATCTTTACGATTCTCTATGTATAGTATCATGTCATCTGCAAACAGTGACAACTTTACTTCTTCTTTTCCAATTTGGATTCCTTTTATTTCTTTTTCTTCTTTGATTGCTGTTGCTAAAACTTCAAAAACTATGTTGAAAAATAGTGGTGAGAGTGGGCAAACTTGTCTTGTTCCTGATCTTAGTGGCAATGGTTTCAATTTTTCACCATTGAGGATGCTGTTGGCTATGGGTTTGTCATATATGGCCTTTAATATGTTGAGGAAAGTTCCTTCTATGCCTACTTTCTGGAGGGTTTTTATCATAAATGGGTGATGAATTTTATCAAAAGCTTTCTCTGCATCTATTGAGATGATCAAATTGTTTTTCTCCTTCAATTTGGTAATATGGTGTGTCACATTGATTGATTTGTGTATATTGAAGAATCCTTGCACTCCTGGGATAAACCCCACTTGATCATGGTGTATGATCCTTTTAATGTGCTGTTGGATTCTGTTTCCTTGTATTTTGTTGAGGATTTTTACATCTATGTTCATCAGTGATATTGGCCTGCAGTTTTCTTTGTTTGTGACATTTTTGTCTGATTTTGGGGTCAGGGTGATGGTGGCCTCATAGAATGAGTTTGGGAGTGTTCCTCCCTCTGCTATATTTTGAAAGAGTTTGAGAAGGATAGGTGTTAGCTCTTCTCTAAATGTTTGATAGAATTCACCTGTGAAGCCATCTGATCCTGGGCTTTTGTTTGTTGGAAGATTTTTAATCACAGTTTCAATTTCAGTGCTTGTGACTGGTCTGTTCATACTTTCTGTTTCTTCCTGGTTCAGTCTCAGAAGGTTGTGCATTTCTAAGAATTTGTCCATGTCCTCCAGGTTGTCCATTTTATTGGCATATAGTTGCTTGTAGTAATCTCTCATGATCCTTTGTATTTCTGCAGTGTCAGTTTTTACTTCCCCTTTTTCATTTCTAATTCTGTTGATTTGAGTCTTCTCCCTCGTTTTCTTGATGCATCTGGCTAATGGTTTATCAATTTTGTTTATCTTCTCAAAGAACCAGCTTTTAGTTTTATTGATCTTTGCTATCATTTCCTTCATTTCTTTTTCATTTATTTCTGATCTGATCTTTATGATTTCTTTCCTTCTGCTAACTTTGGGGGTTTTTTGATCTTCTTTCTCTAATTGTTTTAGGTATATGGTTAGGTTGTTTATTTGAGATGTTTCTTGTTTCTTAAGGTAGGATTGTATTGCTATAAACTTCCCTTTTAGAACTGCTTTTGCGGCATCCCATAGGTTTTGGGTCATCGTGTTTTCATTGTCATTTGTTTCTAGGTATGTTTTGATTTCCTCTGATTTCTTCAGTGATCTCTTGGTTTTTCAATAGTGTATTGTTTAGCCTCCATGTGTTGTATTTTTACAGACTTCTTCCTGTAATTGATATCTTGTCTCATAGCATTGTGGTCGGAAAAGATAGTTGATACAATTTCAGTTTTCTTAAATTTACCAAGGCTTGATTTGTGACCCAAGATATGATTTATCCTGGAGAATGTTGCATGAGTACTTGAGAAGAAAGTGTATTCTGTTGTTTTTGAATGGAATGTCTTCTAAATATCTATTAAGTCCATTTTGTTTAATGTATCATTTAAAGCTTGTGTTTCCTTATTTATTTTCATTTTGGATGATCTGTCCTTTGGTGAAAGTGGGGTGTTAATTCCGCTCCTATGATTGTGTTACTGTCAATTTCCCCTCTTATGGCTGTTAGTGTTTGCCTTATGTATTGAGGTGCTCCTATGTTGGGTGCATAAATATTTACAGTTGTTATATCTTCTTCTTGGATTGATCCCTTGATCATTATGTAGTGTCCTTCTTTGTCTCTTGTAATAGCCTTTATTTTAAAGTCTATTTTGTCTGATATGAGAATTGCTACACCAGCTTTCTTTTGATTTCCATTTGCATGGAATATCTTTTTCCATCTCCTCACTTTCAGTCTGTATGTGTCCTTAGGTCTGAAGTGGGTCTCTTGTAGACAGCATATATATGGGTCTTGTTTTTGTATCCATTCATCCACTGTATGTCTTTTGGTTGGAGCATTTAATCCTTTTACATTTAAGGTAATTATCGATATGTATGTTCCTATTACCATTTTCTCAATTGTTTTGGGTTTCTTATTGTAGGTCTTTTCCTTCTCTTGTGTTTCCTGCCTAGAGAAGTTCCTTTAGCATTTGTTGTAAAGCTGGTTTGGTGGTGCTGAATTCTCTTAGCTTTTGCTTGTCTGTAAAGGTTTAATTTCTCCATCAAATCTGAATGAGATCCTTGCTGGGTAGAGTAATCTTGGTTGTAGGTTTTTCCCTTTCATCACTTTAAATATGTCCTGCCACTCCCTTCTCGCTTGCAGAGTTTCTGCTGAAAGATCAGCTGTTAGCCTTATGGGGATTCCCTTGTGTGTTGCTTGTTGTTTTTCCCTTGCTGCTTTTAATAGTTTTTCTTTGTATTTAATTTTTGATAGTTTGATTAATATGTGTCTTGGCATGTTTCTCCTTGGATTTATCCTGTATGGGACTCTCTGTTCTTCCAGGACTTGATTAACTATTTCCTTTCCCATATTAGGGAAGTTTTCAATTATAATCTCTTCAAATATTTTTCTCAGTACCTTTCTTTTTCTCTTCTTGTTCTGGGACCCCTATAATTCGAATGTTGGTGCGTTCAATGTTGTTCCAGAGGTTTCTGAGACTGTCCTCCATTCTTTTCATTCTTTTTTTCTTTATTCTGCTCTGCAGTAGTTATTTCCACTATTTTATCTTCCAGGTCACTTATCTGTTCTTCTGCCTGAGTTATTCTGCTACTGATCCCTTCTAGAGAATTTTTAATTTCATTTATTGTGTTGTTCATCACTGTTTGTTTGCTCTTTAGTTCTTCTAGGTCCTTGTTCAACGTTTCTTGTATTTTCTCCATTCTATTTTCATCTTTACTATCATTATTCTGAATTCTTTTTCAGGTATACTGCCTATTTCCTCTTCATTTGTTAGGTCCGGTGGTTTTTTACCTTGCTCCTTCATCTGCTGTGTGTTTCTCTGTCTTCTCATTTTGCTTCACTTACTGTGTTTGGGGTCTCCTTTTTGCAGACTGCAGGTTCATAGTTCCCGTTGTTTTCGGTGTCTGCCCCCAGTGGCTAAGGTTTGTTCAGTGGGTTTTGTAGGCTTGCTGGTAGAGGGGACTAGTGCCTGTGTTCTGGTGGATGAGGCTGAATCTTGTCTTTCTGGTGGACAGGTTCACGTCTGGCGGTGTATTTTAGGGTGTCTGTGGCCTTATTATTATTTTAGCAGCCTCTCTGATAATGGGTGGGTTTGTGTTCCTGTCTTGCTAGTTGTTTGGCATAAGGGTTCCAGCACTGTAGCTTGCTGGTCGTTGAGTGGAGCTGGGTCTTGGTGTTGAGTTGGAGATCCCTGGGAGATTTTCGCCGATTGATATTACATGGACCTGGGAGGTCTCTTTTGGATCAATGTCCTGAACTTGGCTCTCCCACCTCAGAGGCACAGCCCTGACACCCGGCTCGAGCACCACGGGCCTGTCATCCATACGGCTCAGAATAAAAGTGAGGAAAAAAAAAAGAATGAAAGAAAGAAGAAGATAAAATAAAATAAAATAAAAAGTAAAAAATAATTATTAAAAAAATTTAAAAAGTAATAAAAACAAAGAAAGAAAGAAAGAAGAGAGCAACCAAACCAAAAAACAAATCCACCAATGATAACAAGTGCTAAAACTATACTGAAAAAAAAAAAAAACACCAAAAAATGGACAGACAGAACCTTAGGACAAATGGTAAAAGCAAAGCTATACAGACAAAATCACACACAGAACCACACACATACACACTCACAAAAAGAGAAAAAGGGAAAAAATTTATATATCTTGCTCCCAAAGTCCACCTCCTCAATTTGGGATGATTCATTGTCTCTTCAGGTAATCCACAGATGCAGGGTATATCAAGTTGATTGTGGAGATTTAATTCCCTGCTCCTGAGGCTGCTGGGAGAGATTTCCCTTTCTCTTCTTTGTTCGCACAGCTCCTGGGGTTCAGCTTTGGATTTGGCCCCGCCTCTGTGTGTAGGTCGCCTGAGGGCGTCTCTTCTTTTCTCAGACAGGACGGGGTTAAATGAGCAGCTGATTCGGGGGCTCTGGCTCACTCAGGCCGGGGGGAGGGAGGGGTACGGATGCGGGGCGAGCCTGCAGTGGCAGAGGCCAGCGTGACATTGCACCAGCCTGAGGTGCGCTGTGCGTTCTCCCGGGGAAGTTGTCCCTGGATCACGGGACCCTGGCAGTGGCGGGCTGCACAGGCTCCCGGGAAGGGCAGTGTGGATAGTGACCTGTGCTTGCACACAGGGTTTTTGGTGGCTGCAGCAGCAGCCTTAGCGTCTCATTCCTGTCTCTGGGGTCCGCGCTGATAGCCGCGGCTCGCGCCCGTCTCTGGAGCTCGTTTAGGCGGTGCTCTGAATCCCCTCTCCTCGTGCACCAGGAAACAAAGAGGTAAGAAGAAGTCTCTTGCCTCTTCGGCAGCTCCAGACCTTTTCCTGGACTCCTTCCCTGCTAGCTGTGTTGCACTAGCCCCTTCAGGCTGTGTTCACGCAGCCAACCCCAGTCTTCTCCCTGGGATCCGACCTCCGAAGCCGGAGCCTCAGCTCCCAGCCCCCGCCCGCCCCGGCGGGTGAGCGGACAAGCCTCTTGGGCTGGTGAGTGCTGCTCGGTGCTGATCCTCTGTGCGGGAATCTCTCCGCTTTGCCCTCCACACCCCTGTGGCTGCGCTCTCCTCCGTGGCTCCAAAGCTTCCCCCCTCCGCCACCCACGGTCTCCGCCCATGAAGGGGCTTCCTAGTGTGTGGAAACCTTTCCTCCTTCACAGCTCCCTCCCACTGGTGCAGGTCCCGTCCCTATTCTTTTGTCTCTGTTTTTTCTTTTTCCTTTTGCCCTACCCAGGTACGTGGGGAGTTTCTTGCCTTTTGGGAGGTCTGAGGTCTTCTGCCAGTGTTCAGTAGGTGTTCTGTAGGAGTTGTTCCATATGTAGATGTATTTCTGATGTATTTGTGGGGAAGAAGGTGATCTCCACATCTTACTCTTCTGCCATGTTGAAGCTCCTCTTCAGATGGTCTTCTTCTTAAACACTGGTAAAATTAATCTGAAAAATCTATCTTGTCTAGGAATATTTAAAGTAAGGAGAATTAAGAAGTGGTCATTCTGATTCCCAACTTATTTTCAGAGATGCTATTTTATTATTGTATTCCAGCACTGGTTCGATTTTGCATGTAAGATTTTTATAGAAAGTTAGTAATTTTCTTTATGTTAAAATTAGTGTCTTAAAACTTTCCGTCAGATAGTTGAGTCTTTTAATAGTATTTTTTGAAAAAATATAACTTAGAAGACAGTTTTGATTCTGAATCATTTCTTGTGGAAAGCATAAAACACATATTTTCTTCCTTTCTTTTGGAGTTACACACCAAAAGAAAAAAAATGTATAGAATTCAATAGAGTGCTCTGTAAATTTAAAGAAAAAATGTGTTGCTTAGTTTGAAGGAGAACTAAGTCTACGGTATTTCAGATCTTACTCTTTAGGAGGACTGTAGTGGATGAAAGTGATATTATAAGATAGCAGCAGAACAGCTAAAGTTAATATGTATACTTCAAAGAGAAGTCTCAAATGTCATGATTTTTATGGTATACAAATATTTTAGAAAGTTTCAAAAGCTAGATTGAGTTGTAATTTATTTTACCCTGTTTACTACATTCCTTCCTTTGGGGAAAAAGGCTTAATGAGTAAAATCCATGGTACAGGAAAAAAAGAAAAAGAAAAAAGAAGCTTGTGATCAAATGCTATCTCAGCAAATCCGGAAATAAAATATTCTATTTACGAAATAAGTCTTTCTGAACCTAGAAACAAGGTAAATCTGGAATATAATATATTAGGACATATTGTACAATAAAATAATGGATATATACACTGGCATGAATATATTAATATAGAGATTAGCATTTCTTTTCCATGAACATTTAAGCAAATATAAATTTAGATTAACGGGTTTCAAATATATTTACTTTGCCCATTGGTACTTGGAACAACATTACACAATGAATAACCTTGACATTCAAGTCCCTCCACAGTATGAGCCCGACCTACATTTCTAATTTTATTTCCTACTCCTTCCCAACAAATTCTTCAGCCAGATTGTAAATATTCCACAAAAATAATGTGCTTTCCTACTCCTGAACTTTTACTTACAGTATTCTCTACTGTGTTGTCTTTTCTCATCTCATCACTCTGAAATCTTATTTTTCTTTCAACATTCAGATAAGATAACAGATAACATCTCCTTCTGTTTATTACTTTGGACTCAAAAAATTTATTTTTCACCAAAGCACTTTTCCTATTCTTTCCAACATTACAATCACTATTTACTAAATTTATCCTCCAACTGAAAAGAAGTGCCTCTCTTAATGATTTAGCTGATTAAAACAGCAAAGTTAATGTATTTTGGAGAATTGAGCTGAAAATTTTTCTATCTGTTTATCTATCCTTCTCACCCTTTGTTTAAATTATGTGAGAAATCATGGTAAAATATGATGGGAAAATAGTGTTAACATTGTGGGTAAGTCTTGAGTCCTGTAGTAATGTCATCTAAGTTTAAATCTACCATAAATATATATCACACAGCATACTACCTTTTTGGTATGATCTACTGACCCCCAAATCAAGTCCCTTTATTTTTTTCCATTCCCATTTACATTTCTTTTGCTCTAGCTCAGCATAATCCTCTTCCTCAATACTCCTGCCTTAAATCCTTGATAATTTCAATATTCTGGTAAATGATACTCTCAATAACTCAGCCCATCATAATCTGGAATTATTTTTCTGAGTAAGCTTTTCCTTCACCCTACCTCAAACATTCATTTTAGAATCATATCCCAGAATGTCACCCCAAACTGCAATCTACCAATAATCTCTCAGCATGCTTCTCTAATTCCCAGATTTCCCGCTCACTCTCTCTGGTACCCTGACATCAACAATAATTTAATTCCTCTGGCATGTCAACTTCAAACCTATACAGACACAGTACAGGGGTAAAAATTGAGGTCCACATAATATATGTCTAAATATTTAAATTTTTATATCAATTAACAAACTACAAAATTAAATAACTTATTACCTTCTTCCTTGCAAATATATCTTCATGATGACTAAGAGGTTTTATATAATTGAAATTTGAAAAAAAGTATCAAAGATGGTTACGTGCAAGCATTATTTCAATATTTCTGCAAATCCCTTTTGCCATATAATCTAATATATTCACTGATTCTGGGAAATTTAGTGTGGACAGTATTGGGAGGACATTCTGCCTACCATATGGCTTTGTTTAATATCCTTCAGAGTTTAGTGAGGTTTCCATATATTCCTGATTTTTAAACAATATCCCATAACATGTATATATGTACTCATATATATATATATACACACATATATATGAATGACCCTAGACCCTTCTCCAGCATCAGCCTCTCTATCAAGCTTTGTTGTTTATAACCTTTAAAAACAAATCCAAAAACACTGAACACTTTGTAAAGTTCCTATCATGAGATGTATAAGAAATAAATGCAATTTCAAAATCTTTTCATAGTGTAAGTAAATATAACACATTTGACTCTGAAAAATATATAATTCTCAGGATTTAAAAGAGTGTATCTGTTCTTTATCTGTCATGTTGGAAGTTCATATGTTATTTTCCTTGAAAATGTCAATTTCTCCTAAAATTTTCTATATGACATAAATTAGGGTTATGGAGATTATTTTGCTCTAGTATAAGGTACGACGTTAATGTGGGAAATTCCTCCTTTAACTTTAAATCACAGTTGTTATTATGCGTTTGTAATTCTATGCAAGTTGTTTTCCTGTTGATCTTTCTTATCCTCCATAGCTGTCTGTCATTTATCTTTCCTCATTGCAGTCTGAAGTTAGAGTCCACATTTATGGCAAAAAGTCTGCCAACTCTAACCTCTAAACTGCTTCTTCTACTGTAATTACAAGCTTGGTTCTGGATAAACAAAAAATAAAATGTGTGAACTTAATGTTTTAAATGTGAGTCAGTAGAATTCATAAAAGAAACCAAGAACTCTCCTCAAAGTCAGAGTCTTTGCACCAGCCATTTCAGTTCTGACTTAACCAGTGTGTTAAAGAAATGAGGCTTTGGAAGTATTTTTAATATGGGGTGTTCTTTCTCTTATTTTCACTAAAATTCCCGCAAAGAAAGCTTATAACTCATTTTCATTTTATAGTTCTCTGTTATTTCAACAACTGAGTATCAACATTACTACATGATGAAAAATATTGTCTATTCCCCATAATTTTTAGCATTATTCAAAAATACTGATAGGTTCTCTGTGCCAAATATTCTGTTTTTCATTAATATTTTGGCAGTAGCACCAAGTTTGACACTAGAACATTTTAACTTGGAATCATAATTGTGTTTATGTATTCATGGGCTTAAAATTATGCAGAATACTTTAGATAAGATACATCCCAATTTAATTTCATTAAATTTGGTTCTAAAAGCATAATTCACATGAGTTTTTCTCTAAATTACTACTTTCCCTGACTACTCTTTTTTTATATAAACTTTTTCATAAACCTATGCTTAATTAGTTTTTTCATCTTTGCTGAATGAAAATTATGTAAAACATATGAGAACATGTATCTTCCTTGCAAAAAGCTGCAAACAGTGTCCAAAACAGACTGAAATCACTGAATTTAGTAAAACAGGGGGAAAAAAGTTGAAGTTAGTCCAACAATTATGTCCACAATGCCAAATTACTGTTTCTAACAGTTTTTTTTAATGTTATATGAATATCAAGTGGACCTTGCTTCATTTAAGTGAACTCATGAGAAGGAAAATAAATATATAACTTATTTGAAAAACTATTAAAATATTTATAGAATGCAGAGGACTGTGATTTAGTAAAATAAACGTCATTCTAAATACACAAATATAATTCCAGGTACACATGCTCAAATTCAGTTGTACAAGATATAATTCATTATTTTTCAAAAATAAATTTGTATTTGAAATCCTATTTCCCCATTAGTTTGGAAGGAAAGTCAATTTTACCATCACCCTGATTTCTTTCACACACACCAAGATTTGAACAAGGTTCTGAGTTTGGGGTACAGAGTGGAAAGGCTCCAACTCAAAGCAGGGCATTCAGGGAGGCTTGGTCTTCTGGCCAGGTGGGTAACCGCAGGTACGCATGTTATCCTAACCCTCTGGCCCCATGAAGGCAGGAAAAGCTGAGGCATCCATTCAATGGTTAGGCTTTTTGTCCTTTTCCCGGACTGGAAGCCTTGGTCTGTCTTTCTATTTGGCAATTAAATCATTCTCCTTTGAAATCTTTACTCGAATTCCAGGATTCAGGAGGTGGGGTGTAGATCACAGTCACTCTTTAACTCCAAACTAAACTTCCCTGCTGGCCTTGTGCAAATCTCTACTGTTATCTCAACCTCAAAAACCCCAATAACCTACCTTTTTCTCTTTCCCCCAGCAAACTCTGCTTCATAAATCCCAGGTTTCTAATATGAAAGCCGGAAGGGAGATTGTCCTCTGGCAACTTCTGTCAGCCAAGTTAATAGGGGTTGGAAAAATACTAAGAAAACAGAACACAAACACAAATTAATAGATGGGACGTTATCCTGATACAGTCTTTTGATTTGGTTCTTTAAATCAAGGCTATATAAGGTAACTTTCTACTACTTTATTATGTATGTATTTATAGTTATATATTACCTTCTTTAAAAGGAATTGAGAAATCATTCATTTTTTCTAAAAGAAGTTCCTAAACTAAGACATAGTCTAGAAAGCTTTCACATTTTCAAATATGAGAACTAATGAAGAAGTATCACAGAGAATTTAAATTTATAGGAATGACATTATATCCATAATCTGAACCCCAATCATAAGTTTTGTTACATTAGATTATTCCTGTACTAAAATAGAAATAATACATGGAAAGAAAGCTTTACCAAAAAACATAGAAATGTAGTACAGAAAATAATGAAATAAATGTTATGATAAGGGAACAAAAGCACTGTGGCCTGACCTGGTTCTTCCATAACACAAAGCAAAACAGAAGATGGTGAACAAGTTATTTTCCATAATCTGATGCTAATTATGTTACTCACTTTTTAAAGATCTCTAATGGGAGATGAGATTTCTCAGTGTCAGACTTAGCTTTGTTCAGTATCAAATTATAAATTTATCCTTGAGAATGAGTATTCCTGTCTCACACACATAGAGTTAGCAGGGGCTAGTTGTCCCCTTCTCTGTGGCAGTAATAGATGAACATACTAAACATATTTATTTTGTTAGCAATGATAACCAGAATGGTGTAAAGCTTTAATTCTTATTATGGTTTCTATTATAGTATATGAAAAACGTAAAGTAACAAAATTTATAATTGGGATCCAAGTTGTAACTTCAATTTTATTCTCATAAATTTAAATCTCTGGTTACTTTTTTATAAGCTGTTTATGCTTTAGGACAAAACAACTTGACTGATTCTTAAAAAGAAAATTTTATTCTTAAATATTTCTGACATATAGGCATATATAATACTCATGCAGAGTTTTAATAATAAAAATAAAAATAATAAAGTAACCGTCAGTGGACCCACCACCGAGCTTGAAAAATATAATTTGGAACATCTTGTGTAACTTTTTGCGTTTCTGTATAGTGTTACTAAATAATAATCCTTCAAAAAATATTCGTGCTTTGTGTTGATTGGTTTCTTTCACACAATATTATCATTTAATAATTTATCAGATGTATTGTCTTTAACTGTAGTTCTTTCATTTTTATTGCTGTATGATAATCTAGTATTTGAATATGCCATAAATTTTTCATCTCTTCTATTGTATTCAGTTTTGACTCTTTCAAACAAGGATGCTGTTAAAAAATATTGTAAATGTCTCCTGTATCCAGATGTATGAGTTATTTTTTTCTGTGTATGTACCTACTGGGTTATAGAGTGGAATACACACGCATACAAATATACACACATACTCTGAATATGAGCACTTTGTTTATGTATTGCACATATTCATCTTTTTTCTTATATCTAATGTTTTCAATTTCTTAATAGTGGTTTTTAATGAACAGGTGGTTTTTAATTTAATTTGTCAAATACATTAACTTTTCATTTATGATTCTTTCTTTTTGTGTATTGTTTAAGAAAACTTCCCCTACCATGTGTTCATTTAGAGTGTCACCTATTTTAAAGTCTATATCATTGATTGCTTTCCCTTTCACCTTTAAATCTATGTTCTATCTGAAAGGAATTTTTGTGTGTGGTTTGAAGTAGAGGGCTAGGCTCATTTTTTCCCCCATATGGACAAACATTTTGTCCCAACAGCATTTATTGAAAATACTTTCCTACTCCCCTAGTATGCATTGACATCTTTTTGTTCTTATCTGTCTTTTTTTCTGTTCCATTGATGTATTGGTTTATTTCTGCATCTATTCAAACTGTCTTAATTATTGTAGATATTTAATAATATTGGCATCCAGTAGAGTAAGTTTTCCAATAATATCCTTCTGCTTTGAGTCTGTTCGCAACTCTTGGAGGTTACATATCTTTAAACTTTCAAATCAGCTTAAAAAGAGCAACACACACACATACACACCTGTTGAAAATTTAATTGAGTTTATGTTGCATCTACAAACAATTTAGAGAGAAATTGGCATACATATGCACACAAATACACACACTCAAACACACAAATTTGGATCTTTCAATACATACAAGAACATAATATATCCTGCACTTATTTAGATTTCCTTTTTTATTCCCTATATTTATTTTTGTTGATTTATTTTAATGACTAGTACTCTCAGTACAATGCTGGACAGTCATAACAGGCATTTTTGTTTGTTTTCTATTTCAAGAATTGTCCATTGGGACAATTTAGTAGTGTGTTTCTTGTTTGTTTAACATTACACAACCTTACTGATTTTTGTCTAATTTTTTTTATAATTCCTATGATATTGTTCTTATTTTTCCCATTATGGTTACAAATTTGTTCTCTTTTTAGTTCTTTCAGCATATCGTTTATATACTCTGAAATTATGTTACTAAGACTACTTAGATCTATATTTCTTCCTAGTAAAGGGATTTTTGATTTCAGTATACTTTTTTAATACTAACATGGCTAAAACATATTTATGTAGGTTAGTATTTCTCCATCATCTACTTTTATGTTACCACTAATCTTATATTTTATAGTGTCTCTTACAAAAGAGATATCACTGGCTTTTGTTGTGTTTTGTTTTTTTCTTTCAATTGGAGTAATTAATACCTTTACATTTACTGTACTTACTGATATCTTTGGGTTTAAGTTTAGTAAGCTAATCTTTTACTATTTGATTCAGTAATCTTATTTTTTCCTTTTAATATCTTGTGTTGCCTTATTTTGGAATAAGTGAGTATTGTTTAATCTTTCCTTTCTTTTTTTCCTATCATTTTTATACTCTTTTTTAGTTACTTTATTGGTTAAACTTGAAATTATAACTCCAACTTTGAATGACCAAAAGCTACTGTTCAGAAACCATACTAAAAAAGGTATACAGGATAAACAAAAATAGAAAAAGATGTTCAACATCATATGTCACTAGGAAATTGCAAATTAAAACAACAAAAAGATATCACTACATACTTATTAGAATGGCCAGAATCCAAAATACTGACAAAGCCAAATGCCAGCAAGAATGTCAAGTAATACTTCCCTTTTTGCTGGGTAGGAGTGCTAAATGGTACAGCCACTTTGGGAGACAGTTTGGCACTTTCTTATAAAACTGAACACACTCCTACCATATGATCCATCAGTAGTACTCCTTGGTATTTACCTAAATAAGGTGAGAACTTGCTTCCACACAAAAACGGGCACATGAAACTTTATAGCAGTTTCATCTATAATTGCCAAAACTTTGAAAAAACAAGATGCCCTTTAATAGGTGAATGGATAAACAAAAGTGATGCATTCAGACTATGGAATATTATTCAGCACTAAAAAGAAATGAGCTAATGATACATAAAGCCATGAAAAGGCATGGAAGAAACTTAAATTCATACTGCCAAGTGAAGAAGGCCAGTCTGAAATGTCTACATATCATATGATTACAGGTATATAACATTCTGGAAAAGGCTAAACTATAGAGACAAGATAATCAGAGGTTGCCGTGGGCTTGGGGATGGGAGGGAGACATGAATATGTAAAGCACAAGGAACCTATAGGGCAGTGAAACTATCTGTGTTACTGTAATAATGGATACATGTCATTATGTATTTGTCAAAACCAATAGAACTGTACAATGCAAAGAGTAACCCTAATGTGAGCTAGGGGCTTTCGTTAATAATAATTGATCAATATTGATTCACCATTGTAACAAATGTACCACACTAATGCAAGATATTAATAATAGAGGAAACTGTCGGGAGGAGGATGAAAGGTACTCTCTGTACTTGGTGCTCAATGTTTTTAAAATTCTAAAACTGCTCTGAAAAATAAAGTCCAATAATGAAAAACAAAACACCTACTCTTAAGCAGTATCTTCCTTCTAGAATAGTAAGGGTCTTAGCACACTTCTGCCCTGTGACAACCCCTACAGAATTTTTAAATCAACTGTGTTGAGTAAAATTTACATACTATAAATGTATACATTTAAAATGTAAAGTTGAATGGATTTTACCCAGTGTGTCTATCCACATAATCACCACCACAATCAAGATATAAAACATTTTCATCACCCCATAAGTTTTCTTATACATCTTCCCAGTGAGTCCTCATCTTCCACTCCTGGCTCTGGGTAATTATAGATTTGTTTATATCTTAGATTCTTAAAAAACATTTTATAAAAGGAAGTATACAAAATGCACTCTCTTGTGTCTGGCTTTTTATGCTCAGTTTAATGTCCATGGTATCTGTCCATATTATTGTGCATATCACCAGTTTATTACTTTTTATTGCTGAGTATTCCATCATAAAGATATACTATGATTTGTTTATCCATTTACCCGCTGATGGACATTTGGTTTGTTAAAAGTTTTTGACTATTATGAATAAAACTGCTATAAATAATTATTCAGAAGTCCTTGTAGGATATATGTTTTCATTTATTTTGAGAAAATATTTATGTGTAGAATTCTTGAGTTGTATGGGTGTTGGATTTTTAATATTCATTTTTATTAACTTTATCCTTGTTGGGTATATGAAGTGTTCTGAATCAGACAAAGATTTCTTACTAATTTCACATAGCGATTAATGTGTGTTGTCCCTCCCTTCCTTATTCTAGCCTTGTCCCTGAGGCAACACGATGAGAACCCATGGAAATATTTCCTACCCAAGTAGCCAAACACTCCCTAGGTACAGGAGAGAAAAAAGTGATTTGTCTCTGCTTATAGAAGAGAAAGAGGCAGCGATCCTTCTGGCTTCTGAAAGGATCTTCTCATTACTCCAATTTCTTGATATGTAAATAAGATCTCTTCTAGAGCCAGATAGCCTCAAATTGTAAGAACTAGAGATGTCTTCGAGGTCAGGGGCCAAATTCCTCCTAGAAATGTAAGTAAGTAGGAAGGTAATATTCTAGTCACCAGTAGCTTGCCAAGAGTTAAGATAGAGACCTATCCCTGGATGTAACCATGGAATGGGGGAGATAAGAGAAGTTTTTATCATTTTTTGAATCACATATATTAGTTCTGTCATTAGGAAAACAAATTGCTACAGATCTAATCCTTACAGCATGTGAAAATGTTTCTAGGAGAAGTGAAAGAAAACAGTCTTAACTTTATATCATGTACATTCATGTACATGAATGAGGCTAGGGCTTTTTTCAGGAACAGGTAGAAATCCAGGTTTAATTCTGAGAAATTTTATGTATGTTTAACTTTATAAGAAACTGCCTAATTGTTTTCCAAAGTGGTTATACCATTTTTATCCCCATGAACAGTATGTGAGAGTTCCAGTTTCTCTATATCTGCGCTTTCTAAAATTTAGTTGTTTAATAAAGTTGTAGTGGTATCTCAGTATGGTTTGTGATTATTTTCTGCCACAAATGGAAACATAATTTCCTGATTTCCATTGTTCCTGGTTTCCGTTGTTCCACTGTTAAGAAGTCAGCTATTGGCCTAGCTAGCTCTTTTTAAAGCAAGTTTAACTTTCACTATAGCTACTTTAAGATTTTCTCTTTGGGTTTTTATTATGCAGTGTGACAATGTACAATACTTTTGTCCTACTTTGGATTTAGTGGCTTTCTTGAATCTGATGTCCTTCATTAGTTTTAGAACAATCTCAGCAACTTTTCCTTCAAATATCACCTTTACTGTCTTCTCTCTCTTCACTCCTGCGAGGTGTGTTAAATTGTATGTCAATCCTTCTCACTATATCTTAAAGATATTTTATACTTTCTTCTGTATTTTCATCTTTTTTCTTTTTTTTCCATAAAGAAAACATAAATTTAAACTCTTACGTATGCCATATACAAAAATAAATTCCAGAAGTTTAAAGAGATAAATCTGAAAACAAAAAAAGATATAAAATTATTATAAAAAGATATGAGGATATTTTTATAATCTTGGAAATATTTACATATGAAAGGTAAATACTTTCCACACATTTCAGCTACAAATCCATAAAAACTAGACAAATATAGAACAGGCTAGTCACAGAAGAAATAACAAATGCCAATATATACATAAAGATTCTGAGCCTCATTTTTAGTCAGGGAAATGCCAATGAAAACAAATCCTTTTTCTTTTTACTCATATTAGTTAACAAATTGAAGAAGATTGATAATTTCCAAGGTTAGCAATGGTGTATTCTTTTGTGGTTTTTTTTGAATTTTTGAATTTTATTTTACTTATTTTTTATACAGCAGGTTCTTATTAGTTATCTATTTTATACACATCAGTGTATACATGTCAATCCCAATCTCCCAGTTCATCTCTCCACCCCCCCACACCCCCCACTTTCCCCTCTTGGTGTCCATACGTTTGTTCTCTACATCTGTGTCTCTATTTCTGCCCTGCAAACCAGTTCATCTGTAGCAATGGTGTATTCTTATACATTATTGGTGCCAATATAAATTATTTCTACTACTTAGCAATTCTGAAGGCAGTATGTTATACAAAATGTAAAGTACACTTATTTTTGACCCAGAAATTCTACTTCTGGCAAATTATTTCAAGCAACTCTAAGATTTGCACAAATATCATCAGATATTCATCTGTAACCTTGCTCTTTTCTCAATAGTATTTTCGTGGTATCTGTTTACCTGCCTTCTAAACTGTAACTTTTAAAATTCAGTTTGTTTTAGCTGTGTTTCTTTCACACAGCATATTGTGGGATTTTGTATTTGAGGCATTCCAGAAATCATTTTTTTTTAATTTGATTTTATTTATTCTTTTATACAGCAGGTTCTTATTAGTTATCTATTTTATACACATCAGTGTATAACATGTCAACCCCAATCTCCCAGTTCATCCCACCACCACCCCCACCCCCGCCATTTCTCTCCTTGGTGTCCATACGTTTGTTCTCTACATCTGTGTCTCCATTTCTACCCTGCAAACCAGTTCATCTGTACCATTTTTCTAGGTTCCACATATATGTGTTAATATACGATATTTGTTTTTCTCCTTCTGACTTACTTCACTCTGTATGACAGTCTCTAGATCCATCCACGTCTCTACAAATGACCCAATTTCATTCCTTTTTATGACAGAGTAATATTCCATTGTATATATGTGCCACATCTTCTTTATCCATTTGTCTGTCGATGGGCATTTAGGTTGCTTCCATGACCTGGCTATTGTAAATAGTGCTGCAGTGAACACTGGGGTGCATGTGTCTTTCTGAATTATGGTTTTCTCTGGGTATATGCCCAGTATGTTTTTTTCTCTTAATGCTTCATTTTGGATAATTCTTTCTGTCCTATCTTCCAGATGCCAATTTTTTGTTCAATTTTGTTTAATCTACTGTTAAACATGCCCATTGGGTTCCTAATCATATTATGTTTTTCAATTCTGTAATAGAATGCCTTATGTTTTTCAAATGTGTAATGTCAATTTCATTATACGAATTTTGTGCTTGGCTTTTATATGCTTAAACATAGCAAGGATAGTTATTTTCAAGTGCCCCAATGATGTTTCTCCAGTCTTTTTGTTTTGCAAACCAGTTCTTAGTTGTCTCCTACTGCATGCCATCTTTGATTGTGTACTGCTCATTGTATTTGCAAAACTATTTGTTTCAATGATGTCAGACATAGGATGCTGTTTTCCCCTGCTAGAGAGAATTTTCATTTGTCTCTCCTAGTTCTTGGGTCATAGTGGTTTGGGACACCTTAATGCTTTAGGTTATGGAGCACCCAGATAAGGCAAAGTCAAACTGTAATACTTGCAGAGACATTATATTCTTGTTTACCCTACTTGAGAGCAACACTGTAGGATTCCCAACCCAAAGAAGAAGATGATTACCAGAGTCTTCATCCCTGATGGATCCTTAACCCCAAAGAACTAGTGAAAGCACTCATTAACCTCCCTGGAAAATGGTGAAATTTTTCCATTAAAAAAAAAATGCCTCCAAATAACAGCCCATTTCTCTGGATTCTCTTTCTATTCTATATCTCAGCCCAAAGAAACTTCACTATTTTGGTACTTACTAGATGATTTTAAGGAAAGTATTTTTTAATATAGTATATAGATTTTATGATTATCAGAAAGATTTGTACCAGTTACTGAGAAAGCAGTTGACAAATGTGGAATTTATCTTAATACTAATTTTTTTTTCCTTAAATAAAAAGTATACATGTTACCTATCTTATCACAATAATATATTGGTCAACTTTTTTTTCCAAAATTACACAGATGAAATCATTCTGTGCATACTCTTCTGGACATGTTTTTTAACCCTTTATTTTGTTGTAAGACATCTATTTTGATATGTGTAACTATAGTTCATTTATTTTCACATATAATATTTTATTGTATGAATATATCAACATATATCTGTTTGTTATTATTATTAATAGATATTCATATTGCTCCCAGTTTTTAACTATTACCAAAAAGGTGCTCTATCAAGATAGATAAATTCTGTACTGTATATATAAGGTTTTATCTATGGTACCTTCCAAGGAATAAAATTATTTTTCCTTAAAATATACCCATTTTTACTTTTATTAGATATTGCCAAATGGTTTTCCAGAATATTTATAATAATTTACAAGCCCACCAGCAGCTAATTAGAGTTTCTGCTTCTTTGTTTCCATGACAACGTTTTTGTATCATCAGTCTATTTTATTTTTTACCAATCTAGTTCTTTAATCTGATATCTCATTATGAGCTTAGAAGAGAACTAAGATAAAACAGATCTGCATGTTTCCTCTTACCATGTACCTATTTGTCCTTTTTTTCTATATGATTGTGTTTTTTTCTTATTGGTTTATAGGAAGTATTTATCGTTTTCTTGTACTATATGTTACAAATATCTTCTGCTACTGTGTAGCTTGTCTTTTACTCAATTGTTCCTTAGACAAATGTCTTAATTTCATTTTAGTTGACAAATTTATAAAACTTCTTTAAAACATACTTTTTGTATCTCATTTGAGAAATTCCTATCTGAGAGAAGGAAGATATATATTCCTCTATATTTTACTCTAAAATTAGTCTGGGCTTGATCTTAGGCATTATGTATATAAAATTTCCCATTAAACAGTGTGGATTACTAAAATTCACAGCACCATTTGTTGAGATGTTCAAAATATTCTGACTAATAAACAATAGCGTATTGGTTATTTATCAAATATGGGTAGATTTATCTTCTCTCCATTCTTTTTATTGCTCTGTATATTTATCCCCGAGCCAAAACAGATCCTCTTAATTATTATGATTTTGTAATAAGTTTCCACATAGAAGATATTCCCCACTTCAGTCCTGTCTTTCTTCTTATCTATTCTTGGCTCTTCTCTTCTCCATTTTAAAATCTGCTTGTCCACCTCGTACATTTTGGTATTTTAGTTGGAATTCTATTGAATCTCTAGATTAATTTTAAAAGAATAGAAATCTTTATGAAATGAGTTTTTATCCCTGAGTTTGGTATTTCCTTTCATGTACTTAGAACTTTCTTAATATCTTTCAACATATTTAAATACTTTTTTACATAAAACTTGCATGCATTCTTTTTTAAACATTTATTCAAAAGCAAATTATAATATTGTTTCTATCATAATGAGATCCTCAAAATTATGTTTCTGTCATTGCGTAGAAATCTAGATGACTGTTGAAACTTCTGTGAAAATAATCATATTATTCATGAATGTTGTTAGTTTTTTTTCTTTCTTTCTAATTATTACAGCTCTTTTTTTCTTTGTGTACATATTAAAGCTAAGATCTCTCATAATATGTAGAATAAATGTCATAAAACTGAATATTTATTGCTGTATTGTTTCTGATTTAACATCAGATAATTTACTGAGCGTTTTCTGCAAGTAAAAGAAGCTTCTTTTTATTCCAGCATTGGTATGAGTTTCCTATCCTAAATAGTTCCTGAATTTTACGAATGATGTTTTTTGTTTTGTCTAATTCCTAATGTAGCATTTCATGTTTTAGCTTTTTAACTCAGTGGTACAGTGGTAAGCCTTTGTACCTCATTAACATTTTACCTAAAATACATTTAAATAGTAATATATCATGATCATAATTTAGAAATATTTATATGCAAGTAATAATGATCTCACAAAAATTTGAGTGCAGGTATAGATCTTCCTGATGAAACAAAGAAAGAAGATGATAACTGAAAACCAATTAAAATGAAATTAGCCAAAGGGATAAGTTTGATTTATCTTATTCAATAATATTTGACTAAATTAAAATTCTAGCTTCTTGAAATATTTTATGAGTTATGTTTTTACCTAGAAATTAAAATTTGAATCAAATTATGACTAAGATTAAGCTTCAATATTATATTACTTTTTACTATAATATTCTCAACTTTTAAAAATATCAGCCATAAACACACAAAAGAGCTTTTTGTTTTATAGCATCTTTAAATACTTTGTGTAATTCATACCACAGAAGAAGAAAGACCATTATTAATATATTCTTTTTTGTTTATTATAGAGGGATTTTAAAAGAAAACTAGCAAAATTCTAAACTGTGCTCTTAATGAATGCTGCAGAAAACAAATCTACCTCCTTCTTTTAACTCTAAGATAAGTTAATCAGCCATTGATTGTTCTGGTCTTTGTGAGGCACTTAATAAAGAGATCCATATAATGTTCTAAAAAAGACATTATGGAAGATTTTAGTCCTCTCAGTTTTCAAATTATGCTGAACACTTACCCTTACCTTGCATTAATTTTTTATGCTGGCCAATAGAACTTTCTGGGAAGATGGAACGGTTCTCTAGTCTGCACTGTGCAATGTGGTAGACACTGGCCACTTAAGACTATTGAGCACTTGAAGTGTGGTTAGTATGACTGGGGAATTCTTTTTTATTTTAATAAAATTTAAATTTAAATAGCCCATGTGACCAGCGGCTACCATAAAAGACAGCAAAGCCTGACATATCATGTATTTATTTATTTGTTTATGTGTATATTTTCTGTTTCTTACCACCAAAATTTATGTTTGATAAGAGCAGGGTCTTTGTTTCTTACTGTTCACTATTATAACCCAAGTGATTAGAAAAGTGTCTGGCATGTGGTTATTTTTGTGTCCTCTAATACTTTGAAAATAATAGATATTCAAAAGTTTTTTCTGTTTAATTTAAGTAAACTGTGTAATAGTCTCTTTAAAGTAAAGGTTAAATAAATTTTAAAAGTCCTAAGTTAAAAAAGAAAAAAAAGGCTCCTTAGGCAACTCTTGGTCTGCTTAATTTGGTTCAAGGAAATCCACCAAGCTTTCACCAAGGAATCTCTCACTGAAAGCATTTAACTTTGGGAGTATATATTGCTTACTTTATTAAGATGTTAAAAGTTTAGTAAAGCAGAAAACTGATAAAGTGATATGAGACCCTAGAACTCTCAAAAAAATTTAGTTCAGGAAGTTTATTATTTTACCACATAAACTCACCTGCTCTATGCTTTTGCTTAGGCCCACATTTCAACTTAGGAGAGAAGTCTAGTCTAATAAACAAAACGTAATTATAAATTCATGTTGCATTCTTTTCTTATCCCAGATTACCACCAAATAATATCATAATTTCCATAATTCCTGTTCCTATATCTTAACAGCAAATGAATGGTAGAAATGCATGGAGAGGTGAGGGGTTTACATTGAAATGCATTCGCAGACTTAAGCCTTACACCTAACAACTTCACTTTTCCAGCTCAAACTGAATTTCTTTTAAACTTTTTACTTATTCTTCATTACTAGGGTATATCGTAGGCAGAATGATGACCTCCCAAAGCTGTTCATACCCTAATCCGAAACCTGGGAATATATTACTTTACAAGGTAAAGAGACTGTGAAGATGTGATTAAGTGTCTTGAAACTGGGGGATTATCCTGGATTATCCAGATGGGCCCAGTGTATTCACGAGGGTCCCTATAAAAGGAAGTGAGAGGGTTATAGTCAGACAAGGAAAGTGATGACAGAGCAGAGGTCAACATGATGTTATTGCTGGAAGAGTGACAAGCCAGTAGATTTTAGCTCAGTGAACCTGATTTTGGACTTCCAACCTCCCCAACTGTAGAATAATAAATTTGTGTTGTTTTAAGCCACATAATTTGTGGTGATTTGTTACAACAACAATGGGAAACAGATCTATGACCAAATGATTTATCATACAATCTGCAATATTTTTAAAAGAGGAGGGGCTATTGAGCATGACAGTGGGACAGCAGCTAGAAACTGGGAATGTCCTTGCCAAATTGAGATGAATGTTTACCCTATTATGAGGCCACTTTATAACTTTGTCAGGAAGTGAGTTAACTTTCACGATAATTGTCCTTTCATATATGCAGTATTGAATAGCTTTATATGAACTAATACAATATTTATGTGAGTGTAAAAACTTCCCGAAGGTAAAGGTCAAAGCACCATTGAGCACTTATAAACATAGAAATTTTGGGTCACATTTTGCTATCGGTTATTCTCCCTGAAGTCCATCTCTTAGGAAACTAGGCTATAAGCAACAAATTCTAATGTAATTACTTTATTAAGGCCAAAGAAAACGCTACCTAAAACACAATACCCTATCCTAATTATAAGAGAAACTTCAAACAAATCACTACTACGGGACATTCTACAAAATACCAAAGCAGTAACCCTGAAAACTGTCAAGATCATCAAAAACAAGGAAAGTCTGAGAAACTGTCACAAACAAGAGTAAACTAAGCAGACAGGACAACAATGTCATATGATATCCTGAGTGGGATCCTGAGACAGAGAAAGGACATTAAGGAAAACTGAGGAAATTTGAATAAAGTATGGACTTTAGTTAATAATAATAAATAAATAATGGTTCATTAACTGTGGAAAGTATACCATATTGCTGTAAGATGTCAACAGTAGGGGAAACTGGGTATGGGATATACTGGAACACTCTGTGCTATCTTTGTAACAATTCTGTAAATCTAAAAACATTTATTTAAAAACTCTATAATAAATTCTAGTTAAAGCACTTTAATTCAAAAACATATGAACACTAAAAAAGCAAAGACAGAACATCATGATTGTGAGACATATGTCCACATTTTAAAAATTCTGACAGCCAGTAAATTTCAAATCTATGTCTTCTATAATCAGTATTATTTTTCTTGTTTTTAAAGTGATATTATTGATCAAGATTACTTTTATTTTCCCTTCTGGTTCTAACCTACTCTGACTTTATGACAGACCCAAAAGTTTGAAAAGCTAACTTTTGAAGACAGTATTTTCTATATACACACGTATGTATACATATAGAGCATACACAAACCTGATGTTATATTTAGTATCTTAAGAATTTTAACTTCATCGATTAGGAGATGCAGTCTATAACTTGTAGGGGAGCTGATTGCCAACAATCTCCCTATAAAACACACATGTTCACTCATTCACTTATTTGTTCACTCACTCTCACTCTTTCCAGACTCCACTCACAGTCACAGAGGTAATGTGAGTCAAAGCTAAGGAAACAAACCATCTGTTTTACAAGGAGCGCCCAGTGACAGAGTAGAGATGGGCCTGTACTTGGGTTCTTGCTTCCCCGGTCCTTAGACATCTCTTCTCTTCAGTGAGAAGTACCAAGTTTTGTATGTGAAAGAAAAGTTGAGGGAGCCACAACTAGCTATTTTATTCTGATCTCGTGTCTAAGGAGATTCCATAAAGGTTTGGGGCTAAGGTTCTATTACAATGCATAGTGTGGATTTTCTCGTGATGGGTCAACTTTATATTTCTCTCAGGAAGTTTTGGTGACAGTAAGTAGCTTATCAAATATTTGGGTCTTAAGTCATTTCTGTTTCTTTCCATAACAGTCAAGACTAGCATTTTCTATCTGGGAACACTTGCAAATACAGAATCTATCTTTAAATTATCAAATTAAAAAAATATAGGCTTATGAGTATAGGAAGAGAATTTATTTCATACATGTGATTTTCACAAAACTTTCCATAGTCAATTTCAGCACCTATATATTACATTTAGTCTTATTATGCATTAATATCTTAATATTGTTTTCAACATGATAGTAACATTTAGAAAAAATATGTTTACATGTAATGCATTTATTATTATTTTAAATATAAATAAATATTTTTCAAATTTTTTAGTTCTAATATCTAATGGAAACATTCAGAGTTATGACCCACAGAAACAAAAGTAATTTGGGTCCCAAATAACTTAGGAATATAAAGGGATTCCAAACAAAATGATTTTGAATCCCTGCCTTAGAAATACAGGATCTAGGATCTAGGTAGTCTGGAAGCTCGAGGAACAACCAGAGGGTTCAGGAGTAAGAATGTGAATATTGCAAGTCCTGGAGATCTCTTCAGAGATCTATGGGTT
Source organism: Balaenoptera musculus (assembly GCF_009873245.2). Lineage (NCBI taxonomy): Eukaryota > Metazoa > Chordata > Mammalia > Artiodactyla > Balaenopteridae > Balaenoptera > Balaenoptera musculus. The sequence continues at coordinate 23,957,108 of NC_045796.1, forward strand.
ACTGGACATGATGGAGAAAGATTTACATTGTTACCATTAATATCGTAAGTCTTGGTATGCACTCCAGAATCTGAAAAGGAGCTGTATATTTGAATCGAAACTTTACAACCATCATTTCAGGCCTTACTGTTGATTTTTTAAAAAGATTGTATGCGGTAAAGAATGTTTGAAGCTATCAATTGCTTTATTTTATATATACATGCAAGTGTGTGTGTATATGTATGTGTGTGTGAAGAAATGTACAGAAGATTACCAAAAAAAAGAACAGAATATTATACTCTAGGTTTTTAGCACAGATTGCCTGGGGAAAAAGAAGGAGAGAAAATGGTGTGCCCATGAATAAAATCGATTTATGTAAAATGATATTTGTGTGTGTGTTGTTTTTATAGTAGATTGTTTAGAAGAGCTGTTAAATATTTCTCTTCCAGCTTATGGGGAATCTATTTTCAGTGAATAGGAAAGTTGTTGAGTATTATGTATATCACATAATCCTACCTTAATAACAAAGAAAATACTGTGTATCCTATATGTGAATATATGCTTGTATAAATATTTATGGGCAAGAGAAAAGGAATGAAAGTATACATAAAAGGCCATTAACATTGGCTGTCTCAATGATGTTAAAGAGAAGCAAAGAAAGGTATCAATAATTAGCTTTGCCTTTATACATTTTGTAATACATTGTTTCACTTGTTGGAAGAAGCATGCATTATCCCTGTAGTGTGGAAAAGATAAAAGTTTTAATTGATAAAGATTAATACGAAACATTGTTTATCATGCATGTTAAAAACAGGTCACAAAGCAATCTGTGTAGTAATTCCCATTTACAGAAATTATGGATGTGTGTGTGTGTGTGTGTGTGTGTGTATGCCTAAGTAAAACTCTATCTCTTGTCCCAGAATTGTGCCCAAGGCACAAAGCTGAATTCAAAAAGTTGCTAAATACCAAATCACCCGTTCTAAATTCACATAGCCAACAATGAACTGACAACAGTTGGGATCTGACACCTTTATCACTCAGAGGTGATAAAGCCTCAGGAACAAATAGAAGAGGGAAAATTAAGAAGCATTTCAGGGCAAGACAGTGACCTTTCTCTTCTACTCCAAGGAAGTAGAGTCATTTATCTGACTACATTGAAAGGGAATCAGAGCAAGATGCCAGTGACGAAGGTGCTACCCAAAAAGAAAGGAGTATGTGAGTTATGTGTAAGTAGGGGAGAGGGTGAGGGCTGGTTTAAATGATTATTGCAACTCTTAGGAAAAATAACACCATTTAATGTTATGACTCCAATAATTGTAGATTCCAATTACATATATCTAAATGGCTGGAAGTATGTACACTACTGTGATAATGATACTTACATCTGGTTGGTGGACTCATGGAAATGTGTTATTTTCCTATTTTTGTTTATGTGAATATTTTAAAATTGCTGCTGGAATATATATATTATTTTTAATGCTATTGCATTAACTTATTTCTATATACAATATAAACATCACTCCTAATAACATATGTTATCGATTTGCTACCTAATAGAATCTAACTCTGATCTTAAATTTTAAACAGAATTTCTGGAAATTTTAAAGCACAACACTGGCTTCACATGCTAACTATTGGTTTAGCAGAGAGAGGCACTACTTTTAACTTTTTCTAAAAATGTGTTGCATAACTTCTTCATTCTTGCAGCCATTCAGCAAAGATTCACTGGGACCACTGTGTGCTAAGACTAATTAGAGACAGGTTTTCCCTGTACTAGATAACTGCCATCTGTTATCTCTCATCTTCTTGGGCCCATCTTGTTAGAACAGAAAACTATTAGACATTAGAAACATTTTCCTCATGACATGTATATCATCTTCTAGAAAGTATATAATAAATAAGTCAACAGCTTTCCTGTAAAACCATACCATCAACTCTTCTCCTTCTACTCTGATAATCACTAGACCTTCAACATAAATGTATTTCATAGTTTTAGTGGGCTTGCCAATCACTTCCAATGCTGTTTATTGCCAGGGACATTTGGTTTCTCCTAACCCTAGTATGAATTTGAAACTGATCTTTCACCTCTGAAAAAATTTTTCTTCCTATCACAGATATAATTTTATTATATGTGAAGTCATGCATACAATCATTACCCTATGAAAGTCCAGCTCCTTCTAAAACCCACGTAAGTGTAAGGTATTCTTTCTAAAAGTAGAAGCTAGAATTATTGGTCTCTTACACTACTTTTTTTTTTTAATGAGTTTAAAGATAACTAAGAGATGAAAATACTTACAAAAGAAAATACTGATAAATGTACATCAGCATGAATTTACTTGTGGGTATTTGTGTATAAAATATGTATAATAAAATGTATAAATATGCTGATTTATCTATGTCAGATAATTTAAAATATCCATCTAAAGAATTATTAATTCTTGTTAAGAATCATGGTATCATATGCTTATTTATAGCCTCACATCTCTACAGTAAGTTACTGGATAGTCCAATTGGTTCTGATTTTCTGACAATTCCTACTCTATCTTGGTTTAAAAAAAAAAAAGCTTCTTATTCATTTCAAAATTGAATGTAAGCCAAAAGCCATTTTATTTACTGTTAAAAAGGTTTCTGTTTGAGAGGAAAAACGTTTTGAGCCAGTCTAACTATAATGGAAATTTTTATTATGGTTTTGCTTTGTAAAACATATCAGCAAATAATCATTTAAATCTACCTTCATGATCTGAGGAATTACCTTACGTATAATACAAATTGTTATTTTTTCCCCTTTGGGGAAAAAGTAAGATAAGAGTAGGGCCACACAAACAAGTTCATTCCAAAGAAAGCAAAATATTACTACTCTTTTAATTATCGAAATCTTTAATTATTTATATTTTACTGATTCTTTTTTCAAATGTTATTAATAACTTGATTTTGTTGCTTTAGTTGTTAATTCCCTAAAATATATGATGTAGTTTCACTAAGTACGATGTGGTAAATTCCTCTAAATTTTGTTTTCCATGGTGATTCTGCCCTTTCCTCAGCTCAGAGGGCATGTTATCTGCAAGATAGGGAATGATGTCACTTTATGCAAAAAATAATTTACCACCTGCTAGAAGGAGGAGGCATATTGTGGCAGCTGCATCACTGATTTGAAAAAGCAGCAAAATATAAATGTATAGACGAGTATGTCAGTGTAATGGTGGGGAAGTGTAACATTCTTTCCCCAACAACAGCTGGAAAATTATACTAAGCAGAAAATAGTATCTTTTGGCTTCAAACCAAATGTTTCTATCACTAGTACTACACAGAGCAAAAACACTACTCACAAATGAATTCCATATTCTGTTTACAGAAGCAGCATTTTCACTATAAGGCATAATAGATATGGGGGGTGGTGAGAAGTAAGAAAAAGATATGCTTTATGACCCTATTCATTTTCATATATAACTCAGTCTTCAGGCAAATAAGCAAGAAATAATAACCCTTGAATCCTTTATGTTTCCCTTTAAAGATTGACCTCACATGAAGTATAGATTTTTGAAAAAGAAAGGTGAAAGCTACTTTGGAGCTTTATAAAATACCAGTAATAACTTCAGAAATAATCTGTCTCCAAATAACAAATTTAATCAATTATGAATGAAAAGAAAGCTCTGTGTGTTCATAAAGCATTTAATAAATAGAAGAGTCTGTGCAGCAAATACAACACAATTATATGAATCTGTAAATAATTTTTTTTCTTATATATTTGTAAACAATGACTAATGTAGAAGTTTTCACTGGGAAACAATCACAATGTGTTTTTTCTTACTGTTTTTTAAGAATAGAGGAAGGAACAAAGTCTAAGGGCATGTTACTTTCTTTTGCAACACATGGGGTGGGAGATGCCCTGTTCATCTTTACAGTGGCTGCAGACTTTTTACATTCACTCTCAATTATTTAATCAATGACATTCTAAATGTCACATTTTAAAAGTAACTTACAGAATTTTAATTTAAAATATAATGTTTTCTTCCATTGTTTTTCACTGACTTCAGATATCGAAACTTTCCATAATTACTACTACAATTTTAGATATTTTCATAGAGAGAGTTGCTTTTAAGCATTGGCTGGCTAATTTTTTCCCCCTGCTGGTGGTATGTTGATCATTTAAGTAAAAGTTAAAATTTATTTAAAGCTGGTCCACATAGCAGGTAATTACGTGGTTAATTTTCTAGCAAGGTTTAAATTTGATTTTTTAGATGGGAAAACATCAGACTTTAGTATGAGATTTTTTCCTGGTGTTCTTTGAATGAAATATTTTGATTAAATAGTTTCTCTTGGTTTTACGTCTATTTTAATTTATTTGTTTATTTTATTTATTTTTGGCTGCATTGGGTCTTCGTTGCTGTGCGTGGGCTTTCTCTAGTTGTGGCGAGTGGGGGCTACTCTTCATTGCGGTGCTTGAAGCGGGGGCTACTCTCATTACCGTGGCTTCTCTTGTTGCGGAGCATGGGCTCTGGGCACGTGGACTTCAGTAATTGTGGCACGTGGGCTCAGTAGCTGTGGCTCGCGGGCGCTAGAGCACAGGCTCGGTAGTCGTGGTGCACGGGCTTTGTTGCTCTGCAGTATGTGGGATCTTTCCGGACCAGGGCTTGAACCCGTGTCCCCTGCATTGGCAGGCAGATTCTTAACCACTGCGCCACCAGGGAAGCCCTAAGTCTGTTTTTAAATGTATCAAAAATTATACATTAAAAGCAAATGCAATCTTCGGCTATTGGACATTTTCACATTTGTAATGGAAAATTCAGTGGTTTGAAATCTCTATCTTTTCTCTGCATTGCTCTGTATCCGGCATGGTGTTATACCATGTATATACCCCTACTAAGACTCTCCTTAGTTTCTTCTACTGTTAGATACTTGAGCCCTTGATTGAAAGTAAAATAGAGAGTCCTTTTGTCTAAAAAGTGCCGAATGTAAGCAGAAGATAATCTGTGCACGTAGACTGCAGGAGTACTGGGCCTTTGCTATTCCCAACTCATCACAAGTGAATCCACTGAGGGGTTTTCACACAGAGGATACTCTGATTCCCAAATCAGTTCAGAGAGGGACAGATTTTGACTCTTCAAAATCCAAGACCTGTTTACTGACCCCTGTTCTCTAACATGTCTCCACAAATGATTTTGCTGCTAATGAGACCCAGGGGACAGAGCCTCTTGAGAAGGCTCTAGACTACTGAGATTGCCCCAGCACCCATCTCCCCATGTGCTGACTCAATGTGCAGAGTTGATCCAATGTCTAGATCCCCAGACCTGACCATACTCTTACTTTCCTTCACCCAGGACAGCGTTTTCACCCTACACACACCAGCCCAATTAGTTGGGCTTATATTTTGCCAGCCCCATTCTCCAAAGGTGGATTTTGCCTCATAGATCTCACCCATGGGCTAAAGCCTTTCCATCTACCCAGGTCTCATGTATTCACTGGTATGTTTTGTAATTTTGGAAGATATGAGGATCTTAGCATTATTTTGGTTATTTCTGAGTTCAATTATTTGATCAGAGAACATAGTCTTTAAGAAATTAATTCTTTGAAAGGTACTGATGATTCTCTTGGGAGCTAGAATATGATGTGATTCTTTAATAAGTATCACATGTATGTGTAAAAAGAGTGTCTTCAGTGATATGTAAAGTCGTATATATTATATCAAGTTTATTAATCACATTATTCACAGCTCTTATACTTTTATGTAAAATTTCTCTATTAGTTTTCAAGAATGATATATTAAAATTTATGACTTCAATTATTGATTTATCTATTTCTTCCTTTTATCACCTTGTTTCTTTGCCAATTTTAAGTCTCTATTATGGCCATATAACTATTATAATGAGTCAATCTATTGTTTCATTGGTGGTATGCAACCAAGTTTTTATTGATTTTTTTACTTTAAAATCTTTTTCTCTGATGTTATGTTTGCTGGTGTAACATTCGTTAGTGTGTACAGGTATCATATAACTTTTCTATCCTTTTATTTTCAATATTTCTGCATCATTTTAAGCATACCTTGTAGAAAATATATTACTGAATTTTTTTCAGGGAGAAGTTGCTGATCTGCACACATCAGTCTTTTGGTTAGTGAGTTTAGCCCATTTAAAATGACTAGAATTTTTGTAAGTTAGGAGAGATGTTTTTATGTCTTTCTTTTTTCTTGAATTTCTCCTATACTAACTTCCAGTGAAAGATCAATTTTTCCCTATTGTTTTAAAAGTTATAATTCTGTTCTTTTCTGTACTTCTTTCTTTAACATTTAATCTATCTTTATGTGTAATTTTTTTATTGATATCTGAAACTGAACAATGTGTATATTTTATTCTCAAACATGTACCCTTATAAAATGCTAAATGATGGTTCCTTCCTCCTCATCCCTTCAATTCAACTTATACTGATGTAATCTGAAATTTCAGTTCCAAATTGAGAGATTGTGAACTGAGAATGAAAATAGTATTTATTTCCTAGGGGTGTTGTGAAGTTTGAATATTATTATTATATTAATTATTTCCACCTGTGCCTTGCACATAATAAACAATCAATATTAGCAATAAATATGATCATTATTATGAATAAACATTTTTATGTCTTATTTATTCTTAATTATATGGTAAATATCACTCCTTTAATGCTCTTTTTGCTGGAGTTAATCATTTAGATGATTTTCAGAAAGGTCAGTGTGTGATAATATAACTGGAAATATTTTCATTTTACATTTAAATACTATGCTTTATATAAAATTTATAATTTATTCCATGCAATATAAAATAGATTAATTTGTTTATGCCTTCTTGCATATATTGTTGCAGTTGGGAACTCTAATTTTGTTCAATCAGATTTTTTTTTGAAGGTGTTCTGCTTTTACCTCTCTAGAGACTTAGAAACTTCTCTTTGCCTTTCATGTTCTTAAATTTCACTATGCTGTCTATATCTGTTAATCCCTCACCAACCTCTTCTATTTAGAATCTTACAGGTTTTTACAACCTAAGGATGTATATGTTTCTCCAACTTTTAGAAATTCTCAATCATTATTTCTTCAAGTATTTCCTGTCTTCCAATTCTTCTTGAAATTCACATATATGTGTACATATATATTATAATTAAAACTTGCAGTAATCACCACCAATGTATTAATATTAACTTAGAGCAAAAAGAGTTTTTTTAGGGAGTAGTACTTCTATAACTGATAATATTTAGAGTTGGAAGTACGGTGTGTTAATATAAAGCAGACCGACTTTTAATCAGTTCTATTACCATTTAAAATTTTTCTTTCTAAAATGCACCACTTTATTGTCTACAGACAAGGTGAAACTATTCCTTTGGTCCTGCTCTTGCACCTTGATTCGACAGTGATCAAGACAATCTGTTTCTGAAAATACTGTGACATAATATACAGGTAGTTTATCAACCCTCTTCATTACACCTTATTGCTGGAGCAAATTTAGTCAATAAAATTCACAGTAACATTTGACTTTAAAGTAAGGAGAAGCTAAGATTGTTTAAGAATAGTGAATGCAATTTGCAAGTAAGTATTACAATTTCTGGAAATTTTAAAGTGAAAAAGTGTCCCCATGTTAAAAAACCAAAAGCTCATATTATAAATGCTTATTATTTTTAATAAGCAAATGCTCATTAAAATGAATGAGACCTTTGCACCATTTTACCCAAAGCAATTTTGTGTAATAAGAGAAATTCCTTTGAGGTAGTCTCTTAAGGAATTTAACTTCAGCTCAGTAAATTGTTTCTCTGTTTCTTTTGAAATGAGAATTTTTAGAAGGTGAATGAACATGAAGGTATAATAAGTAAAAAAAAAAAGTGCAACTGTTACTAATAATGAGTCATTTTTAAAGTGTAGGAAAAATGTAGTTATACTTTCACATCAAGTCATTTGCAAAAATATCAGACTCTCTATGACTAACATTTGAAAGCTATAGCTGATGGAGTATTTATTTTGAGCAATGCTAATTCTAATATTTGAAAGAGAAAACTCATCTGTTGGAAGAGATCAGTCTCTGTCTCTCCAACTTCATCTTTCCTTACTGCTGTTACTACTCCCCAGCCCCACACTTAAATCCCAGCTACTCCAGACTCATTACTTATCCCCACAGATGCTATCTCATATCTCTGTGTCTTGATTCATTCTCTTCACTGTGATATGCTCTTCTCTCCCATTTCATAGGCATTTGAATTCTACCCTTCTTTCAAGGCCTATGTGTGATCTCTGAAAAGTCTGTCTTGGGCAGAATTCATCATTCTCTCCTCTGTGGAGGAAAGGACATTGTTCTTTGCTTTTATAGCACTGCATATATAATTAGTATATATTAATTTATATATATATATATATATATATACATACATGATTAGGATATTTGAATTATCTGGTATGAGGAATAAAGATAAGCTTTATTTTTAAATCTTCTCTTGCCTCTAAGTTATAAAGTAACCATCCAGGTAGGTGGGGCTTTCTATGGGTCCATAATAGGACCAAGAACAGAATGTGAAAGAATAAAATATCACCCATGACTCAGCCATATAAAAGAATGAAATAAGGCCATTTGCAGCGACATGGATGGACCTAGAGACTGTCATACTGAGTGAAGTAAGACAGAGAAAGACAAGCATCATATGATATCACTTACATGTGGACTAAAAAATTGGTACGAATGAACTTATTTCCAAAACAGAAGAGTCACAGATGTAGAAAACAAACTTATGGTTACCAAGGGGAAGGGGGGGAGGGATAAATTAGGAGATTGGGATTGACACATACACACTACTATAAAAAGAGATAACTAATGAGAACCTACTGTACAGCACAGGGAACTCTGCTCAGTACTCTGTAATGACCTACATGGGAAAAGAATCTAAAAAGAATCTAAAAAATCTAAAAAAAAATATATATATATATATGTATAACTGATTGACTTTGCTATACAGCAGAAACTAACACAGCATTGTAAATCAACTATACCTCGATAAAAATTAATTTAAAAAAATAATAAAAGGTCACCCATAAATAGCTGCTGCTGTGCATGGTGATGTCATGCCTTCCCTGGCCAGGACAGCAGCTTTGATTTTGATGCAGTTAAATCAATTTTTCATGTACAATGTAGGTTTAGACTTTGTTGACATTATCCTTGGGGTTTGTGTATGTGTGTGTAGTTGTTGTTGCTGTTGTGTTTGATGCAAGCATTACTTATTAGCCAACTAACAGTAATTAATAGATTTATCTCCCCAAACTGCCAGGGAACACTGGGAGGAGACAGGACGTGGAGTAGCAGAGCATACCTTGGATTATGCTGTTATTATTTTAAACTGAATAACACAGGGATAAACCTATCACACAAGGTCTGTTGTCCCAAAAAGTTACAGGTGGGGAAGTGATGTGCTTTACTCCTCCCCTGCACAAGTTGGGACCCAGAGTAAAGAGAAATTGTGATGTTGATAACATAGTAAAACTTCCCCTTTCCAAAATACCTTAGAGGAAGCTAACTCTTGGATTTGAAAGTATGTAAAACTCACGCTTAGAATAAGTAAAAAAGAATGAGCATGGTAACCTATCTATATTTTTCGACTCTTAACACAATATTTGAATTAGTTGGTGTTAAATATTAGATAAATGACAGAGAAAAAGAGGGAGGGAGGGAAGAAGGAAAACAATCTAAATACCATTAAATTATGCGGTCACAAAAAAAAAAAAAAAAAATTATGCGGTCACTATTTTGAAGTCTATTACCATGGAATTTATTCTGTGTTACATGTAGAAAATATAATCTGACTTTCTGTCATTTCCTTAAAAAACACAGCATACAATATTAACAAGGAAAGGGTCAAAGATTAAAAAAAAAAAAGGAACACAATTCTATATTTTGACTGAAGGCTGTAGTCCATTGTTTTCCTCTGGGGTTTATTCCACATTTCTATTGAGGCCCCTAGGGATGTATACTACTTTCTATCCAACTTATATTTTGAATGAAATTATTTAAATTGTTCTGCTTACCTTTTCTTTCTTCCCTTATTTTAACCTACCAGTTAAGTAACAGAGTCCCAAAAGTTGTTTCTTTTCCTCTCTTCATGTTATTGTGTATTATCTAACTAGATTTAGCCATGACAGTATATATGATAAATTTCAGTCATATGCCAAAAAGCAAAAGGGCTTTAAAAATGGTATTGATACTGTTTATTCCCTGCACTCTAAAAGATAAGCAGGTTTTTCTTATTGTTGATTCGTTTTCCATTTAAATGATGTTTTGCTACTCCAGGTTTCCCAAATATCTGTATTCACAACAGTTACAGGTTATTGTTAATATTTATCTTTAAAACCTGGTTAATTAATTGCCTACTGACCGCATAGAGGGAACTTCAATCCTATTAAAAATGGATAATATTTTCCCTTGATATTTTTAAGTAGATTTCCCTTGTTTCATTTTACAGTAAAAACAATAATAAACATATTAGTGGCTGTTCTGAATTTCTTCAACTCCCAGTCTTTACGGGTCAGGATGACTAGCTATCCATCCATAGAAAGACAGAACTGACCCAACCTTTACCATAATCACTGACTCTGATAAGCTGGACGGTGAGTAGGAATCAGTCCTTCCCATCTTAGTTCAGGGAAAGAACCATGACCCAAAGTCAGAGGGTGTGGCTTCTTCACACTCCTCAGACACTTCCTCCACAGCATGACAACTTTTAGGCTAACAGGACATTCGGGGAAGGACCATAGCAGCTGCTTGTCACAGACACATACACTAAAGAGATACTATGCATTTGTTTACTATTGGAAATCTGTGTAAATGAAAGATTTGTGTTCGCTATTGGACTGAGAATTTTTTAAAGAACTAAGGTTTTCCTTGTATTACTTCACATAGTTAATAAGAAAAATCATCTTTCTCTCTTTCAGACTTAGCTCTCTAATTTTTTTTTTTTTTATCCAGAGAAAGATTTAAAAATTCTCTTTATTTTCTCAAGCTCCCAAACTCTAGCCATGATATCTTCACCCACATAGTTTCTTCTTCTGAAAATTCTACTATCATTTAAATGGAAAACGCCATTTAAATACCATCTATTCACTGATGTAGGCTAGAAATAACAGTTTATACTTTCCCTGTCTGTTAGTGAATTATATCTTGCAGATATGTATGTTTATTCTGTCCAAAGAAGCCTGACCGGATTGAGGGGAAGACTAATATTATTTTCCCCTGTCCCTCATTTTTTTTTAAACAGTAGTTTGCTTATATTTCAATTCAGTAGTTTGAAGAAAACAATCATTACTGTTTTGGTAAGAAAAATAATTAGTATTTAAATTTATTAATTGATAAATACAGGTAGGTCCTGAAAAACCAAGAACTCAACATGAACAGATTCAGAAATGTTGAGCTCTAGCAGTGATGGAGGTGAATGCAGGGAAATGTTAGCACACATGGATCATTTTGTAAATGTGCTTGAACATGTGTCCTTGCTTCAGAGAGAGACATTGTATGCAGAAATTTTAAATCTCTTTTTTAAAGTTATTGTTTTTGTTATTAAGCCAGAGTATAATTTTTAAGAAAAGTTTAATTTCTTGGGAGACAAAATACTCTATGCATAAATTTATTTCTCCTACTACTGTAATAGTAACGATAACAACAGCAACAACAATAATAATAATAATAATGGACTTGGATTTCTTTTTTTAATTGAAACATACTAATAGTTAACTTAAAATGCTGCGTGTTTTCTAGAAGTGAGAAAAAGAGGAATAAACTTAACATTAAATTTACTTTTATAATATAGAAAAAAATATGCCCTTTCCCCTATTCCTTCTACTATATCAGTTTCATTTTCAACAGCCCTCAAATCCTCATTAACATCCAGAGCACACAGGCAACTAATTGGTCTGCTGGGTTTCCCATAGAGAATCCTTAGTCTCTGATGAGAAATAAGGTCAGAAATAGAGTACTTATTATATTGAAAGTGGTCATTGTAGTCACTTTTTATATACTATACATAATAAACTTGCATAATATAATGTGGTAATTTGATGCAATTTCCTCATAATTAGAAATTACTTATTATTAAAATAAAGATTTTTCTAATTGCCTGTGAGTCAATCTTCTAAATTCACATATTTTTAGAGACTATGAAGCAAAATCTTCCCTCTAGGAAATAACTGAAATACTTTCATTCCTTTCCAAATAATTTGCTAATAAGGAAAAAAAGAAAAAGCTTAGAATCTTAAAAGCAACATCTTAATTTAATCTTTTTGCTGAATTTAATGTAGTGAATTTTTACAGAGCCTTTCACCTCAAAAAGAGCCAATTCACATTTCCTTTTTAGGTATATACTATGTAATTCAGATGTTAATTAAAGTCAGTTAATGTCACATAAAAACAATTACCAACTCGAAAGTTGAATTTAAAATGGTCTGCCATAAAAAACAATTGAGTACAATTAAGATTTTTGTTGACATAAGCAACATTTCTTGACATTATCATTCTTATAGGATTATGTCAGTACAAAAATGTCATTATTTTCTACCTTGTGACATATTTATATGTCTTGTAAAGATTCCAAATAATAGAAATACATATCAATACCAAACATTTAAGGAAGAAATTATACCAATACTCTACAATCTTTTTCAGATAGAAACAGGAAATATTGGATTGGCCAAAAAGTTCGTTTGTTATTTTCCGCAAGATGGCATCAGTAGTACTTAGTTGTCTTTAACTTCATTCTAAACAATTTTGTTAGATTGTATTGTGACAGCTGTCATATCAACATGCATTTTTAAAAAAATCAAAATTGGTGAATTTTTGTGTAGCCATTTTAATACTGAAGATGGAAGAAAAAAAGCAACATTTTTGGCATATTATGCTTTATTATTTCAAGAGTAAAAACGCGACTGAAATGCACAAAAAGATTTCTGCAGTGTATGGAGAAGGTGCTATGAATGATCGAACATGTCGAAAGTGGTTTGCGAAGTTTCGTGCTGGGGATTTCTCGCTGGATGATGCTCCACGGTCGGTAGACCAGTTGAAGTTGATAGCGATCAAATCGAGACATTAATTGAGAACAATCAACGTTATACCAAGTGGGAGATAGCCAACATACTCAAAATATCCAAATCAAGCGTTGAAAATCATTTTCACCACCTTGGTTATGTGAATCGCTTTGGTGTTTGGGTTCCACATAACTTTATAATTGTTATAATGTTTCATTTAAGCAAAAAAAAACCTTCTTGGCCATATTTCTAGATGCGATTCTCTACTTAAATGTAACAAAAACGTTCCATTTTTAAAACAAATTGTGATGGGCAGTGAAAAGTGGATACTGTACAATAATGTGGAACAGAAGAGATCGTGAGGCAAGTTATATGAACCACCACCAACTGCACCAAAGGACGGTCTTCATCCAAAGAAGGTGATGTTGTGTATATGGTGAGATTGGGAGTCCTCTATTATATGAGCTTTTTCCGGAAAACCAAACGATTCATTCCAACAAGTACTGCTCCCAATTAGGCCAAATGAAAGCAGCACTCGACAAAAAGCGTCCACTATTAGTCAACAGAAAACACATAATCTTCCATCAGGATAATGTAAGATTGCGTGTTTCTTTGATGACCAGGCAAAAATTGTTACAGCTTGGTTGGGAAGTTCTGATTCATCCTCTGTATTCAACAAACGTTGCACTTCAGTTTTCCATTTATTTCAGTCTTTACAAAATTCTCTTAATGGAAAAAATTTCAATTCCCTGGAAGACTGTAAAAGGCACCTGGAACAGTTCTTTGCTCAAAAAGATAAAAAGTTTTGGGAAGATGGAATTATGAAGCTGCCTGAAAAATGGCAGAAGGTAGTGTAACAAAACGGTGAATACATTGTTCTATAAAGTTCTTGGCAAAAATGAAAAATGTATCTTTCATTTTTACTTTAAAAACCAAAGGAAACTTTTGGCTAACCCAATACTTTCTTACTCATTCTGTAAGGCCAGCCTTATGCTACTATCAAAACCAGACAAAGACAGTATAAGAAAACTGCAGACCAGTATCTTTCATGAACATAGATGAAAAAATTCTCAACAAAATATTAATTAATCTAATTCAGCAATATATTAAAAGAATTAAAAACCACAAACAAGTGGGATTTATCCCAAATATGCAAGCCTGATTCAACTTTCAAAAAATCAATCAATATAATCCATCATACCAACAAGCTAAAAAAAGAGCACATGATCATATAGATTGATATAGATAGATCAATAGAGGCAGAAAAAGTATTTGGCAAAACCCAACACTCATTCATGTTAAAAACATCAGTAAACTAAATAGAGAAGGAACTTCCTCAGCTTGATAAAGAATATCTACAGAACACCTACAATTAATTTGAGAAAAACTGGTGAGAAACTCAAAGCTATTTTACTAAGATCAGGTTCAACATAAAGATGTCGCCCTCGCAACACTCCTTTTCAACAATTATACTGAAAGTTCCAGCTAATGCAATAAGACAAGAGAAGGAAATAAAAGGTATACAGATTGGGAAGGGAGAAATAGAACTGTCTTTGTTTGCAGATGACATGATCATCTATGTAGATAATCCAAAACAATCAAAAAACAAAACAAAGGAAAAAAACCCAACTCTCCTGGAACTGGAACTAATAAGAGGTTATAGAAAGGTTACAGGATACCAGGCTAATATAGAAAAGTCAATCTCAGTCTCATATTCCAGCAATGAACAAGTGAAATTTGAAATTAAAAATATAATACCACTTATATTTGCACACAAAAGAGCTGTTATTTTTGATAAATAGTATTTTCTTGTGTGTGAATTTTAACTACAACCCCAATATTTATTTTAGAATGAATTAAAGGTATCATGATAAAAAACAATGATGAAAATTTAGAAAATTTTTATAAAGTTTCATCAGTGATTTTTTAAAATCCTTGTTAAATTTATACTTATTTGGAAAATAATTGATGACATCTGCTACTGCATCCAACATCAGTGGTGTCACTGAAATTCAATTTATTTTATGTTTTGAGAGCTATTCTGAAGATGACATTTAACTGTGCTGTAACTTTTATCCCAATTCTTTTTGTTATATTGTTATTTATCTTGTGTTTTATTCCTGAACAATTTGTTTGAAAAGTACCAATAATATATAGAAGGGAATATATGCTATCTATATATTTTAGAGAATTGTAATAAAGACCCATTTACCCACTTCTTCACTTGAAAAATAGAACCTTACCAATCCATTGTGTCTCCTTTAATTTTATTCCCCTCCTTCTCACCATAGATGACCATATTCTGGATTTTATCTTAAGTATTTTCCTTTCCTTTCCTGATAGTTTTATCTCACAGGCACCTATTCCTAAATAATATATTACTTAGTGTTACTAGTTTTAAACTTCATACAAATGGTCTCATACTACATGCAGTTTTCTGAAAAATTTTTTATGCTTCAAAATTGTTTCTTTATTTATATATATTTATATTTATATCTGTGCTTTATTCACTTTCATTGCTTTTTGATGTACATTTGAGTTGTTTTCTATTCTTCCTTTTTTTAAATTAATTTTTATTTGGGTATGGTTGCTTTACAATGTTGTGTTAGACTCCACTTCACAACAAAATGAATCGACCATACACATACAGATCTGTTCTTCCTTTGTTTCTAATTTTAATTTTTTGTCATGAACATTCTTGTAATTTATCTAAAAAATATAAACAAAGTGAGATTACTGGGTCATAGGATGTGTACATACATTTAACTTTACTAAATCACAACAAATTTTTTTCCCATGTGACTCTTCACTTTGCAAACATCATTAACATGTATTTATCAAGGAATTATTTTATATTTTAACTTTATCTTTTTTATGCTCAGAAGACTCCTTCCACTGATCTCATGGGTGCTTTCTTCTGATCATTAGATCAACTCAAGTATCAACTCCTAAAAGAAGTTTTCCCTTCCCAGCTGAAGCTGCTTCCCATTCCCTGAATCACTCATTAACATATTATTATCCCTTTTATATCTTTGTCAATTTTTAGTTTCTTGCCAGTAGGATTAAGTTCATTGAAGGCAAGTTTGCTTTTTGTCTTCTTCATCCCTATGTCCCCAGCACCTAGAACAGTGACCCATGCATTGCTGGCACTTAGTGTATTTGGTTGACTGTGGTACTGTTCTGATCTCTGTATTCAGAAGGACATGTATCCTTCGGATTTAGAATGGCGTGCCCTTCAGTATTATCACCATCATTCTTTTCTGTGTATTATTCGTCTATGAAGGCCAGTTTGTTTGTTTGTCTTGTGAATTTTTATTCAGAGATCAGCTCAATCTTACCCGCAGTTTTGACAAATACGACATGTTAATTATAATTATTATACATTTTTTGCTGAAAAAACATTGTTTTCTAAAAGAAGTTATCATTCTGATACTATTTATTTAAAACCCTAAAATGTAACCAATGGACTTTTCATTAGTTTGCTATGCAGACTTTTCAATACTCATATGCTATGGTTTTCATCTTTTATGACTCATACTGTATATGTATAGCAACTACTTATCAGAGAAACCAATGCTGAATTATTTTCAGTTATATTTCATTTTTCATTCTTATTTCATTCGTACTTCAATGGAGCTAAGGCCATTATTGTGTCATTCAATAAGATTCAAGAACATTCAAATATACATTTTGAGCTGCAATTTATATCAAACATTTACCCTAAGCCAAAGCTTTGGCCAAAATATTTATTTTGATTTATTTTGTCAATAGTTTGGCTGTCAACACGTATGTTTGTGTTTAAAGAAATGGTTTTGTGTTTATGCAGATGTCTACGTAGAATTAAAATAGGGATTGTTTTGTCAACTTCTGTGTTTTGAGCTAATTTGAAGTGACTTCGCAAGTGTTCAATAGTACTACAGTGTTAACTATAGTTCCGGTGACACGGACTAGAGGTAGATCCATCACCTGTGGTATTAGGCTCTGTAGAGATTCCTCTTTCAGATATTCTGCAAGATATATGCAGTTCCATCAGTGAAGGTTAATTGGGGAATTATTTTTAATCTCAGGGTTATTAAAAATGAGTATTATTATTATAGGTATTTTATTATTTAAATGCATCCTGGAGAGTAAAAGTATTGAAAACAAACTTTAACTTGGAAAAATTTAGCCTAGAGCTATTGCTTCAAAAAGTGGTTAGAGCATTTTGCAGAGAAACATTCTGTGGATTGTGCATAATATTTTCATTTGCATTACCATACCTGCTAATCAGCCTAAACAGGATAGTTAGTATGAAAACATAATGTAGTAATACTAAGCCTTTTTAAAAAAAAACAATTCAAAATATAGGGCATAGTGAGTTAGTGGTGGAAATTCTTGGTGATAAAGGAGAATGTAAACAAGTTTTATTCTCTTTACACCTTTAATTGCTCCATTTTGGATAACACATTTATTACATATGGAAACTGAATGTCTGGGACATCTAAATAAGTATTAGTTCAATTGTTTTCCCCTTTGTCTTTTATATCCAAAATCTTTTAGACTGTGACCTAGATTCAGATTCAGTGGCACTAATCACCAATATTTAACAAGAAAAATTAAAATATAAAGTATGCTAATGTTATTTCTCTGAGTATTCTACCCCTAAGGATTATTTGTTTTTAATTCTCCTTACTGTGTAACAAAACTCCTAGAAAACATTCAACAATAGTTATTAAATAAAGATAAGTTTTTTGAAAGAATAATAACAAACTTAGGAAGATAATTTTTATATCCAAAGATACAAGTGAGATGTGTTTTCCAGAGGTTAAAATATATTTTTTAAAGAAAACAATATATTTTTTAAAAAGCATATAACAGATATAGGCTATTATTCTAGGAAAACAAAATAAAATAAAATATTGCTTATTTTAAATGAAGTAAAGGATATTTTGTTTTGTATATTATGGACTTATATATTTAAATTATTTAAAAATACTTTTTATACTTAATGTTTTTTAGGACATGAGTTGTAAGCAGCCAGATGATCTACTAGAATAAAGTATAACAGAACAGTTAAACTTTTGGTAAAAAATTGGTAAAATAGAGTACCAATAGGCTCTGTAGAGTTTCCTCTATTTTACCAATTAAACATTAAGTTTAATCTGATTGCTTCAGATTCTGTAAGGATAAGTACAAAATTCCATAACTACTTCATAAACACATCCAAAAGTACAAAATATATCATTTAGAAACACATTTTATAAACTGACATAGATATTTTTCTTGCATCTTTTATAAAGGAAAAGAAAGAGGTTTGCATATACATCTGATTAATTTTGGAATAAACCACACATTATTATATATAACTGGAATTGAAATGAAGTTATTTGATTTCCTTAATTATCTATATTCTCTGTTTATGAAAAAATAGAGGAATTTAATCTCAAGAATTCCACTAGTGTATAATATTGCTAAAAAAATATATGGCAGACTTCTTGTCTCAACTTTGACATGTAGAAAGCTAGGAGAAGCACCATTTCCATCCTTACATAAAAGAAAGAGCAGAAGAAACTTCAAAGTAATTACTTCCTTGGACTCAGAAAACTGATCAATAAGGGCAATCAAATAGCACAAAACCTGGGTAAAAACAGGTGACTGCAGAGAAAACAAGGATTTTAGGATTTTCTTATTTTGAATAGAAATTTTTGAACACCATAGAAGCTGATAAAAAGATACTTTTTTGAATCCTGCAGCCTGTGGACCAAAAACCACAGTTACAGAAAGATAGACAAGATGAAAAGGCAGAGGGCTATATACCAGATGAAGGAACAAGAAAAAACTCCAGAAAAACAACTAAATGAAGTGGAGATAGGCAACCTTCCAGAAAAAGAATTCAGAATAATGATAGTGAAGATGATCCAGGACCTCGGAATAAGAATGGAGGCAAAGATTGAGAAGATGCAAGAAATGATTAACAAAGACCTAGAAGAATTAAAGAACAAACAAACAGAGATGACCAATACAATAACTGAAATGAAAACTACACTAGAAGGAATCAATAGCAGAATAACTGAGGCAGAAGAATGGATAAGTGACCTGGAAGACAGAATGGTGGAATTCACTGCTGCGGAACAGACTAAAGAAAAAAGAATGAAAAGAAATGAAGACAGCCTAAGAGACCTCTGGGACAACATTAAACACAACAACATTCGCATTATAGGGGTCCCAGAAGGAGAAGAGAGAGAGAAAGGACCAGAGAAAATATTTGAAGAGATTATAGTCGAAAACTTCCCTAACATGGGAAATGAAATAGCCACCCAAGTCCAGGAAGTGCAGAGAGTCCCATACAGGATAAACCCAAGGAGAAACATGCCAAGACACATAGTAGTCAAAGTGGCAAAAATTAAAGACAAAGAAAAATTATTGAAAGCAGCAAGGGAAAAACAACAAATAACATACAAGGGAACTCCCATAAGGTTAACAGCTGATTTCTCAGCAGAAACTCTGCAAGCCAGAAGGAAGTGGCATGATATACTTAAAGTGATGAAAGGGAAGAACCTACAACCAAGATTACTCTACCCGGCAAGGATCTCATTTAGATTTGATGGAGAAATCAAAAGCTTTAGAGACAAGCAAAAGCTAAGAGAATTCAGCACCACCAAACCAGCTCTACAACAAATGCTAAAGGAACTTCTCTAAGTGGGAAACACAAGAGAAGAAAAGGACCTACAAAAACAAACCCAAAACAATTAAGAAAATGGTCATAGGAACATACATATCGATAATTACCTTAAACGTGAATGGATTAAATGCCCCAACCAAAAGACATAGACTGGCTGAATGGATACAAAAACAAGACCCATATATATGCTGTCTACAAGAGACCCACTTTAGACCTAGGGACACATACAGACTGAAAGTGAGGGGATGGAAAAAGATATTCCATGCAAATGGAAATCAAAAGAAAGCTGAAGTAGCTATACTCATATCAGATAAAATAGACTTTAAAATAAAGAATGTTACAAGAGACAAGGAAGGACACTACATAATGATCAAGGGATCAATCCAAGAAGAAGATATAACAATTATAAATATATATGCGCCCAACATAGGAGCACCTCAATACATAAGGCAACTGCTAACAGCTGTAAAAGAGGAAATTGACAGTAACACAGTCATAGTGGGGGACTTTAACACCTCACTTACGCCAATGGACAGATCATCCAAAATGAAAATAAATAAGGAAACAGAAGCTTTAAATGACACAATAGACCAGATAGATTTAATTGATATATATAGGACATTCCATCCAAAAACGGCAGATTTCACGTTCTTCTCAAGTGCGCATGGAACATTCTCCAGGATAGATCACATCTTGGGTCACAAATCAAGCCTCAGTAAATTTAAGAAAATTGAAATCATATCAAACATCTTTTCTGACCACAACGCTATGAGATTAGAAATGAATTACAGGGAAAAAAACGTAAAAAAGACAAACACATGGAGGCTAAACAATACGTTACTAAATAACCAAGAGATCACTGAAGAAATCAAAGAGGAAATAAAAAAATACCTAGAGACAAATGACAATGAAAACACGACGACCCAAAACCTATGGGATGCAGCGAAAGCAGTTCTAAGAGGGAAGTTTATAGCTATACAAGCCTACCTAAAGAAACAAGAAAAATCTCAAGTAAGCAATCTAACCTTACACCTAAAGAAACTAGAGAAAGAAGAACAAACAAAACCCAAAGTTAGCAGAAGGAAAGAAATCATAAAGATCAGAGCAGAAATAAATGAAATAGAAACAAAGAAAACAATACCAAAGATCAATAAAACTAAAAGTTGGTTCTTTGAGAAGATAAACAAAATTGATAAGCCATTAGCCAGACTCATCAAGAAAAAGAGGGAGAGGACTCAAATCAATAAAATCAGAAATGAAAAAGGAGAAGTTACAACAGACACCGCAGAAATACAAAGCATCCTAAGAGACTACTACAAGCAACTTTATGCCAATAAAATGGGCAACCTGGAAGAAATGGACAAATTTTTAGAAAGGTATAACCTTCCAAGACTGAACCAGGAAGAAACAGAAAATATGAACAGACCAATCACAAGTAATGAAATTGAAACTGTGATTAAAAATCTTCCATCAAACAAAAGTCCAGGACCAGATGGCTTCACAGGTGAATTCTATCAAACATTTAGAGAAGAGCTAACACCCATCCTTCTCAAACTCTTCCAAAAAATTGCAGAGGAAGGAACACTCCCAAACTCATTCTATGAGGCCACCATCACCCTGATACCAAAACCAGACAAAGACACTACAAAAAAAGAAAATGACAGACCAATATCACTGATGAATATAGATGCAAAAATCCTCAACAAAATACTAGCAAACAGAATCCAACAACACATTAAAAGGATCATACACCACGATCAAGTGGGATTTATCCCAGGGATGCAAGGATTCTTCAATATACACAAATCAATCAATGTGATACACCATATTAACAAATTGAAGAATAAAAACCATATGATCATCTCAATAGATGCATAAAAAGCTTTTGACAAAATTCAACACCCATTTATGATAAAAACTCTCCAGAAAGTGGGCATAGAGGGAACCTACCTCAACATAATAAAGGCCATATACGACAAACCCACAGCAAACATCATAAAAAAAAAAAAAAAAGATACTTTTTTTTTAAATTGAAGTATACTTGATTTAAAATATTGTGTTAGTGGCAGGTGTAGTTACTGTCAGAATCAGCAAAGTGATTCTGAAAAAGAATGTATATATTCTTTTTCAATTACTGGTTATTACAAGATATTGAATAAAGTTCCCTCTGGTATACAGTAGGTCCTGTTGTTTGTCTATTTTATATATAGTAGTTTGAATCTGTTAATCCCAAATTCCATTTACAGCAACATGGATGGACCTAGAGATTATCATACTAAGTGAAGTAAATCAGAGAGTGAAAGACAAATATTGTATGATATCACTTATATGTGGAATATCTAAAAAAAAAAAAAAAAAATGATACAAATGAACTTGTCTACAAAACAGAAACAGACTCACAGACATAGAAAACAAACTTAGGGTCACCAAAGGGTAAAAGAATGAAAAGACAAGTCAAAGCCTGGAATAAAGTTTTTGCAACCCTTATGTGTTATGAAGGAATTCTCTCTAGAGTATGTAAAGAATTATTAAAACTCACTATCATAAAACAAACAATTCCCGCCAAAAATATACATGCAGAGATCTGAACAGTCACTTCACGGAACAATGTATATGGGTAGCAAATAAGCATGTGAAAGGATGTTCAATGTCATTAATCTTCGTGAAAATGCAAATTAAAACCAAAATGAGATGCCACTGTACATATATTATAATAGCTAAAAACAAAACGAAACAAAAACAAACCTGGAAATAACAAGAGCTCTTGAAGATGCTGAGAAACTGGAACTCTCCTGTATTGCTGGGAGAAAGGCAAGAATGGTACAGCCACCTTGAAATATAGTTTGGCAGTTTTTTTCTTAATAAAGTTAAACTTATACTTACCATTAGGTTTAGTAATTCTACCACTAGGTATTTATTAAAGTGAATTTAAAACTTATATTCACCCAAAATCTGCATGCAAATGTTTATAGCAGTTTTATTCATAACTGAAAAAAAATGGAAACAACCCAAATGTCCTTCAACAGATGAATGGTAAACACACTCAGATGCATCCAGAAAGTGAACTATTACTCAGCTAAACAAGTAAGTAACTATGTATTTACAAACATATGGAAAATTTTCAAAGCACTTTATTAAGTGTAAGGAACACAACCCAATGGCAATACATTGTATGATTTCAATTGTATGACATTCTGGAGGAGGTAAACTATAGGGACAGAAAATACATCAGTACTTGCCAGGAATGGGTGTGAAGGGGAGACCTGACTACAAAGCAGCAGCAGCAAAAAGAAGTTTGAGGAATGATGGAATTATTCTGCACAGTATCGTGGTGATAGATGCATAGCTCAATGCATTTGTCAAACCCACAGAACTGTACACCACAAAGAGTGAATTTTACTGCATGCAGATTTTTGAAAAAAAATCAACCAGATTGACAAACAGAGGGGGATCACCAATATGGAATCCAGACTGTGGCTAATATATCTAACCATATTACTAATATGTGACATAACCACAGTGAAACACGTGGGAAATAAAAGAGCTGCCTTAAGTAACTCAGAATATTTTGACTAGATACTATAAGACGAAAGACAAAAATAATACCCAAATACTGTGCCTTAGTGGAAAAGCTTAAAGGGCTAGGTAATTTTGAAATAACTATACATATATATGATTTTTGAACAAATAATTCAATATAATATAGATAATGTGGGCCAAATCTCTCACCTTAGGAGAAAAAAGTTGTAAAGAAGCAATGGGCAAATGATAGATATGGTGTTGGATTGAACTTGGAGATATGAGTAGGAGCACGTATTCATTATGATATGTATACATATGGATGGATACAGAGATGAATATAGATGTGTGTGTACATGGCTTAGTATACAAATATACATTTCTTAACCCTGTTAATGCCAAGAGAGGCTAGAAATGGTCTCTGTACTACCAAAGAAAACACTTAGCACCCATATTTTGGTTTCCAAATACAATTGTCCAATTAAAGAAACCAGGGCTTCTTGGGGAAATCGCTGTGACAGGGAAAATGCAAGATGATCCTGGAGTAAATTTCAGTGCCAGAAGATAAGGTAGTATCAAAAATAAAAACAATAGTAGCAACAATGACAACAACAACAGAAACAAGAAGGAGACGAAGAAGAAGGGGGAGGGGGGAAGGGAAGGAAAAGGAAGAGGAGATGAAAGAAAGAAAAGGAGAAGGAGGAGATGATGACAAAGGAGAAAACTGGAAAAAGCTTTCTCTGGCTAAAACTGAAACAATTTGATCCATAAGATAAACAATGATAGTCCTGGATTATAACTCCCTGATGCTATAGTGATATAAGTAAATAATTCAATGTATGATTAAATGGAGGAAAAAAGACAACTCCTTTTTTACAGATGGATTCCAGTTTATATATGTAGAGGGAAGGAAGGAACTAGAGAAATTGCCATTAGAGCATCACACCAATAATTGCTGCAGGAAAGATAGATTAAGTAATACTAAATTTAGTATAAGAAACCTAAGGGGAAATAGGAAATTTTCATAACTTTTAAAAGCTTCTCCTCCAAGATATTTATTATTTACTTTGGTGGTTTTAAAATGTTCGCAAATTTTTTGATACTCCTTCCTCCAAGAGATGAGCTTAATTCTCTCCCCTTAAGCATGGGCTGGACTTACTAACCCACTTCTATAAATAGAGTACAGCAAGTGAAGAAAAAAAAAAAAAAAGAAGAGCAACTTGACGGTGAAGAAGAGAAACCTAACAGACACTACCCTAACCAAGAGATCAAGATTAACATCACCAGTAGTAAATAGTGATAGAATGTATTCTCTGATACAAAGCAATGAGAAGGGCACATGCTGTGCTTCCCCCAAATCCATATCCTCAGTCTAACCACGAGAAAACTTCAGACAAAACTAAACTGAAGTTCATTTTATTTTAAAATTTGAGTACTTTTCAAAAATGTCGGGTCATGGAAAACAAAGAAAGGTGGAGAAAATGTCACAGATTCCAGGAGACAGGAATATGTACATAGTAGGGGTAGATAATGTGGGACAGGGTGAAGGATATGTAGGACTATATTCTCTTTGCTATCTTCTCTAAGTCTAAATTTATATCAAAATGAAAAATTTTAAAATAGATTTTACACTTAAAAGAATTACAGAATAATGCCTTAGAAAAAGTAAGCTATATCATCAGAGAAGCTTTGCTGTTAGACACACCTATTTAATATATAAAATCAAGTGTTTATTGGAAGTGGATGCAGAATCAGAGTATATATTGCTCATCTATTTTTTTGCAATTTTTTTTCAATTTTGGGATATTGATTACAATAAGCGATTTATGCACAGAGGGAAAATATAAGGAAAGAAAATGAAATTCAAAAATTGGTCATTTTTACAATTTAATATTTGAAATAGTCTTATACTAGTATGTTAGAAATATACACTTAAGCAAAGTAATTCACTGTGTTTTGAAGAAGAAAATTTTTCCTGCCTGCTGTCTTAATACACAACAACAATTTTCTGTGTGGAGCCTTGAGTATGGAGCAGGATTAATGCACTACACTTTCCAAAAAAAGTTTAGTTTCCCTGCAGTGTGGAGAGAAAGAAGTAGCCATCTGTCCTAAAAATAGACAGATACAAAGCTGTGAGTGCAAATATGTGAATTTTTTGGTTGCTTGGTATGTGGAGTTTGAAAATTAAGGCAAATTGTGAATATATTTCTCTTGGTTGCGTGTCAATTTCTGCCGAAGTAGTGATTTATCAGTTTGGAAAAAGTCTGTCCTTTATTTAACGATGTCAAGAAATACATGTGGACAGATACATACATATTTTATATGTATATTTTTTTTTAAATTTAGGAAAATACTTAACTTTTTCAGCTTTACCATACATTATATTTCAGGCTCCACTGGTATCTAGATAAATATTTTTATGGACACAGACTATATTGTTCCTTATTTCAATATATTGTATAATTCAGAAATGTTAAATTGAAGTTATTTTCTTAAAAATATATATTTTAAAATGTTTCATCATTCATTTATTCATTCAATAAAAAATACATCCGTTGCCAGCTTTTTGCATGTGTCAGAGAGATTCTGACTTCACAATACATTGCGATCAAGTTGAAGACACAATGGGACCTGCATCTGTAGGGAAATGTTCTTGCTTCTGAAGCACAAAGGAGTGGAAGACCACCTAGAGGAAAAGACATCTCAGGTGAATATGGTTTCTGCTGAATACATATAATGCAGCACTTCTTAAATTTCAATGTGAATGCAAATGACGTTGGGATCTATGCAGTAGACCTGTTGTGGGCCATGACCTTGGCATCTCTACCCAAACTATGGCAGTGCTGGGGGTGCTCAGGCCCCAGCTGGAGCATTGCTGCAGCGTATACATGTATAAATACCCCAAATCAGCCTCCAGAACACTGACAGAAAGATATCCCAGCTTTTCATACAAAGACAAGAGAACAGAAATGTATAAAGAGAATAGACCCCCGCACCAAGGTATACACTCCATGAGGGAAGGAGTGTTTGTCTGTCTTGTTTCCACTATGAATCTGGTGCTCGTAACAGTGCTTAGCACATGGTAGGCATTCTATAATAATATTTTGAGAAGTGGTTAATCGATTGAAATGGATTATCATATGAAAGACAGGAATGTACATCTTTGTACTTCAAAATTATGGAAAACAAATAGGAAAGTCAAATATGTATTAGAGTTAGTAGGAGGTTGAAAGAATACAACAGACTCTTTTAACAATGCATAAAAACCAACTAATAAACAAACAGGACTTCTGAGATTATAACATTTTTTAAATATGGAAAAAACCTAACTAAAGAAGATAAAGAATTTAGGGGTGAGGAAGTATTAGTAGACCCTACCACACACACACACAAACACACACACACACACACACATAAAATATTCATTTATACTTTAAGGAGAAAGTGCACAAGTTTCTGTATGTATATAGACAATTGTTTTTTATAAGTTCTTATGTAATATATTTTTAAGAAATGATGTCTACATCATCAGTATATTGTAACAATCAAATGGAGCAATTTACTTAGAGCAGTAAGTAAAGTTCCTAGTGTATAATGAGTTCAGTAAATTATCATTATTATTGATAGCTATAATTAACTAAAATAATGTACAATAATTCAGTGCATAGATAAATAGGTAACTATGAGGGGTGATGAAAAGGGCACGGTATTTGGAGAAAGGACATTTTCTTTTGAGTCCTGGTTTCTTTGCTAATGGATTGTGTGACCTTGAGCAATCCCACAGGTTGCTCTGGATATTAAATTTAAAGAGAAGGGAAAAATGTTTTATAAGCTCTGCAGTGCTAAAAAATATTAGTTTGCATAGGTCTAGAAAAATAGAGACTACTTCTTAATCTTTTAAATTTCATGATATTCATGTCAATCTATGAAGATTTACTGAAAACCATACCAAGTGAGAAATATGTTATGCTAAAATCCTCGTATTCAGGCTTAACAGGTCTAAAATCTCACTACCAAATAGTCTTAAAGTTAGTAAAAAGCTAAAGAAAATTCACTAGCGAATGTGAAGCTTCTTGGAGGGCCCATGAAGGAGTGTAGGTTGCACTTATGCGTGTGGTTTTATTAAGGTATAAATCTTCCAATATTTTGCCAGCTAACCGACAGATGGCTGCCCTAAAATGGAATCTGGACGCAGCATCCACATACTGAACGTCATTATACGCAGCAACAGCTGTGTTTAGCATATCCGTCATTTGAATTCTAGTTCAGAGGGAAGACAAAAAATCATAGGCTCTCTATTATCACTAAGCACTGTGTCCAAATGATAAAAACAGAAGGCTTTTCCAAAGAACTGAAACTTAAGGAGAGCATAGCCATAGCCGCTCGGTAATGTAAGGTTGGCAAAATGAACAATCTCAGACCTGTGGAATAGCGTATGTTAAACTGTACCCAGAAACTAATAATTCAAGGCCCAGGGAACATAAGAAAGGAGATGCAAGATTAAAGAAAGTACACGTATAAGACAGAAAACTCCTCCGTGTGAGATTTGCAAGTCTTTTTCATCATATTTTACACAAATCCAGCTGATATTTCTGAGAATGAGAGCAAAGCTCAGAATTAGTCAGCCCGGGCTGTCATAACAAAATACCACAGACTGGGTGGCTTCAACAACAGAGATTTATTTTCTCACGGTTCCGTAGGCTAGAAGTCCCAGATCCAGCTCTGGCAGCCTCAGACCCTGATGAGGCGTCTCTTCATGGCTTACAGTGGACATCTTCTTGCTGTGTCCCACAAGGCAGTTGCAGGGTAGGTGGAGCAAGGGAACTCTTGTGTCTCTTCTTATAAAGACACTAATCCTACCAGATCGAGGACCATATTTATGACCTCATTTGATATTAATTACATCCTAAAGGCACTGTTTCCAAATACAGTCACATTGGAGCTTAGGGCTTCAACATACGAATGGCTGTACATTTTAGTAGGCTGTACATTTTAATAACTACACTTTTTCTTCTGGAATTGCTCTGTGATACGTTGTGGACAACTTGGTGGACAGGGCTCTGACCACCAGCAAATATCAAACCTGCCCAAGTCCCAGCTGCCACTAACTAAACTACCTTAGGCAAGTCACTTCTCCAAGTCTGTTTTTTATTTGCAAAATGAGGGTAATAATAATGATATCTACCCTAAAAATTTTCTGACCGGTTCATACAATAAGCGTGAATAACAAACTTGATGAATTAAATTTTCCTTAAAATATTTCCCTTAAAATATATTTTTCCTTAAAATTCCCTTAAAATATTTTTCGTTAGATGGCAGCATTTATTTTTTTTTTAATTTATTTATTTACTTATTGGCTGTGTTGGGTCTTCGTTTCTGTACGAGGGCTTTCTCTAGTTGCCGCAAGCCGGGGCCGCTCTTCATCGCGGTGCGCGGGCCTCTCATTATCGCGGCCTCTCTTGTTGCGGAGCACAGGCTCCAGACGCGCAGGCTCAGTAATTGTGGCTCACGGGCCTAGTTGCTCCGCGGCATGTGGGATCTTCCCAGACCAGGGCTCGAACCCGTGTCCGCTGTATTGGCAGGCAGATTCTCAACCACTGCGCCACCAGGGAAACCCTAGATGGCAGCATTTTGATAGCTAATTTCCTAAGACAATTTTACCAGTATTTTGGTCTTTACAAGTTAAAAAATCTTTTGGAAAAAGATATTTAAAATATTCATATTCTTTTTGGCAATAATGATTGATAAAGATTTATATGAGGAAATAATTTATATGCAGGAAAAATCTTAAAAGTAATTTGTGTGTGTGTGTTAGCCTAAATGCATCACTAATGGTGGTGAGTGATGGGTGCTACAGATGTAAAAGGAAAAATAACAGTGTAACAATGAACAATTTATGAAGTAAGATTCATTAATAAGTCCAATTTATAAATGGTCAAAATAAGACAGAGGTTATTAAACAAAGCCACACAGCTAGTAAGCCATAGAGGTAGAATTAGAGCTCAGGGAATATGGCTCCCGTGTTTGTAAATTAAATCATTATGATTGGTTATTTGGAACATTAAACAGGCCATTCTAGCATGACTTCACTGTATTCAAGGGGTTTGATATCAGGAATAAGAATGAATATAATGTAGACACGTTAATAGAAACAAAATAAGGCATAGTAATCATAATTATAAGGTATAATTGTTTACCATTAGGATAATTATTTGTCAAAATATAAAATTAGGATTCTTTGCTCTTTTTACTAACCCCTAGAACACATACTGTGATTTTTTTTTTTAATAACTCTCGTTAGAAACATTAAAATCTCTCTCTCTCTGCCTCAGAGTTTTGATGAGGCTACTAAGGCAGTTTTAGAAATGTGATTATTATCAGTGTACTACCCAGAAATTATTCATTCCTTAGGTCCTGACATACTCATCAAATACACATTTAAGAAGACTATCAATGTATTAATCGCAATAAAAAATAACTGTGGAGGGAAACTGAATTCTTATGTCAGCTTATCAGCAAATCTTCTCTCTCTTCTCTCTCTCTTCTCTCTCTCTCTCTCTCTCTCTCTCATTTTATTGGCTGATATTGAGCACTGTCATTGAATTATGAAACCCAGATTTTTATTCTGGGGATATACCTGTCAAGTAGTCACTTTTACTTTTTAGGGCTCTCTCTCATCTGCTCAGTGCTGTAGATACATTGACCCAAACCCTTTTTCATGACTGAATACAGCTTACCCCCTATGATTGGTTAATATTTTTCCTTCAAACAGAATACTCTCCATTTTGTTAGAGTTCAGTTTTCTTAGTTATAATTACAACCCAACTCTTCTTGATATCATAATGCATTGTATTCGCCTTTACTGGTCATGAATGCCCCTTAAGTTTCTCAGCCACAAGTTTATAAATAAGATCTTGAATTTTTTTATCATTACCCAATCTCATCAAACAGTTAAAGATTTTATTATTTTACTGATCAGAAGGAAATAAGACATTGTCTGAGGACTCTCAGTTTTTCCAGAGAAGACTGAGTGCTGACCAACATATGTTGCCAAGGTTGTTAAACAGTTTCTCTCAAAACAAATCTGATGTTATTAAAACAACAAAAACAAATTGTGAGTGCAGTTAATTCTGTAACTTGAATCCTTCAAAATATGTAAAAGTGTTAGAGTGACTGGTCATATTAGGGGTCTCCAGTTTAATCATAATAAAAAAATGTGTGTTAAACTAATCAGAACATCCTTTGAAAATAATTGTGCATATATGTTAATGAATTTTCTTGTTTACCTTAAACACCGATTGAATAGCTAAAAGTTCCAGATGCTGTAGTAAGCCTTGATGTTATCATAAAAAATAAGATGTGGTTTTATCCTTGTCAAGCTCTCATTCTAAGTGGAACAACAGACAGTCATGACAATAAAGATTAAGTTCTGATTTTGGTTCCTAAACTTGATCAGTTCATATCACCAATCAACTTGATGACTTCTTTTGGACTATCCTTAGGCTTAGGGAAATAACGCAGTGAAAACAAATGTGAAGGCTAGGAAAATGGAGTTAGATAATTGTGACATGTTCTATGGAATGGGTTGAGGCTTTCTAAGGTTTCAGATTAGCTTTTTTAATGGAAAATTTCAAACATATGCAAAGAAAAAACACAGAAGCCATTACCCAGCTACAATATTCATCATCACTTTTTTCATACATCTATGTTTCTGTTCATGTTCACTGTTACCCTTTGGAAACAAATGCCAAGCATAATATTTAATTCATAACTATTTCAATAAGCTTCTCCAAAAGATAAGTACACTTTGAAACAGATATCCATGATTAATTTATAATCCCTAACAACCCAACAATACCTACCTTAAAAGTCTCCAATAGACAATATTCAAATTTTCCTGATTATTTCATTTTTTTCCAATGGATTAGGATCCAAATATTGTGTTTAGTAAATGTGTTCTTAAATGTCTTTTATATATAATTTATCCTTCTCTCTTATTTGTTTTCTTTCAAAATATTGTTTTGAATAAACTGCAGTGGGTTCTGTATTGGTTTTATAATTTCTCACGTTCTGTTTTTTGTTGATTGAGTTTTTCTGGCACTTAAAGGAGAACAAAAGCAAAACCAAAAACATTTCTCTGTCTCTATATTTCCTGAACACTGGTAGATAGCTCTGGAGGTTTGATCTGATTCAGGGAAGGGTTTTTGAAAAGATTCATTGTAAGTGGTGGTGTGTCCTTTCATCAAGAGTCACATGAGATCTGGTCATTCCTATTTTTGTGAGATTATAGTGGCTATTGAGGAAACTTGCCAAGATCTTTTTTTTTTTTCAACAGGTGTTTGTAAAATGGTGATATTCTTGATCTACCATTTCTCTTTTTATCAGCTGGGTTCCTTCTGTAGAGAGGGAATTCCCCTCATTGTCTATTTGGTTAACCTGAGGTACAGTTCCTGAAGGGAAGGCAGGGTGATGCTTGATTCTTTCCCTTTATTTACCAGTTTTCAGGACAATGGAAGCTCTGTAACATCTTCCAAATATGTCTAAAGAAGATTTTTGTTTGTGCTCTTTAGTACTATCATTTTTGAAATAAAAAATTGTAACATACTTAATGTTCTTCAATCCATTACTGTTAAAATCTTATGAGAGTTCAAACTGTCCTCTGTATTATCAATGCAAGTCTTTTCAGGTTGATATTGAGCATTTTTGACAAGACTGGAGTAGTTTTTGGTGGCTTCATTGTTTTATGATAAAACAGGGAGTCCAAGCTCATATTTTCCACTTCCTGTTGCAGAACTGAAATTAGCCAAATCTCCAAAAAGCACAGGTTCCTGTGGTATGTAGAGAATAGAGACATAGCATTTGCTCTTGGTTCCTGATGGTTACTGAATCGTTCCCTATTTTTTGGCCTTTTCAGCAGTTAGAGTGAGATAATGTTTCTTTAACAGAAATTGCCTCACTGACTCATACTGATATTTTCAATTCGAATAAAATATTTTAGCATTTTACCTAGCTTCTTTTATTTTATATTTATTTTTCTTTTCTCTTTGGTTAAAATACTGGTTCTTAAAGACTTTAAGTAATACCTTAGTTTATATATTGTATACGTAAAATAGTTTATGAATGACAATACCAAAATTATGACCCCAAATATGTTTTTACTGAACATAATTCTAGGGTATTTTTACAGTTCTTTTTTACTCTTAATTTATATTTCCTTATTGGTATTACAGTCAAATTACAATGTTTTTAGGTCACTTGGCATAATTTCTTTCTGCTTATCTAAGCTGTCAACTCAATGCAAATTTCAGTTCATTTGTTATGTAAAAAATTTACGTGACTCCAGCATGAAATCTAAAACACAAGATCTAGCAGAAAAGTCTAGATGTTGCCCCGACTCATCCTACAATCTCCTCTCCCACATAAATAACAGTATCTTTCACTGTATGTTTTTTTTTAAAATAAGAGAATACAAACATGTTTAATTCTATCTATAACTTTCTTAGATAAGAATTACCAAACTGTATACATTGTCTCTTTCTTGAGTTTTCGCATAATTTGTACCCTGAAGATTTGGTAGTAGTCTGTATAGCTATTCTTTATTCCCTGTATAGCTGCATAATTCTCCATCATGTGAACGAAACATACTTTATTCAACCAGTGCCTATAGATGGACATTTGGGTTATTTCTAGTCTTGTCAATATGGTTTCTACATTAAGAGATTCTTCACAGTATGTTTATGCCTGGAAGGAAACTTTATTTGGTTAGTTGTGTGAGTTCATAGAACCTAAAAGCGTCAACAACATAAACTTGATGTGCACTCACTTGCACTTCTTTCTTGCATTCAACTTCAAATTGAACCTGGAAAATCCCATTTAACCTTCTTCTGAGATTGGCTTACTAAATCATCCAGTGAGTACCTTTGAATGATGTATGGGTCTTCTAGCTCTCAAGGCACTAGAAACGTCTTTTTCTACCTTCCACTTTGTCCTGTAAAGAAGCTGATACCACAAAGGTCTTCGTGATCTTCCTGGGTTTTTTCCCATTCTTATATACTGTGTCACTCGTTTTGTTATTGTTATTGTCTATGGATATTTTGGTTTTGTTATCTGAGTTGTTCAGTCATTTGTAGGAGAATTTGTAGAAACTCAAAACTGTCACCATCTCTCTAGGTTACTAAATTCTATACCAGTGTAATAGGATATATATTATCTTATATAATATAATTATCATTGATCTGAGATTTTAATCATATGTATTTGAGTTTCTTTGCAGAAAATAAAACATTTTGACCTCATTATAAGAATGGACATTATCCTTAATATTCTAAAATATTCTTCATGCTAGTGTTTGCCCAGTCTCAGAACTTATGACTAAGACCTGCAAATTTTGGTATCTCCTATATTCTTTAAAAAATGAACCATGAAAATGACAAAAATATGATTTCAGTGGCAAAAATAGGTTCTAAATCATTTGCTTTTCATTCAAAACCTTCATGTCCAAATGTGCTTATGAAAGATAATTAAATAAGGTTATTCAGCAAACAGGAAAAATTGAAGAGCTTTAAGTATGTTTTATAATCTATTTATAGTTATTTTTAAAATACAATATCAAGTTTTTTTTTTTTTTTGACTTTTTTGTTTTTTACTTTTTAAAAACCAAAATACTATTTAGGCTTAAGATTGTACTATAAATTTTGGAATCATAAAGCCAATTTAGTCAGTCAGAATACATATTTTAAGAACTTATGTTAGTGTGAGAACATATCTTCTTATTCACAGATTATAGCTCCCTCATCATATAAATCTTAGCATAAATCCATCTCTTACAGTATGAAATTCAATTTAATTTACTGATTGACAAATTGGTTTAGTCTGTAGTTATTCAGTAGTATTTAATAAGCTCCATTGTGTAGGTGGCACATATGCTAAACACTCAAAGTGTTTTCTAAGTATTTCTTTTTTACCATTTCACCTCCTTTAAAAGCATTTTACATGTTTTTTTCTTTATTTTCTTTTTTTAATTTTTTTTGAGGTGGCATTGGGTAGAAGTGTTAGAGAAGGGAAAGAAACAGTATAAAAGCGCTGTAAATACTAAATTCAATACCCCAAAATGAGCTGAGTAAGACACTTGCAAGCTACCTTAATAAACATCAAATGCAGATGATACTAATTACCTGCAATTTATACAGCAGATATATATAGTAAAATGGATAACCTGAAAAACACCTCACTAAGTAACACCTAGAAATCATGGGTAAATAACCTTTTAGGAATCAAAAATAAGAGGGAATAGAAAATAAAGTGGGTAGTCAGGTACTACATTTGCCAGTCTTGGTAACAGAAAATTTTGAGTATTAAGAAATCCATAGAAAGAGACCCAGCAGGCTGGAGTACTGTAATTGAGTCTTCTATGTAAGATAGCAATATGTGAGTCCCTTAATTCAATAGTGGAATAGAAGAAAAAAAAACCAAAGTAAGACAACAAGGACTTGTCAGTTATGGCCTAAATTCTGAGTGGGGTAAAAATAGTTATAACTCATATTTTTAAGCAAAAGAAGCATATCTGCATGCAGATCTGGGGTTTGATTTTATATACATTCACACAATATTTTAAGCCAATAAATAAATTTTGTAAAATCCAAATTTAGATAAATTTTAGTAAATCTATAGAACTCACAAAGACAAAAAAACAATATTTGAATATGGCCAACCCCTCCACACACATTTTTTAGACTGACAGCATATTTTTAAAATGACAACAGTAAGTAATAGCCAGAGTGTAAAATAATATACTGAAAGTGATAACACAGAAATATCTGTCAACATAGTATTTCATAATAATGCACAAAATAATTTAAGAATGTAGCCAAAACAAAAATATTTTTAGGCAAACAAAAACAGATTTATTACTAAAAGACCCTTATGTAGGAATTTCCAAAGTGTGTATTTTGGGTGGAAGAAATGAAAGCCAGAAGAAGGACTAAGATGTAACATGATCAGTTAACAACAACAACAACACTGTAAACATATGAGTAAAATTAAAGTTTCACTGAATAAAACAAAAATCAAAATGGTCACTTTTGTAGGTAAAAATAAGGTGGAACTAAAATATTGGCTTATAGTAGAATGCAAGTCAAATGAGAGTTAATTGTAGTTAAGAATTTCTAATGTTCTAGAATTATTTGAAAGAAAAGTATAGAAATATATTAACTGTAAACTTTGCTAAAATAATATGAACATTTAATAATGGATAACAGTTAAAATAATTGAAATATAAAATATGATGTCCAAAGTACTAGAGGGAGAAGAATGATAAGCCCCAAATGAGGAAGAAATGCAATTAGATATGGGGAAGAATATGGAAATGCAGAGTAAAAAGCAAGAACCAAAAAAGATATTAGCAAAAATACAAATATATCAATAATTATAGGAAGTGCATGTGGACTTAATTTGCCTGTTAAAGAAAAATTGTAGATACAATTTTAAAAAATCTGTTATTTACATGAAACACACCTAAAATAGATAAGCACAGAAAGTCTGAGAAAATAATATATATGATATATATTATATATCACAATATAATAACAATATTAATAAATAGCAAATAATATTAAACAAAAGAAAGATCAGGTAAAATAGACCAGGTGGCAAAACTATAAAATAAAGGTTACTGCATACATTAAAAAATATAATTCATTGGGAAGAAACAATTTTAAATTTGTCATTACAAAATAACATAGCCTTAAACACATATAAAACAAAAGTGAATATAA
Organism: Balaenoptera musculus; assembly: GCF_009873245.2. Classification (NCBI taxonomy): domain Eukaryota; kingdom Metazoa; phylum Chordata; class Mammalia; order Artiodactyla; family Balaenopteridae; genus Balaenoptera; species Balaenoptera musculus. Next base: position 23,993,049 of record NC_045796.1, read on the forward strand.
CTACTGAGAGTTTTGAAATTCACCAATATTGTGGGAGATTTTAACACCCCTCTTCAAGTAACAGGTTGATCATGCCTCTTGAGGATACAGATGCCTTAAATAACATTAGTAATAAGCTTGACTTAAGGGCTATGTATAGGAGTCTGAATCTAGTAATTTAGAAATCCACATGCGTCTCAAGAGCACATGGAATTTTAAAATAATTTAACATATGTTGGCCCATAAGCCATGTTTCAAACTTTAGAGAATAATTATTGTGAAGAGTGTTTTATCTGACAGCAGCATAATTAAGATATAAGTAAAAATAACTTAGTGAAAATATAGTAAAGATATCCTCTTGAATGAATCATGGATCAAAGAAGGAATCATAATGGAAATTAGAAAATACTTAGGTATAAATCTTAATGAAAATGGTGCAGAGCTCAATCAACAGGATATAGGAGAAATAAATTGAATGTCATTTATGGCATTGAATGTTTAAATTTAAGAAGAAAAAAATGAACAAATACCTCGTTTAAAAGTTTGAAAAAAAGAGATTATAGAATAATCCACAAAAATGTTATAACAGGTAATAGTATAGAGCAGAAATTAATTAGATAAGACAAACAAAGATGCAACAGAGGGTTTAAAAAAGCCAGTGATTGAATTGATAAGGCTCATAAAATTGATAAAACCCTGGTGAGATGAATCAAGAAAATGAGAGTGTATGTAGAAATGACAAAAATATTAGAAATTAAAAAGGAGACAAAACTAGAGGCTAAGAAATGAAAAAAGTGAATATATTAACTTACTTTAGGAAAATTATGGAAATATGACAAAATAGACTGTTTCCTAGTAAAATATAACTGAGTAAACCTGGCTTAAGGAGAATTAACAAACATCCATATATCTACAAGTATATTGAAGGAACTGAATCAGTACATGAATCTACAGAAAAATGGAGAGAGAGAGGAGAAAAAGAAGAAGGCCAAAAAAAATTGCCCCTGATATTTCTGTAGATGTTTCACCAAAAATTAAAAAAAAAAAAATGGTGCCAATTTCAGAGTATTTCTAACACAGACAATAGAAGCAAGACGTTGTCTGGTTGGCTCACAGATAATTAAAGAGACCAGTGGAACTAAGTAAGCCTAGACACAGGCTTATTAGCTATGAAAAAATGACATAAGAGAGAGGTGAGGAAATGATTTAAAAAATCTAAACAAATGGTTCTCTATGAAAAATAAATTTGAACTTCCAATTTACCCAACACATAATGATCAATGTGCAAGTATAAAAAAATCTTGTTATGGCCATTGCTAAAGATATTTGTGAACAACATAAAATGATGCTTGACTGTATTAAAATTTAAAATGCTTATGCAACAAAAGAAAAAAAAAAACTATGAGTTACAGGTGGGTAAGGTACTTGCAATGTATGTAACTCTTAAGAGACTAGTAGAGATTACATCAGAGACACTAAAATCATTAAGCAAACTATCCAGTCTATAAATAGCAAGGTAAGCAAATAACATTAAGGGACAATTCATGCAAGTAAACCTGAAAAACCAATAAAAATATGAAATGAAATTTCAATAATAATCAGGAAAATACAAACAACAATAACAAAGAGACAATTTTCATACTCATGAAATTAATAGTCTAGTTTTACTGAAAAGTTTTCTTATTAATGAGAATGTTAAATACTGTAATCACTTGGAAAGACAAGTTTAACGAATAGCTAGCACATTTGAAGATAGTAATACCCCTTCCATCCCACTCATAAATACGCGAGATCTTATGCATATTGAGATGTGTAAAATGTGCAAAGCAGCAACATTTGTGAAGCAAGAAATTGGAAGGTATCTAAATGCTCACTGAAGAAGGAGGAATAGATTTTGTATCCTTACAGTGTTATATAACAGACAATGAATGAACTAGAGTTACTTGTATCAACATGGGTAAATCTCAAAAACATAAATTTGAGTGAAAAAGGTAGAAGGATATGAAGAGAATAATATTATTTATATAAAGTTTAAAATTATGCAATCTAGCAGAAAAAAAATAAGTACCTTGTTTAAAAAAATAAGTACCTGCAGTAAGGTTAAAAAATATGTGCGTAAAAATAATAAATATCAAATTCAGTGTAACAGTATCCTTGTTATGGGGAAATGGGGTGACAGAGTGGCAGACACTGAGGTTTTCATAGCCATTTGTAATGTCTTGTTTCATAAGCTGAGGAGTGGTTACATGGGTGTTGATTATTTCATTCTATATGCCTTTTGACACAATTGAAGTAATTTGTAATTTATTTTGAAAGTCAACTTCAGATTTTCCACTTTTGGTTATGCAGGGAATTACTTGCCACTTTTATGAACCTAAGCATGAACTAATGGCATAAAAAAAAAAAATGTCTTTCTATAGCCCAGCTGAAACTGGTTTCTGATATTTAAACAAAAGAACTTAGATAACAGAAAGAAACATGATAGGGCTAGACAGTACTTCTACTAGATAACAGACAGAAATAGCATATAACTAGATAATCTGACTAAAAATATTTATTTTGTTCTAGAACAGTTTGATGTCCCCTACAAGGTCCCTCCCTGTGTAGCCACCCCCATCTCCCCTCCACTAACTATGAGTATCCTCACTGTCGACACTCAGGAACAGAAAGTTCTGGGAAAGATGATCTTCTGCAATGTAGGTTTTTTGTTTGTTTTTGGTCTTTTCTTATTACTGACATCAGAAAGGCCTATCTCTTCAAGGGCACTGGCCTCCATATCTCTAGGGGATAGTTCAGAAGATAGTATCTGAATGCCATATGTTAAGCCAAACATCTTTACTGGAATATGCAGACATTTGGGTAAGTTTTCTGGTTATTTAATAGCATCATAGGAAAGAGAGAATTAGTAAACAGCCTTAGTGCCTGCCCAGAAGTGCCTATAGAACCGCATAGAGAAAAGTCAGGCTCTGCATTTTGATTAAAACATTTTTTTTTTTTTTTTTTTTACCACGAAACAATATTATTTGGTCAGTTGGTCACATCTGCGTTTTAATTCTGAATATTTCACCTACTACCTATGAAAACCTGAAAAAATCCTTAAACTATTATCTTTTTTTTTATTTGTGAAACTAGAACAATAATAATTCATAAGACTGCTGAGAGAATCAATATGTGCAATTTTTAAAAATATTGGTTACTATTAATAATTCATAAGAAACATATGTATAATCTCCAAATTCAACCATTCTTCTACAGATCTTCTTTCTGATGCTCAAATTAGCTTATCCTCTGAAATCTAAGATTTCAGAAGAAAATAATGAAGGCTTCTCGTTAAAAAAAAACACAAAGTGGTAATTCCAAATTGAGACATTTTCAGTGCCTACTCTAGCAACTCCCATTGCGCCAACAAGGAAGAAGGAATTCAGATCTGATGTAGAATTCGGCATTGTATCTGTGTTTGCTGCAGATTTAGTTGGTTTTTTTTTTCTTTTAATTTGATGCAGCTCCCTGTTAAAAGCAGGTTAGTTTTTTTAAAATTGTATATACAGGGAAGAGAGGCAGGACAAATATTTCTGAGATCTTGGAATGCATAATAAAATTTTGCAAAAATCACAATCTGTACACTATAGGCTTATTGTGCAACAGTACATTAAAGAAACCTAATTAAAAACACAGCAAGCATGTCTTAAGTAGGTATGTAACAGACAGTCTTTTAAAAGATTATGTCACATAAGGCACACCTGAACTCTGCCCTGTGAAGTAGGGTCATTATTAGCCATGTTTAACAAATGAGGAAACTAAGGCAGTTGTTATCATTTCTACATGTGATCAAGTCAGTGGCTGAGCTAGGATTTGAAACCAGCTCCTTGCCTATTGTGCCCAGGTTCTTATATTCTAACTAGCACCCAGAAACCTGGGCTATTTTCCACTGGCCCTGAAATGGCTATAACTTTCCATTCAAAGAATATCCTATAATGACAAACGATGGAAAGGCAATGCCGTCCTGAGGTCTCCAAACTGCAGCGGTAGCTATCAATCACACAGCAGATAAATAGATTTCAGAAGTTTTTTGTACAATATGTTCTTGGATTTGGGCTTAAGCTCAGGCTGACATATAGTATTTCACTGCTAATGTGATCTCTTTCAGCAGAGGGAACATTCCTTTATAAAATTGTGTTGCATAACTTGTTTGCTTCCTAGCCAAACAATTTTTGAATTTCCGTATAATTTCCGTTAAATCTATTTTTAAAGTTGAAGCTTAGGTCAAGTGCAAATATGAATATAGATTTATCCAGCATGTATAATTTGTAGTCTGTGTGGAACTGACTCATATGTCTTCAGTATCCAGCAGTCACGTGAACAGCTCTCCTGCTAAGAGTGACCTATTCATCCTTCAAATAAACATCCACAAGAGGAAGAAAAACAATATGTACAGTTCCAAAGAAGGGACAACATATCGTGCATGAGCCAATGTGCTTGAGTCAGTTCTGTCAACAGTCTTTGGAATTGAAAGTTTCTCATTCAGAAAGCATGTGGAAATGCTGAGAAATTCTAAATGTAAACAATCTAAAAACACGAGGATTATATTGCTTTTTAAAATATAAGTGAGTGAACAAATGGATAAACAAGTTTCTTGAATATCTGCAGGATTATTCTGGAACATGAATTATTCAAAAACATATAAAGTCTATGTGATACAGAGACATGTGTTGTATTTCCCCTACTTTAATTCAGAAAAATGTATTTATTTGTTTCTCCCTTATCATTTATATTCTTCTCAACTTCATCTGTATCTATAGGGATATGCACAAGGCAAAATGTTTCAGGTATTCTATATGGTTTTTTCTATGAGGAGGAAAAAATAACCCACCATGTTCACATTGATAGATTTAAAAAAAAAATTTTTTTTAAATCTTTATTGGAGTATAATTGCTTTACAATGGTGTGTTAGTTTCTGCTGTATCACAAAGTGAATTAGTTATACGTATACATATATCACCATATCCCCTCCCTCTTGCTGCTCCCTCCTATCCTCCCTATCGCACCCCTCTAGGTGGTCACAAAGTGCTGAGCTGATCTCCCTGTGCTATGCGGCTGCTTCCCACTAGCTATCTATTTTACATTTGGTAGTGTATATATGTCAGCGCCACTCTCTCACTTCGTCCCAGCTTCCCCTTCCCCTCCCCGTGTCCTCAAATCCATTCTCTACGTCTGAGTCTTTATTCCTGTCCTGCCCCTAGGTTCTTCAGAGCCACTTTTTTTTTTTTAATTCCATAAATATGTGTTAGCATATGGTATTTGTTTTTCTCTTTCTGACTTATTTCACTCTGTATGACAGACTCTAGGTCCACCCACCTCACTACAAATAACTCAGTTTTCTTTCTTTTTGTGACTGAGAAATATTCCATTGTATATATGTGCCGCATCTTCTTTATCCATTCATCTGTCGATGGACACTTAGGCTGCTTCCATGTCCTGGCTATTGTAAATAGTGCTGCAATGAACATTGTGGTACATGACTCTTTTTGAATTATGGTTTGCTCAGGGTATATGACCAGGAGTGGGATGGCTGGGTTGTATGGTAGTTCTATTTTTAGTTTTTTAAGGAACCTCCGTAGTGTTCTCCATAGCGGCTATATCAATTTACATTCCCACCAACAGTGCAAGAGGGTTCCCTTTTCTCCACACCCTCTCCAGCATTTATTGTTTGTAGATGTTTCGATGATGGCCATTCTGACTGGTGTGAGGTGATACCTCATTGTAGTTTTGATTTGCATTTCTCTAATGATTAGTGATGTTGAGCATCCTTTCATGTGTTTGTTGGCAATCTGTACATCTTCTCTGGAGAAATGTCTATTTAGGTCTTCTGCCCATTTTTGGATTGGGTTGTTTGTTTTTTTGGTATTGAGCTGTATGAGCTGCTTGTATATTTTGGAGATTAATCCTCTGTCAGTTGCTTCATTTGCAAATATTTTCTCCCATTCTGAGTGTTGTCTTTTCATCTTGTTTATGTTTTCCTTTGCTGTGCAAAAACATCTAAGTTTCATTAGGTTCCATTTGTTTATTTTTGTTTTTATTTCCCTTTCTCTAGGAGGTGGGTCAAAAAGGATCTTGCTGTGATTTATGTCGTAGCGTGTTCTGCCTATGTTTTCCTCTAAAAGTTTTATAGTGTCTTGCCTTACATTTAGGTCTTTAATCCATTTTGAATATATTTTTGTGTATGGTGTTAGGAAGTGTTCTAATTTCATTCTTTTACATGTAACTGTCCAGTTTTCCCAGCACCACTTATTGAAGAGGCTGTCTTTTCTCCATTGCATATTCTTGCCTCCTTTATCAAAGATAAGGTGACCATATGTGCGTGGGTTTATATCTGGGCTTTCTATCTGGTTCCATTGATCTATGTATCTGTTTTGTGCCAGTACCATACTGTCTTGGTTACTCTAGCATTGTAGTATAGTCTGAAGTCCGGGAGCCTGATTCCTCCAGCTCTGTTTTTCTTTCTCAGGATTGCTTTGGCTATTCGGGGTCTTTTGTGTTTGCATACAAATTGTGCAATATTTTGTTCTAGTTCTATGAAAAATGCCATTGGTAGTTTGATAGGGATTGCATTGAATTTGTAGATTGCTTTGGATAGTATAGTCATTTTCACAATGTTGATTCTTCCAATCCAAGAACATGGTATATCTCTCCATCTGTTTGTATCATCTTTATTTTCTTTCATCAGTGTGTTATAGTTTTCTTCATGCAGGTCTTTTGTCTCCTTAGGTAGGTTTATTCCTAGGTATTTTAATCTTTTTGTAGCAATGGTAAATGGGAGTGTTTCCTTAATTTCTCTTTCAGATTTTTCATCATTAGTGTATAGGAATGCAAGAGGTTTCTGTGTATTAATTTTGTATCCTGCTACTTTACCAAATTCACTGATTAGCTCTAGTAGTTTTCTGGTAACATCTTTAGGATTCTCTATGTATAGTATCATGCCACCTGCAAACAGTGACAGTTTTACTTCTTCTTTTCCATTTTGAATTCCTTTTATTTCTTTTTCTTCTCTGATTGCTGTGGCTAAAACTTCCAAAACTCTGTTGAATAATAGTGATGAGAGTGATAGTTTTTTTTTAAATGCGTATGTCATTTTCAATAAATATGAAGAGTAATACCAACTGTAGAATAAAAATGATTTTCTGGGAATGTTTTACATGTTTTCAATATAGAGTGATGAAAATAAGGAGGATGAACTAATGTTCTGAAAAATCCATCTACCTTTAAAATGATAAGTGACTATTTGCCTGTTATGTACTATATTTATAATAATTTTAGGATAAAATTTGAAAGAATGGTAGAAGAACTTGGGGGTGCATAAGTGGTCTATTCCTCGATGTGAACACCCCTTATCTATCGTCTAGCATGACTTATATTCATGTGGGTTTTCATAAAAGAAATGGAAAGTTACACTACTTCTAAGGTGTAAAGGTATGAAGAAAATGCATTAAATAGAAGAATTTGTAGTACTATATAGGATTTAAAACAGTGGCATACAATCACAGAGTTTAGCAGCCTATACACATTTGAAAAGGCATTTCTATGGTTTTATCATTTCATTGGACACATCACATTTATATTAAGGTCATCCCATCTTACTAATGTAGAAAACATTAAGAATTAAAAAAAAGGAATTCCAGACTCTCATAGCAAGATTACCTCCAATTTGGATTTCCTGATCCAGAATTTCAGGGGTAATATATCACATTTTTCCCTTTAGTATTGACTTTTTGGGGTGACCAGGACATTGTTTTATAAAAAGTTCTGTGTGGTGAGGAGGGGCAAGGGAATGGAGGAAGCTATTCCTGATTAAAAGATACTAAAAACAAAAAAATATTACAGTGTGTCAGTCACAAAAGTCAGTCCTGCAACAAATGAAAACATTTAAATATGAATAGATGGTATGTCTCAACAGACTTTCAGCCTCCATAACTATGAGAAATAAATTTCTATTGTTTATAAATTGCAGTTTGTGGTATTTTGTTATAGTAGCCTGAGCAGACTAAGAGGACACCCAAATGGAAATATTGACAATGAAGTTACATATATTAGTCTGGATTTGGGGGAAGGTCTGAGCTGGAAGTAGAAGTACAAGCTGGGAGTGATCAATCTATAAAAGGTATTTAAAGCCATGAGACTAGATGACTAATGAGTCATTACTAATAATAACATAACATATATATGTCTCATAGTAAGCAAACCTAAGCATTTTTAGAACATATTCTAAACAGTTTTTTCTAAATGTGTATTAATTCCCTTAGTCCACATAATTCTATAAGGTTGTTATTGTCCCAATTCACAAATGGGAAACAAAGGCACAAAAAAGGTTAGAAACCTGGCCTTAGACCACACAGAGATTATCAAGGAGTAAGCATAAATAGAAAAGAGGAAAATTCTGTACTGGAGTACACCAGAGTTTAAAGGTTACAAGTCTAGGAGAAAAAACAAGCAAGTATCATACTTAGAAGCCAAATGAGGAAAGTTTTACAATGACGAGGAAGAGAATATTTTAGGATGGGAAAAAAAGAGGGAAATTTAAAAAAAATAAATTGTGAGGAAGAAGACAATCATTTTAATGATGTTTGTGAGTAAGCAAAAGTGAAGTGATAAATGACAAACTGTTGTTAACTATAATTGTAAATTCAATGTATTTGATTATTTCAAGCAGTTAACATTCTGACATGGCAATATATACAATTCTCACAAACAGAATAGTCACATATATTTACTAAAAGTATATACATGTAGTAAATTGTTTTCTTAATTAGTATCAAAATGTTTAAAATTAAATCATATTCTCTTATATACTTCAAATTAAAACCTCTTGTCTAAACTTTATTATGAATTTAAAATGGAAAAATGTAAAGTTGCTAGGACATAAAATTTAACGTACATAATATTTTTTAAAATATTAGAGATGTTTAAAATATAAAAACTTGCATTTATTAATAATTATACACTCTGTTCCTAAACATAACTGAATATAATTAATATTATGGAATGGACATATATGTATGTGTGTTATTATTTATCTTATTATACGCTATCTATTTATTACATACTTTAGTATATATATTTCTGAGGTGTAGAGTCATTTGCATAACATTAAAGTAAGTGAATCAAAAGACTGTGCATGAATGAGATGAAATTTCTGTCTACAAATTGAAAGCCAGGTGCTAAATACTTGCAGAAATAGTCTGCTCATGACCCTACTGAACACTTGAACTGCTTCTTAAACTTCAGCTTCGTCTCTTATATTCATGTTGGACTATAGTCCCAAGCCTTTCATTGACTTTGAAAATCCAATGTCCTGCATTCCATGGATATATTTCAAGTTTTAACCTTAACCACTATCATTTTTGAACCGACAATTTTATAATTGCTTTTATCTTTTAATGCTTGATCTGGGTGGATGATATTGGATTGGCCAAAACGTTCCTTTGGGTTTTTCTGTACGATCTTACAGAAAAACCCGAACGAACATTTTGGCCAACCCAATATTTTCTATTTGAACATAGCTTGCAAATACTTTTCTTCACCTCGTGGTTTTATTCAATTTGCTACTGCTTGTTTCATTTCTGAAGTCTTTTATATCTGACTCTACATGACAATTTTAGAGCCATTTTATTCAGTCAAGACAAACTTTTTTTTTTTAAGTTGACAACTGCAAAGGGAAAAAGGAAGTTGAAAGTGAGGGAGAAAGTAAGGATACTGTGTACAAAGACGACATAAACAATTATAGAAGAGTAAAAAAGTAGGCTAACATGAAAATGAAGTCATATTTATAAATTAGAGGGAAATTCCTTGAAAAATTATTTTCCTGTTTCAGACCTCTACAGACTGGCCCTTGGGTCTTCAACCTTTATCTTTCTTCAAAGTCATGTGGTAATAGTCTTTTCTCACTCCCAAAGTAACTGACTTTCACCAGGTCTTCTCTGAGCAGAGACAAGGAACTGTCCTCCTCCTTATATATTTTTTCTAACCTTTAATTTAGCATAAACTTGTTGCTTTTGTGGTGACTCTTTTGACTTGTGGTAGGCTTCTTTTGTAATGGACTCAGAAATTCAGTGTCATGACCCAGTTTAGAAGTGTGTGTGTGTGTGTGTGTGTGTGTGTGTGTGTGTAAATATTGACTTTCATTCTGAAGCCCTTCTATAGTAGATACATACCTCTAGAGCAATATAGATGCCTAAAAGAAAAGATTTATGATTATGAATTTCTGGACAGAAAACAAACATAATATTAATCTTTCAAGATATAACCTAAGTACTCTAACAAAGATAGGAATTAGATAATGAGAAATAGGATAGTTCATTTATACTAAATTCCTTTTGGGAAAAAATCAAGAAACTACACTTTTTAACTATGGTAATTATAGAAATGTCTTTATTTGTATTTTTTGTTTTAAGGTAACTATTATTAAAATTAAAACTCATGTCAAAAGTAAAAAAGGAAACAACAGCAAATAGTAAAAACAATACCTTGAAAAAGATAGACATGAATAAATGTTTTGAAATATACCAATATGACAAAGAATGTACATTAGTTAGGACTCATGGTGAAATCCAAGGCTATATGATTAAGCTTAAAAATCAAAGTCCAACAATGTATCTCTTGTGCAAGAAAATGAGAAAAAAGAGTTGATATGAACTAAGTAAACATGAACTAAGATAAATTAGGATAAAGATAAATGAAAGCCAAGAGGCAATTTATATTTCTAAAATTAAATTTTGAGACAGCAATCTCTTTGAGGAAGGGAGTAATTTGTGGAACAGCTCATAGTCACAAATTTTTAGCTTTTGTCAACAGAGCACCGAATATACAAAATAAAATATGTTCAAGGTTATAGAGAATATGTCAGGGGTACAATTTTTAAATGTTTTAACATTTATAGCTGACTAGGCAAATAAGTATTGTTTAAAATATGATTAAAGAGGCTGAAGTAAAAATATATATTTATTCATTTAAAAATTTATTGAGTGTTTACCATATATCAGACACTCTTAATACGTGGGGGATAGAACAGAAAAATTCATGCCCTTTTGTGGCTTCTTGTGTGTGTTCTATTTAGGAAGATGGGTGTTGATGATAAAGAGGCCAGATGGAAGCCCAAGCCTCCTCCATTTATTAGCTGGGTAGAACTTATTCAAATTCATCATCTCTTTTCTTTAGTTTCCTCATCTGATATGTAGGTTATTTTGAGGATTAAGGCTGTTTTGAAGTTAAATATGTCAATACATGTAAAGCACGTAGAACAATGTCTAGCACATTGCAAGCCCTGCATAAAGGTTGGTTACTACCCTCTTTTCACTTCTCGTAAAATTTCCATAAATTGCCCATATTTTAGGATGGAAATTGAACCTTGAAAGTAAAATAACATAGAAATACATAATTCATAATTTTGCCACAATATACTTAAACTAGAGATTAAAACAAAACAATTTCAAACAAATATTTATAATTGGCTATTTATTAGAGATTTTAAGATGTTTCTTTTTTCAAATATTTTTCCCCCCTCAGGGACACCTGTATTGCTTTAGTATACATCTCTATGCTCTGCTGTCCATAATTATCTTTTAATATTTTCATTATTTTAACGTGTCTGTTTTCTCTGCCTTAAACTACTAATAAGATTTTTGACAATGTGTTATTTTATTTGTTGCTTCCCACATGCATTTTAAATGAGATATTGCATTTCAAATTCTTTTCAATCTTTCCATGTTTCTACATTTCTCATTTAAACTTAACTAGTTGCCTTTTCACGTAAGTTTGATTATCTGTGGATCTCTCCTGCTTCATAGTCTGTGTATACTTACAATTTATTTATGATGTCAGTTCATCATGTTTTTAAAGTTTCTTATAAAAATAGGAACTATTTATCTTATAGGGAACTATTTATTTTCTTCTGAATCTTCCACACTATATTCTCTTTTTCTTATTTTTCAGTAGTTTTTTCATGTGAAGTATTGTTATACACATATTCTTGAGTGAATTTGTTACCAAAGCACCACTTGAAAATGGAGATTGGAGTCAAGGTATGAACTTCCATCAGAATGGCAGCATTCTTGTGTGATGGGTTAACACTGGATGCAAAAAAGTGCCATAGACAAAATTATCCTTGTCAGATTGGCTCTGGTGATAACAAAAGCTTCCTTTTTCTTCACACAATTATGAAATTATCTATATTATATTATAATTGATGTATGGAAAGAACGCTGATAATTAAATGGGCCAAGGATTTTGCAGGTACTCCGTTATAGCTATGGTGACTTGTAATTCCAGATCCCTAGTAGCACTAGAAGCTGAACTGCTCTGTGAATACCCTATGGCACAATACATGATTTCTATGATAGTGTTATCAAAAATCAACTTCAGTAGTCTCACAGAGAAAATCCAAAAGTATAATTGAAGCAGAAATATATGGCATGAGTGGATTTTTCCTCCCTCTTTACTAGAAATTATCCACACCATTATTTTGGAAATCGAGATTGGTATTTATCTGAAGTTGAATATTTGAAAATCAGGAAAAAGGAAATATTAATAAATTTGTGACAACGTAAAATAAAGCTTTGGTTAGCTATTGAATGTTATCCTGCACCAGGCACTCTTCTAATTATTAAATAGTAAAATTTATTATCCACAATTTGCAGGTGAAGAAATTGAGATAAAATCATGTAATTTCACTTGCCTGAAATACACCATATAGTACATGTAGAGCTGGTACCTAAATGCATGCTGTTTCAGGTTCTATGTTCTTAACTCTAATAGAAGGGTCGTATGAAATACTTCAGCCTGGTCTGATGGGAAAACACCCCAAGCAAATTCACCAGAAGCAGCTAATCAAAACCACACCTTGAGATTTCCATTTCCCTTCAGGGATATGTCTGTTCCTCAATTCCCAGAATGTGTTGTTGGAAACAAATTCTAGACTCTAGGACAGTGACAGTGATGGCCAAATGATTACAATGATTATGAGTTACAGCAAACATTTGGTCACTTGTCAATTCCAAAAATTTTAGTCTATTTGAAACACCCAAAAAAACTTTACAAAATCTTTAAGTTTGACAACTCTTTTAAGCACTTTGACATGATAAACAGAGAACCTCTCTGAAAGATTTTCTTGGTGTCTCTCCATTTCATCATAAAGTATAATGATTCACTTATATGTTGAGGATCTATTTTTTAAAGAATTTAATACCTTGATAAAATCAGGTAGCACTTTGTGAACTTCTGGCTTCGAGTTTTATTGCAAATGCTTCCTTATAAAATATACTGTGAAAAAAATTTTATATGTGGTGCTATTTGGCTAATCTTATCTCAAATAAAAAAATAAATGAAGCCAAATACACATTCCATCAGGGATTATACATATACATATTTACTCTACTATATAGAGAGCATACATTGACAATATGTTGAAAATATATTTTCTTGGGTACATCTTTGCTTAATTGGTCAACAAAGAAAATAATTTCTTGTATATTTCATAATTGAAGGAAAAGATATTTTATATCACAAACTGAAATATTTAAAAATCCTTCAGACTTTAATCATACTGTATATATATTTTTCCTATTGTCAGCAATGCTTTTCATGTAAATTTCAATAATGTTTGCTGACATGAGAATTCATTTCCATTTGTGGCCAAATTGTTTACTCTTTATTGTATCAGCCATTTTTATCAGGAAAGAAGAGCAAGTGTTTCTTGAATGGTATTTCTCTTTTTGCCTGTCATTATTGTGGGAAAAAAAATCCACAAAAGAGAGCTTTAAACACATCATTATATTTAGTGACACTCTGCAAATACTGCCTTACCATTAGATTTTTATTTCTTTTTAATTCTGGTAAAATACACACATAACATAAAAATTACCACATTAATTTTAAGTGTATAATTCACTAGTTTTAAATACATTTACATTGTTGTGCAACCAATCTTCAGACTTTTTTTCATCTTGAAATACTGAAATCCTATACTCATTAAACAATAACTTTCCATTTCCTCTTCCCCCCAGCTCCTGTCAACCACTATTCTGCTTTCTGTCTCAATGAATTTGACTATTCTAGGTACCTTAAATAAATAGACTCATACAGTATTTGTCTTTTTGTGATTGGCTGTTGTAGCATGTTTCAGAATGCCCTTCCCTTTTTAAGGCTGAATAATATTCCATTGTATGTATGTAACAATTTTGTGTATCCATTCACCCATCAGTGGGCATTTGGATTGCTTCCACTTTTTGGCTCTTGTGAATAATGCTACTATGAACATGGGTGTATAAATGTCTCTTTGATATCCTGCTGTCAATTCTTTTTCATATATATGCAGAAATGGACTATGGTAATTCTACTTTAATTATTTGAGGAACCATTGTCCTGTTTTCCATAGTGGCTGCACCATTTTACATTCCCACCAATAGAACACAAGAATTCCATATCTCCATACCTTTGTCAACACTTGTTATTTTCTGTTGGTTTGTTTTTTTAATACCTGCTATCCTAATGGTTGTGAGGTGGTATCTCATTGTGGATTTGATTTGATTTACATTTCCCTAATGATTAGTGATGTTGAGGATCTTTTCATGGTCTTATTGGCCGTTTATATGTCTTGTTTGGAGAAATATCTAATAAAATCCTTTGCCATTTTTTAGCCAATTTTTTTTTTTTACCATTAGATTTTAAACATCAGTTTAAAAAAAAGTTTTAGAGATTTGTCTTTATGTTCCTGAAGCTTAATTTTAAAACATTGTGCTAGCTGTGATGGTTACATAGCTCGAAGGACAAAATACCTGTAGAGCAATTTTCTTTGTTAGTATTAGATTTGTAGGCATATTATGAAATGCTTTTATTGATAAACTGAAAATTTGATTTTGCTTTATAGACAGAATCTTACTAGAAAATCATCATTTTAACCAAATTATATAGCTGACAATGAGCCACACCACAAAAAGAGGTGTTACATATACCATTTTCTTGTTCTCTTAAAATTTCAGTATAGACATTGTCTTCACTTATGGGTTGTTTGTAGGAATATTTTTAAATAACTTATTGATTTTTCCAGGCTAAAATTAGGCAGTATAATTAATAATTTGTGTACCCACTTGTTTACTTGATTTTGAGAACTGCTCCATCAGTTCCATCCCACTCCCCACCCCCCAAAAAATAATGATGAGAACATGGTGTTAGGATATTTAGCATTAGAAATGTCAATGTGTTTGAGAATAACATCGCTTGAGTTCATGGGCATTTTTTTTTTTTCTTCAGCTATGATTTCCCACTGTTTAGCCACTTTGCAATTTCCTTTCCTTTTCCTTTTAGGATTTTTTTCTCGGCACCACCATGAATCTGGTGTAGTAAAATAGGACCACATTTCAAGCGACACAAATTCCATGTACTGACAAAACCTAGAAATAATGGATTCTGCTCCAAAACAGATAAAATTCCTCTTTCTTTGGCAGACCTTTCCTTTATTTTTATTTAACTTTTCTATATTTGACATGAAAACAACACAATCTCATGAGAGGGGTGAAGCTAGGGGAAAGGGGCCAAGGAGGTCCATGCAGTCTTTTTTTGAGCCTCAGCTGTGAATATTTACTCAGGTTAGAAAGAGTCTTCCTGACTCATACTTCATCTAGTCCATCAGTGCTCAGGGTATGGTTCCAGGACAACACCATACCTGGCAACTGCCAATTCTCACACCCCTCCCCAACCTGGGAGGGAGGTGCCACAATCTGTGTTTCCACAAGCCCCTTGGGTGAATTTGATGCCTGTTAAAATCTGAGAACCAATGGAAAGCCCAAATCACCAGGGCTAAGCACCTCATAGGGATTTGAGGTTATATAATTAGAGTAATACACAGAGTGATTTGTTTTCCAGAGTTGTTGTTGTAGAATAAGTAGTTCACGTGTCAATTCTTGGCAGTAGTGATTAGTTTGAAATCCAGATTGTTTTTTAGAAGTTCAAATTATGACCATTTTTTTAGCCTCCGTTTCAGGTTCAGTGTATCCTCATTACTTGCGAATTCCATATTTGTGAATTTGTCTCTTTGGTGGTATTTATTTGTAACTCCAAAATCAATTTTGTGGATAACAACAGACACATACAGAGTGACAAAAATTTGAGTTGCCCGACACACTCATTCCCAGCTGAGGTCAAACACAGATGCTCTGCCTTCTCTTCTCGTTGCAGCTCTCATACTATAAACAAGTGTCCTTTCACGGTTTAAGTGGTGACTTGTTTTTTTTGCATTTGGGGGCTTTTGTTTGGTGATTTTGCTGCTTAAATGGTCCCTAATCACAGTGCCAAAGTGCTGTATTTTGTTCCTAAGCAAAATAAGGCAAGAAAGAATATGACTTATGGAGAAAATATGTGTGTTCAATAAGCTTCATTCAGGCCTGACTTTTAGTATTGTTGACTCTGAGTTCAGTGTTAATGAATCAGCAATATACATAAGTAAGGTGTCTTTAAACAGAGACACTCATAAAACAAAAACTTGTACTTAATAGTTGATGAAAATATTTTGACCGGAGGCTCCAGGAGCCTAACCCTGTATTTTCACTTGAGCAATGGTTCAGTATTCACTAATTCATTGTTCACGAACAAAACTGCCTTGAATAATGAGAATCAACTGTATATGATTTCTCATTCTCAGTTCCCTACCAACTTGGAAAAATAACAACTCCATCTAATGTTGCCTTAATAATGTTTTGTTTGCCATTTACTTAATCTTGTACTTCCCAACTCATTTTAAGATTGAGTTAATGCCTGAGTTTCAAATGCTTCCAGGACAATCCTTAATGGCTGGTTCAAATCCTGTTTTCTTTTTCCTCTGGTGATTGTATAATTCAGGTCAAGTTTCATGTTCAGAAAATTTTGACTCCAAAAACATCCAAACACATCTCTACTATTTGATAAAGAGGAACACATTCTAATTCTGATCCTTGAGGCACATGGAACAGATGCATTCTACTCTATTAAAATATGCTTTAGCTATACTGGGACACTTAAAGCTAAAAATGTTAAGGAAACAGATTGGTAGAAAAGTAGATTCTGCAAAATCATCTAAGCATAAGACACATTTTCACCTTCCTGAGTTTTAGGTGTAGGCCAATGACCATCTCCTGGCTATTTTTACACCTATGGATTGTTTACCTCCATTAGGTAATATAAAATAAGAAGAAGCAGAATGTATTACAGGACTCTATATAAGCTATACACTTTTGAATTTTTTTCTTATTTACTGTTAAATGCAAATGCATTTTGCAGTTTAATCCTTGGGGGGCTTCTTGAGTTTAACTTTTTTTTTTTCATTTGGATGTATCCCTTATCAGCTTGAGAGGGATATAAAGGTGGGCAGTAGAACTAAACTAGCCAATATATTTGTTCACTTGAAATTATGAATTTTGAATTAAAAAAAGTAAATTGCCAGAATAATAGACACTGTTTCCACTATTTACCTATATAGCTGTAATATGGTAAAAACTCATGTTTGGTAATCATTCAGCTTTATAATGATAACCAAGTTTTCACATAAAATCTTCAAGGATGAACCAACAAATGCCAACTTATTTCCTTCTCACAAATATCCTATGGGCAGCAAAGCAGTTTAGATAGCCCACTCATGAAACTTGTGGTATTTTCACTTTAGTTTATTTAGATATAAATTTCCTCGTAAGTCATAGGTGAAATTTTTTTAATGGTAAAGAGGAAACATTTTATAAATTTGGCTATTTGTAAACGGTTCATGGATTAAATATTCAATTCGAATTTTAGATGACTTACTTTTTTTTTTTTAATAAATTTATTTATTTATTTATTTATTTTTGGCTGTGTTGGGTCTTCGTTTCTGTGCGAGGGCTTTCTCTAGTTGCGGTGAGCGGGGGCCGCTCTTCATCGCGGTGCGCGGGCCTCTCACTATCGCGGCCTCTCTTGTTGCGGAGCACAGGCTCCAGATGCGCAGGCTCAGTAGTTGTGGCTCACGGGCCCAGTTGCTCCGCTGCATGTGGGATCCTCCCAGACCAGGGCTCGAACCCTGTGTCCCCTGACAGGCAGATTCTCAACCACTGCACCACCAGGGAAGCCCTTACATTTTTATATCAGAATTTCTTTGGCTTTTTATGATTTTATGAATTTTATGAATTTAACTTTATGTAAAAGCTTAAATTATTTATGATAGTTTATTGGAATATTTACTATGCTTGTTACAAGAAGGATCTTTGAGAGTGACCAAACCCCATAAAGCAACATCTAGGTTGTAAAACTTTGGGAAATGGCAGTTGTTTATTATTGTTACATTAGCATTAAAGGCAACTCTCTTATGTCATAACAGAAGTAAAAATCTCCTAATGAAATCAGTGAAAACAATGGTGAGAAGACTTTTTAAAAATGTTATTCGAATATGTGTTTAATAAATTAATTATTTTTTCTCTTTCAAACAAGAACTCAAAAAATAAGATTCATAGCCTGAAATCCAAAGATCTAATTTAAATATCATATATTAAATTTGATTCATCAATGCCCTTTAACTTCAGACAGTAAGGGTTTGGGCAACGTGATAATATCAATGGTATTGCTTTGCTACTGCATGATCAGAAATAGGCATAGAAACATATTCTGGCCAAAGGCATGTAAGAGATTTTCTTGAAAATTATTTCTCATATCTACGTGAGAACCATAGTAAAAATAATCCCTTAGCTTCCTCTGGATCACTGCTGCATTTTACAGAATAACTTGAATGGCTGCCTCCAAATTGCCACCACCTTGAGAAAAAGCCAATGTCAAGGCTGGAGCAAGCAGAGGGAAAAACCTGTCCATAATGAAATATTAAGCCAGTAAGTCCACTGATGCTGGAAGCTGCACAGACTCTAAACAGATACAAATAGCCTATTGTTTAGGCATTGCCTAGGGGTCTCTGAGGGTTTCAATCAAAATCATCTTAGAACTTTTAAAAATCAAAATATTTGTTTCCAATGACTAAGATCTGTTATTTATTTCAATATAATCATGCTTTGTAAAGATTTAGTCCTCTTAGAGCCATTGCATATTGTATTTTTTTCTATAAGTTTCATCCAAAGCAAATAAAAACAACAAATTTCTACCCCAAAATGTGGTAGTTTTTTCCAAGAGAAATCTTTTTCTTTTTACTTCCACCTCCATGCAGTGGTTAGATATTGACTCATTTGCCAAAAACTCCTAACACACCCATCCAATTCTCTTGTGCTTTAACACTTCTTTCCAAATATGTGGTTGAAATTGCAGCTATATTTCAAAAATATATTTCCCTCTTCACAGCTTATTGCTCCTGGAATTTATATCTAGCACTATGCAAATACAACTAGGCTATAAGTTTTGGACTTGAGACCAAGTAGAGCACGTCTGAGGTTATCTTTGATGGTAAATTTTTTGTGTGTGTGAGATATAGGAGTTGCAGAGGGGAACACCTTTTCTGACAATGAAGCCTATAGTCAGAGCAAAGCAAAGACAAGAGAAGGAGAGGGTAGTAGTGATTTTTAATGAAAACCCCTTTCTGCCAAATTTAGGCAAAAGATACATCAGATGTAAATACAATTTTCCACAAGAAAATCTCTTTCCCGTGTCTCTACACTGTTCATATTCCCTGCACCACAACATTTCCTAATGGACATAGAGATTTAATGTTCTTGGTGTTCAAAGCACATTTACTATGGTATCTCTGACTTGTCTTCCCCCACTCCTGTTCTGTCTCTTGTCTCTCAGAGAACTCTGGGCAATGTCAGTGGTTGGTGTGGGCACTGGGGACTGAGGACAAAGAAGAACAACAGTTGTAACAACAATATTAGCGCAAGATTAGGAAAAGGAGAGGAAACTGACAGCTGACAGCATCCCTTTTTCTCACTAAGTTTCTAGCTTGACGAAGACCTATGTCATGGGAGGGGAGAATATGCAACTAGCAAAGGGCAACTTGATTACCAAAATGAGTAAGAATGAAGATGTCTGTAAGAATTGTTTCAGAATAACTGGAAAATGTTACAGAGACCGTGTAAAATTTCTCCCAGAGAAAAGAGAAGTGACATAGTAGATTTCCAGGCAATAGTGAGAAAAACAATTTCATGACTGTATACAAATGAGTTATGTTTGTTCAATGTGACAATTATGGTTGTATAATGTGAACATGGACATACTACAATTGTTGGCCCTAAAGATTAAAAGCAACAGGCATACAACATGGAACGAGATACATAAAAATATATATATGTTGGCTAAATTAATGACAATGATAGGGCTACTGTAAAAATCTGATATAGAGCAAGTAGATTAGAAGTAATGATAAGTTTATATCAAGAAACAGAATAAAGTGTTTAAATGACAAGCCAGAAAAAAATAATTTAAAGAATTTCAATATTAATCATGATGACAGGGAAATGCCTTTTAAATTATTTTACACGAGCAACAATTTTAGCTTAACCATCACATACACATACATACAAACACACACACACATCCACATACACACACATGCCTCTTCTTTGGACCATAATGAGTAATAAACTATTAACATACTTTCATTTATTTATGCCACACACCCTCAGTTCCTTCTATATTTATGACCTTGTGCTGGGATCTAGGGGAAAATGCTGAATAAATATTCAATGACTTCATCCTCAAGGGGAGTGTTTTCTACTTGGGGAGACAGTTAAATAACAAGGTGGATATGATGCAGTTTGGCTGTTTTCTCTAAGAGGGGAAGCTTATAGGAGGACAAGTGGACAGAAGTGGGTGAGGAAGGATGAAGGGGAGCTACTAGACAAGGGTTCTTCAGCAAAATTATGCCCAGCAAACACTTTGCGCTGATGTAGGAGTGAGTCAGCTAAGGACTAAGGAGAAGAGAAATAAGGCAGTGACAGCCACACTTTAAAAAAAAAGTCTAAAAAGCTGGAACAGAATGAGTGGTGGTGAAGGGAGATGGGAGAAAATAATGAGACAAGAGAGGCAAGGAGGGACCAGATCACAGCATACTTGGTGATGCATGTAACAGAGTTTGTAGTTTAAGAGCAGTGTCATCAACAGAACAGTTTCAAGCATGGAAGCAACACTAAAATGTTTGCTCTATGGAAAGACCATTTTGAATTAACATCCCTAGAAGCAAGATGGTGATGACTCTGTACTAAAATAACAGAAATGTTGAAAACAAAATGAACAAAAAACAAGCTTTTAATGCGTCACTGAGGTAATGAGAAAGCAAGAAATTCATAAACATCAAAGATATTTTGAAACTTCAAAAATGAAGAGAAGAACATTTTTGTCTTCAGCTGTTTTCTATGGAAAGATGGAGATCCAGTTCTTCCTCTTTGCAGACTACATGTGATATAGCTTATGACCAATCAATGAGAAGCATCAGATAAGAGACATCTCCATAAAGATTAGGTCTCAAAGAACAGTAGTGGAATAGAAAATAGACCCCTACTTTTCAGAAGTAACAGCAAGGAAATTTACCTTTCTCATCGTTGGCTTTGGGTAAAGGGAACAAATGACATAATCATTATCATCAGCTAGGTATTACAACAAAATGCATTACGAAGTTGTGGCCATCTTTAGAAAGTATAATCTGCCACAAGTAACAGCATTAACTGCAGCACCACCTGTGTGTCAAAAAATCTTTGAGGGGAGAATTTAAATTCAAGTGGTCTCAGGTTAATAAGAAATTCAATTGGTTGAAACAAATGCAAATCCTCTCCTGAAGAACATTACAAAACTTCAATTATAAGTTAGAAGAAAATTATATTGTGCTTTATTTTTTCCCGATGTTCTCATTTATTTAGCCATGTAGCATGCTCTTTTATTTTGTATTTTCTTAGCTCTTTTGTTTTACAAATGTGTCTGATGATCCAGTGTGGTGCTCTGTAAAGATGAGGTATGGAATGGAGAGGAGGCTTCAAGGCCTGGACCAATGGACAATTCTGATCAGGTTAGAGATAAAGAATTACAAACTTCGGAATCATACGTCAGTGTGGAAAGGGACACATAACATCGGTCTTACCGTGAAAGCTTTGTATCAGTGGGTTTTACATTGGCTGACAGTCCAACTTGGCAATTTCTTTATGTCTTCTATGCCAACTTAAAATGAAATAATATTGCCAGAAAAATTAAAGAAACTTATTGATAAATCACAGTCATTTGACAAATAATGTTACTGATTATTTTACAATTGATTCTTGAACAATGTGAGGGTTAGAGGCACCAACCGCTGCACAGTCAAGAATCTGTGAACTGCTATCTCTGCCTCAAAAACAAAGAACTGATAAATGACTCACCCAAAGGCAGGAAGCTGAAACAGTTTTCACAGAAACAGGACTCAAACCCTAGTTCTTTTGATTTCACATAATGGGATCTCTAATCAAACACAAACTTTTCCCCACACTTAGTTAAAGGTCTGTAAAATAAAAATATATGTACTATATTTATTGAAAAGAAATCCATGTATAAGTGGACCCACACAATTCAAACCCGTGCTGTTCAAGGGTCAACTACATATGGCTTTTAGAATCTGAAAATAAAGTTTTTGTTAAAAAGTTCGTCCTGCAGAAAGGAACCAAGTTATTTAGCAGCAGAGAATATTGTCCAGAATATATAAGTCACATGGTTGGCAAAAATCTAATAATGCCAGCATGTAAAATTATAGTGAGGAAATTGGTGAGACAAGATGCTGAATGAAAATTTGAAAAGGTTCCATTCTCAAGGACCGTGATCATCAACGTATTGATGATATGTCACAAGATGTTGAAAAGGTTTTGTATAATAAACTAGAAAACAAGAGCTTCACTATTCAGGTTGATGAATCAACAGATTTCACCAATAAACGCCATTCTGTAGCATTTGTAATATTTGTAAATGGTGATGAATTTTATAGTAACTTTCCCTGTGCAAAGAGTGGTCTGAAACAAGCAAAAGGCTACATGTCCTTGATGTTTGATCTTCATCTCTCGAACAGAAGTTCTGTCTGGGAGGAATACATTGGCATATGCACTGAGGTACCATGTCAATGACTGGCTCTTGGAAGATTTCACCTCTCTAATAAAACCAGAGTCCCAGTATTGTCATAAAACTCTGCTTTGTTCACAGAGTTCTGAGGTTAAAAAAAAACCCATGAAAATGAAATAATAAGTAGAATGATGCCATGAAAAAAATGGTCAATTTTATTAAACCAAGAACAACTCACTCAAAAATCTTCAAAATCTGTATAAAACAAAAACAAAAAAACCTGGGCAAAAAACATATACACACACGTCCTGTTACACAAAGGAATCTTGTGGTTTAATGGAGAAAGAGTTCCCAACAGGATTTTGAACTCAAACGGAAATTATAGGAACACTTTCAAGAAAATTGTAGGGCAGACTTAGTGCTGAGTCCTTTGAAGATGAAAAATGGCTGCAGAAATGAGCCTAATTGACAGACATTTTTCATCACATGATCCAGTTTAACAATTCCCAGAGCAAATCGTTTTACTGCAAATGATAAGATTTTTGTATTTAAAATTGGAAAAATCATATATTTAGAAAAATCATATATTTACAAAATCATGTTACAAAGGGAAATCTTGAAATATTTCCACTGCTGCTTGGATTTGGAGTGAGAAAAAATAGGAGCAAGGCCCAAATCTTAGTGAAAAATATCTGGAGAACTACAGAGCAACACTGAACAGGATTTTTTCTTCCTCTCAACTCAAATATATGACACAGTGATAGACCCTTTCACTGTCATTTCTGTTCAGCCTGAGAACTTGACTTTGAAAGAAGAGGAAGTATTTTGTGAGCTGCAGTCTGATCAGACACTCAAGATTATTATAAATCTGCCTCTAGACAAGTTCTATATATCTGTGAAAGAAGACCCTTCATGTCAGAAGAAAGCATTGCACATTCTGATGCGTTTTTTTCCTTCCAGTTTTACTGAGTTGTAATTGACATGCAGCACTGTATACATTTAAGTTGTACAGAATAATGATTTGACTTACATCATGGAATGATGACAGAGGTAAGTTTAGTGAACATCGAGCAACTCATATAGATACAAAATTAAAGAAAAAGAAAAAAGGCATTGTTTCCTTGTGATGAGAACTCTTAGGATTACAATCTCTTAACAACGTTCATATACGACATACAGCAGTGTTAATTATATTTAGCATGTTGTGTGTTACATCCCTACTACTTATTTATTTTAGAGCTGGAAGTTTGTATCTTTGACTGCCTTCATTTGTTGAGGAAGTTTTTAACTTCTTGCATGTATATTCAAATTTCTGCTTGTTTAACAGTCATTGAGTGTGAGGACAGAAATTGTCTCATTTCAGTTAAAAATTAAAATTGTATGTGTTCATTTTAAGTTTGAATCACCATGAGTAACTGTGCAGCAAAAAAACAAGCACACATTTTTTTCTTTTTAATTTTATTTATTTATTTATTTATTTTTTGGCTGTGTTGGGTCTTCGTTTCTGTGCGCGGGCTTTCTCTAGTTGCGGCGAGCGGGGGCCACTCTTCATCGCGGTGCGCGGGCCTCTCACTGTCACAGCCTCTCTTGTTGCGGAGCACAGGCTCCAGACGCGCAGGCTCAGTAGTTGTGGCTCACGGGCCCAGTTGCTCCACGGCACGTGGGATCTTCCCAGACCAGGGCTCGAACCCGTGTCCCTTGCATTGACAGGCAGATTCTCAACCACTGCACCACCAGGGAAGCCCCAAGCACACATTTTATACTTAATATGTAAGTACCATTCTTTATATCTAAGTTCAAAATAACTTTTATGTGTATATAGAATTATTAAAAAGATCATGTAACCAACAAATGTGCATAATAGTTTTATAATTGATATATTGAGTCCAATCATTTCACTTAGAAAATGTTTTTTTCCAAACACATATTAAATTATATCTTATGCTATAATTTTAATCATATGGCTTTGGTTTATGGTTTTAGTAGTTTTACCATTCAATCATATCAACCCATTTCATATTGTAGTAACCTCAAATAATATCAAATTAAAATAGTTATTTAAATATTTGTTTTATGAGTTATAAAATATTTGAAAAGGGAAGAAATTAATGTCAAAAAAAAGGTACCCTAATTTTAATATTTCCTTTTTGTTTTTCAAGAAAGTTTGGTTGAAAAATCATTTTTTAAAAAATTTTTATTTATTTATTTTATTTATGGCTGTGTTGGGTCTTCGTTTCTGTGTGAGGGCTTTCTCTAGTTGTGGCAAGTGGGGGCCACTCCTCATCGCGGTGCACGGGCCTCTCACTGTCGCGGCCCCTCTTGTGGAGCACAGGCTCCAGACGCGCAGGCTCAGTAACCGTGGCTCACGGGCCTAGCTGCTCCGCGGTATGTGGGATCCTCCCAGACCAGGGCTCGAACCTGTGTCCTCTGCATTGGCAGGCAGACTCCCAACCACTGCGCCACCAGGGAAGCCCCGAAAAATCATTTTTAACTTTAAGAAGGGGAGAGAAAGAAGGATAACTCTTGTACATATCTTAGAGTACATAACCTTATTCGAATTATAAATAGTAGAAATTTATGGCAAATCTTTTAGGCCAACTTGGATTGGGTTAAAAGATAAGTAAGAAGTTAAACTTTTTAAAAAGGAAGAAAAACCGGAGTATATACTATCTACATTATTTTCTTTAGTAGTAGGAAGGAAAAAAATCATACATAAATAGTGTCATAATAAAGAAACAGAGCTACAGAAAAAAATATTACTCTCTATTCGAAAATAATAGACAACTATTATTGGATTATTATATCTATAATTTATTAATTATGCTAAATAATATGTGCAGATATAATAATTTTTATGCAGGAGTCCCTTGAGACATGTAAACTTTTTCAAAGTTCTCTCCTAGGTAAAAAAGATTGGGAATGCCTGCTAAAATAGAATTAAATGCAAACATACTGAAATCAAATAAATGAAAATGAAATAAACTTTTTCAAAAATGAAGACGTTCAGAGTGATATAAATATGTAATCTATAACTGTACTCTAAATGTAACTTTTATTTCAAAAGATGACATCTTTATTTCAAAAGACAACCCTAAGTGTATAAAAAATGTAACTTCAAAAGTTAGAAAGATGTATATCAAGCAAAAACTAAGTAAAAGATGCTGCTGTAGATAAATCAATATCAGATTAAAAAATCACACAAGTAAAACTGTGATGACTGAAGATAAAAAGGATCACTCTATAATTCACAAGTAATTTTGACAGTTCTAAATGTGGAGGCCACTAATGATATAACTTGATAATATTTAAAGCACAATTTGCCAGAAATTCAAGGAAATGACACCAAATCTACTAATTTAGTGGGTGCTTTTAAATGCATATCCTAGAAATTGATAGGTGAAATTGATGAAAATAATCAGAAATGATATAGGAGACTTCAACGGCATAATTACCAAGGCTGAACTAATAGCATTCACCAATCAGAGAGTATACAAAATTGAAGATCACCCAAGGAACACCAAATACTGGATAACATAACAGTCCAGAAAACTAGCATCAACAATGCCAAATAGTTTTGCCAACATATAGAATGTATATTCTGAACACTATATATATATATTATATGTTCTAAAAATTCCAAAACTTCATTCCTATTTAAAGTTATATTCCCAAGAAAAAAAGAGTGCATATTTATCAAAGAAATATATGAGGGTGTTCATAAAAGCTTTATACCTAAGAACCAAAAAACTAGAAATAATCCAAATATTTATCAACAAGAAAATTGGTCAGTAAATTGTAGCACCTTCTTACAATGAGAAACTATACAGCTACAAGAAGTTGTAGCTGTGTGAACTACTGCTACACACAGCTTGGATGAATTTTGCAGATGAAATGATAAGCAAATAATGTCAGATCAAAAAAATTAGATATTAGAGTGGAGAGAGGTTTGGGGCTGAGAGACTGGGGGAGAGGTATCTGGAAAGCTTCTGGGGACTGCAAATTGTTTACATATTGATCAAAGTGGTAGTCAAATGGACATTTAAATTTGTAAATTTAAATTTTTAAATATCTATCCATTTAAGAGTTGAGCACTTCAGAAATATTATTCTGTAATAAAGATAAACGCATGGACCAAAGAAGAAAGCATAATAAAAATCAGAAAATATTCAGTTGAGCAAAATAAAAATACTAGGTAAAAACGTAGAGAATACAGGAAAGCTCAGAACTGGTGAGCTAAGCAACAACATTAAGGATTTAGAATAATTCAAATCAAGTAGGACAGTAAAGATAAGAGCAAAAAGTAAGGTAACAGAATGAAAACCATATAATAATGATTAACAAAGGCAACATTATTTTCATTATTTAATAAGGAAAAATGTAGTCAAAACCCTAGCAAAATTAATTTAAAAAAAGCAAGAACAAAAGATTTACAAGGAGTATAAAAGGGTGTATAGATTTTAAAAGCAACAAAGAGTAAACATACAATAATAGGATGTTACAATACATTGTACCAATTAATTTAATAGTAAACAGAACTAATTAAATTCTCAGGAAAAATAAAATTTACCAAAACTTATTCAAGAGGAAATAAAAAATTGGATTGTTCAGTAATGCTTTAAACAGTTCAATCAGTTATTAAAAATTTCTCTAGAAATGAATTGTCACTCACTCCATGAAAGCTTTTTAGGGGTCTTATTTCAAACACTGAAGGAATCAATTATAATTTCACACAAAATCTTCCAAGGAATATAAGAGAAGAAACACTTTTAAACTCATTTTATGGGACAAGCAGACTAATGATATTAATATGAGACAAAGACAGTAAAAGAAAAATATTGGCCAATCAATTTTATGAATATAGATGCAATGTCTTAAAAATTAACAAAGTATTTCATCAGTGCATTAAAAAGTAATGCATTATACTACTCAAGTTGTTCATACAAGGAACTCCAGGTTGGATTAACATTCATGAAAAATCAGTAGGTGAATTTACTATACTAAAAAAAACTAGAGGAAATAATAATATCACTTCAAAATATGCAGAAAATTTATTTGGCAAAATTAAATATGTATTATGATTATAAAAAAGGAAACTTTTCTTAGATAAGTAAGGTTAGAACTTCTTTAAACTGGTAAAATGTAAGATACAGCAAGCATTATTCTCTTATTTGTTTTAAACATCTTTATTGGAGTATAATTGCTTTACAATATTATATTAGTTCTGCTGTATAACAAAGTGAATCAAGTGTACATATATATATACATCACCATATCACCTCCCTCTTGTGGCTCCCTCCCACCCTCCCTATCCCACCCTCCCTATCCCACCCTCCCTATCCCACCCCTCTATGTGGTCGCAGAGCACCGAACTGATCTCCCTATGCTCTGCAGCTGCTTCCCACTAACTATTTTATATTTGGTAGTGTATATATGTCAATGCTACTCTCTAACTTCATCCTAGCTTACCCTTCCCCCCTCTCCTTATCCTCAAGTCCACTCTCTACATCTGCGTCTTTATTCCTGTCCTGCCCCTAGGTTCATCAGAACCATTTTTTTTAGATTCCATATATATGTGTTAACATACGGTATTTATTTTTCTCTTTCTGACTTACTTCACTCTGTATGACAGTCTCTAGGTCCATCCATGTCTCTGCAAATGACACAATTTCATTCTTTTTTATGGGTGAGTAATATTCCTTTGTATATATGTACCACATCTTCTGTATCCATTCCTCTGTTGATGGACATTTAGGTTGTTTCCATGTCCTAGCTACTGTAAATAGCGCTGCAACAACATTGGGATGCATGTATCTTTTTGAATTATGGTTTTCTCTGGGTATATATATGCCCAGTAGTGGGATTGCTGGGTCACATGGTAGTTCTGTTTTTAGTTTTTTAAGGAACCTCCATACTGTCTCCATAGTGCTATATCAATGGTGGTGGTGGTTTTTTTTATCATAAATGGGTGTTGAATTTTGTTGAAAGATTTTTCTGCATCTATTGATATTATCATATGGTTTTTATCCTTCAATTTGTTAATATGGTTTCTCACATTGATTAATTTGCATATATTGAAGAATCCTTGCATTCCTGGGATAAATTCCACTTGATCATGGTGTATGATCCTTTTAATGTGCTGTTGGATTCTGTTGGCTAGTATTGTGTTCAGGATTTTTGCATCTATGGTCATCAGTGATATTGGCCTGTAGTTTTCTGTTTTAGTGATATCTTTGATTTTGTCAGGGTGATGGTGGCTTCATAGAATGAGTTTGGGAGTGTTCCTCCCTCTGCTATATTTTGGAAGAGTTTGAGAAGGGTAAGTGTTAGCTATTCTCTAAATGTTTGATAGAATTTGCCTGTGAAACCATCTGGTCTGGGCTTTTGTTTGTTGGACGATTTTTAATCACAGTTTCAATTTCAGTGCTTGTGATTAACCTGTTTATATTTTCTATTTCTTCCTGTTTCAGTCTTGGAAGGTTGTGCTTTTCTAAGAATTGTCCATTTCTTCCAGGTTGTCCATTTTATTGGCATATAGTTGCTTTTAGTAATATCTCATGATCCTTTGTATTTCTGCAGTGTCAGTTGTTACTTGTCCATTTTCATTTCTAATTCTGTTGATTTGAATCTTCTCCTTTTTTTCTTGATGAGTCTGGCTAATGGTTTATCAATTTTATTTATCTTCTCAAAGAACCAGCTTTTAGTATTATTGATCTTTGCTATTGTTTCCTTCATTTCTTTTTCATTTATTTCTGATCTGATCTTTATGATTTCTTTCCTTCTGATAACTTTGGGGTTTTTTGTTGTTCTTCTTCTTCTTTCTCTAATTGCTTTAGGTGGAAGGTTAAGTTGTTTATTTGAGATTTTTCTTGTTTCTTGAGGTAGGATTTTATTGCTATAAAATTCCCTCTTAGAACTGCTTTTGCTGCATCCCATAGGTTTTGGGTCGTCGTGTTTTCGTTGTCATTTGTTTCTAGGCATTTGTTGATTTCCTCTTTGATTTCTGCAGTGATCTCTTGGTTATTTAGTAGTGTATTGTTTAGCCTCCATGCGTTTATTTTTTTTTCCCTGTAATTGATATCTTGTCTCATAGTGTTGTCATTGGAAAAGATACTTGATACGATTTCAATTTTCTTAAATTTATCAAGGCTTGCTTTGTGACCCAAGACATGGTCTCTCCTGGAGAATACTCCATGAGCACTTGAGAAGAAAGTGTATTTTGTTGCTCTTGGATGGAATGTCCTATAAATATCAGTTAAGTCCATCTTGTTTAATGTGTCATTTAAAGCTTGTGTTTCCTTATTTATTTTCATGTTGGATGATCGGTCCATTGGTGAAAGTGGGGTGTTAAAGTCCCCTATAATATTAATGTGTTCCTGTCGATTTCCCCTTTTATGGCTGTTAGCACTTGCCTTATGTGTTGAGGTATTCCTATGTTGGGTGCATAAGTATTTACAATTGTTATATCTTCTTGGATTGATCCCTTGATCATTATGTAGTGTCCGTCTTTGTCTCTTGTAATAGTCTTTATTTTAAAGTCTATTTTGTGTGATATGAGAATTGCTACTCCAGCTTTCTTTTGATTTCCATTTGCATGGAATATCTTTTTCCATGCCCTCACTTTCAGTCTGTATGTGTCCCTAGGTCTGAAGTGGGTCTCTTGTAGACAGCATATATATGGGTCTTGTTTTTGTATCCATTCAGCCACTGTATGTCTTTTGGTTGGAGCATTTAATCCTTTTACATTTAAGGTAATTATCAATATGTATGTTCCTATTACCATTTTCTCAATTGTTTTGGGTTTCTTATTGTAGGTCTTTTCCTTCTCTTGTGTTTCCTGCCTAGAGAAGTTCCTTTAGCTTTTGTTGTAAAGCTGGTTTGGTGGTGCTGAATTCCCTTTGCTTTTGCTTGTCTGTAAAGGTTTAATTTCTCCATCAAATCTGAATGAGATTCTTGCTGGTTAGAGTAATCTTGCTGGTAGGTTTTTCCCTTTCATCACTTCAAATATGTACTGCCACTCCCTTCTGGCTTGCAGAGGTTCTGCTGAATGATCAGCTGTTAACCTTATGGGGATTCCCTTGTATGTTATTTGTTGTTTTTTCCCTTGCTGCTTTAATATTTTTTCTTTGTATTTAATTTTGGATAGTTTGATTAATATCTGTTTTGGCCTGTTTCTACTTGGATTTATCCTGTATGGGACTCTCTTCCCTTCCTGCACTTGATTGACTATTTCCTTTCTCATGTTAGGGAAGTTTTCAACTATAATCTCTTCAAATATTTTGTCAGTCCCTTTCTTTTTCTCTTTTTCTTCTGTGACCCCTATAATTCCAATGTTGGTGCATTTAATGTTGTCCCAGAGGTCTTTGAGACTGTCCTCAATTCTTTTCATTCTTTTTTCTTTATTCTGCTGTGCGGCAGTTGTTTCCACTATTTTATCTTACAGGTTACTTATCCGTTATTCTGCCTCAGTTATTCTGCTATTGATTCCTTCTAGAGAATTTTAAATTTCATTTATTGTGTTGTTCATCATTGTTTGTTTGTCCTTTAGTTCTTCTAGGTCCTTGTTAATCATTTCTTGTATTTTCTCCATTCTTTTTCCAAGATTTTGGATCATCTTTACTATCATAGCTCTGAATTCTTTTTCAGGTAGACTGCCTGTTTCCTGTTCATTTGTTTGGTGATGGGTTTTTACCTTGCTCCTTCATCTGCTGCATATTTCTCTGTCTTCTCATTTTGTTTAACTTACTGTGTTTGGGTCTCCTTTTCGCAGGCTGCAGGTTCATAGTTCCCGTTGTTTTTGGTGTCTGCCCCCAGTGGCTAAGGTGGGTTCAGTGGCTTCTGTAGGCTTCCTGGTGCAGGGGACTGGTGCCTGTGTTCTGATGGGTGGGGCTGGATCTTGTCTTTCTGGTGAGCTGAGCCATGTCTGGTGGTGTGTTTTGGGGTGTGTGTGAATTTAGTATGATTTTAGGCAGCCTCTCTCCTAATGGGTGCAGTTGTGTTCCTGTCTTGCTAGTTGTTTGGAATGGGCCATCCAGCACTGAAGTTTGCTGGCTGTTGGGTGGTGATGGGTCTTACTGTTGAGATGGAGATCTCTGGGAGAGCTTTTTCCAATTGATATTATGGGGGGCTGGGAGGTCTCTGGTGGTCCAATGTCCTGAACTTGGCTCTCCTACCTCAGAGGCTCAGGCCTGACACCAGGCCAGAGCACCAAGACCCTGTCAGCCACACAGCTCACAAGAAAAGGGAGAAAAAAGAAAGAAAGAAAAATAGTAATAATAATAAATTTTAAAAAGAAAAAAATTATTAAAATAAAAAAATAGAAAAGTAATAATAAAAAAAAAAGAGAACAACCAAACCAATAAACAAATCCACCAATGATAACAAGTGCTAAACACTAAACTAAGATAAACGTAAAAATCAGAAACAATTCAGTCACAGACAGCAAACTCCAAGTCTACAGTTGCTCCCAATGTCCACCACCACAATTTTGGGATGATTTGTTGTCTACTCAGGTATTCCACAGATGCAGGGTACATCAAAGTTGATTGTGGAGATTTAATCCGCTGCTCCTGAGGCTGCTAGGAGAGATTTCCCTTTCTCTTCTCTGTTTGCACAGCTCCTGGGGTTCAGCTTTGGATTTGGCCCCACCTCTGCATGTATGTCTCCCTCAGGCATCTGTTCCCCACCCAGACAGGAGGGGGTTAAAGCAGCGGCTGATTAGGGGGCTCTGGCTCACTCAGGCCAGGGGGAGGGAGGGGTACGGAATGCGGGACGAGCCTGCGGTGGCAGAGGCTGGCGTGACGTTGCAACAGCCTGAGCTGCGCTGTGTGTCCTCCCCGGGAAGTTGTCCCTGGATCACGGGACCCTGGCAGTGGCGGGCTGCACAGATTCCCGGGAGGGGATGTGTGGATAGTGACCTGTGCTTGCACACAGGCTTCTTGGTGGCTGCAGCAGCAGCCTTGGCATCCCATGCCCGTCTCTGGGGTCCGCGCTGATAGCCGTGGCTTGCGCCTGGCTCTGGAGCTTGTTTAGGCAGTGCTCTGAATCCCCTCTACTCGCGCACCCCAAAACAATGGTCTCTTGCCTCTTAGGCAGGTCCAGAGTTTTTCCCGGACTCCCTCCTGGCTAGCTGTGGCGCACTAGCCCCCTTCAGGCTGTGTTCACGCCACCAACCCCAGTCCTCTCCCTGCGATCCGACCGAAGCCTGAGCCTCAGTTCCCAGCCCCCGCCTGCCCCGGTGGGTGAGCAGACAAGCCTCTCAGGCTGGTGAGTGCAGGTCGGCACCGATCCTCTGTGTGGGAATCTCTCCACTTTGCCCTCCGTACCCCTGTGGCTGCGCTCTCCTCCATGCCTCCGAAGCTTCCCTCCCAGCCCACCCCCAGTCTCTGCCAGTGAAGGGGCTTCCTAGTGTGTAGAAACCTTTCCTCCTTCACAGCTCCCTCCCAAAGGTGCAGGTCCCATCTGTATTCTTTTGTCTCTGTTTTTTTCTTTTTTCTTTTGCTCTACCCAGGTACGTGGGGAGTTTCTTGCCTTTTGGGAAGTTTGAGGTCTTCTGCCAGCGTTCAGTAGGTGTTCTGTAGGAGTTGTTCCACATGTAGATGTATTTTTGATGTATTTGTGTGGAGGAAGGTGATTGCCACGTCTTACTCCTCTGCCATCTTGAAGGTCCCTCTCAATCATTATTCTTGTAGATTTGTTTTTCTGCTTTTTATTTCTCTGTCAGATACTGAAAGTGATGTTTTAAATTCTCCCACTATGAGAGTGGGTTTGCCTAGTTCTTTCATATTTCCATAAATTGTACTTTGGACATTTTAGTGGAATGTAAATAAGTTTGTAATATTTTGAATCTGAAGACAAATTTTTAGTCATTTTGAAATGTCTCATTTATTGACTGAACAATTCAGCTTTATTTTGGATAGCATTGTTATCCATTTCTTTTTTTCTTTTTTTTTAAACTTTCTGTGTAATTCTGTATTCTGATTTTTAAAGGCATCAGTATAGAGTTGGGTTTTGATTTTCCTTTACTCCAGTATGATGATATTTGATATTTGTCTTTTAATTAAAGTTTCAAAATCCACTAAAATTTATTTTATTTTTTATAGTGGAGATAGAATGTTATTTTATTTTTTTACTTCAATTTTACTTTAACTTTAATATTTGTATCTGAGCTTATATTGAAATCCCCTCAATTTTTTTCTTTCTGTCCGATATGTTTCTCTACTTGATCAGCTTTTTCTGTAATAACCAAGTTTTGTTGGTTTTATTATTATTATTATTATCATTCAGTGTTTCTTCGGTAATAGTGTCTTATTTATACACAGTTATACTATTGTTTCAAGGTTTATCTTCTGTAATGCCATATGCATCTTCTTATTAAAATCTTGTATAAAGCAGTACTCTCTTCCTTTGAAAATGCCAGCACTGAAGAATCACTTAACTGCATTAATCCTCCTTCCACCTTTCGTGCTCTTATCACCATGTATTTTATTGCATCATATATTGGAAACTTCACAAGACATTGCAATGCAGTCAGTATGCAATTATATTTACCCTTCTCATTGTTTCTCTTTCCTGTCTTGGTTCCTGTGCTTCCTTATGGGACCATTTATTTCTGCCTGAGGAAATCCTTTAGCATTTGTCAGTCTGCACTTAGGAAATAGAAAACTTACTAGTAATTGAAGCAGGAAGAATTTAATATAAATATTTGTTAATTATTAAAAGAGGTAAAAAAAAAATTAAGTTGTTCTGAAGTAGCAAATTCAGAAAGCAGCTATTACCTCTAGGGCTGAGAGGGAGAGTGAACAAGAAAAGAACTAAGAACTTAGATGAGGTCCCTTGCTAATGCAGAGATTCAGGTATTTTTGGCAAGGGACTGGCTACCATAAAAACATGCAGATTGCCAGTGGTAAAGAAACTTGCTGGAGGTCATAAAGAAAACCACATGATAGTGGAAAATCTTTCAGGAGGGCATGGCCACAGTTGTTCTGCAGGAGTGACCTGCTTGGTGACAAAAAAGAAATATACTAGGTGTTGGCCACAGCTTCTCCTTGTGGACAGCTGAAGTGAGTGCTACCTGGCTTCCCAGATGCCACTGTATTGGCTGTCAGGTTGAAAAACTGCACATCAGATACAGGAAGGAAGTGCTTTTCCACTTCTCTGGTTTACAGTGTCTTTCTGTCAAGGACCCTCTCTTAAAGAAAGCTGACAAAGGTGAAATATCTGTGAGGTCTAGTTCTAGTACCATAAGAAAAGAAGGATGAATTATGAGATGAGAGGCAATTTTGTTAATGGGCACAGTTGATCCTTTTGGCACTTCAGTTTCCAAATGCACCCTTCATGTAGTGTGAATTTCCATAAAACAAATAAACAACTTTTTAAAAAGTGTTATCCTTTGTACAGTGTGAAGTCCTTTCCCTCTCACTAAAATGGTGAGACTCATAGTCTCAATAGCCATTACTGGATATAGTATAATCACTAATCAAATTCAGTCACACTTCCACCAAATATGCTGTTTTCTGAAGACTAAATTTTAAAAGTAACCAGTGATATATTGTATATAGAATTAAACGAAGGAAAAGGAAAGGGAAAGTATAATTAATATACACTAATAACTATACATATAAATGCAAAGGGAAACTGTAGAAAATAACTATAGTCCATATCTCAGTAAATGGTTATGTCTATTGTTAATATTTTTATTTCTTTCTTCTATAAATTTTCTCTATTCCCTTGCTCTTTGGGAAAAACTATCAGCTGGTAAAGATTTTAGTAGGGAGGGTGACTAAACTGTCATTCTGAAGGAAGTGAGCCCTCAAAAGGCCTACCTTTTTTTTTTTTTTTTTGCTTATCCTATCATTAATCTTTACTATTAGATATAAAAGTACTAAGAGGTACTGCAGATACTCCCAAGGTCCCATACATATTCCTCTTTGCCCCCATTGTAAAACTGCAAATCTATTTCATAATCAAGATCAATCAGCCAAATCAGAAGAGTAAACCCCTTTTTCTATGTGTTGGGTTGATTTCATAAGGAGCACAAAATGGCAAGGTGGAAGTCTCATCTTCCAATTCAGTGGAACCAGTGTTGTGTTGCTAGGGAGTAGACTTCCTCCATTAGGAAAAATGAATTCCACACTAGCAGAACTCAGATAATATAGTCTCCTCGCCCCATCTTGCATGACTGAATGGCAAGATGAAAAGTCTTATAGGGGAAGGAATTTTTTCTTCATTTTGTATGAAAATCCTATGCATGTGCGGAGTACAGCTGTGAATGCTTCTGGTTCACCATTGTCCCACTGATCTTGCCTGTATGTAAGTTACTCACAAAAAACTTCAAAATTGTTCTATATGGAGTTGCCAGCTTTGGTTTTTGGTCTTAAAGTTCCTTCTCAGTTCGGGGGATATTATTCAATATCTCCGCCTTCCAACATATGCATTGTAGTGATAACAGGTGAGTCGCAGGCAGTAGGTTGAATACATGAAAAGTGGGTTAGTGGAAATAGAGTAGACAATGTTGTTACATGCTTGACTGTGAATGATGAGAAATAAAGTGCTAATGGATTAAAGGAATTTGTTTCTGTGTGTGTGTGTGTGTGTGTGTGTTTAATTTTAGACAAACTTGAGAGTCTTTATTTTCTGAAGGGAAATGATTAGTGGAGGAAAGATTAAAAATGGAGAGGAGGATAATAATCTATAACAAAAAAGTTCTTACAAACATAGAAAGATGGCAAATCCAAATTATAGGGGAAGAGATTTGTTTGCACTTGTGGAAAGGAGATTTTTTATTGAGGTTACAGACCCACAAACCAAAATTTTGGTAGGTTTGATTATATACAAATGGATTATTAGTAGCAAATTAGTATTACTGAACATTCTCTTATACTAATTATTCTGCTGATCAATATATATTTTATTTCTTCTTTAATTTACATATTTAGTCAATTATTTATGGTTCATCAGTTCACTCATTTAGCAAACATTTCTTGAGTAGCTACTGTGTGTCCAGCATGGTGTTAGCAAATGGGGGTTTAAAAACCTTGATGACTACTATCTCCAAATTTATGGGGAAGCCAAACTTGCTGGAGAGAAACATAAAGAATAAAATATGAAATATAATGAGAGAGTAGTGAAAGGTTAAGTACAAAGTATTGTCAAAGCCTAGGGTGGATCAAGTGAATTGGGAAGGAGGTGAGGGGCAAGAGTAGAGAACAATGCTTCTTTTCTTGATTTATTAGCCAGGAATCAAATTGTCTTTTTAAGTTTGACAACAGACTCTGATTTTCCAACAGCATTTTGTGTAACCTTGGGTTAATTTTGGATTTTCACAAGCTGCTACAGAGAAAAGTAGAAAATTATATAGGAGAATACAGGCCTCTGATTCATCCAAAGTAACTGTATTTTGATCTTTTCCATAAATGCGGTCTTGAGTAAGATTTTGATATAATATGTATTTCTTCCATTTAAATAAAAAAATTTTAACACTTCTGCCTTAAGAAATTTTAAGAAGGAAAATGGAATGCAGAGGCATTATCTAATATACTTCAGAGATAATTTTTAAAACAGATTAGATGATTATTTCTGATTTCAAATAATCCATATGATTACTTCATATGGCACAGATAATCAAAGTTTATATTTCTTTACATACAATGTACAAATTTGAGAAAAACAGACTGGGAGGGAATGACAGGTTCTTTAATATGTTTAATTATTTTGATATTGTTGTCCATTTAAAATAAATTGTAAATGCATATGAATAAAAGTGAGGAAATATACTTCTCTAAGCATTTTTAAGATATGAAATGTCTAGGAGTTTTAACATTCTTTCTAAAAACAATTTTTTGAGTGAAGAATGCCAAAATGCAGCTGGAAAATTATTACACTGAAATGTTTGAATGTCTTTAAGAGACAAAAATAAAATAAATGTGCTAACCAGGAAATAGTGCTAGCAACAATTCCAAGAACGAGGAATATGGTATGCAGAAAAACGTGATAATTAGGAATGTGAGGCATTATAATGTCAAAATTGAAAATTGAATCATATTAAAGTTATTAAAGTCAAAAGTTATGGTTCCTTAGTAATGTGATTTTCCAAGTCACATTACCCATATGTACTACTTTCTCTTCCTGTTTGGTTTATTTTACCTCTGGTCTTCAGCCTTTAAGGCAATATGAATTAAAATTATACTGTTTTGTTTTTCAAAGATTGCTTTTTTGTTTATTCATTAAAAATGAAATTATAAAAATGTTTGTCAGACAATTTATCTTTGTTTCAAAAATATATGTGTTCTAGACATACTGTGTAGATGAACTACATTTTGAAGGCAAATTTTTTCAATAGGTACTTCAATTTTTTACTTATATTTAGAATGTGCAAAATTCCAGGAATCTCAGGCGAGAGATGCAAGTGGTTAAAGTAAAATGGGCTTGATTATCCTTTCCACATTAGGAAAGACACTAAAATTGCTTCATTTGGGCATTTTAACTGACAAAAAAAAGCAAACAGAAAAAAAAGCAACCAACATTTTTTCATTGCCCTCCCTGCACTCCTTCCGATCTTAGTACAGTACTTTCCACCCCCCTCCTTCTTTAATTTCTTTTGAGGAGGAGAATAATTTTAATCTAAATAGCTCAATAAATCTTAATAGCTCAATAGTTTACTTCCTCAGATGCTGGAATCCTATGAAGATGGAAAGGGGATTTTTCCAGTGTTAGTAAATAAAATATTTCAGTTTCTACTTAAGTGTAGCTGTTGTGCTTTATGAACAGGCAAATGCACAGGCACTAGATTCCTCTGATACTTGCTTGTCATGATTCTCCCATGTTGTGTATCTGATGCAGGAGCAATGAGAGGAGTTCATTGTAGTACATCTCATTTTCCCCATAGTCTATGAATATAGTGTTTTAAAGAGATTTACCTCTCAATCTTCTGAAGCAACAAGAGAAGGGGGAGAAATAAAAGAGAGATATGAATGGAATATAGAAAGGTACCAGTGACCACTCTGTCAGGGATCCTGGTTCTTCTAATTTGCCTTTCTATATCTCAGTGGTCAGACATGAGAAACACAGGCTGTGTCTAGTTCAGTCTAAATTTATCTGATGATGTGATCAGTTCCAGCAAGCATTGGATTCTATACAAATAAAAAAAATTTTTTTAAGATTTTGAATCAGATACTTTCTCAAATTGATCAATACATTAAAAATGATTCATTGAGTAGTCCATTGACATGGCAATCATGCAATGAGTTGGAAAATTAAAGAAAAAAAGAAACTGGCTGGTTATTTTATATATATGATGGCGGTCATTGAAGTTTAATTTGTCACTCCCTTCCCTGCAGGACCAGACCCAGCTGGCTATTTTCCTAACAGGTAGACACAGACATAGTCTGTCAAATCTGCTTCAGGCTCAAGTCTCAGATATTAGTGAGTGAAACAAGAGCTATTCTTTGAGCACTTATAGAGTGCTGTGACAAGGAGCTAAAGATTTTAGGAAATATAAATATTCAATGAATTAAACATGGCCATGCTCCTCAGTCATCATTCAAGATGATGACAATACAAGTAACTGCTTATAAATAATTACCAGGAACACTAAAAGGAAGAACCCATAATACAAGATAAATTTAGTTGAGGGACTTCCCTGGTGGTCCAGTGGTAAAGAATCGCCTTACCACGCAGGGGACGTGGGTTCAATCCCTAGTCAGAGAACTAGGATCCCATGTGCCACAGGGCAACTAGGCCTGCATGCCACAGCTGCTGAACTCACGTGCCTCAACTAGAGAGAAGCCCACATGCCACAACAAAAGATCCCACATGCCTCAACGAAGATCCCATGTGCCGCAACTGAGACCCAAAGCAGCCAAAAATAAATAAAATAAAATAAATAAATAATAAAAGAAACAAAACAGGGGCTTCCCTGGTGGTGCAGTGGTTGAGAATCCACCTGCCAATGCAGGGGATAGGGGTCCAAGCCCTGATCTGGGAAGATCCCACATGCCGGGGAGCAACTAAGCCCATGCACCACAACTACTGAGCCCGCGTGCCACAACTACTGAAGCCCGTGCACCTAGAACCCACCACAATGAGAAGCCCATGCACCGCAAAGAAGAGTAGCCCCTGCTCGCTGCAACTAGAGAAAGCCCGCACGCAGCAATGAAGACCCAACGTGGCCAAAAATAAATTAATTTTTTTAAAAAAAGAAACAAAACAAAGATAAATTCAGTTGAAATATTATTAGTCTTGTAGTTATTTTACAGTAAATGCAAAAATTCAACCTAAAATAGACTAGACAGATGATCATTGAACACGTGCTTAGATATTTGCAAATCAACACAATAATAAAACAAATGTAGGTGAGAATGAAAATATTTTGGAAATAAACACACCCAACCATTTATAAAATCCTTGACCTTGTAATGTGAACAACACCCAGAATTCAAAATTCACAAGAAATTTTCTTTCTCCAAATAAAATGACAATTGAGTGATGTCAGAAAAATATAAATTACTTTAGAAATAATATTTTGTGAATTAATAACTCAAAAAACCCAGTAAATTCAGAAAATGATATTATATTAATTCATTCTTGGAAATTTGACCATTCAATTAATTATCAGAAGAATTACTTTTTGTCAAACTACTATTGGGTAATTCATTTTTTCTGAACTTGTCTACTTACCAGGAGCATATTACATTCTGGAAGTGCTCAGTCTGTCTTAGGCTGAAAGCTTCCTCTCTGTGAGTTCTACTCCAAGGTCTTAGTTCTTAGTTCTGTTCATACTGATACTATGGCAGCAACTACATCCAGTTACTCTTATATAATATATAGTATCTAACATATAGCATAAATCATAAGCAATAGTTTTCATGAAGAGTAGAACAATACCAAGTGAGTATTTTAGAAATGTATGTGGATATCTTTGGTTGTGAAAATGTTTGGGGGGATACCACAGGCATTTCATTGGAAGGTTCCTGGGATAAAAGACATCCAGCAATGCATAGGATTTTCCTACAAAATGAAGAATAAATTCCTGCTCCCACAATTATTCATGCAAGATGGGGTGAGGAGACTACATTATTTGAATCTGGAACAAACTATATTTTACATATAAACACAAATAGTTTCTGCAATGTCTTAATATACACTAAATTGTCCAAAAAAAAACAAAAACCAAAAACCTGTGAGGTAAATTTAAGGTAAATTGTACTCTGTTGTTTGAAACTTTACCCAAAGAAAATCATATTATGGACAGCAATAGCATAGTCATATTACCTCTCATAATTGAGGTAATAATACCAAACTGTACTAGTCTGTATTTGTCATTGCCAGATTCACGTTCATTATATGTAT
This sequence comes from Balaenoptera musculus, assembly GCF_009873245.2. Classification (NCBI taxonomy): domain Eukaryota; kingdom Metazoa; phylum Chordata; class Mammalia; order Artiodactyla; family Balaenopteridae; genus Balaenoptera; species Balaenoptera musculus. Next base: position 24,034,362 of record NC_045796.1, read on the forward strand.
CAGTGTGATCTTCCGACCACTCCATTATACTTCATATATTTCTATGCTTTTAAAATTTGTACAGACATACCTCACAGATATTGCAGGTACAGTTCTAGACCATGGCAATAATGTGAATATCTCAATAATGCCACACAAAATTTTTGGTTTCCCAGTGCATATAAAAGTTATGTCTACACTATAGTGCAGTCTCTCAAATGTGAAATAGCATTATGTCTTAAAAAAATAATGTACATATCTTAATTAAAATTACTTTATTGCTAAAAACTGCTAACCATCTTCTAACAAGGCAGGGTTGTCACAAACCTTCAATTTATAAAATGTGCAATATTTGTGAAGTTCAATAAAGCAAAGCACAGTAAAAACAGGTTTGCCTGTAAGTGTATCAAGATGTTTAAAAAATTTGAAATGGAAATGAAAACGTCAATTCTATTAATTTCTATTCTACTTGTCAGAAATTTGTTTCCTGGAAGTTGTTTCTGAAAATACCTGCTATGTTTTAAGCATTTATAATATTCAATAATGATCATTCTACTTATCCTCATGTGTGTACTGGCCACGCTTGCAAGACTTACATTTAAAGCAGTGGGAAGAAAGATTCAGATGAAGGAAATATCAGCATGATGGTTCCAATTTTTCTTAGTGGAACAACATTCATTAAAAATTTAATTTAATGAACTTCAAGGATTTATGAGAATTAAATACTAGTTATGAAACTTGAATTGGCCAATGTGGTTTTCAGTTTAGAGCTTTGCTGTCAACCCATTAGGATTGATCCCTTCGGATTCACAAGTAAACAGAGCTGTACCTGACTTAAGTTAGCTTTCTCTTTTATTTGAGAATAACAAAACCAAGAATGCAGCGCTCAAATAAAATTGACCCCATGGAACTCTCATAAGGTTTATCAGGAAACATTTTTAGCCACTTTCAACAGTTGAATACTGCCCCTTTTACAGGTCCTTTTATTTAATAATCAATATACGCATAGAGAATTGATACCAATTCACTTATTTCAAACCAGCCAGAAAAACAGATCAATAAATTATGAACTTTTCTTTGCCTCTTCTCTCAATTTTAACAAAACAATTATTCTAACAACTAAGTCAGCAGCCAGTACTGTGATAAAGCTGTTTCTGAGGTCAGAATGTTCTGAAATTGAGAGAGACCCCAGACTCCATGTATTTATTTCCAAGTATGAAGTGAGGAAAATATTATAACTGATATTTTAACACTCTCTCCTAACAATGAATATCAGGAGATGATGCGTTTTTCCATCAAGAAACATTATGGTAATTAGCAGGGGAAAATAAGGTATTTGTATCGCTCATTTCTTCTTTCAAAGAGACTATGATAGCAAGAGAATTCTTATTAGCTCTCTGGGTCTGAAGATGAATACTAATAGAATCTGAGATAATAAAAATAAAATTGCCGTTCATATGAGTATTGTGTAGTGCAAAACATTCATTTTTAAATTTTTTGTGTAGTATCCAGGCCACTTGGGGACATGGCCTGAGTTAGAACACAACACACTTATTGAACTCATACTAATAAGTGACCTGCTTTTTCAACTCCCCTCTACACGTTTCATGGAACACATTTAGCTGAAGTGAGAATAACTTTACTTCTCTAATTTATTTTTCAAAACTATTATTCTTTTATTGTTCCAGTGTAGTTACCTGGTGTCATTAGAGCAGGAAAAAAAAAGGAAGGTTCTATTATTCTCCAGGTCAATATATCATCCCAGTATTTTCCCTGACTCAAAGTAATATAATGACCCCAAGCCCCTGGTGGATGATATTGAGAAGATTTTACTTAAATACTCATAGAAAAGCTTTGGGTGGTATTTCCATTTTAGGATTGGAATTCTAGAGGATATTTATTTCCCTCTGCTTCTACTTGAATATTTTCCTTGTGATAAAAATATGCCAAATTATTTGCTTAAGTTCCCAATTGTGAGAAAAAGTTATGTATATGAATATGTGACCTATTTATAGTTGGAAGTAGTCTCTTATGGTTTAGTCTCTCCTGCAATCACTGACATAATGAAACAAGTCCTTACAGGAAATGTTGTGATGCCGACCCACCTTTCAAAAATAATTTATCAAATAACAGCCCTGGTTTCTTTGTATGGCAATCATGTTGATAAAATCTACTTTGGTCAAAAGATGCAAGTCGTTTTTGTGTGTCTGTGTGCATTTATTTTTTTGATGTTTTACATATGAGAACAGCCGTGGTATTTTTTATTTCTCTGATTTTAGTTTTCTTGCTAACTTCACATTAAGCAAATAAATTAGTTAAGTGCAAAGTAATATTATTAGAGGAACTGTTCCAAAAATGTCTGTGAAATTGCATTTCAATACCCATTAGACATGGTTCTTTTCACTAAAAACCTCTCGCCGTCATTGAAAATGCAATTCTGTAACGTTAAACAAAATGCATAATCAAAATAAAGCTTGGTTTTCAATCACTGAGTTACAGCTACCTCAAATAAACATCAGAACACAATTAAAAAGAATTGAATTCTTCAGCCTGACCCACTGATGATTTCAGTTCTTTTCTTGGCATTTCAAAAATTTCATTAGGGAACACAAGACTTAAGTTGACTCTGATTTGGGGAATCTGTATGGAAGTGGCTGACTAGAAAATGTTAGGGAGGTGAGGAGGATTGGCCTCTGGGGGATAGAAGGAGTGGAGAGAATGGTTACTAGGGAAATCCTTTCCTGATGTCCACATCTGTGGAACAGAAGTAAAAATGGGGAAGGCTATGGAAGGTAGCCTGGTACAGAGTCATCACCCCAACAGCCCAGTAGAGAGGTACCTTGCCTCAGAGATCCTGGCATGGGCCCAGCTCCAAAGGCTCTACTATTCACAGAAAGAGCTCTGATGCTGTTAAAGAAGCATAATTTTTCTGGAAGCAGATAGCTCCAAAGAGGCTCCAGGAAGGACTTACTGCCTAAATCCTTTTAGCTGTTTTATTTGAATGAATATACTCAGAAGCAGGTGGTACAACCCGCTGCAATCCAGACCTAAGAATATATGGGTTGTTATCTCCAGGAAATAATGAGTTTTTCATTATCTGCTACTATGGTTGTATATGCAGACTACATATTTATATAGGCAGAGCAGAGGAGAAAACCCTTATATTCTATAATTATAAACATTCATGCTTATTAGGATGGTCTTCCCATGGCTCAGTTCTCTCTGCTCCAAAAGAGGACCCTTCCTATGACAATTAATTTGCCAGCTGAATTGAGAAATGTGAGATAAAGTCAGACAAAATTTATCAAAAATATTTTCCTAGTGGCATAGAAGTTCTGGAGGGGAGAAATATTCTACATAGCACCCAGGGATTGAGACTCACCAATTTTATATGATATGTCTACAACTGGATAAATTGTAATAATTTCTTTGGGAAATGTTCTTTGGCATTAAAGATGGAGTTAGTACCTACTTACAGAAAGCAGCTTATAAATAAATAAATAAATAAATAAATAAATAAATAAATAAATAAATAAATAAATAAATAAATAAATTTTTAAAATTCACAAGAACAGAAACAAAAACCTTGGGCCTGGAGAGGTCTTTCTCAAATTTGAAGGGACACCTATGACAGACTTGGTTGGGTAGTTAAAATGTTTTATCCATGAGCCCAGATCTCTACATGAAATACCCAAAAGTAACAGTAAATTCTTCTGGAGAGACAATTGTATAATTTCTAAAGCTTATGCTAGATATGATGTAGTATCAAAAACTACAAATATTTTCAGAAGTTTAGATGCCCGTCTAAGGACTTTAAAATGGGATTGAACAAAGTTATAGGATTCTTTTAGAATAGTCCATCTCCATGAGAGAGTTTAAGGAGAACATTGAGAACACTGCCTGCAAGGGTATGCAAGGCTTGTATCAATATCTCATTGTGTGGCTATGTGTTTACAAGCAATTTGGCAAACATTGGTAACATAGATCTGCATATTAAATTACTGAACATCCACCAGGAAGCAGGAGAAACTTTCAAGATGTGCACGTTGGTGCTGGAAATGTTTCTGAGTCCAAGCTCGTACTGCTTGCAGCATGACAGGTCAATAAATTGAGAGATGATTTGTTGGGTCAAAGCATAGGGACTTTATTTGGAAAGCCAGCAGAATGAGAAGATGGTGGAATAATATCCCAAAGAACTATCTTCTCCAAGTTATAATTCAGGCTTCTTTTACACTGAAAGGGAAGAGGGTAAAGTCCTGGTTCTGGTCAGACTCTGAAAGGGATGTGTTAATTTCTTCCTTCCTACTGTTATTCACAGGTGGGTTTGATCATGATGTTTCATGTGAGCTAAAGAAAGGTATTTTAGCTTAGCTCATTACATAGGAGGCAGGGTTCCCAGAGATGGGCCATTATGTATAATTTAAACTTATAGGCAACTCTTTAGTGACTAACTTGTAGCAAAAGCAATAGAATACAAAGGTTAAAGTAAAATAAAAAAGATCAATATGGAGTCAGATTTGTTCTTCCCTATTACAGAAGCATTGAAACTGCAAGTAGAAGAGAGAACGGGACTACCACCAAGACCAGCATATCAGATCCCCACCTCCCTCCTACCCCACTCCTGGGGAATATGTCAACAGGAGTTGTCTCTTGCTTGATGCAATGGGAAAAGTGTGGGCTTCCAATGATAATAGTCCTGGGCACCAATCCTATGAGAGGGTGGGCAGAAGGTGGGAGCTCCATTCTTAGGCTACCCTCCTCCAATAGATAGTTATATGAGGAGGGGTCGACAAGAGCCAATGGATATTATGGCTCTACTTTGGGAGGAGTAAGTGATTCAGATGAGGATTTTTAAACCAAAGGGAGACAGAAGCTAGAAAAAAATTAACTGGGCAAGGAAAACAACCTAGAATGTCCACTCCTATGTGTGACTTGGTTTTATGATCTGCCTGGTTGTGATTCACAGATAAGTGGGTTCTTTGTCAGGATTTTAAGGTCCAGGGCCAGAAGGACAATTTTCAACTTGAAAATTCTTTGATCCAACCCCAAATTTTAATATTACTGAAATTTTCAATGATCACATCAAAGTGCATTGTTCAATTTAATAATACATCTATTTATAACATGAATAATTCAGGGACATATATATGGTATACATACCAGCAGTCTTATCTGCTTTCTAGTTGCTCTGAGGTTATTCTAGCTGCCCTTGATTTAGGTAGATGCCTAGTATGCAAATAATTTAAGCATTATGGTCCTGTTGCCTTATGATAATAAAAAACCTTATAACTCTGTACTTGTGATTGTTGGCTTTACTACTAGAGTTGGATTTTGACAACCATACCTCTACCTTCAAAACACACAGCCTATTGTCTCAGGTGACAAAGTTCCTACTGGAGCCCAGGGAAACACCGCCCACCAGACAAGATCTTTGGATCTCAGAAAGTATAAGCATTGTTAAGGGACTCCTTATCACCCAGAGGAGCAGTGAATAATTTGAAGGTATATGCCATTTCTGAATAAAGAAAGTAGCCCTGCACATTAGTTAGGTCAGTGCTATTTGTGGTCACAAATAAAGCCCCAAATGTCAATAGTGTAAAACAAATGAAACTCATTTATTTTCTTAAGAAGTCCAAAATTGATAGTTATGTATCTAGTATCAGTTCATACCAGATCACAAGAGTCAACTAGTAAATTTTCTGAAATTGTATGAGCCAATTTTTAATCAGCCACTATTAAATAATATACACTTACAATTAAATAAACTAGTATATTAAAAACAAAAGTAATTAGTAATCAAACTCATCTCATACTAATCATTTTACTACATTTTACTCTTATCTATGTTCTGAAGGTTATTAACTTTTGTTATATCAATACGGTAGAAATTCTATCAAATGGTTGGGTACACACATTTCAGACTGACTCTTCCTAACTCTTCATTCAGTGCTGAGACCTACAGGTTCAACCTGCATGTGGTCTGATGTAAAAGTTATTGAAGGACACACATTTACCAAATATTTTGCCACCACATAATATGATCCTTAATCTTTCCATCCTCCAACTCCTGTATAATCTGCACCCCAACGATTACGTCAATATTATAATTTAGGTTTCTGTTAGTAATACCACATTCTTTCTGATCTCCATATTAATTAGAATAACACCAGCTATAGTAATAATAAACCCTGAAACATCAGTGGCTTAATAAATTAGAACTTTAGTCCTTGCTCACATAAATTCATAAGTGGGTATTGATAATGAACAAGCTGTTCACCTCCAAATGACTCCTTTCATCTTGGGGCTCAACCATTTTTGATACTTGGTTTCCATATTTTCCCCAGGGATCATTTTCCATTATATTCATCCAGAGTGGAAAAAAACAAAGGTGATTACATGCAAAGAATCTATGGTCCTGACCTAATATCCTGGCATGCATCACTTTTGCTATCTTTCTGTTGACTAGAACTCAGTTACATATCAGATCTGCTTCAAGGGATGCTGGGAAATAGAGATTATTCCTGTGTATAGTTGGAATAGAATACAGTTCTGATGAAGAGCTAGCAAGTTCTTACACCTTTAGGTGTGTAAATGTAGAGTCACACATGTTTAATCTGTTAGTTTCAGTCTTTCAACCAATATCTCATCTTATACCCAGCAAACCAACTCAAATAGACGTGGCATAAAATCTGAAGAAATGGATCCTAGAGAGGTGAAGTGACTAGCAATAATCAAAGTTTAACTAACAGAAGCATAAGTGCCTTGACTGTGTTCAAGAACATATTTGATTGAAGTGTTATCTACTCTGCCTCAGTTTACCCCCCTTCCTCCTCACCTAAAGTGATAGGGTTAATCTTAGCCTAACCCTAGACTTTAACAGCTACGCTGGAATAATCGTCATTCTGTATTGTCTCAGGTTAAGTAAGTGTAACTCTTCTTCCAAGTCATAAATTTTAAAAGTTTTGAAAATGGTTATCTTTTTGTAATCTATATTTTACACTAAGCCATTATAGCCCTTTACCTGTCCCTTATGACATCAGTTCCAAAACCTTTACTTTCCTCAATACCTTCTGAAAATATGGTATTTAGAAGGTAATTTAATTTCCCAAGCTTGCTGAATAATAGATTAAGAATGCTCCCCATCCTGAGATATGAAAGATCCTTTATTTCTTTTTCTTCCACTGTGGTTGCCTATGAAAAGCCATTGCTCTTTTTCTTCATGTGATTATTATTACTATTTCAACATTAAACCTCCTTTCCCATTATATATTTTGCCACTAAAATTTTCTCCTTAACACTGTCTCTGCACCATCATTCACAGTAATGAGTTCTTTTCTAACTCACACAGTTAAATCAGCTTTTGCTGTCTCTAGGTCTGTATTTGAATCACTGATTCTCTATCATAAGTACTTCAAGTAAGTAACTCTAGTTGCCCACAGAAATGAATATACATTTAATATTTCATTAGTTTTTACCACTATTAGTTAACCCTAATTTTAACTAACCAGTACCCCCTTACTTATAAAGCGCAAGAAAATAATTTTTTCTTAATCTTTAGTAATATCAACATAAGCATATTTGATTATGAATAACAATATATTTAAAGATAGAGATGACTTACTGATTTAATGCTTGATTCAATTTCCTCTCTAGACCCAGGAGGGAGTTATTTAAGAGATCCCAATTAGGAATGATTTGAATTAATTGGAGCAACATAATGTACACACTGCAATGCATTCCCAATTAAGTTGGAAAGAGATAGAAGATATTCTGCTGACAGCATGTCTTTATTGGGCTAATAGTCATTATTTACGTATCATCAATTCTTTATCTAACATCAAGTATTTTGTTTCTTCTGAACACAAACATGCATTATTAAGAAACAAAAATACCAATGAATAATAGATTGGTTTAGTAAATAGGAATAAGATTTGAACATATAGCATAAATTGATGAATTCTCAAATACCCAAAGTTTCACCCCTGTATGTGTATATGAATTGAATGTCAGCACTATGTTTGATTTGGATGACCCTCTGGAGCCCACTCTGACCTAAGATAAAACCAAATATTATTTTATCTTAATTGCTCTCTGTTTGACACTGAAGTTAAAATGTACCACGGAGCATGTAGCAATTCTTACTGTGTTTAGAATATTCATAAAATAAAATTATTCTCAAGGGTAAAATGCTTTAATACTGACATTTTAGAATGGTGAGTATTCTTTTAGCAATCTTATCACTTATTCTGAATTTTAAAAATATTTGCTTCAAACTTATAATATTTTAATAAGATTTTTTATTGTGTTTAGGATCATGTTTGCTATATAATTATTTTTTTCTGATATTTTATGTCCTACAAACAAATAAACATATGATTTGAATTCATAACACCCAGACCTAATTGTTTTGAACCCCAGATCTGCTAACTATACCTGTGTGACATTGCATAGGTCATTTAGCATGTGTGATTCTCATTTTACTTATGTAAAGTTAATATCTCTCTCTTCAAGTGATAGTTGAATGAGAGAGACACAGACAGAGAGAGAAAGAAGGGTTATTGCTTTGTTTTAGATCAAAATAAGTATATCCATGGAATGTTCTTTGGACAAAAGCAAATCCCCATATGTAAGTTGTAGAACAATTTAAAAAGATACTGTGGTTCTATGGGACAATTTTAATCAAATAATTTAATTTTGGTAATATGTACATAGAATTAGACTAATCCCTCTTCCACAGGACCTCTCTGATTGAACTCAATTCCAAATTCTAGCTGATAACCTACAAAATGTTAATTCAATGAATTGAAAAACTCATTTTAAAAGAAATCAATTAATGTTTTTTTCAAAAATATATCTTGAGAGCCGAATTATTGATACCCCACATCAGTTCACCAGTTGACCAGTTGTGGTTGTCAGTTATGCAGACCCAGACTTAATTGAAGCTGAGTACAAAGTCTTATTTTCTAGGAGCAGATGAAGCCTTCCTGTAACCCAGAAGCTATTATAGTTTCATTACAATAGTTTTGTGAGGCAAGTACCCAGACTAATGAAGTCTAATTTCCTATGGATTTAAAAATAAAAAAGAAGAAGAAGAAGAAGAAGAAGAGGCAATAAGATATCGCTGATGTTAGGTAAAGAAATTCTGAACATAGCACATTTATTCTGTTAAGTTACTCCTGAACACATGAGGACATGGTTGGGGGCCATAAGAGCCAATGGCATTTTCCTGTGGGAGCTGTGAGGTGTAGGGATTCAAGAGCCCATTCTATAGCCTTAAAGCCTTTGCAGTAAAAACTCTGTGGGTGATCTTATTTCAAGATAAAGTTAAACTAGTATCACAGGTCAAAACTTGCCAGCCAAGACATCTAAGAAAAGTATATAATTATCACTAATAGAAATCCACACAATATTTTTAACCAGGAAAGGAGAATGCTATTTATAGCTTGGCCAACATTGCCTCCATTTTGAACAATGAACAATATATGCGTATAATATAGTTGTGTATATTCTAAACCAAAAAAAAATCACATCTGCAAATTTATGGTTTCAGGAAGTATCAGAAGAAAATCAATTGTTGATTTACTAGAAATATCAGTTGTTTCAGAGACTGTCCTATGTTATACTCAGTTTTAAAAAGCACATTATTTCTATCATAAACCATTAAAGGTGGTTTATAACCAGGGGAAAAAAGTCCTTTAAAATCCCTCACTGCTACATTTCACAAGCCATTGCTACAATTCACAACTCGTTTGTTAGAGTCTTAACCGCCCTCGGCTTTGCCTTGGGCCATTAACTAACAAACCAATCATTAACTGTTAGTAATGACCATTTTTTCCCAGGGATTATTGCTTAATTGAACTCTTGTGCAGGACCCATTATTTTCTGAGATGTCAAAATAACTATGCATTACTACATATTTCTGTAATATAAGCATCTCCCAAAATAAACAATAAGAGTGTCAGAGAATTAAATTGTTCAATGTACACACTATTTAAAATACATTACTTTAATGAACGATTTTAATGTTTCAGAGGAACTTTCTCAGTTTTTCATCCTCCTGTGCATATCCATCATGTAACTTAGATGTAGAATTAATGTGTATTTCTCTTCAGTAATATACACAATGTTGAGACATTTATATTAGTAAACTGTTATATATTCATCTGGGTAAAGCACATTTGGTTATTAGCATTCTGCTCCTGAGAAACAAGGCATGGTTGCTTGTCTGTTGCCATGGAAATAAATTAGGAAGGATAACTTGCCTACTTATCAATTTTTATTAATGCAATCAGCCCACCTGCTTAACCCGTAAGTAACAACAGCACATTTAAACTAGGCCAATAAAGCACTGTAACTCTAGGGGTGCCAGTTAAAGTAAATAGAATAGAAAATTGCAGAAATAAAAAGTCTGAGTTATATGTCATAGTTCTGATGTGCCCCATTAATATTACAGGATAAAGAATGTTGCCATTTGAGAGGTCTTTAATGGTGGAACTACCATGATCTAATATTTACTGAGAGGAGGAGAGGCATCTAAGACAAGAAGTCAAGAGGGATATTATAAAACACAATTGCCCTCCTACTGTGTTGAAACAGTTTATAGACATGTGTTAAAATTTGAACTAAGGAATCCCAATCCAGTGCTAGCCAAACAAAGGTGTACAATACAAAGTATAATTGAGGACTAATATGTAAATTCCAGAAATTCAGAATTTGTGATTATTTAACCTGTGCTGGAATGTTCACCTTTCTATGAACTAAGAAGAAAAAAAAAGTTTACTAAGCCAATCAATAACAACTTACAAGGTCAAAAAGATAGTTAACTTGAAATATATGACACTAATTTTTAAGAACTCCAGACCCATGTCTACTCATTACAGTGGTTCTGACTAGGCTTAGAAATAATTGGTATTTTCTCTCTGTAATTCAGACTGACTTAATCCTCAATGCCTATAAATTACTGATATTTTACAAAATGCATTGTTATCAAGGAAATCAATAGCAAATGTACATACATTTATCTTCCATAAGGAAAAAAATCACTTGAGTCTCTGTGTCTAGTATCTTTAGAGGTTAAGGAAACATTTTCCTCATAACAGAAACAAAATCTGATATTTGAAAAATAATGTTTAAATTTTAGGTGATAAGTATATAATAAGAAAAAATTAACATTTAGCTTTAATTGTTTTAAAATTTTATTTTATTGTGGTAAGAACAATTAACAGGAAATGAACCCTCCTAAATTTTTAAGTGTACCCCACATTATGGTTGACTATAGATATGACGTGGTACAGCAGATCTCTCCAACTTCCTCATCTTGCTTAACTGAAACTTTATGCTCACTGATTTGTAACTCCCCATGACCCCCTCCCCTCAGCCCTTGGTAGCCACCACATTTTTAATTTTTTATCTTCAAATATATTTAGTTGCTCAGAGTTTGATATTCAGAAAAAGCTAAATGTAATGACTAATTATTATGGTGTTCATATTAGCTACAGATTAATACTAAATTTAGAATTAAACAGTCACTTATTCTTTTTTTTATAAATGAAATTGATTTTAGTAATATGAGTAATATAAGTTTTTTTGGCTGTGCCCTGTGACATGTGGTATCTTAGTTCCCCAACCAGGGTTCGGACCCATGCCCCCTGCAGTGGAAGTTGGAAGTGCAGAGTCTTAACCACTGGACCACCAAGGAAGTCCCAGGTCATTTATTCTAACTTTGCAAAAAAAAAAAAACCAAAAAAACCAAAAAAACCCTTCAAGTTTCTGTTATAATTCATAGTTAATTGCATTATAACATCTCATGGATGATTGATAAAGAATAAAAAGAAAGAAGTCATCTTGTCTTTACACTGGAAAGAAGGAGGTTATCAAATACAGGATCATCCCTTCTATCTATCCATATCTACCCAGTCAGATCTGTGCATAAAGATGGCTGCAATATCCCTGATATTGAAAGGATAACATGGGGAGACAGTTACTAAGTGTTTATAATGTGCCAAGCCCAAGAGGTAGCCTTAGACATATATTATTTCATTCATCACCACAAAGAAACAATGAAGTAAGATATTTATATTAATTTTGTAGATAGGAAACCACATCTTAGAAAAGATAAATGACATGTCAAAGTCAAAAAATAGTAAATGGTAAAAATAGAACTAAAATCCAAGCTGGAATTACTATGTTGGTTATTTGAAGATGTATATCCCTTTTCTTAACTACTTTCCTAAAAATATGCAATAATACTGGTGCCAGATATTTGTTGAAGAAATTTATGCAGAGATTATGCTTGACAGAGTATAAGTGTTGGGGATAGAAAATATATCATAAACAGGGTTTCTGTCATGAGAAAAATAATAAAGGTATAGTGCAAATAAATACATATAAGTGTAACTATGGTTATAGCCCTGTAAATGAGTCTACCAAGAAAGTTAATATAGTTTTTGCTTTATTTTTTAAAAAGTATATTGAGATACAATTCACATGCCATGAAATTCACCCTTTTAAAGTAGGGTTTTTTAAACCCTACTTTAAAGTAGGTTTAAAGTAGGTTTTTTTTTTTTAGTATTTCACAGATATGTGCAACCATCACCACAGTCAGTTATTGAACATTTTCATCACCTCAGAAAGAAGTCTCAACCCTTTAGTGTCATTGGCCTATCCCTCCAAACCTAAGCAACCACTAGTATGAAGTATGTCTCTATAGCTCTGCATATTATGGACATTTCATATGAATGGACTCACATAATGTGGAATCACACATGATATGATTCATATGTATCATATATGATGTGGAATCATATAAATGGAATCTCTTTCGAGACTGACTTCTTTCAGTTGGTATAATATTTTTATTACATAGCATGTATCATTACACTCTTTTTTATGGATGAATATTATTCCATCATATAGATATACCACTTTTTGTTAATTCATTAGTTAACGGATATTTGAGTTGTTTCCTTCTTTTGGCTATTATGAATAATGCTGCTCTAAACATTCATGTACAATTTTTTGTGTGGACATATGTTTTCACTTTCTCTGTATTGATACCACCCTAGTGGATGGACAGTGCCATCCCATTATGGTTTTGATTTGCATTTCCCTGTTTACTAATGATATCAAGATTCCTTCATGAACTCATTGGCCTTTTGTAAATCTTCCCTGAGTAATGTCTATTCCAAATATTTGCTCATATTTTTGGATTGTTTGACTTCATATTATTGAGTTATAAGTGCTTAAGATATTCCAGATAAATTCTGTTATCAGATATGTGATTGGAAAATATTTTATCCCTTTCTTTTGATTGTCTTTCAAGTGTCTGTTGAAGTGCAAAATCATTTTTTTTTAATTTGAAGAAGTCTGATTTATCTATTTTTTTTCCTTTGGTTGCTCATCTAAGAATCCACTGCCAAATCCAAGGTCATAAAGACTCTCCATTTAGTATTCTTCTAAGAGTTTTATGTTTTTAGCTATTGTATTTAGGTCATAGACCCATTTTCAGTTAATTTTTGTATGAGGGAAGGGTTCAAATTCACTCTTTTGCATGTGGCTATCCAGTTGTCTCAGCATCACTTGTCGAAAGATTATTCTTTCCCCATCGAACGGTCTTGGCACTCTTTTAGAAAATCTATGTGTCTATTCTTTTGACATTAACGAGACTATCTTGATTTCGGTTGCTTTGTATTAAGTTTTAAAATCAGGAAGTGTGAGTTCTCCTACTTTGTTCTTCTTAAATATATAGTTTTTGGTTATTCTAAGTCCCTTGCGATTCCATATAAATTTTAGAAACAACTTGTCAATTTGTACAAATAAGTCATCTGGGATTCTGGCAGAGACTGGGTTGAATCTGCAGAACAATGAAGAATACTGGCATCTTAACAATAAATCTTCTGATCCATTAACCTCAGATATTTCCCCATTTATTTAGATCTTCTTTAGTTTCTTGAATGATGTTTTGTAGCTTTTAGAGTATAAGTTTTGTACTTCTGTTTATTTCTAAATATTTTATCATTTCTGATGCTATTGTGAATGGAATTGTTTTCTTAAATTTCATCTTTGGATTGTTCATTGCAAGTGTGCAGAAATACAATTGAATTTTGTATGTTGAGCCTGTGTCCTGCAACTTTGCTGAACTCATCTATTAGTACTCCTGGGTTTCTTGGTGGATTACTTGGTATTTTCTATGTAAAAGGTCATATTATCTGTGAAGAGAGATAGTTTTACACCAATCTAAATGAATTATTTCCTTCCTAATTTCCCTTGCTAGAACCTCTAGTACAAAGTTAAAGAGAAGTGATGAGAACAAACATCCTTGTCTTTTTCATGATTTTCTAGGGAAAGTTTCCAACCTTTCACCATTAAGTATGTTAGCTGTGGGGTTTTCATAGATGCCTTTTATCAGATTAAGAAAGTTCCCTTCAGTTCCTAGTTGGTTCAGTATTTTTATTATGAAAGAGTGTTGGATTTGGTCAAATGCTTTTTCTATATTGATATAATCTCATTTTATTTACAAAATTTGTATGATATATTACATTAATTATTGTTTGATGTTAAACTAGTCTTGTATACCTGGGATAAATCTCACTTGGTCATAATGTATAATTCTTTTTGTGTATTGCTGGGTTCAGTTTGTTAGTATTTTGTTGAGGATTTTTGTGCCTATATTTTGTGCCTATCTCTAAAGAGACATTGGTGTGTAGCTTTCTTGTGATGTTTGTCTTGTTTGGGCATGAGGGTAATACTAGACTGAGAATGATTTGGGAAGTGTTACCTACTCTTCTACTTTTTAGAAGAGTGTGTGAATATTTGGTATTATCAATATTTCTATCTTAAAATGTTTGGTTGAATTCAGTTGTGCAGCCATCTGGATCTGGGCTTTCTTTGTGGATAGTGTTTTGATAATTAATTAAATGCCTTCACTTAATATATTTTAATTAGATTGTCTATTTCCTAAGTCAATTTTTGTAGTTTGCCTCTTTCTAAGTTTTTTTTTTTCGTTTCAGCCAAGCTGTCTAATTCATTGATATACAATTTTTATAGAATTCTTTTAAAATACATTTTATTTCTCTAAGGTGAGTAGTAATGCCTTGTCTTTTATTTCTGATATGATTCTAGTGATTTGAGTTCTCTGTCTCTGCCTCTGCCTCTGTCTCTCTGGTCAATTGAGCTAAAGATTTGTCTATTTTGTTGGTATTTTCAAATAATCAGCTTTTACTTTCATTGAACTTCTCTATTGCTTTTCTACCCTCTATTTCATTAATTTCTGTTCTAATCTTTATTATTTCCTTCCTCTGCTTGTTTTTTCCTTTGCCTTAAGGTAGAAGGTTAGGTTATTGATTTGATATCTTTCTTCTTTCTTAGTATAGGTATTTACAGCTTTTTAAATTTATCACTAAGCTCTGCTTTATCTACACCTCATAAGTTTTGCTAATTTGTCTCTCATTTTCATTCATTTCAAAGTACTTTCTGATTTCCTATTTGGTTTCTTCTTTGATTCATTGGTTATTTAGGTTATAAACAACACATTTATATGTGTTGTTTAATTTGCACGTATACACAAGCATTCTAAATATCTTTCTGGTACTGATTTCTAATTTCATTCCATGTTGTTTGGAGAACGTATTTTGTATTATTTATAACTTTTTACTTTTATTGAAGATTTTTTTATGGTCTAGTATATGGTCTATCATGGAGAACGTTCTATGTGCTCTTGAGAAGAATATATATTTTGCCATTGTTTAGTGGGTGCTCCTTATAGATATCTGCTAGGTCTAGTTGGTTTATAGTGTAGTTCAAGTCTATGTCCTTGTTGTTTTCCTGCCTTATTCTATCTATTACTGAAAATTAGATTATTGAATTTTCCAAGTATTATTTTTGAATTTGTATGTCTCACTTCATTTTTGACAGTTTCTTTTTTCATGTATTTTGGTGCTCTGTTATTAGGCATATATATGTTTATAACTGTTCTTCCTTTCCAAAGGATTGGAACTATTATCATGCTAAAATGTCCTCTTTATAATTAGCAACACTTTTTGTTTTAAAATGTATTTGTCTTATAATATCATAGCCACTCCAGCTTTCTTATAGCTGTTGTCTGTATATCTTTGTCTTTGATTCTAAACTATTTTTAAGAGCAAATAGTTGGACTTCCTTGCCCCACCCCAGTCTCTGCCTTTAAAAGCCTTCCATTTTGTACAGCCCCTTAGAGCTCCTCTCTACTTGCTAGATGGGGTGCTGCCTGATTTATTAATTGTTGAAGGAAGCCAATTAGATCTTCAATAGAAAAGCAAATAGTTGGATTTTTTTGTTTCATTCAGTCTAACTTTGGATGGTTAAATTGATTCACATTTAACATTATATTGATATAGTCAATATGACTGCCATTTTACTGTTTATTTTCTATATGTCTTGTGCCTTCTTCCCCTCTATTCCTTCTTTACCATTTTCTATTGGATTAACTGAATAAGTGAATATTTTGTAATGTATCATATACATTTCTCTTATAATTTTTCCACTAGATACCTTCAGTCATTTCTCTAGTGGTTCCTCTAGGGCTTTCCATATACACTTTACCATATCAATATCAGTTTTAGATTTATACTAACTTAATTCCAGTTAGATATAGAAATTTTACTCCTCTATTCTCTTTCCTCCTTTTTTGTGATACTTTTGTTCTACATATAACATCTATAAATATTACAAACCCAACAATACATTGTTATAATTACTACATTCTATAATTTGATATCTTATAAAGAAGCTACGATGAGAAAGGGGAGCAAGTAAATATTTACAGCTTTTGTTTTATTAACCTTCTGATTTACCATTTCTGTTTCTCTTCGTTTGTTCTTATGTATTTCAGTACCATCTGGAGTCATTTCCTTAGCCCAATGCAGATTTGCTCCCACCTGTCTCTTTAGTGGTTTTTTTGGCAAATATATTACATTTCTATACGTTATAGGCTCAACAATGCATATATATATATATATATATATATATAGTTTTGTATAACTGTTTTTAAAATCAATTAAGATAAGACAGGAGAAGAAATATGCATTTATACCATCTTTTATAATTATTACATAATGACCTTTACTGGGATAATTCTTGTTGTGTGTGTGTGTGTGGATTTAAATTACTATCTGGATTAACATGATTTCAGCCTGAAGAACTTCCCTTAGTATTTCTTGTAAGGTAGGTCTCCTAGCAACAAATTTGCTCAGGTTTTGATTATCTGGTAATGTTTTTATTTCACTTTAATTTTGAAAGATAGCTTTGTTGTAAACAGGACTCTTGGTTTACTGTTTCTGTGAGCACTTTGAATATGATATGTTATTATTACATTGCCTTCAGGCCTCCATTGTTTCTGATGAGAACTCAGCTGATAATCTTATTGGAGTTTAAGTGTAAGTGATGAGTTGTTATCCTCTTGCTTCTTTCAGGATTTTCTCCTTGTTTTTGATTTCAGAATTTTTACTGTGATATGTTTGTGGATCTCTTTGCTTTTATCCTGTTTGAAGTTTATTGAACTTCAAGGATGTGTAGATTATTGTTTTTCAATGAATTTGGGAAGTTGTCAACCAGCAAGTCTTTGAATATTTTTTCTGCTCATTTCTCTTTCTTTTCTCCTTGTAGTCCTCTCATTATTTTTACATTGGTATACTTAATAATGCTCACATTTTTCAGAGATTTTATTTTTCTTCATTCATTTTTCTCTCTATTCTTCAGATCGCATAACCTCTCTCACTCTAAATTTACTAATTATTTCTTCTGCCAGTTCAAATCTACTGTGGAGCCCCTCTACTGAGTTTTCCATTTCAATTATGCTATTCTATTCCATAAGTTCCACTTAGTTGTTTTCTGTAATATCTCTTTATTAATATTTTCTATTTAATAAGACATTGTCATCATATCTTCCTTTACTTCTTTAATCATGGTTTTCTTTTATTCTTTGAACATATTTGCAGTGGTACTTTGAAGTCTTTTTTTCCATTAAATCCTATACCTGTTCATTCTTACAGGCAGTTTTTGTTGCTTGCTTTTTTTTTTTTTTTTTCATGTCTCATTTTTTGTTGTTGAAAAGTAGAAATTTTACATAATGTATTATAGCAACTCTGGGTACTCTCCCTCATTGTATTTTCTTGTTTCTTATTTGTTTAGTGACTAGCTGAGTTATTTTAGTGGAAACTATTCCTCCCCCGGAAAATTTTGAACCTCTGATGTTGCTTCTTATGAAGGCTGTTATGGATTGAATTTTTTCCCTCTAAAATTCATATGTTGGAGTCCTAATCCCCAGTACCTCAGAATGTGATTTTATTTGAAAGTAGGGTCATTGCAGATATAATTAGTTAAGTTAGGGTGAGGGTATATGGAGTACAGTGGGCCTCTAATCCAGTATGACTGGTGTCCTTAGAAAAAGAAGAAATTTGGCCACAGACTTGCACACAAGAAGAACACTATGAGGAGATGAAGGATGTTTGTACGAGACAGGGAGCATCAAAGACTGCCAGCAAATCAATAGAAACTAGGTGAGAGTCATGGAACAGATTCTCTGTCCTAGCCCTCAGAAGGAATCAAACCAGCCAACACTTTGATTCTGGACTTCTAGCCTCCAGAACTGTAAGACAATACATTTCTGTTGTTTAAGTCCCCCAGTTTGTGGTACTTTGTTACAGCAGCCCTAGCTGACTAATATATAGCACAGGCTTGGGTTTGCCCTTAACCACTCTGATATGGCAATGGTTTTGACAGGGCTATCCTAGCCTCTTTCCCTGACCTCATCCAGCTGTTATGTTCCACTAATTGCCAACTTATTGCCCTATAATGTTTAACAATGTGCTGGGGCATAAATTGATCCATTGACGAAGCCAATCAAATTTGAGCTCCTTTGAACAGATAATTCCGAGATCAGTGTTTGCGATTTTTTTTTTTTTTCTGACCCTAGGTGAATCCTCACAATAGTTTCTTTCTCTTGTTCTCTCAGACAAAGTAATTAGCATACAGTTTAGCTTATACGTCCAGTGAACTTATTAACGTCTCCCCCAATTCCCTTTCACCACAATTTTTACTACTGTTGTTGCTGTTTTAGGCTCAAAATTCTCCACTATTTCAAGTTCAGTTCCTTTGGAAAGAGATTAGGAGCTATCATTTTTATGATTTGCTTTCGCATCCCCCTCCACCGCAGACAAAATCTCTGAACCACATCTCTGAGATTGGATATGGGGGCAATGGTGTGCTTCTCTCTGAGTGACACAGCTGCTTTAGGAACTGAGTATTCCATGTTTGGAAGAAGGAAGGGGAAGTAGCCTTAGATGTTCTTGCCTGACTCTCCCAGTGTGGAATCACCACCTTAAGAGCTGGGCAAGTATCAGTACAATCAGGGACCTAGTATTATCAGAGGTACTATATCCCAAGGTAGAGTTTCCAACCACAGTTTGGTCATGAGTGGAAGAAGGAGAAGAAGGGAGCCCCCACTTCTCAACAATATTCACCCTTATCTTAACCTCAGCAACATGTAGCTGGGTTCAGAATGAAAAGTGTTCGAGTCCTGTCCCTCCTGGGAAGATATCACTCTGGCTGGAGTTTGGGGAAGAGGTAGCCCAGGATTCTTGGTTGCAGTTATCTGGAGCGGAGTTTCTATCTTGCTGAATACGGAGGGGCGAGGGAGGGAGCAAATCTCAGTTCAAATACCACAGATTCTCACTCTTCTTACAGTATGTTTTCTTGAATAATTGTTTCTTTGTTGTCTCTATGTCCCTGACACTATTTCCTGAGACTTTATGTGGTTGGTTTTAAATAATTATTACCAGTTTTGCTGGACAGAAGGTTCAGGGAGCTCCTCATTCTATCATTCTGTAAGTGCCTTTTAATATCATACTGAATGTATTAAAAATAGAGATTACTATGAGATTCTATGGTATTGTGCTTTACCTTTTAAAAAGTTAGTCAGAAATACTCAAAGAAAAAGTTACACTGGAGAGAAGATATAGCCTTTAAGTCTGGCAACTACTCTGACTTATTCCTCTGAGATTTTCTTTCAAGATAAAGCCAGGATTTCTTAATTCATGATAACTTATGCCTACAAGTTCAGAGCTCTACAGCTGGTCTTCTAACTTCCCATTTCCAAAATGTGTTATGTTTTAGTAAATAAATTAAATAATTAAGTTTTGAATATTTGAGTGATCCATTTAAGATACAATTAAGTTTCATTGTCTTACTTTTTTAATTTGCTTACTTTTTTTTTTTAATTCAGGGAAAGTAAAAGAAAAACAAGTATGACACTTTATTTCCTTGTGAACAGAATTTGATTGGAAAAAAGCTGATAGTGTTATGAAATTTGGGGTTGGAGGAATGTGTTATATTTAATAACATATGTAGGAAATTAGAAGACTGGACGCTACAACATTTCCTTTTTAAGTCTTTTGCACCACTTTTTTTAAAAATGAGTCATTGGATTTGTTTTCATATAACTTATAATTTCAAAGGTTTTGAACAAATTTGAGACTATCAATTGTATTTTTCCAAGTTCTAGAAATCCTGGTAAATTTATTTGCACTTAAAGAACAACATAGCTTTATCATGGTGTGGATTCTTAGCTTCAACTATTCTTATGGTGTTAAATTTCCAGAACAAAATGTAATTGTTATTTTCGAGATTCATAGTATGCATTTGGGGAAATAAGGTGGAAAATAAAATGAAGAATAGTAGCACAGATATCTTAATGCCTAGATTTTATTAAGCTTTGAAAAGTACTAGGCTAGGGACAGCAAGTATATCACTGGCGGAAAGCAAATCAGTGTTAATGACTTATGCCAATGTAGTTGATTTTTGGCTCTTACCATACCTGTGTGTGTGCTTTTCCCCCAATAATTGGATATAATGACATTGCAATTACTTTTGAAATCGTTGACATTGTCTCAAGAAAGATTTTCAGGAAAAGACCGTTTATGACTACTATTTGATAGTAAGGGAACAGAATGCCTGAGTTCGAGGCTTTGAGTGTGCATACAATTACTATTTACACAGTGTTTTAATCCCCCTTGAAGATACAAGTACAGTATATCACAAAAAATAAACAAAGAACACATGTAGCATCTCTCAGCCAATATAGAGACAACAGAATGCATGTATGTGTGTATAATTAATACTCTATTACATAAATAACAGTCTAATTTATAACACATCACGCTGTTGTGTTGCCTCATTTTTTTAGGCCTGGTTATTTTTAAAATCATATTTTAATATACTTGATCTCTCTACATGAGCTTGAGAAAAATTTTAAGTGCCTCACAATAACATGAGATATGTTATGGAACATAATTCAATTTTATATAATAATTAGCTTTCAGTTTCTTAGCAAATTAAACACTTCTTTCGTCTGAAATATATTCAGATTTTAAAATTAGATAAAATTATTAATATATGTTGTATTAATGGGTAACATATATTAAAAATAGGTAACATATAGTTTATCATACACGAGTAAATTTACACATTAAAAAGATTAATTAATAATTAAAAAGCAAGGTGACACACCAAAAAAGTGGACAGCAGAAGCCCTGTAAGCTAGATAGTTTTATTGTTAGTAATTGAAAAAGTAATAATGTGAAAGCAAGGATGGTAATGAATAAAACCATAAAGTAAAAGAAAACACAAAATTATTTCTTCTTTATTCTCTAAATATATTGTAATGTTAAAACAAATAATAATTACATAATCCATAATTAGCTGATGAAGTTCAATAAGAAAACTTGTCAATAACAAAAGTCCAAAAGAAGCAAATTAAAGAATTTCAAATGTCCTAGAAATATTAGATATTTTAGCTTTAGGCTCATGAACTCATATGTTAATTTCTAGATAATCTTAGAAGTTATATGCTTCATAGCAGACACACACACACATAAATACTATAAAGTATAATGGATTTTATATATGACATATTATATATATATGTATATATATATATATCACAAATTCTTTGGTCAAATACTGGCAACTAAATACCTGTCTTGCCAGTACTCAGTAATTAATAATGTGTCATGATAATGTGTCCTTATAGAAAACCTATTATCCCTAGTTCATAAAATGGTATCTCGAACAGAGAAACAAATTGGCATCTACAAGATAGAGGGTACAAACAAATATTCATATTCATCAGAAATAGCATTCCAGTTATCACAATAGATATACATCTTACAGAGTCACCAAATCAGATGTGTTGATGAAAATACATGTTTGTAGTTTCTAGCTTTCATAGAAAGCCTTTGGATATATTTAGAGAAATGTAAGTTTTATCTATTCTAAATGTATTTGTTTTAGCAATTCCTTTTTATTATAGAGTATCTCTGAGGTTCTTGTACCTGAGCACATGAGAGTTTGATATTTCTCTGCAGATATTGATTTTGTTTACAAAGATCTTCTTCCAGGAAGGAGCACAGTGTTTGAATTTATCTTGCCATCCTTGCTTTGTCACTTGCCACTCAACTTGCAGACATATATAACAAACTAGACATAAAAATGTCTTAAAAATCTAGCTGTATAAATGATCATATTCATAGGTTTGGGTTCCTGTTTTTATTTGTTTCATCAAAAATAGATGCAAAGAGTAAAGTCTTGTGGGAACTGAAATGAATGTATATGGCATCATAGTGACCTCTGATTCTCTTTGCAATACACAAATTTTAGTCTGTTGCTCTGTGAAATGTTAATTTTCCTCTCAAAGGTTATTAGCAAGTCTAATGAATTAGAGTATGGCAATATGTTTAGTGACCAAAAATCAAGCTGGAAGCCAAGAATATCTTCGATTTCTGAAACTCCCTCCACCACTTTGTCAATGCTCACCGAGAGGAGATTGAAGGAGCCACCTTTCCAATTCCTATGGTGAACATAAAACAAGATATTGATGGATGAAATGGTTGCATACAAAACAAATTTCAAGTCAAAGCACTCACCTTAGGCTGAATACAGTCTGACTGATCCACAAATAATCAATGTCTTAAGGTAAAGATTGTGTTATTGTTGACTTGTTGTTGCTAAATATAATCCATAACAAGTGCAACAGTCACTAATATTCTAAATGTTCTAATTTAAAAATATAAAAGTATTTTAAAACTATATAGCTATTACAGGATTTTTATAAAATTATCACGTCAGAAATTGTATTGTCAGATTTATCACTTGGCATTATCTTCCTGTGTTTCTAATAAGTTTTTTTGATGCAATGTTTTTAAGAAGTTCCCAATAATGATTACTTTTGGAAATCTCTGTAAGTGTAGCCTATCATTTCATATCTTGTTATCTTTTAATTTTAAATATATAGTTGCTATAGTTGCTTGTTTTTTCACACGTAGTGTATGAGTATAACATCTGCACCATGGTACTCGATTTTATTCCATTCACTTATTAATGAACTACATTTGTGCTTGGGAAGGTATTTTTAGAAATGCAGTCACTGAAAATGATCTCTCATCTATAATTTCCACCATAAGGCAGCTAAAATTCCCTCTTGAGTAAGATACATGTGCAAATTTAGTATTTTAATGAGAAAGTTTAAATTTATTTTCAAGAACATTTCACTTAGCCCGGGTTATTTTGAATGTGTATAAATACAAGCACTCAATGCTTCAAACAGGGACCACTAGTTGATTATAGTTCTAGGATGTAAGTAGTCAGTTTGGGCACAATATAATCTTCCCTTAAGATCCCTTTATTATGATTTCTTCCACAGAATATGCTATTTATTTACCTTTGAATGAATTTTACTCACCTCTGAATGACCTCTGTTTAGATTGTACACAATATCTTTCTGTCCCTGGAGCTAAGCTGATAAATACCCGAGGAAGACCATCCAATCCTCCAAGCCCTCTCCTGAGGGTCTCTCCAGAGAGATGTCTCAGTCCCAGGGGCAGGGATACAATACTTGAGCTAAGCACTGTACAGGTGGTAGAGTAACTGAAGTCTATAAGACTTGGAAGTTGGACTCACCACTCACTGACAGAATCCACATGAAATAGCAGTGGGGAGATTTCCTTCTCTCCTATTTATGCTAATGTTTGAATACAGTTTTCTATATCCAACGATTGCATGTTTATAAAGAGTGTATAAGATGAAGATAAAAAAATATATATTAACATATAAAATAATAACATCTTTTATTGGGGAAAGTGTTATAACCCTGATTTTTCTTAAGTCTGAGTTATTGTCACAAACCAAAAAGAGATATATAGAAGCTGACAGATGATTATACTTAAGTTGCAAAGACAAACTGTCTCCAGCTTAGAATGAAAATGATGATTTCTATATGCCAACTGTCTACTTGGATCAAAATAACATTGAATGGACCAATTAATAAAAGAGAAAAGACATAAACAGATGAAACTAGAAGAATATAAAGACAAAATTTCCATATAAAATATAGTGCTGGGTTATAAAAATATATTTCTTTAAAGCATATTCCCACACAGGCACAGAATTGTGTATGTATATACGTATACAGATTTATATGTATAATGTATATATTATGTATGAAATTATTTTCTTTTTCAAAAAGGTTTATGTTCTGAATTTGAGATATTGATTCCCTATAGACATTGAATCCTAGATGAGAAAAACACAGGAGACATTTATCATAAAAATTACCTTCCAGGAACAGATGAACTCCCCTTCCAATTAGCACTAGGTCAAAAACTGTATTTTTGCATGTAGAGTTTCTTTTTTATTTGCATTCATTTTCTATCTCTAATCAAAAGGGAAAATAGATCCAAGTAAGATCAAATTTCTTTTAGGGTATCAACATATCTTTACAACGATGAATGTATATATAATATTTGTAACAATGAAAGTTAATATTTTCTATGAGGATAATGTACATTTTAGAGAGTTACTCATCATTATTTTTTATTATTTTTCAAATATATATAAAAGTAGAGAGACTAATATTGTAAAATACTGTCATGCATGGTCACTTATCTTTAGCAATTATCAACTTATGGCTAATTTATTTTTACTCTCCCACTTCTCCTTCAAAACTTTTGGGGGCAAATCCCAGGTATAATATTATTTAGTCCATAAATATTTCAGCATACATCTGTTAAACATAGAAACTTAAAAAAAAATACAACACAATATCAATATAATACATATGAATTACAACCTCAGTATATTACCAAATACATATTCAATGTGCAAATTTTCATAATTAACTCAAACATTTTTATTTTTGTTTTCATATATGAATCAGATATCCAAATAAGTTCCATATGTTCAAACTAGTTGATGTGCCCATTATGTATGTTTTTATCCATAGGTTGTCTTTCATCTCTCTATTTTCTTTGCTTGTTATTTAGGAAAGAACAGAGTTGATTGTCTTTATAGAGTTTCCCACAGGTATCATTGTTCTATCTCTACTATAGTCCCTGTAAATTGCAGTCATATTTAGAGGATTTATCATATCAAAGTTCTTTTTTTTTTAATTTTGGTAAGAATTCTTCATAGATCCTGTTGCATTATTCCATCAGGAGGTACATAACATGTAGTTACTTGGTTATCAGCAATTGATAGTCATTGTATAGATACATTAGTACACTAAGCTTTTGAAAACACCTTTATAAAATTGGATTACTTCTTTTTCACTTATTAGCAGAATATTTTTCTGACGTAAAACTTTCATCATTAACTATTTGGTTACACTGAAGTATAGTTTGTATAGAAAATGTAGGATGTATCCTTGATTCTTTTCCTTTTTTAACTTTATTTTTTTCAAGTGTTGGTTCCCTAACATCTTCCTAATGTGACTGTTCCAGGTATCCACTGTCGTGAAACAAAACACAGTAAATCTTAGTGGCTTAAAACAGTGACTGTCACATTTCTGTGGGTCGTGAATTAGGGAGGGGCTCAGCTAGGCAATTCTGATGCTTGAGATCTCTAATATTGTTGGAGTCAAAGAGTGGCTGTAACTGGAACAGTAAGTGATTAGATAATTGGGGTCTGGCCAGGCACCTGCCTCTGTGTGTGAATGTGATGTTTCCATGTGGACTAGTTTGAATTTCATGTCAGCCTAAGGGTAGTCACTATAGACTGAATGCTTGTGTCTTCCCAAATTTATATGTTGGAACTTAATCCCCAATGTGATGGTTTTTGGAGTTGGAACCTTTGAGAAATGATTAGGTGATAAGGGTAGAACCCTCATGAATAAGATTAGTGCCCTGATAAAAGAGACCCCAGAGAATTCACTCATTCCTTCCACCAAGTAAGGATACAGCAAAAAGATGACTATCTATGAACCCAGAAATATGTGCTCATCAGACACTGAATTTGCTCATGCCTTGATCTTGGACTTTCTAGCCTCCAGACTGTGAGAGATAAATTTCTGTTGTTTATAAGCCACCCAGTATATGGTAACAGTCAAAATGCTTACTTGGTGACTGACTACCTCCAGAACAAGTATTCAAAGAGAAAAAGAGGGTCCTGTGTGGAATTTTGAGGATAGCCTTGAAAGTCAGTCACATAGCATCCCATTGGTCCTATTCAATGAGTAGAGGTAGTCAGAAAGGGCCACCTAGTTTCAACAGAAGGAAACATAGACTCCACTTCCTAAAAGAATGTTATATTGTAAGAAAAGCATGTGGAATGAGAGATTGTTGTAGATAAATTTCAAAGTAACTTAAAAACCATATATTATTATGAACTCATGGATTTAAGTATATTTGATGTGGTCTAATCTGTTACAGTTATAATTCATATTGATGTTCTAATTATTCCTTATTTGGCTGATGAAAGGAGATTATTCAAGTTCTATACAGATCTCTATAACATGACTTAGTTCTCCCTGATAACTTTGTATTTTCCTTGATTTCTATAATGACAAGTTGTCTTATGTATATCTTGTGTATTTACCTTCCAATCATTGCTCACTACTGCTAGGTTGGTCATTTCTGAACATTTTTTATGGCCATACCTAGAAAATATATTCCTTCTTTTTTTTAAAGAGAAAATACGTTTGGTGTTCATACTTCTGCACTCAGCACAAGTTAAAAATGACAGAGATTTACCCAAGTCATCAATCTTATATCTCTATAACCTTTCTCTCATTCATAAATTCTAGTTCTTAATGAGACAAGTATAATTACTTATTTGCTTTCACATAATGCATATTCAATCTCTTTATTCTCAGGATGAAAACACAGATACTAACATCAACTACAATTATAGAGAACAGATAAAAATATTCTGCATTTTTGTTTGTCCTATAAGTAGATTTTACTCAGAATATCTAATCAAATTATTATGTTTTTAAGTCATCTGGGACACTTCTCTGTGTGCTACCAATTTGATATGTTTGTTCATTTGTTTTATTCTGCTTTCAATTTTAAATTTAAATCTTGTTTTTATAACTGTAAAACATTTGTATATCCCCAAAATATAATGTATAAAAGTATATTATACATATGGCTAACCTCTATCTCTATCACCTCTCTTCCACCTATAGATAACTGTTTTTAAAATATTGTGATTTATTCTGCCATATTTATCATTTAGGCAAACACACACACACATGCATATTCACATTGCCCTTATATACATCTTGGACAATACTTTATGGAGAACAAATAAATGGTAGTACATAAACACATTCATCATTTTTTTTTTCAATTTCAACTGCATTGGATTTCACTCTTTAGATAATATTTAGTTTATTTAATGAGTCCTCAATTAATGGTCATCCAGTTATTTCTGGTCTTTTGGTAAGGAAAATTGTGTTACAATATATAGAAATCTCTCATATTAGATTTAGAATGCATAGATTTTTATATTATGTTTTCCCTAAAACTAATCTTATATTGATAATCCTCAAAGACATTATAGCTAAATTTTCAACTCTAAATATTTTGACAAGAAACACACTTTAAATTATTTATAGTAAACTTAATAATTCAGTATCTACTCATATATCTATTTTTAGGCAAAAGTATAGGCAGAAAAGTTTAGATTTTGTGCTGGTGAGAAGTGTACTGAAAAGTGTAATTGACATCCAGTTCCAAGGTGGACATATCTGAGAAAGAGAAACACTTCCAGACAGAGGTGGCTCTAGGCCTTTTCTTGTGTGAGGTGTCACATGTAACAAATTCATTTCTACTATGATATCTATCTACATCAAAGAGTTTGACAGGTTTCCTGTATTTAACAGGTGCCTGCATTCTTTTGAATTGCCCTAGTTTTTCATCAAAGAGATATGCTAAATGCAAACAGAGCAATAGCCTGTTAAAATAAACTTAATAGCATTAAGTGTCTTCTAACGATACTCAATATGTCCAGGTATAAAAAATCATTTGTCATACAAAGCACCAGGAAGATCACAACTTGAATGAAAAAATAAAATTAACTCATGACAGTATCAACAGAATCAGTTGTTCAAGATATTTGACACAGATTTTAAAGCAGCCAACATAATACTGCTTCAATAATAATTATGAATTGCCTTGAAACAAATGAAAAAATTAAAAAGTCTCAGCAAGGAAATAAGTCATAAAGAAAAGGATTGAAGAGAAATTATAGAACTGAAAAATATGATAACACAAAAAAGAAAAAGAAAAAACAAACCTTGCTGGTTAAGCATTGCAATAGAGTGGCGATTACAGAAGACAGAATCACTGAATTTGAGAACAGATCAATAGAATTCACTTAATCTGAACAACAGAGAGAAAATAGTCTTCAAAGTAATGAACAAAATCTTAGGGTCCCCTGGAACAATAATAATCGATCTAACATTTACATCATCAGAGTCCCAATGTAGAGAAGAAAGAATGTGCTGCTAGAAAAGTATTAAATAATGGCTGAAAATTCCACAAATTTGACAGAAGACATATACCTACAGATTCAGGAAGCTGAGTAAACTCTAAATATTGCTACACCAAAAGAAATCCAAGCCAATGCATCCTAATTAAACTTCTGAAAACTAAAGACAAAATAGAAATTTTATAAGCAACCACAGAGCAGTTTCATACAGAGAAACACTAATTTGAATAACAATGGATTTCTCATATGAAACAACTGAGTCCAGAGGAAGTGGCACAACATTTTTCAAGTGCTAAAGGAAAAGACCTATCAACTATGAATTCTATATCTAGCAAAAATATCCTCCAGGAATTAAAGTAAAATCAAGGGATTCTCAGAGAAAGGAAAACTAACACCTTCTCTAAAAAAAAAAAAACAGTCTAAAACTGGTCTCCAAATAGAAAGGAAATGAAAACAGAGGAAAGCTGGAACTTCAGAAGGAATGAAAACAATGAAATCAATAAGCAAGGAAGGTGGTTAATCTACTGGCTAGTATGATTGATTGTGACTTTCAAGTGAAAATTGGATTGCTTTTACACAAGTGGGGGACCACAGTAGTTTGTCTGTAACACAAGGGATCCTCTACCTCTTGGAATTACTACATTTCAGAACAGGCAAGACTACTAATTCAGGAATTAAATTTTTCTTCATTCCACTAGGCAAGTAATCATGGCCAGCTCAAGTGATCTGTAAGGGAAAAGAGAGAATGGAATAAATAGAAGATGGGAATTATAAATATCAATACCACCATCTGACCCACTACTGAAATGAATAATGAATATTTCTTTCTTAATTTGATATTCCCGTATTTATATATATATGTATATATATGTATCTTTGTATATATATATATATGTGTGTGTATACATGTGTATATATATATATATGTATATATATATATATTTAGTTTTTTAAATTTATTTAAAGATGGTTGAGGTGTCATCTGTAACCTTCTTTTGTATAGAAGGTTTTTATTCTTTTAGTTATAGGAGGAATAATTGCATCTTTTACATGAGAATATGGATTTTCTATTACCTTCAGTTGGAAGTTAAATACGGTTAAAGGAGTTGTGTGTGGACAAGGGATGGACGTGGTAGCTTTGTACTTTGCTAACTTGATAATAGTACCACTACATTTCCTAGAAGTCCCTTTTCTGAATTCTTGTCAATAGAGTGGGGGGATAATGTTCTCATGATTTGGAAGACAAACGAAGACAGCAACCATTACCCTCTGAAAGTATTCCTGGTTAGAGAGGGAGTGAGAGACAGATGCAGCTTGTCCTTGCCTTACCTGGCTCTGTGATGAGTTCTTTATCCTGACTGCTGTCAAGGCTGAAGTACAGGCTCACCGTTAGATAAAGAAACCATAGGTTTCCTCAGAGGTCTGTCCTCCCACTCCCCTCCCCCGCCCCGGCTTTTCTTCACAGTCCCACTCTAACAACTAAACTTGTCTGAACTCCAGAGGACTGGTTACTGATTCTGATGCTCCAATTCCCTGTATCAGACCCATGTTTCCATTGCTTCTCTCACCATTTCTATAATACATTTTTTGTTCCATAATACTTATTAAGGTTCTGTTTCTCTAATTGAACCTTGGCTGTTACAATCCCTTTGCTCTTTGTGGAGACTGTACCGCCTTTGGAGAGAGCATGTGTATGTTAATGATCGCATTAGGTATAGTCCCTTTACACTTTTTGGGGAATAGAGAACCTAGTGTTTCTATAGAGACTTAGAGACTTAAAGCTTATCCAAAAATCGATTCTTTTTAACTATTTATATTATACTGATTTATTTATTAGGTACAAGTTCTGTTTTTCTGTAGTTAAAACGTTAGCATTTGTATACAAAAATACATCTTTAGGTTATAAATACTTATGCGCTAAATACAGCTACATATTTCTTAAATATATATATGTTTGTGTATATATAGGTGAATGTTATCCTTCTCTAAAGCTTTCTTAAAGTTGAGAGAATTTTTCTATGAAAAATTACTATAATGTTATTTGTACACTGTGTGAAAACAAGCATCGTTGAGATATCTCTTCCTAAGTAAGGGTTAAAACAATGTTATTGGTACAGTTGATTTTTTGTCTTTGTTGTCTTTAATTTCACTTAATAAAATATTAGATTATAGAACTTACTATGTTATATTTGTTATATTTAAATTATATTATATACATATCTATGTAATATTTAATTTAGTAACAGTTGCTTGAATATAAAAAGGTATTTTTTCATACATAATAAAGCAAAAAAAAATCAATATGACATTACTTTACATTTCTTAGAATGTTAAAGACTAGAAAGTTACACAAAATCGCCATCTGTTAGATGTAGTCATTCTTGTGCATCCCTTGTAGGAACATAGACTTGTTGAGGCATTCAGTTGGGCAATCTTGCATTATTTCCTCAAATTAAATGTACCCATTTACTGTTACACAGCAGTTCTACTTTGGAGTATATATCTCAAAGAGTGTCTCACAGAACTCTATCCAAGGATGAGTAAGAAGATACTTACTTATTGCAGCATTATTTGTGGTATGAAGCATTTCAGGTAAACCAGGTGTTCATTGCTTGGAAAGAAAATGCATGAAGTATAATAAATCCACACCACAGAGTACAATTCAGTAGCCAGAAACCACAGGTTGCACACACAAACAAAGAAGGACAACGCTTAAAGGTATGGTGGTGAATAAAGTAAGAAAAGTTATAAGATCTCTAACAATAGCATTTCCATAAATTAAAAATACATGTAAAACAATTTTAAATTTGTTATAGCAATAAAAAATCAAGTAGGTACATACTAAATATATTAAAATGTCCACCTATTGAAGGGGGGAAGTGGAAGAAAATGGAAATAAATATGTGAAAGAAGAAAAGGACCTGAAGAGGCCAATAATTTTAATCTGCCATTACCAAAAGAAGTGCTATTAAATCAACCATCATTTCTTCTGCATTTTTGGATGGCATTCTATTGTATAGAAAATATTTTCCTTCTTACTGATTGATTGACATCAGGATAGATTCATAAATTCAAAAAAATGTAGCATTAAATAACTACTATCATTATTTTTAAGTGAATTGAATTGTATTTTTTATTGAGATAAAACTGATGGGTTACATTTTATTAGTTTCAAGTATACAACATAATTTCTTTTCTTGTGATGAGAACTTTCAAGATCTACTCTCTTAGCAGCTTTCAAATATCCAATACAATGTTATTAACTAGAGTCACCATGCTGTGCATTGTAGCTCCAGGACTTACTCATCTTATAACGGAAAGTTTGTACCTTTTGACTCTCTTCACCCATTATTTTTTTGATGTTAATATTTCCCCAGATTTGGCCAGTTTAAATCCCCTTTAAGAAGACTCCTATATGTTCTTCATATATTTCAATCATTCTTTGAGCATTAACTTGTTTTCTAGCACAAGATGCTTCAATCTTCTCTTGCACTTTTTCTGTCCCTGCTCTGGAGTCAGCCATTTATTCCAAGGAGCCGTGGTTCCTTTGGGCAGAGAATGGTACCTAGAAAGCAATATCTTGGGCCTGAGTGTGCTCAGCCTCACCTAAATGTTTTACTTTTCTAGGCTCTTTCAGCATACTGAGCTAGAAAATATATCTATATCTATTTTTGTATCTACCTATCAAACTGACCCCTCCAGTTCAATATAATACCATAAGTCTTCTCCTTTCCATATAATTTCACGGTTAAAATACATGGCTCTCAGGTTTTGCTTATTGTCTGGCTCCTAGCATACACAGAAAGCAGTTTAAAGGGCAAATTGATACCATGGTAAAAAATGAACACAGTGGCTAGAGTTTAATAATATTTACAGTTCTTTTAGTCTTTAGTCTTGTCTATAGTCAAAATAAATATACAAGGATATTTGGGTTAGTTCTGTTCTTATTCATTTGAAATATTTTTAAAATTTCTGTTCATATTCTATGTTAAAAATTCTTCCCTTTATATGATATTTTTGGTAAAACATTGAGTTCCAAAAATCAAAGCCACACTAAAAAAAATTTACTCAGTGGTTTCTTTCCTGAGCCCTCAACCTCCTTCCCTAACTAATCTCCTTAGTTTCCAATCTCTGTTTCCTATGAGTCTCTTGGCAAAATAAGCAATTACATGAATATTTTAATATTTTTTCCTTTATTCTTACCGAAAATCTAGAAGAGAGAGAAGTGTCTTGCATTTTGCTTTTTTTGAAATCACTCTACATCAGTTCATAAAGATCACCCTTATTATTTTTTTAATATCTGCGTAGTACACCATTGAGTAGGTGAACCATTTTTTTCAAGGAATCATCTATGTATGAGTATTTAAGGTGTTTATTCTTCAATGTTTTGCAATTGCAAATAATGCCCAACTGAATATATGTGCGCATGTGTGTTCTTGTATCGACTAGATTCCTAGAAGCAGGCTGCCAGTAAAAAATGATAAAAATGTGATTTTCTTATATACTGCCAAATTCTCCTCCATATGGTTATACCAACTTGCATTCTCATCAGAATGTGAGTGCCTGTTTTTCCATAGCTTTACCAACAAAATGTTTGTGAAAGTTGTCATTTTGACAATCTGATAGGGGAGAAATGGTACCTCAGTGCAGTTATGTTTTACATTTCTCTTATCATGACTGAAGCTGAACATCATTTTAAAAATTTAACAATTTCATTATTTTCATTAATCATTTTCTTGTAAATAGCAACTTTTCAATCATGTATTTAAAATTTGTTCCTCACTTTTTAAGAGTTCCTTATAAATTATATATGCCATTCCTTTATCTGTGGTTTATGTTGCAAATATTTTCTCCAACTTGTCTTTTGATTATCTTTATGGCATTTTGATTTATATGCAATCTTAATTATATATTTAAATGTATCAATCTTTTATTGTGTCTGGTTTTAAGTCACAATTAAGCTTTTCTTTTTTAATATCCTATTTATAGAGGAATTCATCCTGTTTTCTTCTAAAACTTGTATGGTTACAGTCTAAATCTCTGATCGATTTGGGTATTGTGTAATGTATGTACAAATTTTATCTTTTTTTTCAAATGATCTTCCAGTTTTCCTAGCACTATTTATTTTAAAATTCTATTTTAACTCCAAGGATTGTGATTCCTTTTAAAATTTTCTAATGAACTTCTATTATCTTCTACTTGTCAGCATGCCAGTATCACTTTAATTATAGAAGCTTTATGTAATATTTAAATATCTGTCAGTGTTAATATTCTTAGCTTTTCTTCTTCAAAGTTCTCTTTGCTGTTTTTGAGAATTTATTTTTCTAAGCTTATTTTATTTTTATAACTCCATAAAGCCTTGTTGGTATTTTTATTGAGATTATGTTGAATGTGTAAATCTACTTAGGGGTAACAGATATCTCTGTGATGTTGAGTGATCCCCACTCAGGAACAACGGAGTCTTTTAATTTGTTCCAGTCTATTTTGTATCTTTCAGGAGTGTTTATAGTCATATTTAAGTAGACTTTGCACATCTTGTTAAATTTTTTTCTAAATATTTTAGTTCTTTTGTACTACTTCATATGAGGAATTCTCTACATTATATTCTCTACCTCACTTTTATGTATATGAAGGGCTACTGGTTTTTAAATGTTTATTTTATATCATTCCACCTTACTAAAATATTTTACTTTTAGAATTACGTTAAGCCATTCATTCTCTGGGACTTTCTAGGTATACGATCACACATCTGTGTAGTGGATACTTTGGCATGCCTCTCAGATTTACCCCTTCAGGATTCGTAACTCCAATTGCTGGAGTATTGGCAGTTGCTGGCTCCCAGTGAGTCCTGCTCCATGAATTCCTTTCATCTAAAGGGAGAAGCCTTATCCTAAGTCACACTCTCTTTGGTGATACCCCACATCCAAAGACTTCTGCATGTTGGTATATGAAGCCTCAGTACGCTTTGCATAAAGATAGGTCATCTCTGAAGCACCACCCCAGCTCTAAGACTCCCTGTAGAAATAGAATCAGCTGAGGACTATGTTGCTTCACAGTTCTACACTTCCCTCTAACCAGTCCTACATGTTTTGCTCCCTGACAGGTATTAATTGCAAAGACACTCCCTCTAAAACATCCTAAATGCAAATCTCCTCATCTATGTTTACTTCCTGAAAAACACAGTCTAGGACAACCTTCAAAAAGAGATATTTTCAGATCTTCTTTTCCTATTCTTAAGACTCTAATTGACTTGATTCATTAGCTAAAATCTGTAGTGCAATGTTGAAGAGTAATGGCAATAGTGGACATCTTGCTCTTTTCCTGATTTTTGTGGCCATGCCTCTAAAATTCCCTATAAGTGAGGTGATAGCTTTATGACTAGGATATATATTCAGAAAAAGAATATCCATAAATTCTTATTTTATTGAGTATTTTAAAAATTATCAATGAATGTTGAATTTTGCTAAACATTTTTTAGTATCTATGGATTTTTTTTTTTGCCCTTAGATCTACTAAAGTGGTGTATGATGTTACTAGATATTCTAACATTCAATCAGCTTGCATTCTAGGGATAAATCCACTTTGGATGGCACATATTTTTTAAATGTGTGTTAAGTTATTTTCCTTATATTTATAGTATATTTTTGTATAAATTTTTATAAATGATACTGATCTGTGATTTTGTTTTTGTGCTATCTTTATCATGTTTCAGTATTACCTTTTCTGCTGAAATTAATTTTAAATTTTTAGTGTTTTCTCTCCATTAGCTATGCTGAAGGTGTAGAATGTGTGTTGTTTCTTTTGCTCTTTTAGTTGATCTGTATAGTTTGTGGATATTATGTGGAAAGATTTGTTTTTAGGCCATTAGATGAACTATCTGAAAGTCCAAATGTTTTATTTCATAATTTATGATGGTAATACCAAGAATTCACTTGGTTAAAATTCATGGAAGTGTGGACTTACAATATTTGCCCTTTATTTGAAGTATGTGTATTATAGTTAAATTGAGATAGTTTATATGTACCAATAGTATTCCCATTTTACAGGTGAGGAAGCTGGCTCCAAACATTTAAATGACTTGCCCCAGGTCACACGGGTAGCAGAGCTAAAATTCAAACCCAGAGATTCTCTGTACCTGCAACTGTTTGGTAAAAGCTACCTGCTATGAACTGGATGCTTATGTCTCTCCAAAATGTATATGCTGAAGCCCTATTTCAAAATGTGATGATACTTGGGTGGGGCCTTTGTAAGGTAATTTAGGTTCAGATGAAGTCATGAGGATGGAGCCTTCATGATTAGATTAGTGTCCTTATAGGAAAGGAAAGCCTAACAGCTCGCTCTCTCTCTTTCCACCATGTAAGGATACAGCAAGGAGGCAACCATTTACAAGCCAGAAAGAGGGCTCTTACCAGAACCCGACCATGCTGGTACCCTGATTGCAGAATTCTCAGCCTCTGGAATTGTGAAAATAAATATCTGTTGCTTAAGCCAATAAATGAATGAATAGATAAATAAATAAATAGATAAATAAATAAATGTTTACCATGAAAGGAAAATAAAAAAGAATGGGTTGTATTGTGGGAGTTAAGTCAAGAGTCTAATCAGGGAGATGAGTTAAATGACTGTTGTAACAGTAAAGTCAGTTGATCGTACCAAAAACTATAATGTTGTAACTAGAGTTACAGAGAAGTAGATGGATTCATGTCATACTATGCATACAGAGTGTGAATTTGGAAATAGATTAGATGTGGATAATAAGAAAAATGACAAAAAGTAATGATTACTCAGAATTTTTATTCCATAGACTGTGTTTTTTTAAACTACTGGTGGTGGGATAGTTATTATGAGCACTAGGGACATGGGTGAAGATGTGGAAAGTGGATAATAAATCAGAAAGCAAACAGAACAGTGAGCAAAGTATTGGAATTCAGTTAATATTGAACATGTACTAGGCATCTATCATGTTTTGAAGAGAACGAAGGTCTAATATATAAGATAAATTTTTCAGAAGAAATTAAGTTTTTTTTTTTTTTTTTTTTAAGAAATTTTTCTTTTTTTTTTTTAAACCCCACATTTGTTTATTTATTTATTTATTTTTGGCTGTGTTGGGTCTTCGTTTCTGTGCGCAGGCTTTCTCCAGTTGTGGCAAGCGGGGGCCACTCTTCATCGCAGTGCGCGGGCCTCTCACTGTCGCGGCCTCTCTTGTTGTGGAGCACAGGCTCCAGACGCGCAGGCTCAGTAGGTGTGGTTCACGGGCCTAGTTGCTCCGCGGCATGTGGGATCTTCCCAGACCAGGGCTCGAACCCGTGTCCCCTGCATTAGCAGGCGGATTCTCAACCACTGCACCACCAGGGAAGCCCGAAATAAAGTTTTATACCAAGTAAGCATCCAAGAAAAGCTGGGCATCATGCATTTTAGAGTTTCCATTAGGAAGTTCACCTTTTAGTTAAGATAGAAACACTCACATTCATCATTAATTCAACGGATGTATTTTTTGTGTGTGCTAGATGTGCACACAGCAATGAACTTCTTTGCTGTGACACATTTGAACTTCTGGGACACATTTTGCTGGGACACATTTTGAACTTCTCCTATGCTATACCTCTCACTGGTTATATGGATATACTGGGATCTAAGAGATTTCCCAGTCCCACACATCTTATATTATAAGACTCTTACTGAGCCCAAGTATCTCAGCCCTCACCTTCCTTGTGTCTTATGTCTTTGAAGTTTTTGAGAGAAGCAAAAGGATCTCTTTTTCACACTGTGAAGTGAGGTGGTGTAAAGTTGAGACAATAGAAAATATGTCACTGAAAGGATATGTGAGTTACAGAGCGTACAAAATCTTTAATGTAGTTGGCAAAGGAGGCTACTTCATTGAGGGGCGTGAAGGAATCAGTGTCAATAACTAGACAACGAACAGGCAGGAGACATGTGGCTCTTCATTGCCACTCAGTCTGAGGCAGCACACAAGGATCTAACAGGCTTGGCTATAGACCCTGGAAGGACTCCACCTCTCTGTTATGAGGCTTTAGGCTGTGTGATTAAGGAATACTACCCTCCCCCAGCATCATGGATGCTAGGATCTCAAAGCAGTATAATATAGCAGAATCCCAGCCTGCAGCCTTATTCTTTCACTTCAGTGTTCATGGTTAATGGATATCTGTATATTCCCCGGTATGATCCAGGTGTGATGTTCAAGACCCATAACTGTAACTTTCCAATGTACTATACCTTTGGTGTTGGATCCTGACCTTCCATTTCTTTAGAGCTCCATGGGGCTCTTCAAAAGGACAACTGTCTCTCTGGAAGGCTAGTTTACAAGGAATCAATCTTGAACAAATTAACACATTTTTCAGTAAGTGTGCAATGTGTTGGATCAGAAGGTATGGTTCTTGCAGTGAGGTAATAATTTCATTTTTAGCTCCAAAAAGACATGGAGAAAGTGGGTCAAGCGATAGGAAAGTGGGAAATGACATGGGATAGTCACTCACTGATAGCTCAGAAATTTAGGAGTAAGCCTGAATCTGCAGGACAAGGCATGAATCTGCAGAATACAGAAGCAGTAGAAATAAAGCAAGAGATGACAATTTTGGTAAATGTGCCAAGCTTTCACTATTTTCAAAACTTAAAAAAAAACAAATAAAAAAAGCTAATGACCAAAGTTCCACATGTAGATGGAAGAAAATGATTTTAATGTTCTTCTTGGTCCACACAATGTATTTTCCAATTCTAATTTGTATATTTTAATTGTTCTTTTCACAACATTCATTTTATATTGTCATCATTTTGTTAGTTTCCTAGCTTAATACTACTAATGTCCCTCAACTATTTTTCTAACTCTTTTTTGTTGTCTTGGATATATATTCTATTGCTTTGAATTCAAAAAGACCCTTTTAAGGTTTTTAATTTATGTAATTTCTTTTGAGATAACATCAGGTGCACAGGCAAAGAGCCAGATGTGCAATTTCTGCAGAGCTCTGAAATCGTGTGAAAACAGGGAAGGGATAGATTTGTTGGCCTTGCTCTAAAATCATGAGAAGACAAGGACCTTCTGCAAAGGAAATTCATGTTTTAAATAGCAATGTTCTGAGGAAATTTTATTTCAGTACTATTTTAAGAAATTAAAAAATAAAACTTTATTGTTTGATATGAGAGATATTGGGGAAAAGAGAGAAACGACTGAGTTTTAAATTGACAACAATAATGTAAATTTTGCATTTTGACTCATGATATAATGTTGTTAATATTTATGTAGAAAGGAAACATTTTGAGACTAAATAAAACCTGTTTCTCATCATGTTACAACCCTTTTAAGATATGTGCTTCTTTCATAATCATGTATACTTTGATTTTCCTCTTCCCCTCCCACATGTCTTTTCCTATGCAGTAGTTTTGTATGTGCTAAGGAACAGACACTCCATGTCTGGACATACTCCTTTTCTGAGGCACCAGAAAAGCCATTATTGCTTCAGAATAATCCCTCATCCATCATACTACTGATGCCACTGTTAAAGGTCTATTCCATCAACTTCATGAAATGCAAATCTCCCTGGGAAGGATAACACAAAAAAGTTTAAATGAGTCTTTCAGAACATAGTATAAATTAAATTGGGGTATTTTTTTCTAAGAGCAGAGGTTACTAGGTAAAGTGGGGAAGGAAAAGATTATAAAATCACCAAGTACCCAAGGAAGAACAGTGAAGAGGCCAGGGCCATCAAGGACTAATTCCCCCTACTTTCAATTTTGGACAAGGCCAAAGAGTATGGAAGGACTAAATCATAATTTTTTTGTAGGCTGATAACTATCAGACATAATTTTTAGTAACTAAGTCTACTCAGTTGAGAGCAAAACACTCCCATTTTTTTAATGCCTTTGCCATAGGAATATTGCAAAATGAAAATACAAAGCTGGCAACCAGGGGAATGTTGACCATTTAAATACAGTCAGACTTTACCATTCTGGAGAGACGCAGATTTGAAGGAATTCTAACTGGGCACTGATTTTATTAACCCCCTATTACACTGCACACATATCAAAGTCAAGAGAGCTAGTTCCTTTTACTGGGGGAACACTGGATCACCTTAATTTTCCTATCCAAAATGATTGACTTATCTGAAATAGACAAACTATGGAAGCAGATAATTCCACTTTAAGGGTTATTGCATCAAACTTCTATACAAAGTTCAACACACCATGCAATTTCAACCCTAAAAAGGATCATCTTGCATAGACACTGCAGTTGTGTTTTAATAATATCACTTTCATCACACATTAAGTGAATATGCTTTAAAGACTGCTTTTAAAACGAGACTAATGGATGAGGGGATTATCTTCTTATTTTCTTGACGTTGAAGACATTTGGACAGAACTTCCAAAGGTATTCTAAAGCTTTATTGAAGTGCATAGACCTCTTCCTAGACGTGCAAAAATTGTCTGGCTTTGAGTGTGAGCCACCAAACTCAGCCCACTAATGAGAGGAGGGTAATTAAGGGAAAAATGGCAGCTTGGGCTTGGTGATTAGAGATAAGCAACTCGGTACCAATGCTACTGATGATCTCCCATGTATTCTTGGGTTTCCTCTTCACATCACACGTCCCTAAGGTGCCTCCAGATCAACTTAGTTCCTCGCTTTTATCTTAAATTTTAACCATTTCCATGCGAAGCATGGCCTTTAACTCACATTTCTTCAGACACATGGCAGGGTTTTTATCACCAAATTTGTACTTAGGGTACCTACGTCATGGAGTCTATTAATAAATAGGTTGATTATCTGCATTCTAAGTCCTATGTGATGAACCTGAGATGACATTTAATGGTAAGGATGGCTTAGGGCAATGGATGCTGAATGCCATATATGAAAAACCCTCAGTTATTTTAGAGGTATCTTCACCTTTCTAAAACTGGAGTAATATCATTTGCTGACTTGATTTTCCTAGGATTTTTGCTTTGGACCAAAAAATCTACATAAACAACAAGTGTTTGAGGATTTTTCTAAGCCAGTTATAATCTTATCTTAGTT
Source organism: Balaenoptera musculus (assembly GCF_009873245.2). Taxonomy (NCBI): domain Eukaryota; kingdom Metazoa; phylum Chordata; class Mammalia; order Artiodactyla; family Balaenopteridae; genus Balaenoptera; species Balaenoptera musculus. Next base: position 24,075,160 of record NC_045796.1, read on the forward strand.
TCAATGCTTATAAACAAATATGAAAGGGCTATGTAGATTAAAGTACAATAACTTACAAGTTGTAGTTACTATATTTATTGTTTATACACCACTCAAATTGAGTGAGATTTTAAATATTTAATGTAGAACTATATCATCCAATTGTCAAATAACTCTAATCATCTCAGGACTAGACAGATATTGATAGAACATTTATAAAATAAGTATTGAAAAATATAGTTTTCTAAAATATGTACATAACATTTAGTTAATGAATTGCTATTAAAGAAAAAAAGTTACTTAAAATAATACTCTGAATCTAAATTAAAAATTCCAGTGCCTAGGCTGGTATACAAATAGGCTTTAGTAAAAACATTTCATTTGTGGTTAAAAATCAACACTCTAGTAATAGAGATCCCAAACTCCTATTTACTTGAAATATTGATAGAAAATTATAATGGAATATGAGCAGGCTAAAAAGGCATAACATACAGATCAATACAATTTTCAATTGAATAGCTAAAGAATGGAAAATATCTAGACTATATAATTTTTAAATACAAAAGATGTGTAATAGTGGTATTTGTTAACATTATGATGGTTTGTCTCACATATTTCTGTGTGAATTCAAATATGGTAACTATTTTCTTTTATAATTTTTGTTTCATGTCATAATGCTATATATTCTTCCATATCTCCCTGTTTCAGTAATTTGTTGAAATAAAAACTATTTGAAATAGAAATTTAGAGGATAGTATAAAATGCACTCATCTCACCACTGAGATATATGAAATGTAAACATTTTGCCATTTTTACTTTATAACTTTGTTTTGAGAAATTTTTGTTGAAGTCCACTTTGTACCCTTTCTAGATTTCATTCACCTTCACACCTCACTATTTAAGATTTAGTGTGTTTTCTGCCCTTTCATGCTTTTGTTTCCCAACTGGCAAGAGCTTTGGGAGCAGAGGTATCATGTCCTCGATCTCTGAACTTCAACCAGGCCTGTTGCCCTAAGATAACGTTCAGAACACAATGGATTCTGCTTCTATTCCATCTTCCAGATCTAGCTCAATCCCTCTTTTTCTCAACTATAAACTAGAACTACATTAGGAGGGAGATTCTAGGAATTGTACTTCTAACCTAGTTGACAGTTCAAAACCACATGAGTATGACAAGTCACCTTCCTCTTTTGTTCTCTTCCTGCTTCCCTTTTTCTCTTTATTTGTCCCCACAAATTTTGTTGAAGAAATGTGTTTCCACGAAAGTCTCTATTGAGATTACAATGGAAACTGCTCCAAAGTTTTAAACATATCTCCATTTATTTGCACCCTTCATTAAAATTTTAACATGTTCTTTCTTGACTTCTGATTGCATTAATCAAAACAGTTTAGCACTATGTATTTTACTAGTATTGTAAATAAGGTCTTTATTTAAAAAGCATATCTTAGAAATAGTCTAAGCTTGTGTACAACACTCTTGATTTTTTTGCTCAATTAAGTTTTATCCAGCCACATTGCTGAATTTTCTAATAAGATCTATTGGACCTATAGATACATTGGGTTTTCTGTGTAGATGGTTACATTGCTTATAAGAACCACTATTTTGTTTCTTCCTTTCCCATAACTATCTTCTTTAAACCTTTATTTAGTGCAATCTTTATTAGTGTGTGTAGTAGCAGTATCTTTGTATTACTTCTGAATATAAAACCATGATGCTCATATTCTACTCTTAAGTATATCTCTTTTATGTAGGTTTTGATGAGAGCCCATTACTGGGAAGTGGTCACTTTCTGCTTTTAGTTTGCTAAGAGGTTTCTACTGCTTAATTTTTGGTATTGGTGTGTGCATGTTATGAGTGTGTGTATATGTAACAGTAAATGAGTGTTGAAATTAAATGTTTTCTCTATATATTGAGGTATTTTAAATATTTTGGTATTTTAAGAAGTTAATGTGGCAAATATCATAATATATTTTCAATATAAAAGTGTTCTTGCATTCTTAAGATGCACCACACCTGTTCATCATTTGGCTGTTTCCTGTCAGTTGCTGGTTTTGATAGCTGGTATTTTATTTTGGATATCTGTATCTGTGTTCACAGTTTTCCTTCCTCATGATATCTTTATTTTTTTCTGGTTTATAATAAGAGTTTATGAGGCTCATTAAAAGTGTTGGGGAAATGTTCTAACTTCTAAAGCATTGAATATGAGGGAACAGCTTTCTGATCCTTGACCATTTAATAAAATGAACTATCAAGCCATGTGTACTTGATATTGTTGAGATTTTAGATATGTTTATTTGTTCTGTGATTAGCTTTTGTATTTTTTTTTCTTCTCTTTTAATTGTTTTAATTACAGGCTTTGTTAGGTATTCTTTCTCTTGAAGCAGTTATAAGTAGGTTTTCCAATACAATGACTAAATTAAATTAATTTTTCTTGCATTTATTGACCTCAAGCTCTTTATTGTGTCCTTATATAATGTTTAAATGTGTTTTCACATCCATATCCCATTTTACTTTCTTAATATCATGTGTATATGCCTTCTCTCTATTTTTCTTGATAAATTTTACTGTCTTTGACCAACTCTCGGTATTTTTGGAGTCTGCTTTCGGTTTTGTTATTCCACTCTGCTTTTGCTTTGCTTTCTGTTTCATTTGTTAAGTTTATTGACATTTCTTTATTTTACTTCCTTTGGTTCTGTTCTGTGTCTTTTTGAAGTTATCGATTTGAGTGGCCAAATGGCCAGCTTAACAATATTTCATTCTTTCTCATTTGTTAATATAGGCATTTAAGGCTCAAATAGTATTCTAGCTTCATTCCACAGAATCCTCATTATTGTTCAGTCCTACTTAAGTATAATTCCCATTTTGCTTATACTTTTTCTTATTAAGACAGAGATTTTTTTAAATGAACCTATCAAATTTTGTGAGGCCTTATTATTTTCTCTAAATTGATTGTGTCATAGCATGTAAACGAGGTGCTTTTCTTATTGATATTTTGACCTTGTTGAGACTGCCTTTGCAGATTAACACATAGTAATTTTCTTTGACAATTCTGTGTGGGTTTGAAGAAATATAAAAGGATGTCCCTTATATATTTGGTGCCAGTGCTCTATGTTCCTTTGATAAAGTTTGTTAACTGAGTATTTCAAATCTTATGTACTCAAAACTCTTTTGTCTCCCTGCTTCATTAATTTTTAAGGGAGTTATGAAAATCTACTTTTATAATTGATGAGTTATGAAGTTTTCTTAATTCTGAAAATTTTTATTTTATTCATGACACTGTAATAATTTTGTCTGCATTTGGTAATAACATATTTTCTTCATGGATTTCTACATATATCATCAACCACCTTCTTTATATTTAATAGTATTTTGGCTTCAAAAGCACTTCATCTAAAATTTTTAAAGCTAGACCTGTTTTTGTTTTGTCTTTTATTTTAACCTCTTTTAAATTGGAAAATTATATATACATATAATATATGTTTTATATATTTTACATATATATTATATATATTTTATATATATTTTTTATATGTTTTTCAACTTGCATAGATAATCCCAAATTGTTTCACAAGGTGATTGTATACCACGAGTGTGTCAGTTTTCAGTTGCTCAACATTCTTGTCAACACTTGATACCGTCAGCATTTTTTAATGTGTATTTCCCGGATTATTAATAAAGTAGAGCTTTTAAATGTGACCATTGGATCCCCTCTCTGCTGATAATCTTGTTCAACTCTCTTGACATTTTTCTATTAGTTTGTGTAGTTTTGTATTTGTAGAACTTTACTGTAAAAACTGGATACGAATACCACAAATATCTTTTCCATTATGTGAATTGCCTTTTCACTTCCATACTCTTAATTGTATGTATTTGTGTGTGTGTGTGTGATGAGAAGTCTTAATGATTTACTTTTTTTTTTTTTCTTTCCTTTTTTTTTTTTCCAGTCTTTGTTTTCAGATTCCTGGGGGATATTTTTCTTTTTTTTCTTTTTTTTTTTAAATTTTTATTTATTTATTTATTTATGGCTGCATTGGGTCTTTGTTTCTGTGCGAGGGCTTTCTCTTGTTGCGGCAAGTGGGGGCCACTCTTCATCGCAGTGCGCGGGCCTCTCACTATCGTGGCCTCTCTTGTTGTGGAGCACAGGCTCCAGACGCGCAGGCTCAGTAATTGTGGCTCACGGGCCTAGTTGCTCCACGGCATGTGGGATCTTCCCAGACCAGGGCTTGAACCCGTGCCCCCTGCATTGGCAGGCAGATTCTCAATCACTGCGCCACCAGGGAAGCCCTGATTTACTCTTTTACCAACTTTCATATGTAACATACAGCAGTGTTAATTATATTTATCATGTTATACATTACATCCTACTATTTATTTATCTTATAGCTGGAAATTTGTACATTTTGAATGCCTTCATCCAATCTCTCCCCCTCACATTTCTGATAGCCACAAATCTGATCTCTTTTTCTATTAGTTTGTTTGTATGTTTGTTTTTGAAATATAATTGACCAGCAAAATTATGTTAGTTCCTCTTACACAACATAGTGATATTTTGGTGGTGCATTTCAAAATGATCATCACAATAAGTCTAGTTACGATATGTCACCATACGAAGATATTACTTAGTTCTTGGCTATATTTCCCACACTGTACATTCCATACCCATGACTCACTTCCTTTGCAACTGGAATTTTGTACCTCTTAATCTCCCTCACCTATTTCTTTCCACCGCCTACTCCCCTCTCCATTGGTAACAACCTGTTTGTTCTGTTTCTATAGCTCTGTTTCTGTTTTGTTATGTTTGTTCATTTGTTTTGTTTTTTAGATTCCACATATAAGTGAAATCATGCAGTATTTGTCCTTCTCTGTCTGACTTATTTCACTTAGCATAATACCCTCTAGGTTTTCCATCTTGTGACAAATGGAAAGATTTAATTCTTTTTTATGGCTGAGTAATATTCCATTGTGTTTGTATACCACAACTTCTTTATCCACTCATCTATTAATGAACACAGTACCATTTATTGAAACTACTATTCTTTCCACACCCCTTTATATTACCATTTGTTTGGTAAATAAACTAATCATACGTGCATGATTCTATTTCTAATCTATTCTGTTCCATTGGTCCACTTATAGATAAAAAGACAACAAAAGAATTGAAACTATGGAGAAATGTTCTTGAGTCAATGCCATGTTGTTTAATTTAATATAGATTTATAATGAACATTTATATCCAGGAAAGCAAGATCTTCCACCATAGTTCTCTTCAAGCATGAACTGACTATTTTTTTTATCATATTTTCTTACTCACCTTGAGAAGTTCCAAAAAACAATGAAAAATGTTGAATGTTTGATTGGGATTACATTTAATTCACACTTAATTTGGGGGACATTTGACATCTTTACAAGTTTGAATTTTCCTACTCATGGACACCTAGTTCATATTATGTTTTTACAATATTGAAAATCTGCAAGATCTATAGTAAAGAAACTACTTTTTTAATTCCTATGTTGATTTATTTGGCCTTTCTCTCATTTCTTGATAGCTCTCTTCAGATCAAATTTCAAAGAACTATAATTTAACTTTTGGTTCTGTCTGTTGTACACTGGTTTTCTGTTTTATTAATTTCTACTCTTATTTTTCCATTCTTATATTTTTGGGAGTTTAATTCTCCAAATTTTTCTAACCTCTTGAGATGCACAGTTAACTCAATGAGTTTCAACTTTTCTCCTTTTCTGAAATATGAATTAAAGCCATAAATTTTCTTCTAAATACAGCTTATCTGTATCTCATAATTTTTAATGTATAGTCATTCATTATGATTAATCTACACTATTATTATTCCAATTTTGATTTTATTTTGATTTATGGCTTATTTAGTAGTACATTTCTTAGTTTCCAAATTATGATTTTGTTAGCAATCTTTCTGTTTTTGATTTATAGCTTAATTTCATTGTAGCCATAAAACATACTCTATAATTTTACTTCTTTGCAAATATTTGAGACCTGCTTTGTGGTGAAGCATGCACTCAGTTGTGTTTTGTTTTTTTTTTTTTAAGTTCCAAGTACAATTTAACTATTGAGTATCTTGCTTTTAAGTGTGTACAATGTTTCATATATATCAGTCAAATTTGCTAGTTATATATTGAAATTTTCTATACTCTTGATTTTTTTTGATCCACTTACTCTGTCACTGAGAGAAGTATATTAAAATCTCTTACTATAACTGTAGATTTGCCTTTCAGTTTTATAAGTATTTGATTTATATCTATTTGAGGATATGTTAGTAGGTTTTTAAAATATATAATTTCCATGTTCTTGGTAAAATTAACATTTCATCATTATGGTATGTTTCTTTCTATTATATGTGTCTGTGTATATGTGTTTATGCGTGTGCTTTGTGTGTATACTATAATAGCCATTGTCTTTTAATCTGCACATTAGCTGAGTTAAAATTAATGCAGTCATTCATATGTTTGAGTTTAAACCTACCATCTTACTTTTTGCTTCTAATTTGTCCCACCTGTCCTCTATTTCTTTTTTTCTTTCTTTCCATCTGTAAGAGAATTTTTTTGTGTGTGTATTTAATTATATTTCCTCCTCTATTCATTCAGAAATATGTTACTCTTTCATTATTGTTTAATGCTTAGCCAAGAGATTATGACATATGTCCTTCAATGACTTATGTCTAATATTCATGTTTACTCTAGTCCTATTCCTGGGTAATGTAAGCACCTTAGAAGAATTTAAATCAGTCATTTTCTCCCAAATTACATACCATTGCAGTCATATGCAAGTTAGTCATGTTCGGTTTTAAATGAAACAAGATATTATTATTGCTTATGTAGTCAATATTTATTTATTTATCCCTATTTTCCAGTAGGGATATTTTTTATGCTTGAATAACATTTTTTAGTATGTCCTTTCATAGAGATCTGTTTGAGCTGAGTTCTCATAATTTTTATTTGTCTAAAATATCTTTACTCACTTTGATTTTTCTCATCAATTTGCTAAGGAATAATTATGTACGTGAGTTATATCCCATTTAAAGTACATGACTTTTTGAATTTTGACAGATGTAGAACCCCAGACAATACCACCAAAATCAAGGTACAGAACTATTACATCACCCCCAAAAGATTTATCATGCCTCTCTGTCCCTCTCTGTGCCCCTGGGCCTAACCAAACTGCTAAGCTTTGCATCAGTTTAGGTTGGTTTGCATATTACACAAATTATAACTTGTGCTTTGTATTGTCTGGCTCTCAATCCTTCTTCCACCTCTTATGTAGTGGACCCAATAAGCAAATACCTACTTTTTAATATGAAATTTATTTTTCTTTAAGGGAAACCTCCTTTTAGAATTGATATTCATCCATATTATCTTTAAACAGTTCTCTGTAGTTCAATTCTTTTTGTTATCTTATTTAATATTCCTTATCTACTCCAATATCCAACAAACACTGTATCTCACAATTATTTACATACATCAGAGTACATACAAAATTGATGGGAGATCTATGAATTATTTAAGAACTTCAAATGATCTAAAAGGAAATCCTGTAGTTTAAAAACAGAACAAATTATATTACATACACTTTAAGATCAGTATCTGACAAATAAATTTCCGGACAAGAAAAGCTACTGTATTATTCTAGACAGAAATACTAGAGTATCATAAATCTGTAAATAGTATTTCAGTACTTTACCACAATATAGAATTCAGTTCATCTAAAATTGATGTTATTTGAAATGTTGGTTTTTATTGAATATAATAAAAGGCTAAAAGACAGAAAGCAATATGAATTATTTACCAACATTTATAATGTTAAAATTTTCATCTCAGAACCTCAGTAGTATTCTTTTATTCATTCAACAAATATTTTCAAACACCTTCTTGTTCCAGAAACTGTCCTTGGTGTTACGTACCGTTTAATGACAAAGCAGACAAAAGGTCTTGCCTTCATGAAGCTTATATTCTCATGAGGGGAAATAGACCATATGCATAATGATAAACAAATTTTATATATTATATGGAGGAATAAGTGCTGGGGAAAATAGAGCAATAAGGAAAATGAAGAAAACTGGACTGGAGAATTGCAATTTAATTAGAATAACTTTGTCATCATTGAAAAGTAGCATTTTCAAAGCAAATGATTTATTGCATTATAAACTTGTAATTGCCAAGAAATCAGACTAGGAGCACATGTATTAGAGTCATTCCATCTGAATGGAAACTGGATGTGTGGCTGTTACAGCCGTGGCCCAGGCTTCCATGGCTGGAAGTGTGATTCCACTTCCAGAATCACAAAAACAACAAAAATGAATGCACTCAGACTTGGAATAAGACTACAGCTGATCTTACTACTTTAACACGCAGTTAATAAAATCCCTGATTTTGATTATAGGATGAGAGCAAACTGTGGGAATGGTTTGGTCATTAACTTGCCTCATGGTAAACTTACAGTCTTGTTCAGATTTTCTAACAATTTATGGGAAATTATATATGTGGCCATTGAATTAAAAACAAAACTGTGTTGTTTGGTAAAATATGAATCAGAAAAAGTTTTTTCTACATCATCACACTAAAGACTAATATTTTATTTAAAACATTCTATGAATATTTAATTTTCAACATTGATGTGTTCATTTCTTAACAAGTTTGAAGGCAAAATAATATATTTTCTTTTAAAAGAAAAGAGAATTGCCCTCATTTTACCTTATTACAAACTCTGAACCCTTTTGTGGCAAGTCCCCCATATATAACCACTCCAACTGACACCTTTTCCATAAGAAATATGCTCTGAGTTCTGTTTGAATACCATATATCAAGTGAACATGTAAGTGTCCTCATTATTCATGAATCAGACAGCACCCCAAGTGTACCTAGCATTAAATTGCTTTTGAACCATCTATAATCTCTAGAAATGTCTGCTTCCAAAATACATTTTGCAGAGCAACTCAATTTGAATTCTGCATCTACTGTAGCAACACACAAAAGTCTAAAGATAGACTTGAAGGTCACTTTGACATTGTCCTTAAGTAAAACTTTGCTCTATTTATGGAACAAAACCCAGGAATGTTCTGCATGTCACAGCATAAGATTATAAGATGCTTGCATGGTCTTTTCTGAATAAAAATGTAGTAAACTCACCCTTTTGTTAAAAATAGATGCTTGTTCTTTCTAAAACAGAAACAACACACAGCTTTGATGGAGACAAGCTGAAAGCCATGAAATGAGTCATCAGCTGTGTTCGGTTACAGTGGGTTTATCTGTGACTGTGTGTGAAAAACCACTCACAAGAAGTCAGCAAAAGTGCAGCCAGTTGCTGTGAGCTAATCATGCTGGGTTATTCTTGGAGGAGGCTGGTGTTTGGAGGGAGCACTGACAGTTACCAATTATTACCTCTACTTGGCAAAATGAATGGGTCTGAACAGTTATCTTGAAGGTGTTCTCAGCAAGAACTATATTTAAACTGCTGACACCAATAATTGTGTCTCGCTCACCCAATCCTGAGTTTGTTCTCAAGTGTTTTACAGTAGGCAGTCAAACGCGCTTACCTTGGGTTTTCAGTGTCCACAGAGTGGGTCTGATAAACAGCTTGCACTAAAGTGCATGTTTTACAATGTTCTTTTATCTACTTTCTGTTGAGTATCATAGGAATGAAAGGAATGTTTTTACTGTGGTTGCTACCGAAATACTCCAGTATAAATTTCTATCATCAAACCATTTCTAATCCTCATAAAAAGGTACCCTAGTGCATAATAATATCTATATGTGGTTTTAAACTGATAATTTATAACTGTTGAGATACAATAATAAATTTGCCTTGGGATATATAGTCAGTGAAAGGGGTGAATTTATATCTGTTGATTACCTTGAAGGTACACAACCTAAAGGGAAACATTACTGGTGTCTGTCATTACAGAAGAAAACCTCTCCTTCCTTGTTTGAGGCTGTTGTAGTGATTATTGCAATCAACAGTGTGTCAAAGAAGCTTATTACTTTTTGTTGAAACTTTCTACTTCCAATTTTCCCAAGATACAAGTAAAATTTAAAGAGAAAAAAAAACCAAATAAATTATAAGCATAACATGACTGCAAAAAGAAACATTATTTTTAAAACGCGTATGAAAAAAATAATGAATTAGGACACAAAAGCAGAGGAGTAGAGAGCAAACAACCACCCTCATGCTCACCTGAAGGAAAAGCAGATCAAGGCACGTTTACAAACCAGTGGTGCTGGCCCATCTCCATTCATGCCTCGCCTCTATGATCAGTGAGATCATATGTCATTTTCTTCATTTTTTCTCTCCTTCTTATTGGTTATTTTAAGCTTCCTATATTTTTCACTGACTCTCAAACCCTCTATTATCATTTCATAGGAGAAAATCCACAGGTATGGATAGTTGTTTATTTTGAGGAAAAGTACTTACATTTTCTGTTCATTTTGTTTTTAGCTGGCAAAGCAAGGTAAACTTAGGAAAATACAGAGAGTTATAAAGAGGAAGTTTAAAAATAAATGGTTTCCATAAAAGGATGATCTCCTTGCTTGAAATATTTTAAGTACACAAACAAGTAAATAATTATACTCTTCGATTCCATTAACTATCATAAATGCTGCTCAACTATAAAGAACAATATTGACTAGTTTAACATTATTTGGTTGAATATATCATTCTTCTTCAATTCTTTTTGTCTATGGTTTTGTAATTAACTAAGTAGAAGAAGTGAAAATTATATTAGCATATTTGCTGGTTTGTTTTTGGCATTGATTTAGGGATAAATTAGTTTTGTACCTTAAAATGGCACCCTTGAAAATGAATGCAGACTATTGCTGCCATGAAGATGTTCCCAGGGATTGTCTTTATTCACTGTGAAGATAATACAAGATGTGTTACACTTGGGTTCTTTAAATAGGACCTGTTTTAAAGCAACTCCTACTTTCCTGCAGAGATTGTGTGACATTCCAAATCTTGCTAATGCTTCTCCCACCAGATTGAGTCTCCCTGCCCCCATATCATTAATGAATGATCATATTTACAAGAATTTCTGAAGACAATAGAATTTTGGTTTATTTAGGGTGACTTTACACAATAACATATGTTGTTTACTTTGAACAGAAACAAGAATATGGCCTGATTAATACAGAAAGTAACGTGTAAATTTCCAAGCAGCCAAATCTCATGCCAACTGAGCCACTCAATCATTTGAGGAAACAAAATTTTGCAAAGTGTGAATCATATGCTTCCTTCTTTCTCAGTATTAGCATTCAGTTGAGCAATTTTTCCCCAGTTGTATTCTATGACCAATTCTCCTTTGTCCAAGAAGTCAGAGAAGAAATTGTTTTATATTTTACATTTCTTAAAATACCACCCATCTGCAACAGCATCTGCACTGCATCTCTCATACGTTTCTACTAGGGATGTAAAATGGTACAGTCCCTCCAGAAAACAGTTTGGCAACTTTGTTAATAGTTAAACATATGCTTAACCTACGACCCAACAATCACACTCCTGAGTATTTATCATAGAAAAATAAAAGCTTATGGATATGAAAATCTTTATATGATGTTCATAGCTGCTTTATTTGCAATATCCCAAACTGGAAATCACCCAAATATCCTTCAACATGTGGATGTGGATGGACTAAAAAAGCCATGATACATCCATGCAATGGAAAACTACTCAACAATGAAGGGAGCAAATTATTGATGTACAAAACAACTTAGATCAACTCAAGGGCATTATGCTTAGTGACAAAAGCCAATATCAAAAAACTACATACTGTATTATGATTCCATTTGTATCACATTCTCAAAATGACAAAAGTGTAATGATGGAGAATAGATCAGACAGAAATTGCCTAGGTTTAGGATTAGGGTAAAGCTGTGACTTAAATTGTTGATATAAGGAAGTTTCTCTGTAGTGATAGATTAGTCTGTATCCTGATTGTGGTGGTGGTATTCAGTCTGTGCACATAATAAAATTTCATATTATTACACATCACAACACACATGCACACACACACACCACATATATTTGAGTGCATGTAACAACTGGTAGGAATTCTGAAAAGATCCATAGTTTACTTAATAGTTTTGTACCAATGTCAATTTCCTGGTTAAAATGTACTATGGCTAAGGAAAATGTTATCAGTGTGAAAAAATGAGTACCGGGTCCTAGGGGATTCTCTGTGCTATTATTGCCACTTCTTGTGATTCTTAAATGTTTTAAAAGTACACTACCTATTTAATCTCTATATAGCCACGATGGGGTGAAAGTTTGCAATTCCCTACTAAGTCACAGGCATTGTGTTAGGTATTTTATCTCTCTGAAAAAGGACAGTTTTCTCTACATTTTATGACAGAAGAACCTAAAACTCATCAGTTATATTTTCCCAAAATCACACCTATAAACTGGGCCCACCATCCAAGCCTGGGATTTTTTTTTTCCCCCAAAATTTATCCTGTTTTTTGTCTTTCCATTCTATTCTTTTGTCTCTTTTTTTCACTAAATATTTCCAAGATCCTTGAAACTTAGTTTCCCACTCCATACCTCTTCAGTTTTTTAATGCTTTCTTTCCTTGTTCTTGAGGAGAACTCAAATATACATGTTCAGAGTTCTTTCTCAAATTTGGCACAGGGCTCAAGCACTCTGAAGGTACTTTCCTGTAAGTTATTGCCCAGAAGATTTGTAAAATCAAGAACCAGTCTGAGTTCACAGAAATGTGTCACCAAAACTAGATCTGAAAATGTACCCTGGTCTCCTGAGAACTATTCAGGACACTCTCACTATGTAAAAAGAGATGTTCTCTAAAGCACATTTGATGGGATAGGCATAATCTCAACATTACTTTCTATGTATAATTCCATGACTTAACAAAAGTGAAACTTCCCATTGCTCAAAATCCTTAAAAAGAAGTAAGTTCTGTTAATAATTCTGCTGAAATTATTTTGAGAAAAATAGAGATAAAGGAACCTAAGAGCTGTAAGCTTGAAAAATTGTCCTTTTGAAATATTGATTCAAGTTTCAAACCTTGAATATAGCTTTTAGAGTTTATATTTTACTCTGAAGGCAATTGCATACATTTTTCTTATTATAATACATATTTGAAATGAATTTTAAAGGAAATTCAAATTTCCTTTAAAGAGCTAGTGAAAAAAATACATTGCAAACCCAGGAGAGTAGCATATTAGATAACACCATTTTTGATCCAGACTAATATGGGCTCAAACCCTTGCTCTGCCATTTACTAGTGTTGTTTTCTTTTAAAAATCTTTGAAGTCTTTTATTTCTTAATCCCATTAAGACCCTAAAATACTAAGAGAATGCACATTTTACATGTACTAGATGTTAGTCACATTGTGATAAATAAAATCAGTATCAAAGAGCATTATCACAAATTGGTGAGAAAATTGATCCTCCAAAAAAAAAAAAAAACCAAGTCATTCTTCCAAACAGTTGATGAGTCATAGTCTTCTATATTAGTAATTCAGACAGAAGGCATTGGAAAAATATTAACTTATGTATGGCATAAAGGGAGCAGATAAGCCATTTTTGTCCCATAAAAAATTGGAGAATACAAAAATTGTAATACTGTGGGGCATTGAGTATATTTTGTGCATCATATTTAATCTAAATGTTAATGTTGAGAAGAAAAAACTGAATTATTCTAAAAATGTGTTGTAAGCTTTATGAGTAATGTTTCTAAAAAGGTGTGGGACATTTACATGTGGAAGCTTTAGTTTTTAATAGAATTTTGTAATCATCTTCTGATAGAATTGTTAAAAGGAAATGTTACTAAAACAGTCAGCTAGGTTCAAATTAAAAACAAAATTATATAGATTTATAAAATCAGAATCTACTAAACATAAGTTGTACTTAATGGTGCAACATTAAAAAAATTTTTAATGTTATTTAACTTTAGATACAATTTACCTATGGGTGAATGAGTGTTATGCATGCTCACTATACATTTAGTTTTTAATCAAGCCAAGTGTTTGTTCAAACCTACTAGTAAAGATTATTAAAAGAGTTTTCACTCGTTTTAATTAATCATCAATTGCTTTAGAGCAATGTTTGGGGAACTGGATAGTTCTCTTGCTTGAGTTTTGTTACCAGTGGGATAATCTACTTTTTGTCTGTGGCATTATCTTTCTAGAGCTCGTCAGGTGTGTGTAGGTACTTTTAGAGCCCTGTTTGATTCCCCCATGCCAGAGAATCAATTAACAAAAGGCAAGGAAATAGAATAGATTTAGCAAATTAAGAAAACTGTATGCCCATATTTGGCCTAAATGAATATGGAGCCCTTGCAACAGAAACCTGAAAGTGAAATGAAGCCACTTCTGATCAATCTTTTCATTGACAGGAAAGAAGCAGAAACCTTTAAAAGGAAAGATCACATAATGAATTAATAACCAAAAGTTATGTGGTGGAAAGTTAGTATGATATACAAAAACTATAATTATAAAGCTTTAGGTGAATAAAGGAAACCAAATAGGTCATCAGAGTCTCTGCTCTCAATGAATTATGGATGCTCTTCCTCCTCCAACTTTTTCCTTTCTTACTGCTCTTTAATCAGTCACTTTTTTGGTTGCATGTTTTGTGTTTCATCTTTTATTGCATCTTATTTGACAAAAGTAGTGTTTTCTTTAATATTTGTTGCAAGATTTTTGGTTTAGATTACATACCCTAGTATTGGTATTGTCAGGACAGTAAAATATAAGCACACTTTGTTTCCTCTATATTGCTGAGAACCCGGGTTTCACAATCAAAATGACCTAGTCTAGGCTCTCATCTCTGTGTAATGCTAACTGGTTACTCTGGACCATTTACATAAATACCTCTTAGACTTAGTTGCCTCATCTGCAAAAAGAAGACAATAATACAAACTATATTACAATAATACAAACTAGGGAAGACATAAACAAATGCCACAGTCTGGGTAACCTAAACAACAGAAGTTTATTTTCTCACAGTTCTGGATGCTGGGAAGTCCAAGATCAAGGTGTTGGCAGATGGCTGCCTTCCGGCTGTGTCCTCACGTGGCTTTTTCTTTCTGTTTGCACATTCCTGTTGTCTCTTACTTTTCTTATAAGAACATCAGTCTCATTGGATCAGGGCCCCATGCATATGACCTCATGTAACCTCAATTACCTCCTGAAAAGCCCTATCTCTAAATAAAGTCACACTGGGGGTTAAGGATGCAACATATGGATTTTTGGGGACACAATTCAGTCCTTAACACAAACCTTGAAAGGTTTTTTAAAAGTATATAATTTTTAGCAATATATTTGGTATACATAAGTGACCAACAAATAGCAGCTAATGTAATTTATATTTTATTTTGGTCAATTAGGATGCAATGGTAAGTAAGTTATAGAATAGAAAAATCAGTAGGTTTATTAATTAGCCTTTGGTGCATGAAAAACAATCCAAAGCTTAGTGGTCTGAAACAACTATTTAGTGCATGATTTTGTGGGTTGACTATTTGAGCTGGACTAAGCCTGATGGCTCATCATATCTAACCAAGCTTAGTTGATCTCAGCTAGATTTATTTTGAATTTTCAATGAGCTGGTGGTTTTTTGAAGCTGGGAAGTTTATGATGGTTTTGTCTAGGATGGATGGGATGAGTGGGGTCTCTCTCCAGCTGGTATCCATATAGTCCTTCAGCAGATGAGGCCAGGCTTCTCCACATTGCTATCAAAATATTCCAAGAATAGCAAGAAAACCAGCCCATGCAAGTGTGTTTCAGTATCTCCTTGTGTCACATTTGCTAATGTTATATCAGTCTAAGTATCATGAAAAACCCAGAATCAAGGGGTGCAGAAATAGAATCCATATCATGGGAGGATCTGCAATGTCCCAATGTAAATATGTGAAGACAGAAAGGGGAAGATTTGATGTAAATGGGCAGAAGACCTAAATAGACATTTCTCCAAAGAAGATATACAGATTGCCAACAAACACATGAAAGGATGCTCAACATCACTAATCATTAGAGAAATACAAGTCAAAACTACAATGAGGTAGCACCTCACACCGGTCAGAATGGCCTTCATCAAAAAATCTACAAATAATAAATGCTGGAGAGGGTGTGGAGAAAAAGGAACCCTCTTGCACTGTTGGTGGGAATGTAAATTGATACAGCCATTATTGGGCACAGTATGGAGGTTCCTTAAAAAACTAAAAATAGAACTACCATGTGACCCAGCAATCCCACTACTGGGCATATACCCTGAGAAAACCATAATTCAAAAAAAGTCATGTACCACAATGTTCATTGCAACTCTATTTACAATAACCAGGACATGGAAGCAACCTAAGTGTCCATCAACAGATGAACAGATAAAGAAGATGTGACACATATATACAATGGAATATTACTCAGCCATAAAAAGAAACAAAATTGAGTAATTTGTAGTGAGGTGGATGGACCTAGAGGTCTGTCATACAGAGTGAAGTAAGTCAGAAAGAGAAAAACGTATACTGTATGCTTACACATATATATGGAATCTTAAAAAAAAAAAGGTTCTGAAGAGCCCAGCAGAAGGACAGGAATAAAGATGCCAGATATAGAGGATGGAATTGAGGACACGGGGAGGGGGAAGGGTAAGCTGGGACGAAGTGAGAGAGTGGCATGGACATATATACACTACCAAATGTAAAATAGATAGCTAGTGGGAAGCAGCCACATAACACAGGGAGATCAGCATTAACCTGGAAGACAAAATAGTGGAAATAACTACTGCAGAGCAGAAGAAAGAATGAAAAGAACTGAGGATAGTCATAGAGATCTCTGGGACAACATTAAACGCACCAACATTTGAATTATAGGGGTCCAGAAGAAGAAGAGAAAAAGAAAGGGACTGAGAAAATATTTGAAGACATTATAGTTGAAAACTTCCCTAATATGGAAAGGAAATAGTCCATCAAGTCCAGGAACTGCAGAGTCCCATCAGGATAAATCCAAGGAGAAACACACCAAGACACATATTAGTCAAACTATCAAAAATTAAATACAGAGAAAAAATATTAAAAGCAGCAAGGGAAAAACAACAAATAACATACAAGGGAATCCTCATAAGGTTAACAGCTGATGTTTCAGCAGAAACTCTGCAAGCCAGAAGGGAGTGGCAAGACGTACTTAAAGTGATGAAAGGGAAAAACCTACAACCAAGATTACTCTACCCAGCAAGGATCTCATTCAGATTTGATGGAGAAACTAAAACCTTTACAGTCAAGCAAAAGCTAAGAGAATTCAGCATCACCAAACTAGCTTTACAACAAATGGTAAAGGAACTTCTCTAGGCAGGAAAATCAAGAGAAGGAAAAGACCTGCAATAACAAACAAAAAACAATTAAGAAAATGGTAATAGGAACATACACATCGATAATTACCTTAAATGTAAATGGATTAAATGTTGCCACCAAAAGACATATAATGGCTGAAGGGATACAAAAACAAGACCTGTATATATGCTGTCTACAAGAGACCCACTTCAGACCTAGGGACACATACAGACTGAAAGTGAGGAGGTGGAAAAAGATATTCCATGCAAATCAAAATCAAAAGAAAGCTGGCATAGCAATTCTCATATCAGACAAAATAGACTTTAAAACAAAGACTATTACAAGAGGCAAAGAAGGACACTACCTAATGATCAAGGGATCAATCCAAGAAGAAGATATAACAATTGTAAATATTTATGCACCCGACATAGGAGCACCTCAATACATGAGGCAAATGCTAACAGCCATAAAAGGGGAAATTGACAGAAACACAATAATAGTATAGGGGACTTTAACACCCCACTTTCACCAGTGGACAGATCATCCAACATGAATATAAATAAGGAAACACAAGCTTTAAATGATACATTAAACAAGATGGGCTTAATTGATATTTATAGGACATTCCATCCAAAAACAACAGAATACACTTTCTTCTCAAGTGTTCATGGAACATTCTCCAGGACAGATCACATCCTGGGTAAAAAATCAAGCCTTGGTAAATTTAAGAAAACTGCAATCGTATCAAGTACCTTTTCTGACCACAAGCTATGAGAGTAGATATCAATTAGAGGAGAAAAGCTGTAATCGTAACAAACACATGGAGGCTAAACAATATGCTACTAAATAACCAAGAGATCACTGAAGAAATCAAAGAGGAAATCAAAAAATACTCAGACAAATGACAATGAAAACATGACGACCCAAAACCTATGGGATGCAGCAAAAGCAGTTCTAAGAGGGAAGTTTATAGCAAGACAATCCTACCTCAAGAAAGAAGAAACATCTCAAATAAAAAACTAACCTCACACCTAAAGCAATTACAGAAAGAAGAATTAAAAAAACCCCAAAGTTAGCAAAAGGAAAGAAATTATAAAGATCAGATCAGAAATAACTGAAAAAGAAATGAAGGAAACAATAGCAAAGATCAATAAAACTAAAAGCTGGTTCTTTGAGAAGATAAACAAAATTGATAAACCATTAGCCAGACCCAACAAGAAAAAAAAGAAGGAGACTCAAATCAACAGAATTAGAAATGAAAAAGGAGAAATAACAACTGACACTGCAGAAATACAAAGGATCACGAGCGATTACTACAGGCAATTATAAGCCAATAAAATGGACAACCTGGAAGAAATGGACAAATTCTTAGAAAAGCACAACCTTCCAAGACTGAACCAGAAAGAAATAGAAAATATAAACAGAGCAATCAGAAGCACTGATATTGAAACTGTGAGTAAAAATCTTCCAACAAACAAAAGCCCAGGACCAGATGGCTTCACAAGCGAATTCTATCAATCATTTAGAGAAGAGCTAACACCTATCCTTTTCAAACTCTTCCAAGATATAACAGAGAGAGGAACACTCAAACTCATTCTACGAGGCCACCATCACCCTGATACCAAAACCAGACAAAAATGTCACAAAGAAATAAAACTACAGGCCAATATCACTGATGACCATAGATGCAAAAATCTTCAAAATACTAGGAAACAGAATCCAACAGCATATTAAAAGGATCATACACCATGATCAAGTGGGGTTTATCCCAGGAATGCAAGGATTCTTCAATATATGGAAATTAATCAATGTGATACACCATATTAACAAATTGAAGGATAAAAATCATATGACAATCTCAATAGATGCAGAAAAAGCTTTTGACAAAATTCAACACCCATTTTTGATAAAAACCCTCCAGAAAGAAGGCACAGAGGGAAATTACCTCAACATAATAAAAGCCATAGATGACAAACCCACAGCCAACATCATTCTCAATGGTGAAAAACTGAAACCATTTCCTCTAAGGTCAGGAACAAGACAAGGTTGTACACTCCCACCACTATTATTCAACATAGTTTTGGAAGTTTTAGCCACAGCAATCAGAGAAGAAAAAGAAATAAAAGGAATCCAAATTGGAAAAGAAGAAGTAAAGTTGTCACTGTTTGCAAATGACATGATACTATACATAGAGAATCCTGAAGATGCTACCAGAAAACTACTAGAGCTAATCAATGAATTTGGTACAGTAGCAGAATACAAAATTAATGCACAGATATCTCTTGCAATTCTATAGACTAATGAAAAATCTGAAAGTGAAATTAAGGAAACCCTCCCATTTACCATTGCAACAAAAGGAATAAAATATCTAGAAATAAACCTACCTAGGGAGACAAAAAACCTGTATGCAGAAAACTAGAAGACACTGATGAAAGAAATTAAAGATGATACAAACAGATGGAAAGATGTATCATATTCTTGGATTGGAAGAATCAACATTGTGAAAATGACTATACTACCCAATGCAATCTACAGATTCAATGCAAACCCTATCAGACTTCCAATGGCATTTTACACAGAACTGGAACAAAAAATTTTACAATTTGTATGGAAACACAAAAGACCCTGAATAGCCAAAGCAATCTTGAGAAATAAAAACAGAGCTGGAGGAATCAGGCTCCTGGACCTCAGACTATACTACAAACCTACAGTAATCAAGAGAATATTGCACAAAAACAGAAATATAGATCAATGCAACAGGATAGAAAGACCAGAGATATATCCACTCACATACGGTCACCTTATTTTTGATAAAGGAGGCAAGAATATACAATGGAGAAAAGACAGCCTCTTCAATAAGTGGTGCTGGGAAAACTGGACAGCTACACGTAAAAGAATGGAATTAGAACACCATACACAAAAATAAACTCAAAATGGATTAAAGATCTAAATGTAAGGCCAGACATCATAAAACTCTTAGAGGAAAACATAGGCAGAACACTTTATGACATAAATCACAGCAAGGTCCTTTTTGACCCACCTCCTAGAGAAATGGAAATAAAAACAAAAATAAACAAATGGGACCTAATGAAACTTCAAAGCTTTTGCACAGCAAAGGAAACCATAAACAAGATGAAAAGACAACCCTCAGAATGGGAGAAAATATTTGCAAATGAAGCAACTGACAAAAGATTAATCTCCAAAATTTACAAGTGACACATGCAGCTCAGTATCAAAAAGCAAACAACCCAATCCAAAAATAGGCAGAAGATCTAAATAGACATTTCTCCAAAGAAGATATACAGGTGGCCAACAAACACATGAAAGGATGCGCAATATCCCTAATTATTAGAGAAATGCAAATCAAAACTACAATGAAGTATCACCTAATGTAAATTGATACAGCCACTATGGAGAACAGTATGGAGGTTTCTTAAAAAACTAAAAATAGAATTACCATACAACCCAGCAATCCCACTACTGGGCATATACCTTAAGAAAGCCATAATTCAAAGAGTCATGTACCACAATGTCCACTGCAGCTCTATTTACAAAAGCCAGGACATGGAAGCAACCTAGGCGTCCATCAATGGATGAATGGATAAAGAAGATGTGGCACATATATACAATGGAATATTACTCAGCCATATAAAGAAACGAAATTGAGTTATTTTTAGTAAGGTGGATGGACCTAGAGACTGTCATACAGAGTGAAGTAAGTCAGAAAGAGGAAAATAAATACCATACGCTAACACATATATATGGAATTCAAAAAAAAAAATGGTTCTGAAGAATCTTGGGGCAGGACAGGAATAAAGCCGCAGACATAGAGAATGGACTTGAGGACATGGGGAGGGGAAAGGTAAGCTGGGACGAAGTGAGAGAGTGGCATGGACATATATACACTACCAAATGTAAAATAGATGGCTAGTGGGAAGCAGCTGCATAGCACAGGGAGATCATCTCATTGCTTTGTGACCACCTAGAGGGGTGGGATATGGATGGCGGGAGGGAGACACAAAAGAGAGGAGATATGGGGATATATGTATATGTACAGCTGAGTCACTTTGTTATTAAGCAGAAACTAAGACACCATTGTAAAGCAATTATGCTCCAATATAGATGTTAAAAAAAAAATCTATTACAAAGACCCCGACCAATATTCATGGTGCTATTTACATAATGCCTGTGATCATCAGTCAAGATGCCTGATCAGACTGTGCTGTGATAAGATCATAGATTTTACATTAATGCCACTATGTTCTTCAGTTGTTTAGAATAGAGCTAATGATGTGCTGTTGCTTAGGAGTGTTTTCTGAAGGTTTTACAAAGAAAGACACTATTGCTCTTCTTAACTTCTGACTTCCTGCTTCCCATTGCCAGGATAATAATAGGCACAGAAAAGAGACGGGACAATATAATGGTTTTGAAATCATCGATTGTAGTCATGTTAAATCGTTAAGAACCTAACCTTAGGAAACAAACATCTATATATAAAGCTCTACTAATTTAAGGATACAGTTTTTTCAGTCTTCTATTTGTGGCTGAGATCACCACATTTTTTTTTTTTATTCCCAATTCCTTTCATAGTCAGTGTCACATGTTGCCTCAGAGGAGAGTCAAATTCTGGAATGAAAGAAAGAGTTACATCTTGACTTTTTAGTTTAAAAATATTTCCTGTGGTTAGCACTCAGAGGATATAGAAAAATGTGATGAGCCAGAGCAGATTCTGTCTTCCCCTTAGATTAGAAATAGACCTCCAAATTCTGGAAGCTTTCAGTAGAACCTTCATTTGAGCTGAGAATCTGAAAACAGAAGAAATCTATATCAAGATACCCTCAGGTCAAGTCTGGGTCATAGATTAAGTACCAGTGTCCTTCTATGCCCTGTGTGTAGGTAGCAGAATACATTTTCATGTTCAGTGTGTAGGCAAATGAAACACCTCTTCGGAGTTTCAGTGTGCTTCAGACAAAGGATTACACTCAAATGAGGCATTGGCTTAGTTAAGGAAGATAAAAGGATGGGAGAGGCTGTGTGGTTGTTAACTGAGCTGCAACAAAACATCAGCCTGCAGTCATTGAAGCTCAAGGTCCAGAGAGGGGAAAAGCCTGTATGTGGATGCAGCTTGTGGGGGTGAAAACTAAGGAGCAGAAGCCCCCATCAGAATTGTGAAGCTAAGAATATAAATGTCCTAGTCTTAAATGAGAAGTTATACTGCTTATACCATAGACATTTTTGAATGGTAATTACCAAAGTGAAATTCACATGCCTTAAAATTTACCGTTTTAACCTGAACAGTTCAGTGGCAATTAGATCATTCACACTGTACAACCACCATTTATATCCAGTTTCTAAATATTTCCATCACTGCAAAGTAATACCTTATACCCATCAATCAGTTTCTCCCCATTCCCTCTCCCTGTCCCCACCACTCTGCCTCTGGCAACCACCGATCCATATTCTGTCTCAATGAATTTGTCTATTCTGGGTATTTCATGTAAGTGGAATCATAAAATATGTGATCTTTTGTGCTTGGCTTTTGTCACTTAGCTGTTTTGGAGGTTCATCCATGTCGCCACCTGTATCAGTACTTCATTCCATTTTATGGCTGAATAATATTTCATTGTATGTATATATCACAATGTGTTTATCTGTTCATCTATTGATGAACATTTGGGATTTTTCTGCCTTTGACTATTGTGAATAGTGCTGCTACGAACATGTGTTTGGGTACCCGTTTTTAATTCTTTTGTGTGTATACCTAGAGGTAAAATTTCAATGTTATGCAGTAACCCTAACTTTTTGAAGAACCACCAAACTCTTTTCCACAGTGGCTCAATTATGCATTACCACCAGAACTTTTTTTTTTTCTTCTGACAGATGAAAGACTATAAGAAAATTATTAAAAGATTTGGGTGAACCAAATATAAGAGTATGAAAAACTAATAATAAATGAAGTTAATGATCATTATCTCAAATATGACTCATAGAATATAGATTTAAGTTGCACAATTTAAACACACCCAAATTGTCTATCAGTCTATCTATCATCTATCATCCATTTATCTGTCTACCCACACACACTATTTTTAAAGCTATAATAATGAGAAATCTGCTTCAATACATAAAATAAAATCTACATTACTAAAAACTTGTGTCATAATATAATAATACAGATAAAATATATAGAATTGACTAAAAGGGAGGCATATTAAGTGGATAATACTTTTCTTTGTCAAATCTTCTAGGCAAATTGGTAGAAAATGCTCTTTTAATATTAAGAAAGTTTCGTGAACAGCTCAGATGCCATGGAAACACTCCATATAATTTTTTTAAGAATTCTAAGAAATCGGGATTTATGCTGCATCTGCATAAATGTCATCATTTAGTCTAGATACAAGGTGTTCCTAACAATATTGTACCAACAGTTCACTTTTTATTTTAAAAAATAGTTTTTAGTAAACTTTGAGGTGAAACTTTTAAAAGAAGCATTGATAAGTACATTTTTCCTAAAGTATATACAGACAGATAATGAAATTTCATTCTTACTCATAATCTGACGTCTACTAATTTTTTTCTTTAATTTAAGTGGCATTATAAAATGTTTTCCAAATATAAGACTGTTTACTGAGCTAATAAAGTAATTAGTCTGATTAAACTGATGGTCAACTCAGGCAAACAAATTCTGTCAACACAATCTGTGTGTTAACACAGAAGATATTTATAATTTAAAACAAATGTGTTCAAATAAAGTAATTTATGTAGATATAGCTCTGGCCAACCACAGAGAGCTAAACAACTTTTTGGAACATGCTTAGAAACCAATTAAAAGATAAATTTGACAAAGATTAAAGAAAATTAATCATGTATAAACATCAGATTCATGTACAATAATTTCTTTTACAAAAGGTGTGCAGTTGAACTGAATCTGAAGACATAAATGACAAAGGAAACAGATGTGTGAGGCAGATTAATGCCCCCCCCCAAGTTGTCCACATCCTAACCCCCCACTTTGAACCTGTGAATATGTTACCTTACATGACAAAAGGGACTTTGCAGATGTGACCAGTTTAAGGATCTTAATTAACCTGGAATATCCGGATGGACCCAATCTAATTACCAGGAGTCCTTGATGGTTGAAAATGGAGGGAGAAGAAGAGAGTCTGAGTGATCCAATGTGAGAAAAACTTGACCTACCATTGCTGGCTTTGAAGATAGAGAAGGCGCCACAAGTCAAGGAATGTGAGTGCCCTCCAGAAGCTGGCAAAGTCAAAGAAAAAGAGACTCCCCTAGAAGTTCCAGAAAGGAGTAGAGCAATGCTGATACCTTGATTTTAGCCTAGTGAAACCCATGTCAAACTTATGACCTACAGAATGGTAAGATAAAACATCTGCATTGTTTAAGCCCCTAAATTGTAGTAATTTGTTATAGTAGCAATAGAAAACTAATACACCAGAAATGGATGACAGTGACTCATGAGTGTAAAGTCTTAAGTTATGCCTCCTTTGAGGCATTGTTTTCATTACTCAACTGTTTATTTTCATTCTGACACCAACACAAAAATAATGGCATTCATGCAACTAGATTAAATGTTTTTTAAAATTTAGCAAAATAGGGCTTCCCTGGTGGCGCAGTGGTTGAGAATCTGCCTGCTAATGCAGGGGACACGGGTTCGAGCCCTGGTCTGGGAAGATCCCACATGCCACAGAGCAACTGGGCCCGTGAGCGACAATTACCGAGCCTGCGCGTCTGGAGCCTGTTCTCCGCAACAAGAGAGGCCGCGATAGTGAGAGGCCCGCGCACCACGATGAAGAGTGGCCCCCGCTTGCCGCAACTAGAGAAAGCCCTTGCACAGAAACGAAGACCCAACATAGACAAAAATAAATAAATAAAATTAAATTAAATTAAAAATTAAAAAAAGATAGCATCATGTAATGGCAATTCTATAAATCTGGGTTTAAAAAAAATTAGCAAAATAGATAAACCACAGAAACGTCTATTATAAACAAAAATGACATAGTACAATAATATGTGCAAAATGGTATCTACAATTTCTTTATGCTAAAGTTGGAAAATCAATGAAATGAATGATTGTAGACACTACACAGAGAAGTCAATGAATCAATAACTAAGAATAACATTGAAGAACTCATAAAAACATTTATTAATTGTCAGTGATGAATTACTTAATTTCTCACAGAACAAATTAATTGATATTTTATAAATTGTTCCTGGTCATAAGAGATAAGAAGTTCCATAAATCATAATTTGAAAAAAAAATAAATGTGCAGTGCAGAATAATTAGCACAGAAATAGAAGTGTTGTTTAACAATTATTAGTAATTTTCAAAAAGACGTGTAAAGACATTCAATATTAGGGAACTAGTAAGATCATTTACTGTGTGAGTAAGTCAGATAAAGACATTTTATCCTCAAGCAGTTTGACCAACTTTATTTGACAAAGTCAACACAAATTCTTAGTCAAAAGTACTGAGAAAAACTAACAAAGGGCATTTCCTTTTAACAATAAATTTACTTTCAGCAAAGGAAATTATAGTAAGTGATGAAATATCAGTAGAATACCTATTAAAATTAGGAAGCCTAACAGGATAGCTATTATAATCATTATTTTAAGAGTATTTTTGAAACTTATGCTTCATGCATTTAGAATGAAACAGAACTAAGAGGTCTATAATCTTATCTTTTAATCTTTCTAAGATTAAAAGGCCGTTATTTTATACAATGTGTGTACACACAAAAATCCCAAGGAAATACATTGAAAAACTTTTCATAAAGATATTCAGTACAGTATCTTACAATAGGGTACCTACACAAAAATCAGTAGGTTTGCTGAGGTAGAAAATAAGTTGTTAATATTCCACACTAACAAGAACAACAACCACAATAATAAAAATATTTGTTATTTATAGGAAAAGGAATATATATTACGTATAAGCACAAAATTAAAAAATTAAGGAGCTATGTCATGATTTTTTCTAAAAAGTTAAAATATTTTAAGATTCAATTAAGTTATTTGAATTCATAGATTAATTCAATCCTAATAATTAGCCTATGGAGAATTTCTTGCTACTCAACAATATGGTTTTTAATATTTAATCATTATTTTTGACAAGAGCAACAGAAAGATATCAAAAATAATGAGATTGTTTTATGGAATATGATAAAATGAACCTCATTTGCATTCTCACTATATTGAAGGATATAAGGCATTCTCCCTGTTTTTGGTTAGAACTCAAATATTAAGCCTTCTAATTTAAACTGGATGTTTGGCAAGCTACATGTTGTAGACTGAATGTTGGGATACCCTAAAATTCATATGTTGAAATTTTAACCCTCACTGAAGTGGAATTTGGGGTTGGGACCTTTGGAAGTTAAGTTTAGTTGAAGTCATGAGGGTGTGGCCCTCAATAGGAGAGTAGTACCCTTATAAGAAGAAAAAGAGATGAGTGCCCTCTCTCTTTCCATGAACCCACATCAAGAAAAGGCCAAGTGAGCACACAACTAGAAGGCAGCTGTCTACAAGTCAGGGTGGGAGCCCTCATTAGACATTGAATCTGCCATCACCTTGATCTTGGACTTCCCAGCCTCCAGACCTAAGAGAAATAAATTTGTTGTTTAAGTCACTCGGTCTTCAGTATTTTGATATAGCAACCTGAGCAGACTAAGACACTACAGTTTGTAAAATCTCCTTCTCAGAACCTCATTTGGAAGATATGTTCCTAGCTTCTTGCAAGCTCAGAAGTCATCAGCTTTCTTTGTTAGTAATTTTTTTTACTGGTTTGTTAAAATTTTCTTAAACAATGGAATATGGCAAGAATATGACCTCCACAGCATACTCCCTGCTGATACCAGGACTCTTCCTATCTCTAGCCCAGATTGTATCATGTTTTATTTTGGATGCTAGATTATACTACCATGAGGTCCTCTTAGATCATTTTAATAGATCATAGGAATTTTAGTTGTCCAAATCTTTTTGTAAGAAAAGAGTAAGGAAAATTCTCTGCCACTGCAAAAAAGCACAATTCACCTAATACGGTATGAGTAGCCCAGTTTTCTGACTGAAAGAGACCCAAAGCTTCAGAGTTAATAAAAAATTAGAAAAGTAAATAACTTCATCTCTCAGATTATCAGGCAATATCATAGACTAAGAGTCAGACCCCAATCTCTACTAGAAATCATATTTGCATTTTAGCCAAATCTCTCTGATGGGAGGGTGAAAAAAATTTACAGGTTTCAACTAATAAAATGTTACTGTTTTCAATAATATTCCATCATAATTGAAACTCATTTAATACTTGAAAAAATAAATCTTACAGTAAATAATTTAAAGTAAATACTAACAAAATTTGTTTTGCAAAGGTTTTCATATTTGGAACATTCTTTAAATGAGGGTGGCAAACTAGTGCCCTCAGGCCAAATCTACTCCACTGCCTGTTTTTGTAAATAAAGTTTTATTGGGATACAACCTCACAAATTTTGTTATGTACTGTTGTCTATGGCAGCTTTCACATTGTAACAGCAGAATTGCCTAATTGCTACAGGGACCACATGGCTGGCAAAGCCAAAAATATTTAGTGTCAGGCCGTTTGTAGAAAAAAGTATTCTGACTCCCGATCTGAACAATATCTGATATTGAATTCAATGATTTTAGAAAAGGCAATGTAATTCCTTTCACATATCTACTTAAAATGAAATACAATAGAGCAGATGAACACTCCATATGCTTGTCAAATGATATTTGGTAAAACTATCTTATGTTTGTACTGTTTTTGGTTGTAATTAAACTTGCGGCATCGAGAAACTGCATCACCAGCTTGTTGCCATTTAGTTATTGTATTTCAGACATGTATTAGGTGACAGAATAACTTTACATAATTATCACGTTTCTTTTCTAAATTAATTGGAAAGAAAAAATTTTAGTGTTCAAGTAATCTTTCAAGTATGAATAAAAAATATTGATGTTTAGGACCCCTAAATCTTTATAATATCTTTACATTATAAATGAGACGAATGAGGACAAATGCTGCTTTGAAAAGAGTGCTGTTGGGTCCACTAATGAAGCCAAGTTTCAATACAACCTTCATAGAGTAGTTGAATAGTCCTAGAAGATTTTAGCTAAAAGCCCACAATAAGGACAGGATATCTTTTTCATACTTATTGTTCTTTTAAGTTATTGCCTAGAATATTTGCATAAAATTAGCTCATCTGCTTCTACTAAAGTCATATTGGTATGATTATGATACCCCATTTGGTTACTGTGGAAATTATAATGATATTAGAAACTGATCATGACTTCCGAATGAGACAAGCTGCAGGATGAGGCTAAATATATAAACCATGAAAAGAATGTGTTTTCATGCAAAGTATTGAGTGTCATTAAAGAACAAAGGAAAAAGGAAACAAGGAAATGGGAAGATACAAATAAAAATAATGAGCAATTATATTCTGCTTACCAAAATTCCCCCTGCAGTTTCAATCAATGTCTCTGCTTCTGCTTTCTGTTCTAAATAATTGTGCTAGTTCTGGTAAATATATTCGGCTTGATCCAAAACAGCTGTGACTGCTTTCCTGTGATTAATTAATTAATTCTTACTCTTTTTTGTTTGTTTACTATTACATTAGCTTTTATTTCTGGTCCAACCTTGCAAGGCACGAATGACTTCAAGAGATAATTCTGACTCCAGGAGGGGAGGAGCTATGTGTGGAGGATATGCACAAAAGAAGCTCTGCACTTATGTAATCATAGGCAGGTTTCTAGACCTCAGTACTACTCAGTACAAAAAGGGCATACAAATATCACCTACCCCATGGAATTCTTGGGGGGTTAAATGAGATAATACATGTACAAAGTGGTAAGGACCATGTCCAGCATGTGGGGCTTGCTCAGCAAACGTTAGTTATTTTAGTACTAAACTTGGAAGATCTATGCTTCATCAAACAATGAGTAATCACTAACATACTTGAGTAACTTCTTCTCCAGATTACTTAAACAAATAGAAAATGCTATCCACTTACAATTTATCATTTAAAAAGCACCAAAGAGTATTATGTTCCTTGAATCCCCGTTTTTCTCTGCAGTATTGATGCTGAGTTACTATTGGCTATTGCCTGAAGTCAAATCCACGTTGGAAGAAAACTGCTAGCTATAAAACCAGAATCTTCACAGTGGACCCTCTTTTGTGACAGTGGTGAGGCAACACCTGCAAATAAAGAGAACTCAGTGAGTGGCCAGAGAGGTGCTGAAAAGAGAAATGGTTATCAGTTGATGTCATGTACCCAGGAGGTTCCCAGTTATAAATGGGTGAGCCTCTGAGAGAAGATCTTGTGTTATGTAGGTCTCCACTGAAAGGAGCCACTGGAAAATGATTTATAAAAACTAATCTCATCCTATTTGCATGCCAAAACTGATTAATCCCAGATAATATGAAATACATTGATAAAATATTTATTCCTAACTAAAACTGATCTGCATTAAACTTGCACCACCTATGAATGGAATACTGGCATGATCCCTTAATTAGTATACCTACCTTCAAGGTTACAACCCTCAGACTCATAGACCGTGCAGCTACCAGCTATTATCTAAAAACAAAACTTAGCTAGGCCATGTCCAAACTCAGAATCTTTGTTGTTTTCGCATATAGGATAAAGCTCTGGCTTCTTAGCATATGTTCTGTTCATCCTTGCCCTGCCTTCTTCCTCTCCAACCTCATTTTTCACACCTCCCCCTGTACCTCCATGCTAAAAGGCTCTTCCTCTGAGACTCCTACAGCATGAAACACTGAACTGAATTTATCTGGTATGTCCTGGGTTGTGTCAGATTTATTTTTGTTTCAAAGCAGACAGTTTGTCTCCTATTAGATTACAGTCAATAAACATTTATTCAATAAATGCATTTTGGTTTTCTTATTATTCTCATAGGATGTATTTCCTAATGATTTGTCTGAATTTTTCTTTTAAAAATACAAATGCTTTTCCTGCAACCTCCCCCTTAAGGAAATGAAGATTAAATCAAGAATCATTGCATACATACTTTCGTATACTTGAGACTTGTTGCAGAGCAAGAACATTTTTCTTAAACCATTCATAGTGTCTATCGTAGAAATTTGCATATTAATAGTTGTTCAATAAATTTTTGAATAGTGAGGGTGGGTGGAGATTCCCTTTAGACTATTTTTCTGGAGTAATATAAACAAGGCTTAGAGACTGAGAATCGTATCTTTTAAAAAATGGATAGTAATCATCACTTTGTAAGAGAATGAGAAAACTATGAAATAAATTGAAAAAATATTCATATATATCCCAGTGTGTCAAAACATGACTGCTATATGCAAATGTGGAAAGCTTGATAAATATTATGATTTATTCTCTTAAGAGTGTGGGCATCCTTGAGTTATTATTTTTCCTGAGAGCAGTAGTAAAATAGACAGCTGCTACTCACACAGGATACACATAACAGCTTTCCCACAACTGTGATACAAGTTCTGACATAATTGGATTTTTGGATGAGGTGACAATTACTTCCAAGTTTTCTGTCAGGTATTCTCTAAGGTGTTATTTAAAATACTGCATATAACAACTGGTACAATAAGTGCCAACCAATCAGAGCACACACCTACCCGTTCAGAACAGACACCAGCCATAAACAGCCAACACAGCAATGTGGATTGGATAAGGCTTCAAAATATACCTCTCTAAACATAAAGGAAAGAAAATTCATCCTAGAGTTTCTTCTCTTATTTTCTTTTTTCTTCAAGCACAATAATTTGTGAAGAGCTATTCTCATTTGTGGATATTATGAGACAGATATTGAACTGAGACTGGAAAAGTTGTTAGGCATGCTACTTTTTGAGCATGTAAAATTTTAATAGTGCATGTAAAAATAGTACATGTAAAATTTTTCTACAGAATACGGTCACGTGGCTAGTAAACTTCAGTTAAAGAAAAATAATGCCTTTTGGGAGAAACTTCATCTTGATGCTATTGTAATGTCCCTCTTATACCTCCACCTATAAGTTGAAATAATGCATGTGAAGATTTTCATATAATTTTTAAAAAAACATAGTAAGTATTCTAAAAATTCCACTACTGCTATTATTATTGTTGTTTGTGTTTTTGTTATTGACACCAAAGGGCAAGCTCAGGATGAAATTGTGCAGTAGAGAAATGGATTCCATGACACTTGTTATTCTCCCTTCCCTGGCCTGTGTACTTCTCCACCCCCTCATCACCATCATGGACCACATCTGGGTAAAAGTTCTCATTCCTGATGCCACCCTTTCCTCTCTTCTCCATGCACTGATCATATGTATCTTCTTTTTTTCCCAAGCTCTGATTGCAATTGAAAAGAAAATCATTTGAAATTCTTTTAATGGACAGTAATGATTAAAAGTATTCCTGTTCTCCTTTGCCCCAACATGCTCATATTTCCACAAGGATCTTATAGAAACATATTGGGAACGTTATTCCAAAGAAACCTTGGCAATTTCAGAGAGAGTGGCTGTAAGAGGAAGAAATATTCAGACATCCACTCACCCCCATGGTACAGAAGGGCCACTTATGCCTTTTTTTTTTTTCTGTAAAGAGGAAACAGACTTCTAGTTTGTTATACCTTCATATGCATATGGTATTTATTCAGTTGAAACTCCTATTAATGGTGACATGAAACCTCAGGTCAGGAAAAACCTAGTTTATTTTGAATCTTTCCATTGTGTTTTCATAGGAGGTTTCTAAGAATAACTGAAGGTTATAATCTATGGGAACAGCCTTTCTCAATTTAGTTGAACATTTCCAGTTTTATTCATAAAGGTCTTCTTTTTTCTCTTTTTTTGGTTCAGAATAAGAACTGTAGGATTGGATCCATTAAGTTTATTTTATCACTTTTAATGCAAAGATTGTTACTGTAATTTACATATCTGAGTAAGAGCCAAAAGCTTCCTGCTGTGGCTTTTTCCACCAATGTGCTACAAATTAACAATCCAGCTACATTAAAGCAAATGAAAAAAAGTTAATTCTTTTCAATATAAAGAAAATTATCTGCCCACAAGACTATATAATTCCCTCAATAAGATTCCCAGAAACAAGAAAACAAAATTTTTGTGTAAACTACTTTAATGTTTTAGTCCCATGTGAGACAGTAACATATATCTTAAGAAAATGTAGTAAAATCATAGTGATCACCAAAAATGAAAGCATTAACTTTGAAGCTGTGAACTATGCTTAAAGTCATAAGAGAAAAATGTGCATCAATAATATTTTTGAGAATCACTGAGTCATGATTAAGAATCACTTAATCGTGTAGAAATTATTGAAATATGAGTTTTCTTATTTCTCATTGGTATCAAAGCATCAACTTTTGGTAAGCAACTAGTCTAATACTTCAACAGTGAGTTCCCACAAAGAAACAGCCCATCTAGAAATCGGGTTAATATGTCATTACTCAAAATATACCAGTGGAGTAATGGACACTTTCTATGCCTTATGTCTTGATGGAAATCCCTAGACCACCTAAGTGTCCCATCTCCCACTGTCACTCACAGGCTTTCTCAGGATAAGGGAAAAATAACTTCAAGAGTCTGTCAACAGAGACCAGTCTTCCAATGACCTGCATTTACTCCTCCCCAAATTCATATGTTGCAGCTCTAACCCTCAATCTGATGGTATTTAGAAGTGTGGCCTGTGAGAGGTAATTAGGTTTAGATGAAGTCATGAGAGTGGGCCCCATGATGGGATTAGTGGCCATGCATGAAGAAGAAGCAGACCAGAGCTTTCTCTCTGCCATATGATGATTCAAGGAGAATGCAGCCATCTACAAACCAAGAGGGCTTTTGCCAGGAACAGAATCTGCCAGCACATTGATGTTTGGACTTTCCAGCCTCCCGGACTGTGGTAAATAAATGTCTGTTGATTAAGCCATCCAGTCTATGGTATTTGTATACCTTAGGCAGCCTGAGCTAAGACATTTACTAAGGACTTATAGTATGCTAGGCCGACACAAATTAATAACTTTTTTCTTATCTCCTTTAATGTTTAAAACAACCTAATATGGTGTTGCCACTATTCTTGTCATTATACAGATGAAGAAACTGAAACAGGGAGATTAAATAATTTGCCCAAGTTTATACATATAGTCAGTGGCAGAAAAATCTTCTGACCTTATGCTATTATATTAATCATAACATGCTGCTATCCCATAAATTTGTGTTATATTGCTTTTCAATTAAAATCAGAAGCCATTTCTAATAAATGACCTCCAAAATTCAGAGTTATATATCTCAACAGCATGTAATAGAGAATATGTAAGGTGGATTTTATTGCTGAATAAACAGCCTTATTTTAGATAGCAAGAAACAGCTTTGAGGGTGTTATTGCAGAATTAAAATACTTTATATGTCACATATGCACTATTATAACTGTGTAGAGTAAAATAGGCTTATATTCATTCATTATTTTATTCATTCAATTTATGTAAATAAGACCAAATAAGAACCATATATAGTCCTTATATTTAAGAAATTCAGTAATTAAACAGGAGGCCAGATTATTTATTAAACAATATTCATGGGCTAATAGAGCAAGACAATGATATAGAAAAACAACAAAATAACTAAGTCTGGGAAGTCAGAGAAAGTTTCCAATCAGATGTGACATTTAATTGGCATTCAACAATGAGTATCATTTTGCAATCAGGTGATGTCAACATGAAAGTTGGAAGACCTATTCAGGTTGCCAGCTGATAGATCATTAAAAATAATTTTTGCTGACTCTTCACTATATGATTTTTCTAACATAATGCAAAAGGAGGTTATGGCAATGATGGTGCTGTAACATTTATATACATAGTATCAATAGATTTAGTGTTTATGCCCATAAAACTTAAAGAATGTATTATAAATAATGTTGAACCATTCCTTATTTAAACAAAGTAAACTTTGTCAACGAATGCATAGGTGGATTATAACAAAACACAGTCTCATCTATTATTATCAAAAATTATAATATAACAATGATGCATTGGCCAATTGTATACTAATTATAATTATAATGATAATCAATCAAGAGCAAAATTTTTAAATGTTAGGGGCTTATAGTCATAAAAATTAACATCTTTAAGGATTATACTTAAACTCCTACATGCTTGAGTAATCAATTATATTTTTAAGTGATATGCTGTATTATATTTGCATAAAATCAGGTGGGGGAATTTAAATGGAAAAAGGAAGAAAAAGCAGAATGTAAATATTCTATCTGGTAGTCATGTATGTGTGAAAATGAATGATAGGAGCTAAAAAAACCCTTTGGTATTTAGATTTAATTGACTCCATTTTAAAAAGTAATGTTAACCCTCTTGTTTGAAAAAGACAATATTTTCAATATGCTGGAAATTGCACTTTTCCATGTTTAAACTTATAAGGAAAATTTTTAGATAGAAACTAAAAATGCTCAAAGGATTATGTACTTTTAAAAATTATTTTATCAATAACACAAACAAAATATTTTAATCATACTTATCTGAGGAATGAAGGATAATCTGTGAGATAATATCACAGTAAAATATGGCAGTAAAGACGTAATGAAAAGGAACATATCAAGCTGAGAATATAAGGCAAAAGAGAGCAAGTGTTTTGAGTAGGGTACTTTAAATATCACAATATGCTGTCCATTTCCATTCTAAAATGTGACACAATATGGCACAGTTAGTTTTTGATGCAAATGTTGGAGCTACTAAGTTGTAATTTTATTACCTGCAGTCATATATTTAGCCATGTCTAATAGGCATATTTTCCTAATTTTTTCTCCATTGTAGCTTATATTGGTAAATGTCAGTAAGATCTAGATTTCAACATATATGTTGTATATGTAGAACATGAATGCTAAAGTTGTCTTCTGAACATACATTGTGTATCATTCAGGGTAATACACTGCAGGAATTCTTCTGTGTCATTGTAGGTTGGAGTTGATGCATGAACTGTGTTAGACAGGAAGACAGAATTGTTTTCAATGTAATCCTCAGGGAGTCCTTCAGAAAAGGGAAAACAATGATTTTGAAGGTTCATTTCAGTTCCAGCTGGCAGAGATCTTAAAGGTTATTCCATTTTACCCATACTACATAGTGATTTAAATGTCTCCATGTGCAACATATGAGAGGAATGTGTATTTAGAAACATTGGAATTTTAAAAATGTGTTTATAATGGCAAGAAGTGAAAAGCAGGAAACTATATGCTAAATACCACTTTATTTGGCCGCATTGCATTAATATTATTGTTTTACAAATATTTAATCTATTTCCATTAAAAGATTGAACTCCAAGCCTGAGATATTTAGCCCTATCTTAACTGGCAGCTGAAGACCTACCTGGACATCTTCTATTGTTTCTATTTTCTACCAAATTAAATATTTATTATATGGGAGCACTATTCTAAAGTCTAGATTCATTTGGTCAGAATAGGTTTGGAGGTGAATAAAGAGATATTGAAAAGATGGGTAATTCACTTAAAAATAAGCAATCTACTGAAGAAATCAAGTGTCATAAGTGGCTTTATTCAAGAAATAGTTCTTTAAGATTGATACAGCTTCAGGATAGCATTATATAATTTTACACTTACTTTTTTTAAAAATGTTCAAATGTTAAATCACCATAAATAGTAAGTGTACAAATAGCCTTCACTTTCTTTTTCCTTTTTTTTTTTTTTTTTTTTTGAACAAGAAGCCTTCACTTTCTTTTTCCTTTTTTTTTTTTGTTTTTTTAATTTGGTCAAACAATATTTTGGCTATTCACTAGCAGAAGACATATGAATGTTCCCTTGGCAGAGACAGCTTCATGGGCATGCAACGAATGAGATTTCATAGGGTCTCATACTTGGTTTAATGCTCTGTTGCCATCACTTAGAAATGCATAATAATTTATAAACAAGCAGTCTCACATATTTATTTTACACTGGGCCTTGCAAATTAAGTTCCGGGTCTTGACTGATGAATTTGGTTGAAAATAGACAAATGTATTTTAAAATAAACAAAAAAGCTCTTTGTTATATATAAAACAGGTCTTGGTTATAATGCAGATAAAAATATGGCATTGCTTAATACTTAAACAGAAAAATAATTCAATTGGAATATTTTGTCTGCAAAAAAATTTCATAGGCAATATTGTGATGAAATGTGTTAGTACAAGAATTAAGCACTGGATGTGTGGGGAGCTTGGGGAGGTGACTGATGAGGCACAACTAACCTTCTCAGGAGTTTCACTGAAGAAGAATATTATCAAAACAATTATAAATGCCTGTGATGAGAAAACTGGCTTAAATGCAGAATATCTACAATCTAGCTTGCCTTATGATTCAGTGGTACGTATACTTTCGTGCGTACAACAGTATTCTTGGTAGCTTTTTAAAATTTAAGTACCCTGATTTATTGGATCAAGTATAAAGCCATAGCAAACATTTTTAACAAACACGTCCAGGTGGTTCTGAATGAGTTTCATCCATGAATCATACTTGGAAAAATACTGATCTAACTATCATAGTATTCAATTGGTTTGAAGATAAAAATTAATTTTCTACCCATTAAACAACACTGTCACTAATTTTTTTGGTTTGTTTATTTGTTTTGTTTTGTTCTATTCAAGGCTTGGTTGCAATAGGTACACAATAAATGTTTTTTAAGAAATCAACATTTTTATTTGGGAGTTATACATTGGGTTTTACATAAAGTTTTCCTTCAATGAGAGGAGAACTCAAAAATCTTCAGTAAAAGAGCTAGATAGATAATGTAATGGGATAGCTATAGTTACATCTAACAAAAAACATCTGGAGAACTTAATACTTGTCTTTGATTAAATTAGCCCCCGAGTTTCCAAAAAACATCTTTTAAGACAAGTAATATTTGGAGTAAAATAAGAAAATGGGTAGATCATAGTGGGAACAAAACTAAGTCATACTGATAAGCAATTTTTTCCATTGTCTATAAACAAGGCTGGATTAATTTAATATGCAATGATGTTATTAAAAAAGTGTGTTTAATACTTTGCATTTTTGAAGAAAGCAGCATTACTCAGATTAACATCAAGATTTATTTGGCTTTTCATATAAGTGACTAACACAGTTTTATTTTGCAATCAAGTGAAATTGCTATAGAACCAGAAAATATTCTCATGTGTGTGTCTTTTTCCTTCCTCAGCATCTAATTATAACCAACTGGATTATTTTAAGTATCATTCAACATTTGAAATGAAAAATCTGCTTTTTAATGGAGAATTTGCATTCATCATAAAGATAAAACAAAAAAAGTCTTTGGCAGAAGTTTTCTCCACAGAGGCAGACTATTTTTGTCCTGTACATCTAGCAAGTTGTAAAAATACAAATTCCAGAAATTATATCTCAAGAATTTAAAAGACAAAAAGAGCATATATGTAGGAACCTGTGTTTAGTTCTTTCTATTATTGTTAGATTATAAAACTTTCAGGGTGACATTATTATAATTCCTTTTAATAGTCAATCATTTGTAAAGGTTTAATTCATAAGGAAGTTTAGAAGACAGTAAACAAGACAGTTTAATTCATAAGGAAGTTTAGAAGACAGTAAACAAATATAAGCAATGAAATGAGACCAACATTGTTCTTTATTTTCTTATTTGGGGAAAATAAATATGTGCTTAAAGGAGGTTATAACATATAATAGGTAGATCCTCTGATCATGAAGTGAGGGGAAGAGAATATTTGATTAGTATTTTTAAAGTTGATGTCAATATTACTAACGATATTGTTTCCTAAACACATAAGATACCGTGTTGATGATACAATGGAACAGAGAGTTTACGTTGAATTACGTTAGTCAGAACTTGAGAATAGTTTGTTGTTTCAGTAACAGTAACACTTTACACTGTGTGTAAGAAAATGTCGTATCTATAACAAGGTGATAATCTGCAGAAAACACAAATATTGTAAGGAAAAATTGTGAGCAGATACAACTGACAGCAAATTGAATGTAAATGAAAAATTATTGGATAGTTTACTACCCTGATTAAAAATAGAATCAAACCAAGCTTATATGTGATTTTATGTTGTGATTCTAGTTGTATGTCAAATGATGACATCAAAAACACTACTTCCCTAGTAAAATTAGTAATTTCTGCTCCATAATTACAACTCAGAAATTTATATGCAGTGTTATTACTATCATAAAATATAAAATAAACACAAATAAAGTGACTAATTCATTCTACAGAAATAAAAAATTTTAACCACGCATGCCCTGTTAAACATTTAACTCTGATTCTTAGAGCTAAAGTAATTTCAATTCTTCCTTCACTATATGTCACATCTCCACCTACAAGAAAAGAAAATAATATGAGAACTCAAATGAAAAACTGTCTTAAATTTGTTAACACCAAGTAGTTCATTGACACATCAGTATAGTCTTGATTGTATTTATGCTCATTCTCCATAGCAGACAGGTGACTATCTTCTAGAGGGACAAAGCAACAATGTTATTCTCTCTATTATTACTATTGTTATTACTCTTAATATTATTATTATTAACTAAACTCCAGACATTTTTTGGATGTCACCAGTTTTGTCATTATTGTCCTTCTTTCTGTTTCATGATCCAATCCAAGGTAACACTAGGATGTTTTAAATTGTGTAAATTTTGAAAATTATGTCTGATCTCTACTACACATTTCTCTCACTTTGCTTAGCCAATTGTTTTTTTCCTGGGTCCAACTATAGTAACTATTTCAAAGTGACATCCTTCCAGTAAATCATCAACTCTTTGATAGAGCTCAGCAAATTGTCAACAATCTATGTTTCCATAGACTCTATTTTCACCTCAGAACCGTGTTTTCTGTATGAACCTTCTCTGTAAATTCCACATCTCTTTCTTGGAAATGTCCTTTCTTTTTTTACAGTTTCAAATTTTACACTTATATTTATCTGCAAATCTGTATCAGCAAACTTCAATCTCAAAACTGAATTCTAGGTGCATGTCGCCAACATTTTGTCTGGAAATTTCATATTACACATTCCATCAATAGTTAAGGAAACTTAATTTTTTTCTTCTTAACATTAATCTCTGATTTCCACTAATGGATCAATTTCTCCAAACTCAGACTTAAAAACTTAAAACACCTCTGATTTTAGCCTTTTATCTCTCATATTCACCAATCTCAAAATCTCATCAAGTATTTCTTAAAACATCTTTCTTTCAGTTCTTTACATTTCTATTGACCCCACTAACTCATGACTTTGCATGTTATTCCCAGATAGAAATAAAACCTAATCTTTCTGCATCAAAGCATTCTTCAACAATTCATCTACAGACAAGAATACATTTTACAAATCTTATTTTTCCAGGTTATTCCTCTAATCAAAATATTGAGGGATTGCCCCTTATTCATAGGACAAAAATCTAAACTTTCAATACTGCCACTTAACTGCCGTCCCCTTTCCAGAGTCTGATTTCAATTTACTGTGCCAGTACTCCCTAGCTGCTTTCGTTATTCTCCTCCAGCTAGCATATTCACATATGGAGCATCCAGATCTATTCCTTCGAGAGACTGTCTTCTGGAATGGAGGGTGGGGGGTGAGAATCTCAGTGAACCTG
This sequence comes from Balaenoptera musculus, assembly GCF_009873245.2. Taxonomy (NCBI): domain Eukaryota; kingdom Metazoa; phylum Chordata; class Mammalia; order Artiodactyla; family Balaenopteridae; genus Balaenoptera; species Balaenoptera musculus. The sequence goes on from NC_045796.1 coordinate 24,115,053, forward strand.
CTCTCCCCAAAAAGCAATGAAAATACTGACAAAATAGTAAAAGCCAACAATTTCAGAACTCTGGAAATTAACCAAATTTCACAGAATAAATGAATAAATGAAAAGCATCTACTCAAGATATTCTACTGAACCACAGTAAGAACAGCAGGGACTGCAGCACTTTAACTTGGGGCTACTCCCCTCCTTTCTCACTTCCCAAATCAGTGGCATAGTGGGAATGAAAGCCAGCAGATTTATAGCCAACAGAGATGACTAATCTCTTTTGGGGAGCTCTGTTGAAAACCTCATCCCAGAGTACAACCTATAGTTTGACAAAATAAAAAGCTTTAGGAAAACCTCTATTCTCAGAGCTTTGAAGCAATTTGGTTTAACTTGGAGCTTAGCTCTGAAAAACAAAAACAAAAGTATCAACAAAAAAAGCACCTATTCCCAAGAATTACTGAAGACAACGGCATTTTGCTCTAACAACATCACCTAAGACTGTGAGTACAGTTGGGGCAGACAAGAGCCTGGGCAAAAATTTAAAAGAAACCACTAAATTGTTTATCTTCTCCATGGTTTTTCCTTTTGTGGGATAGCATATGAATAGAATCATATACTATGCAGCTTTTCAGACTGGCTTCTTTCATTTAGACTTTTTATCACTGGAGAGTGTTCCATGGTATGTCATGTCACAGTTTGTTGTAATTCAACTATTGAAGATTGTCTTGCATGCTTCCAGTTTGGCAATTATGAATATAGCTGCTATAAACACCCACACATAGGTTTTTGTGTGGACATACATTTTCAGATAATTTGGGTAGATATCTTGGAGAGTAATTGTTATGGTAAGACTATGTTTAGCTTTGTAAGAAATGCCTAACTGTTTTCAAAACAGCTGTGCCCATATGGTCACCTTGTATTTTATAAAGGAGGCAAGAATATACAATAGCAAAAAGACAGCCTCTTCAATAAGTGGTGCTGGGAAAACTAGACAGCTAGATGTAAAAGAATGAAATTAGAACATTCCCTAACACCATACACAAAAATAAACTCAAAATGGATTAAAGACCTAACTGTAAGGCCAGACACTATAAAACTCTTAGAGGAAAAAATAGGCAGAATGCTCTATGACATAAATCACAGCAAGATCCTTTTTGACCCACCTCCTAGAGAAATGGAAATAGAAACAAAAACAAATGGGACCTAATGAAACTTCAAAGCTTTTGCACAGCAAAGGAAACCATAAACAAGATGAAAAGACAACCCTCAGAATGGGAGAAAATATTTACAGACGAAGCAACTGACAAAGGATTAATCTCCAAAATTTACAAGCAGCTCATACAGCTCAATATCAAAAAACGAACAACCTAATCCAAAAATGGGCAGAAGACCTAAATAGACATTTCTCCAAAGAAGATATACAGATCACCAACACATGAAAGGATGCTCAACATCACTAATCATTAGAGAAATGCAAATCAAAACTACAATGAGGTATCACCTCACACCGGTCAGAATGGCCATCATCAAAAAATCTACAAACATTAAATGCTGGATTGGGTGTGGAGAAAAGGGAACCCTCTTGCACTGTTGGTGGGAATGTAAATTGATATAGCCACTATGGAGAACAGTATGGAGGTTTCTTAAAAAACTAAAAATAGAACTACCATATGACCCAGCAATCCCACTACTGGGCATATACCCTGAGAAAACCATAATTCAGAAAGAGTCATGTACCACAATGTTCATTGCAGCTCTGATTTACAATAACCAGAACATGGAAGCAATCTAAGTGTCCATCAACAGATGAATAGATAAAGAAGATGTGGCAATATATACAATGAAATATTACTCAGCCATAAAAAGGAACGAAATTGAGTTGTTTGTAGTGAGGTGGATGGACCTAGAGGTCTGTCATACAGAGTGAAGTAAGTCAGAAAGAGAAAAACAAATACTGTATGGTTACACATATATATGGAATTTTAAAAAAGAAAAAAATGTTCTGAAGAACCTAGGGGCAGCACAGGAATAAAGACGCAGATGTAGAGAATGGACTTGAGGACATGGGGAGGGGGAAGGGTAAACTGAGATGAAGTGAGAGATTAGCAGTGACATATATATACTACCAAATGTAAAATCGATAGCTAGTGGGAAGCAGCCACATAGCACAGGGAGATCAGCTCAGTGCTTTGTGACCACCTAGAGGGATGGGATAGGGAGGGTGAGAGGGATACGCAAGAGGGAAGAGATATGGGGATACATGTATACATATAGCTGATTCACTTTGTTATAAAGCAGAAACTAAAACACCATTGTAGAGCAATTATATTTCAATAAAGATGTTAAAAAAAAAAAAACAAACCAGCTGTGCCATTTTGTACCCCACCAACAGTGAATGAGAGCTCCTGTCACTACATATCCTTACTAGTAATTGGTTTTGTCGTTTTTTGTTTTTTGTTTTTTAATTTCAGCCATTCTAATAGGTGTGTAATGGTATCTTATTGTTGTTATTTGCACTTCCCTAATGCCAAATGAGGTTTAGAATCTCTTCATGTCTATCAGATCATTTGCCCATTTTTAACTAGGTTGTGTCTTAGACAGAATAAAAACCCCTTCTACTCCCAATATGTGGACATCTAAATCCTTGAATCTTTTAGAATTAATTTGTCAATACCAATAAGCTATTGATTTTGGGAGTATTGAGGTTGTTACCTATAAACTTGCAATAGTTGCTCATTAGTTCCAGGAGGTCTTATGTAGATTCTTTGGTGTTGTCTATATAAATAATCATGTCATTTGTGTAAAAAGACTATTTTATTTTTTCCTTTCTAATCAGTGTACATTTTATTTTTTTTTCTTATTGCACAAGCTACAACTTCTAGTATGATACTGAATTGGAGTGGTGAGAGAGGACATCCTTGCTTTGTTCCTGATCTTAAGAGAATAAGTGTCTAATCTCTCACCATTAAGTACAATAAATTGTAAATGTTCATTATTAAGTCGAGGAAGTTCCACTCTATTACTAGTTTGCTGAGAATTTTTATCCTGAATGTCTGTTGGATTTTGTCAAATGCTTTTTGTGAGTCAGTTAAACTGATCATATGATATTTCTTTAGCATGTACATATGGTTTATTAAATTTGATGATTTTTAAAATTTTGAGCCAGACTTGTATAGTTGAATTAAATCTCACTTGGTCATGTAATAAGTCATAGAATAAATGCCATAAATATGAGTCGGTCTGATCATCCCTCTTTCATTTCTGATATTGATCATTTTTGTCTTCTCTCTTTTTTTCTTTATTAACCTGGCTAGATATTTCCTAATTTTATTGATTTTTCCAAATAACCAGCTTTTGGTTTTGTTGTTTTGTGTGTTGTTTTCTAATTTGTTGATCTCAGTTCTAATTTTTATTATTCCCTTTCTTCTGCTTGTTGTAGGCTTCATCTGTTTTTTCTCTACGTTCCTAAAGTGGAAGCTTAAGTTATTAATTTTAGATCTTTCTTCTTTTCTAATATATGCATTTAATACTATAAATTTCCCTCTAAGCATTGCTTTTGATGCATCCCACAATTTTTGATAGCATGTATTTTCATTTTTATTTAGATCAAATTATTTTTTATTTCTCTTGGGATTACTTTTTGACCCATCTGCTACTTATAAGTATATTTTTTATTTCCAAATATTAAAAGAAATTTTCAGTTATCTATATGTTATTGATATCTACTTTAATTCCACTGTGATATGAGAATATACTTCGTGAGATTTCTTTTTTTTTTTAATTTATTAAGGTGTATTTTATGGCCCAGAATATTGTTTACATTGATGAATGTTTCAAGTGAAGTGGAGAAGAATGTATATTATGCTCTTGTTGGATGGAGTATTCCATAAATATCAATTAGATAAAGTTGATTGATTTGTGCAGTTCAGTTCATCTACCTCCTCATTGATTTCCTGCCTGCTTGATCTATCAATTACTGACCGAGGGGTGTTGACGTCTCCAATTATTATTGTAGATTTGTTTATTTCTCCTTGCAGTGCAGTTCTGTCAGTTTTTGCCTCATGTATTTTGATGCTCTGTTGTTAGGTGCATACACATTATGGATTGTTATGTTTTTTAAGGAATAGATTTCTTTATCATCATGTAATGCCCCTCTTAATCAATGAGAATTTTTTTATTCTTGTCTGCTTTTTATGAAATTAATATAATTACTTCAGCTTTCTTTTCATTGATGTTATCCTTATGCCTTCCTTTAATTTTAACCTATCTGTACCTTTCTATTTGCAGTGGATTTTATATAGACAATGTATAACTTGGTCTTGTTCTTCTTAAGATGATCAACTAAATAAAACTATGTTTACAGAATTAAAGTATGGCAACTATGTTTCATCAAATGGAGAATTTCAAAAATTTATTGAAAAATAATAATAATAAAAATAATGATTTTTATTGTGGTAAAATTAAAGTATAAAATAGAGATTCTGGAAGTGAACAGTACAATAACTTAGATGAAAAATATTCTAGAGGTACTTAACAAATTTGAGCTGGCAGAAAAACAAAACTATGAAGTTGAACATAGAACAATGAAGATAATCTAGACTGAGGAACAGAGAGAACAAAGAGAGCAAAGAAAAATTAGCAGAGCTTAATAGATGTGAGGGACAACATCAAGCATGGCAACATATGAATAAAGAACCAGAAGAAGAGAACAGTGGTAAATCAGAAGAAAAAATATTTGAAGAAATAAGGAATGAAATGTTCCCAAATTTAATGACATTTAATCTAAATATACTAGAAGCTCAACAAAATCTAAATAGAATAACCTCAAAGAGACCCCTGCTAATTACATACTTCTTAGTAAATCTAATGAAACTCAAAGATGAAGAGAAAAGTTTAAAGGTATCAAGAGAAAAATGAGTCATCATATACAAGGATCCTGTATAAAATCAGCAACTAACTCATCTGAAATCATGGTGGCCAGGAGGCAGTAGGAAAGGAAAAGAAAGAAAAAGACTTTCAGCCAAGAATTCTATATCTTATAAAATTATCCTTCATGAATAACTGAGAAATTAAGACAACCCCAGCCAAGCAGGGACTGACAAAATGATTATACATATTTTTCATTTTATGTACTGTGTATGATAAAGTTTCTAATATATAATAGAATAATATTCATAAAAAAGAAACAATCTATGGATATTTTCTGTTACATGAATGAACTTCAAAAACATTTTAGTGAAAGAATCCAAAAAACCATATATTTTATGATTCAATTTATACAAATATCAAAAGAAAAACCCCACAAAGCTATAAAGATAGCAAGTACATTAGTAGTCACCCAGATGGAGGCAGGGAAGAGGAAGGATAAACAGCAAGTGTGCACAAACAGAATTTTGTTTTAGGGTGCTAAAATGTTCTAAAATAGATTTATTGTGATGGCTTCACATTTAAACAACAATGTATTTATTAAAATCATTGAATTGTATATTTGAAAAGAATGAATTATATGCTATGCAAAATATGGCTCAAAAAGTCATTTACATAAAACAAAGGGGAGGTAGGAATTGTGCTAGAAACTGCACATATAAAGAAGGATAAGACAGGATCCCCACCTTTATTAGCAAACAATGTAGTAAGTCTAGAGAGAGAGGGAGAGCCAGAAACCACTCCCCCCACCATCAAAAATTGAAAAGAGGAAAAAGATTCCATCAATGGATTCCAATGGATTTTTTTGTGAAAGAAAGTTGAGTATTGAGGTTGCAGATTGTCATGTTTGAGGAACTGGAAGTTCCTCTTATTTATCTTTTATAAAACTGTAGTATGATGTGGGCGGTCATGAGAAGTGAAAATCATCTGACAAGTTTGAAACAGAAAGACATCTTTTGTGTAGTGTGTAGAATCTATTATAACAGAAAAATACTGAAAACTTGCAGTAACGCATATAAGAAATGACAGTTGATTGAACTAAGATAATGGCAGGGACGACCTTAAACAGAAGTAGAAAATAAATAATATTTAAAAGATATACTTGCTACAATTTAGCATAGTGACTTGATAATTATCTAAGAGTAAATTTAAGACATTTTATCATGTTCAAATGTCTAAAGCAAGATGATTCTGGAAAAAACCTATATTTGCAATAGTGCTTAATTTTTAGATTATGACTCAAGGATAAAAGTTTATGTAAAAAGTGTAAATATGCTGTTATACTGTACTTTGCAGTTGAGACTATCATATCTTCTTCTAAATTACAACAGTGGTTGATATTGATTAAGAGTAGTGGGTATAAACCCACAGAAAATCTTCCACAGAAAAACTTGTACTCATCAACACTTAAATATAAGCTACATTAAGTTAGAGATTTTTGTCTATTTTGTTTAATTCTGTATCTCCAAAGCTGAGAACAATGCCTATATATTGTAGGTAAGATATATATTTTTGTTGAATAAATGGATCTGCGTAAGGAGTCAAGGGAAAAACCTCTTAAGCAGGAAATCACTGAAGGTATCAATGTTGAAGGAATTGTTTGAAATGAGATATCACAAATTGAAAATACATTCATGAAGAATTTGTAATAGAGTTAACCAGAAGGGGTCAGTACCATTCTACCTTGGACCCAAACATGATGAACTAAACCTATACAACTAGAAATATAAAATCCCTTCAAGAAGAAACAAAGAGGAATTTAAGTATCTAATCAGATGAAATATCCTCATATCACTCACAGAAACTCAGTGACTCCTATAACTGTAATACTAATGAAGGCAAATAATTTAGTAAGACTTGTGAAATAATACATATGTCCTATGCGTAATGCACTTGAGGAGCAATCCTGTCATTGCCTGAAGGCAACCAACTCATTTGGAATTGCAGGAGAGTGTGTGTGAAGATTTTCTGCCAATGTTTATCAACAGGTTTTATCATCACAATTCTCATGATGATTTGTTGAGACTTCCTATGGCTAATTAACTATTGTAAATTCTCTCTACCATTATCTGACATAATCCAGCAACAATCTATAACGTTGTTTTACAGATGAGGAAACTGAGAATTCAGAGACATTATGCAGAATAATATAAGTTTCAGGATAGCAGTGATTCTTGTCTGTTTCATTCAGTGAGTATTGAGTATTCCCAATACTCAACTGAGGTGCCTGTTATAGGCTGAATTGTGCCCCACCCACTTCCACATTTACACATTGAAGCCCTAACCCCCAGTACATCGGAATGTGACTGTATTTGGAGATAGGGCCTTTAAAAAAGGTGATGGGATAAAAATGAGGTCATTAGTGTGGCCCCTAGTCCAATCTGACTAGTGTCTTTTTAAGAAGAGGAAATTTGGACACACAGAGAGGCACCACTGGTGCTCCTGCATAGAGGAAGACATGAGAATGCCTGCATACAGAGGAAAGATCATATGAGGACACAGCAGGAGGTGACTATCTACAAGCTAAAGAGAGAATCCTCAGAAGAAATCAACACTGCTGACACCTTGCTCTTGGACTTCTAGCTTCCAGAACGGTGAGAAATAAATTTCTCTTGTTTAAGCCACCTAGTATGTGGTACTTCGTTACAGCAGCCCTAACAAAATAATATAGTGCCCAAAAATATCTGTTGTATAAATTAAATATTTTCTCAAATTCATAAAATCTAGCATGTCTATAATCAGTCTGCAGATTCTAAACTGTTATACTTACCACTAGAATCTTCTGGCTTGTAGGAGCTAATCTTTTATGTTATTGCAGAAGCCAGATTCTTTAAGGGAATTCTAAATTAGGCACCTTCAAACTCAAATTTCCTTTGCCATAGGGATTTTTCTACAATTTATAAAAGGTTCATATTGTTTGTAGTGTAGATGTTTGAAACTACCTTTTCATGTTGCTAAGAACTTTATCATAGACCCAATTGCAAGACATATGTTCAAGCAAATATAGCATTTAATCTTCAGGATTCCCAAGAACTAAAGAATGTTCCCTCAAACCAAGAAATCAGCAGGCAAAATGTAGATAAAATTAAACTAAATGCTGATCCACAGATCCATAGAAACTTAAAGATAAATTATGTATTTGTATATTACATATATATATATATTTCTATACAGCATGAACACAATTACAAGGTTGGGACACTTTCTTAACCACAAAAATAGACGTATTTTAAAATTTTCAAGGCAGTAAAGTGTTAGAGTCATTCTAATTTCTTTTACTGAATTTATCTCTCAAAGAGGAAAAGATTTGGTGGGCCAGATCTTAAACCTGACTCTACAGAGATGTTGTGGTTTAATAGTAGATCAACTCCATCTGAGCACAGAATTACCTGTAATCAGTGGGAGCATAGAGTGTGATTGAATCACTCAACTAAAGAATGCCAGGAAGAAAATAAATTTATAGGAGCAGAGACAGGTGTAGTAGAGCAAGCTACACAGTAGGTCTCAAAGGCAGAAACAATCAAAATAAATGAAATAAAATACACAGTAGTATTGCCTGAATTTATTCCTGAAGTAGCAGATTTTATTTTTTTTCTACATGAAGAATTAAAGCTCAACTCATATATTCTTTAGGAGAAGGCTGCAGGATATGGTCAATATTTATTCCCAGTTGTGAATGCAATCACACTTTTGATTCTGCATTCAGTTCACCTCATGGATTTCCTACAGGGAAAGCATTTAATAATAATTGTGTAGGTCTTTGCAAACATGAGTAGCTTCTTAAATGTGACCACTGGATAGTACTTAAGTTAGATAACAAGTATCTCTTCCTAAAAATTGTATTCTGTTGCTTTAGGGGATTATAATGCAATATATTCAGGAAGTTTATGACCAATAAAATGTGTCACTGATCAAAGACTCTGTGTGTGTGTGTGTGTGTGTGTGTGTGTGTGTGTGTGTGTGTGTGTGTGTGTGTCTCCTTCTTAGCCTCTGTTAGCAGCTTACCTGTTCTGATGAACTGGAGCAGCCTTGTGACTTCTATAAATAGCTTGCCAAAACCTCAGATTCTATTATTAGCAATTAGATAGATAACAGCTAATCAGTATTCACTATTCTAATTGCACTGCATCTGGTTTCTTCAAAGCCCCCTGCAATTTTGTCTTTTAAGAGTGTAAAACGGGAAGCACAAAATCTACACTCTTATTTTGTACAATTTTGTCAAAATTATGATTTAATAGCAATAGAATCTTCAACAGCTAGGTAATTTCCCCCTATTTTTATCCCAAAGTCACATCAAGTGAACCTGAGTCCATGATGAATGTCTACATTAAAGATATCATTGCTAATGGTATTCCATATCATTTGTCTTTGGTTCCGTGGGACCAAATTACAATCACCACATGACTGTAGCTTATCTTGTGATTAATGATGGTTTTACTAAGTCACTGACAGTGAAGCTTCTGGGAGGAAAGTGGTAATATGGTTTGAAATTTTACATTGCACATTTAAAAAATCATTACCTGATTTCAAAGAGATGGTTAATTTGTACGTGATAGGGGGTAAAAACTAGTTCTTTTAGCCGCTAGAGAAAAGAATTTCTCAAGACAATTATTCCAATTTTTAAAGGTCATAAGTGAGATGCTATAAATAACAAGATGTACCTAAAGGAGACTCAAACATCTCTCAGAAGAGATGCTGAGGTTTTTTTTTTCAGATGAATAAAATTTTAATTCACAAAAAGTACAAAGACTCAGATTCACACCAATAGCAAATAAGATTGGGTAATATGTTAAAGAGTATTCTATATGATATATTGTAGGTGCAGAAAATTGCTCTGCACCATTTCCTTGAGAGTCATTGGTGCACATCTAAGTCATTAGTGAAGGAATATTATCAGCATTCATTGGACTTTCGATGTTTTCTTCTAAATTACTTCAGCCTCGAAGCTAATATGAACTTACATTATTACTACGGGACTAATTGGCATTAGTTCACTATAAGCAAAGAGATTTTTAAATTCATTTTGCTTCAGGAAATAGATGGGCAATATCAGAGAAATTTGTTTTGATTGCAACTTTATCTCTCTTTCTACATGAAATTTTAAACGTTTTTTGCAATAGTAGCCTCAGTTAAGTTCCATGGTAATAGACAATTTGCAGCTCAAATGCCCATAAAATAACCTTAAAACTCTGAAAATAAGTCATAAATGGCTTTGTCCTCTTATAGTTTGGTATAAATAGAACAGAAGAATCAACCTCCATTTCTAGTCCTTCTATGAGTCAATTGACTGTATCTTCTCTGATTGAAATGGTCAAAATATGTCCATCTCTCAAAAGCCCATAATCATCCAAGTGAGTGCAACACTAACAATGCCAGCTTAGATTGTTATTTTATTTCTGTGCTTCTCATGCCATGTTAGCTACAGAAAAATACTTTTCTCTAGTAGTGTGTTGATTCTTTACATGTTCTTGGGCTGAAATATTTCATCTAATGTTTGATATGATATTGTCTGAAAGAATAAAAGCACCCAAGAATTGAAATTTTCTTGACATTATTGTTCTATACTTAAAAAGAGTATATGACGGTGGCATCTGTTTTTAGTGAGACTCATCAAAATGTTGGGTGCCACATTGTTAAATCTGGGCAAGTGATCAATCCTACTTGTGCTCACTCTGCTGTTTAGAAGACTAATTATTGTAGCAATTTTAGATGATTTTAATGTTCTAAGAGCACTTAATGAAGACTGTTAAACATTTATTAGAAGCATATTTGCCTCTATGAACCTCTAAAACAAGAACAGTACTGCATGCTAACCATTTATTTCTTAGTGATGTTGTTGGTGGTGCTTATAAAGCTATTTAATATTCTTGATAATATAATCATTTAATGTGTTATTTCAAATAAAAAAGAAGATGGAATTAACGATGTAGTCTGCATGAGTGATGACAATCAACTCTTATGCTATAGTTTTTTTTTTTTTCAAAAGGCCAAGTTAAAGAGACATTTGAGGCTATTACCCAAAAGAGTAACGGTAATAAAAAAAGAAAAGAAAAGAAAATTTATTTATTAAAGAACAGTCACTGGCATGATTGCATGATGAGCTCTGTGGACCCACTTCCCAGTGGAATAAGTGAAAACACAACCATTAAAATCTCTGGAAATGGTGCTAAAGGCTATAGCCAGTAAAGAAGTATTTATTTTTAAAAATCTACTAAAGTTCCATAATAGCAGTGAGAGGCTATAGTATTTGAACAAAGACTGCTCCCTCCTTCCCCTTTCCCAGCTCAACAAGATGGAAACTCTACTAGAGATTAGTAGCAGCCAATAACTCAAGACTGCCTCTACTCTCACCTCCCAGTTGGAGGTCTACTTTCCCTGGAGGGTCAGGATGTCAGTCTTTCTCATGCTGCCCTACAAATAACTGAGTCTAATTTCTAGGGAAGAGGTGGGGGGGAGGGCTCCATTTTTTGCCTAGCACCCACTGCTGTAGAGGAAAAAGAAAATCATAGAAGAGATAGCTCTTGGTCTCTTCCAAAAATAACAAACTACTTTTGCAATAAGGTGTGGAGAAATTGAAGCCTAAATACGCTATCAAAAAGAGTAGAGGATGTGGTGAAAGGAAATTGGAAAGAGACTCATAAATTCATTAAAGATATAGGCTAAATTTGGCTGGCTCATTTGCCAGAGAGAACCTGGGAAAGAGAAACAGCTTGGAGGAGACTTCCTGGAGTCAGAACAAATCTCAAATACTGACCTCTGTAACCATTCTTTCAAAGGAACCTGAATTTGATTGGAAGAGTCCGTAAAACAATCTGTGACCCAGATCACTGTTGAAAATGATAAAGCAGTCAGCTCACAATTAATGGATCTCAACAGTGGAGGATCTCAGTGGATCTCAACAGCAATTAATGGATCTCAACGCTGTTCAAAGAGAGAGACAGTTAAAGAAAGCCCTGCAAAAACAATTGTTATTCCCAAATTGACTCAGGGTGCCCCTTAGTTGCAACATCAAAGGCTTAATAAAGATGGAATGAAATAGACTTAACTAAAATAATCCAGCCAGACCCTAAATCAATAAACAAGCAAATAAAAATAGTAAGCCTGGAGCAAGGGGGCAGTACCAGAGTTGCTACAATATAGTATCTAAAATATCCAGTTTCCAACATTTCTGGGACATCCAAAGAAATAAGAAAGTGTGACTCATACACCAGAAAAAAAATCAACATGCAACAGAAACTGTTTGTGAGAGTATCCCAATTTAGCATTTAACAGAAAAAAAAAGACTTCAAAGTAGACATTATAAACATATTCAAAGAAATAAAGGAAAACATGATTAAATAAGAAAAGTATTCTGACAATAACAAGATAGAAATTATTTATTAAAAAAGAACCAAATGTAAATTCTACAATTGAAAAGTGCAATAACTGAGATGAAAAATGCACCAGAAGGGCTCAAAAGTAGATCTGTGGGCTTGAATTAGTGAACTTGAAAATAGATCAATAGGAATCATACAAGCTGAAGAAGAGGAGAAAAAAGAAAAAGAAACAAAATTTCAGAGAAATGTGAATACCACTAAGCATACCAGCATATGAGTAATGGGAATATCAGAGGTAGAGGAGCGAGAAAGAAACAGAAAAAAATAAAGAAATATTGGCTGAAAACTTCCAAACTTTGTTGTAGAACAACACTCTACAAATCCAGGAAGCTCAATAGACTCCAAGAAAGATAAATGCAAGGAGATATACAAACAGACACATCATAATTAAAATATCAAAAGCCAAAGAGCAAGGCAGTAAAATCTTGAAAACAGTAAAAGAAAAATGACTCATCACTTACAAGGGAACCTCAATAAAATTAACTGACTCCTCATCAGAAAGAATGAAGGCTAGAAAGCAGTGGGTTAACATATTCAAAGTGCTCAAAGAAAAACAACAACAAAAATCAAGATTTGTTACTAGCTGAAAAGAAATACCAAAGGAAATTCTTCAGGCTGAAAGCATTACAGGTGTTACAGATAGCACCAGTAATAGTAACTAAGTAATTAGAAAAGACAGTATAAGTGCACATTTTCCCCCTTTCTTAATTGATATAAAAAAGCAATTGAATAAAACAATGTGTATATAATGTTTTGTTGAGCCTGTATCATGTAGAAATGGAATATATTTGCCAATAACAGTGCAAAAATGGTGGTTGGGAGCAAATATTGAGCTAAGAAAATGACTCCATGTGGTAACTTGAATCCACAGAACAAATGAAGAGAAACAGAAATGGTAAATCAAAAGGTTAATATAACAAAAGCTACATATAAAAAAGAACATTGATGGTCTTCCTCAAAAATTTTTGCTGATTATACATAATCATTGAATATATAATAAAACTGCTTAATTCTTGGCTTCATTTACAGTATAGATATTGCTTTGGTAACAATGTGGCTTAAATTAGCCCAAATTAGTGAAACTTTAAAACATTATTTATTCTCTTAAATACCGATTTATTCAAATATTATTTTATATATTAACTAAACAGATTTCTATTGTTATATTAGAATAACCACTCTAAGGTTTAAAAAAACCCTTTAAATTGCATTTGTGAAGATCCACAAACTAAGCAAGCCCTTACAACAAATGATTTTTACTTACAAAATATATAACATATAGACTAAGTATAGTGTGTGATTAGTTCACCTGTGCAAACCCTATGGCTCTTAGATGATTGACTCTGATTTGAAGCAATACCTTTCAGATATATGCCATATGCATTCATTGATCTTAACATTAAATTAATAATGGTAAGAATTCATCTTGCACATATGCAAAGTTCACGTCGTAATTGAGACAAGAGTGAGAAAGCCTGGGTGTTATCATAGAGTCATCTAGCTCATTTTTCTGCTCCTAAGCAGACCTATTAAAGCATCTCAAAATATGCAAAAGTGTAATATTTTAAACCACAACCAGGTTAAGAAAACTCCTTGAGAAACTTTTCCAAATATGTAACCATTATTAACATTAGAAACAAGTTTAACATGACCTAAATAAATCTATCATTAATGTATTTTTGGTTCATGTAGAAAAGGTTTCTTGATATTATGATGTATCTATTCATTACTTTTAAAAGCAATTTTTCAAAGAAAAATTTTCAAAAAAAATGTTACAGAATGGAAGGGCAGGATCTCTAGGTGTTGCTTTAATTGTAGATATTATAATTACTGATATATTTCCGTAGCCTGTCTCCCTGAAGTTCAAAGCAGAAAAAAAAATTGAAGGTAGAACACAATCCCGAGAAAGATTATACATCTTTCAATGTATCTTCCTAAATCAACCGAATTGTAATTAGAAGTTGAACTAGATCTTAAATATGGAGTATCTTATACATTTTGTAAGTATTTGACATGTATTTGATGAAGAGGAAGGTATCTCACTTCCACATTTTGAAAGCAATGAAGTAAAGGAGAAAATGAAGACTAATGGTGATTGAGTTAGAATTCATGCCGACCACCGTTTTCATAGGGAGTATGCACTGTGCCAGCTTTACATTGAAATGCCAAAATGTAACTCTAGTTCAATCAGAAGATTTCATTGTTCCAGACATTTTTCTTCCTTCACCTAAAAGCCATTTTTGAGAGCTGTCACTCACGAGAGTAAAAGGAAGCTTGTGTTACAAGAGAGAATCAATATGAGGTCACCCCTAAAGGAGGAACAGTTCAGATCTCTTCTCTCTGTATTCCCTTTCAACCTGCTCCTTTCTGTTTTTCCTCTCATTCTGACTTTGATATATCTTTCTATAACCTACTTGCTTTTCCTAAATGCTCAACTGAATAAACTGTATAAGGGTAGTGTGATATATTATGAAATCAAAAGGACACTCAAGCCAGTGCCTTCTGTCTGACAGGCTTTGCTTTTAAACCTTTCGAAGGAGACACTACTTGACAGTTGCCAGTGCCTTGAAAGAGGACTTTTCACAAGACAGAGTTGCCTACCACATTGTAACCATCTTTACTGCGTTATTTATGTTATTTATTTGTTTTAAAAAATCAAGCTCTTATCACACTCAAATCAGAGATTATGGATATTCACACATCTTCTCTAAAGCACAACATAGATGGATATCAAACTATATAGTGAGTAATAGATGCCAGGCATGTAACTGTACATACTGTATAATTCCATTTATATGAAATTGAAGAAAGAGGAAACTAACCTATTTGACAGAAAGCTTATCAGCAATTTTTTGGACTGGGTGTGGAGTAGAATTAACTGTAAAAAGGCACAAGGGTACATTTTGGGTGATGCCAATATTATATATGTTAATGTTGGAAATTGCATAGGGTCCAATTATTTGTCAGTATTCATTGAACTACAGTTAAGATTTTTTGTAGGTAAATTATACTTCAATAAGTTGCTTAAAGATAAATAAATTAGGAAACTCTCTTTTCCTATGCTAAGAAAAAACAACTGTATATAACAAGGAAATGAAATGATTTGTTTCTTGAAAGCCTGGGAGACTCACTGGGAAAAACATGGGCTTAGGCAACCACATTAGGGTAGTTGCTTTTCGCATTATTCAATTTTCTCTGATAGATTTATTTTCTCCTTTACAAATATTTTGTAAATTTTTATTCTTTAGACAGTCATCTATTTCCTTATGACTTCTTTTTTTTTTATTTTACAAATTGACAAAAAAGTGTCCTATTCTTTTAAAAGTCTTTTTCTCACCTATGAATATATTGCTCTTCTCATTTGTTTGTAAATGCCACAAGTGGAATTGTTGAAGGGTATAATATATGCTTCTTTAATCTCATAGGAAAAAGTCCAAATGTTTTTTGAATAGTCACACCATTTTACACTTTTTGCTGGCAACTTTTGACAGTTTCAGTTGTTTCACATCCTTGCTAAGTCTTTCTAACTTTATTTAGTCTAATAGGTATGTGGTATGCCTCATTTTGTTTTTACTTTATATATCTCCATTACATATGCATATTGGCCATTCATTTATCTTATTTTGTAAGCTGTTCATTATTTTGTCTATTTTTAAAATAAATGTTTTGTTTGCTGTCTTAGTATTGAGTTCTTAATGTTCTTTATATATATTTCAATACATTTGTTATGTATATATATATATTTGTTTTTAGTTTATTTGGGAATATGTTAGCCTGTAAAGGTCAGGTGCCTTCTTTCAGCATATAGAAATCCATTTCTCCTATAACCATTCGTTGAAAAGACTATCCTTTCTCCAGTGATTTATTTCAGCACCTGTTTTGAAAAATCAACTGACTATTATACTTGGGCATATTTCTGAATTTTCCACTCTGTCTCGTTGATCTATTTATCTATCCTCATGCAAATGCCACTGTATCGATTACTGAAACTTTATAGTAAATCTTGAAATCATGTGTTGAAATTTCTCTAACTTTTTACATCTTTTTCAAAATTGTATCAAAGTCCTTGTCCGTTAATCCTATTGTCTCTCACATTTCTAAGATTTCTCTTCTCCCATTTATTGGTCACATTTTCCTGCTTCTTTTACATGTCTAGTTAATTTTTGGTTGGATACTGAACCTACTGATTCTTACATTGTTTAGTATCTGGATTCAGTTCTCAACTTAATGAATGTTGTTATTTCGGTAGACAGTTAAGTTACTTAAGAATTAGCTTGGTCTTTTTGAAGCATGTTTTTAAGTTTTGTTATGATGAGCCTAGAATTGCCATGACTGTGAGACTATAACCCTGTAAAGTTTTTCCTTGTGGGTCCTTTACTGGAAGCCCTGGATGTTCAACAAGCTCTCTCCACTTTGGCTGCTGGTATCTCAACTATATCTCAGCGGTGTATTGACTCTAGCAAGTGCTCAGCTTATGCATCTCTAGTAGTTTCTTGCCCAGCCTGGTGTATCCTTTGGTATTTGGCAAAAGTAGCCAAATGGAGCTTGGGTATTTGACAAAAGTTAAAGAAAACCATATGCATATTTCTACAGCTTTTTCTCTGTATAGATTCTTAATCTTTTAGACACTAGCCCACAAATTCCATCTGTCACAACATTTTTAAACTCTGATCTTTGCCTCCTCAACTCAGTGAGATGACCATGCTTTGGTTGAGTTTACCCTTCACGTCTTAAGGTCCAGAAAGTTCCTCCAGGCAGAATGTCAGCCTTTTTCTTCCTCTCAGGAATTACAATCCTTCACTCTTTATGATTCAATGTGTGGAAATTTTTGCTTATTTATTGTTTTTGTTTGTTTTGTACTTGTCTACAGTGGGAGGACAAATATGGTACCTGTTACCTCATCATGGTCAGAAGGAGAAATCTCTCCAATTTATTTTCAAGGCTTGCAGGACACTGCCAAAGCCTAAAAACAGAGCACAAAAATAAAGCAGAGCTCAGTTTTATTTAAAATTTGGAGTGCAATGATCTGAAATAAATTAGTGTCAAATTGATCCCAGCAATATACTAAAAAATACTGCCCTAGACCAAATAACATTCGTTTCAGGGATTCTATAATGATTGAATGTTATAAAATCTTAGCATCACATCCATAGGTTAAAGAAGAAAATCCTTTTAGCTATCAGAGTAAGTCCCAATAAATCTTCAGCATGCAGTTATTAAAAATTAAAACTCTTAATATAATAAAGCATATCCATTTCAAATCAAAATTTAGTATCATAAAATAGTGAAGTAAATGTGAAATAATTTTCAATAAATCTATAAGGAATAGAAAAATGTCTGATGTCATCACTAATATTTAATGTTTACCTAGCACTATTTTGAGCACTTTGGTAAGTACAAGCCACAGAAACTCTTAGAAAATACTACAGGTTTTTTGGGTTTTTTTTTTTTTGCAAATTCATTCATATGACAGTGATAATGTAAATGAAAGCTACTAATGTCTAATATTTAAAATTCAAGGTAGTTCTAGGAACTAATAATTTTGGATTTTCCACTAAGCGGCATTTCATCAATACCATAGAAATATTTTCCTATGTATTTGCCAATTTATGAGTCTGTTCTTTCCTTTTGCCTATTAACTATTTGCCATCTCCCATTCAAGATCAAGAGGGTAAGAATGTTATTTTTTATTGTCAGAACTATAAGCAAGATAAAATTTCTGAAAGCCAAAAGGGAGGTTGCACTTAATTATGGGAATTGCATGTCAACCCTTAAGAAAGGACTATATAGTTTTCCAACAGTGATGGTACCAGTAGAGTTGGTCAATTTTTCCTTACATTAGAATGATGGGCAAGGAAGTCCCCATGATTAACACGTAGTACAAAGCTTCAGGCAATTCAATAAGGCAAGAAAAAGAAACAAGTTTTATTACTATAAATAATAACCATTGTCTTTAGGTTCTTTCTTCAAAGAAAATTGCAAAAGAATGATGAGACAATGGAAGGAAAGGAGGAAGGAAAGAAGGAAAGAAAGAAAGAGAAAAAAAAGAAGACTGTGAGTTATGAGTTTGTGAGGCGATCTGCTTAAAAGAACCAACAAAACAAAACAAAAACAGTGTACAAGTCTTAAATAATATTGAAAGCATGAAAAAAGTATAAGCCTAGTAGAAAACAGGCACTACATATATAATGGAAAAGATAATATTTTACTAAGAGAGATGAATGTAAAAATAGTATGAAGTATATAGTATTTGCAAAAGTTGTCTTGATTAAAGTTTTCAATTCTTTCAAAATTAATATATATTTTAAAGTTTTGAATGAAAATGCTAATGGAAATTTTTTTGTAAGTTCTTAAGAAAGAACAATCTGGAATGATTACAAAGAATAGAATGGAAAAAAACATTTTGAAATAAATTATTAATTAGATACAACTTTCCTTAGTAGATAACACAAGGTATTTTTAAAATACAGCAAATAAAACATCACTGGTGCTAGAATAGACAAAACTGTAAACAGAACAAAAGAGAAAAGATGATGTACTCAGTGTAATATATTAGAACAGATGGGAAATTATTTTTTAAATGAGGTCACTGCTACATGCTATATATCAAAATAAATTTCAGATAAATAATTTAAGGTAAAAAGCTAAATCATAAACCTACTAGAATGAAATTATGGAGTATGTTTGTATAATCTTATTATCGTAACAATAAAGGTGCACCATTAGAAAACATAGCACTAGTTTTGACAATGTGAAACTCTAAAATGTTTATATGCCAGAAAACACCATTAACTGTTTTAAAATGAAAATGAAAAAATAGGAAGTACATTTGTAACATATGCTGCAATTTAATTTTCATGCATAAGCAGTATTGCCAATCAATAAGAATTCAAACATTGAAATGAAAAATGTTCAAGTGAGAGAGTGGCATCAACATATATACACGACCAGATGTAAAATAGATAGCTAGTGGGAAGCAGCCGCATAGCACAGGGAGATCAGCTCGGTGCTTTGTGACCACCTAGAGGGGTGGGATAGGGAGGGTGGGAGGGAGACACAAGAGGGAGGAGATATGGGGATATATGTATATGTATAGCTGATTCACTTTGTTAAACAGCAGAAACTAACACACCATTGTAAAGCAATTATACTCCAATAAAGATGTTAGAAAAAAAAAATGGTCAAGAGACACACATTAGCAAATCATAAGTTAAAATGTATTTGGGTAATAATCATAGGAAACTTTTCAATGTTATCAGTCATCAAAAAATTCAGAAAGCATAATGATTCAGTGTCTGGGATTCAAAGATGAACAGTCATAAGTTTGAGTCCCAGGTTTGACATTTACTAGATATGTGACCCACTGAATTACTTTATCTCTTTGAACATCAGCTTCCTCAAATGTTTTTATGAGGAGTAAATGTTGTAACTCATTGTGGAACTCAATAAACTTCTTTATACACTACATGTTTTTACTTAATATTTATCTTGCATTAATATATTCAATTATATATTATTTTTGGAAACAGTGAGGTATCATTACCTATCAAACTGGCAAATATTTTATTGTAATGATAATGCATCATGTTATTATATAAATATCCAGGTGGAGTGGGTATGGGAATTCAGTATTCTCATATATTGAGAAGGATTTTCATTTCTAGACATTTGCCTTAAGAAATAATAAATTATGTCCACAAAAGTTTTTAGCTATAAGAAAATAAAAAGTATTACTATTTTGTTTACAGTGTTAGTTGCTAAATCTGACTCCATTATGTATTAAGAGTGTGATGTTGGAAAAGTTAGTATACCTTCTTATGTCACAAGTTCTTGATTTTCAGAGAAGGAGAGAATGATAATGCTTATTGTATAGAGATACTTTAGTCATTAAAATCACCATCAGAGATTTGTGAGGATTTGTAATCTGTTTTTATGTTGACCAATGATGAACAAAAGCAAATAAGGTAACATATTTCCTGAGTAAAAACAGCAATACAAGTTTAAAGATATATTCTCTAATCCTACGTATTTTGTTTGTTATATTCTGAGGTAAATTTCATAATCTCTCTGAGCTTCAGATTCCTCAGCTGTGTAATGTGGTTGAACTAACTGATTTATGGAGTTGGGAGACTGAAGATGATGTAGATAAAAGGCCTAGTTCATAACAGGCACAAAAGAGAGACTAGCTTTTGCTTTACACATTATCTACCTTAAGAAATAGAAACTTTAATAATACTCAAATCTCAATATTTAATTGTCTTTAAAAGTAAGGACAATGCCTAACTTGTAAGATTTTTGGCTTTTAATTTATTGTAAGCTGCATACATGAACTCAATATGTAATGAAGTTACAGTTTGGAAAAGAAACATTTCTTTCAAATTACAAAATATTAGTATAGAGGATCTCAGGAGTACCGATTGTTGATTTTCATGAATTTTCCTTTTCTGCTTGACTTTCCTTTTCATGGATAGCTGCCTATGTTATGAAAGATTGCTGTTTGTGTTTAGTATAGATTTGTTCTTGTTAATATTTTATTAGTTGCTATTTTTAGTTTTAATAAAAGACTACTTCTAACTCTTATCTTTTTAGGCTTGAAAGTTGAAATGCTTAGGAAATCTATTGGTTGTGCACATTTAAAAACCCTTTGTAAAATAAAGTGTTGGGGCTCAAGCTTCCAAGTGGCCACCAGCCTGGTGCACAGCATGTTGGCAGGATCCTACACACCTGTTTGGCTTGCTTGCATTCTCTCCCTCTATTTTTCTCTCTCTTGCCCTTGATGACCACCCCAACTGAATGGTGACATTTACTTTTTAACTTTTATTAAACAGAAAATAAACCCTACCTTAACACTAGCTCCTTCTATAATTTTGAAATGTGAGTTAAAGAGAACTAACTTTTGCATGATAGCTCCAAACACATTTTACTAAGATAAAATGCACTTAAAAATTCTATATGATAAATTATATTTGAGATGGCTCAATTTCTAAATTGTGAAATAGTCATATATATACGTTCCACTGGTAGTAATAACCTACAAATTACATAGCATTGACTAGGTGTCAGCAACTTGGTTAACCTTTTCTTGGTTAAGTGACATGTTCTTCATTTTCCTTAGTTGTTCAACTTCTGATAACAGGAATGGGTGTTACTAATGATTTTCGTACAACTGTTTCCCAAAGAGAGTCCCTTTTGGAACTTAATTTCAATGATAAGAGTAAGAGAGTGACCATTTAAAAAATAACAGAGGAAGTATTTTAAAATAGAAACTCAGGTTTTATTTTGTTAATTTTTTTTTTTTTTTAAACAGGGAAGCAGGGTGGTTTGCTTCATCACCTTTCAGCATCTCTTACTATAGAGGATGGCAATATCCCAAGACCTGGTGCTGAAGGTAGCAGCAGCTGGAACTCGTCTGCATCCTGGACTCACAAAGGTACATAGAGTGGCTGAGTTCAATAACCATTTATAAAGTTATGTTGTATTTATATTATTTTATTTTTCTCAAAAAATATCCCACGCCTCATATTTAGGCAGGGTAATACAGAATGCTAAAGAGTTAAGGAAATGAAATAAGAGGCAATTAAGTTATGTTTGTTAGAGAGAACACTGAAAGACAGTCTATTTTAGCTCTACAACTGGCATTTTCTATCCTGCAAAGTAGAATATGATTAGTTGCTACCAAATTTAGTGGGTGTTGCAAGCATTGCTAAAATTACATTAAAAAAAAATCCTTTGATCTCTTGAAAGCAGTGATCTGTATAAAAATAAGGTGATTTGGGTATTATATATGCAAAATTCATCACTGCAACAAAAATAGACAATTAGCTTATTTCAATATTTTGGCTTGCAGTGAAGTGAATTTGTTCTGGGTAAAAGAGAACATGATCAACTGTAATATTTGCAGTTTTAATAGCTTATATAAGTCTGTTTAATTATTAATAGTATGATTGACTCCTGAGGACAGAGTTTACTGCTCTTGAACTGGGTAAGCAAATAAAGACTCTTATAATGCGTTTACATTTATCAGCAATATATTTATGCCCAGAATGGTGGTTGATTACTGTTGGGTCTCAACCTCCTGGGAAGCTTCCCAGGTGTAATCTGAAACCAGCCCCCCATACTTGGAGGACAGGGAGAGACCACTGAAAGAGACAGACCACTCTAAGTTGGTAGTGGCAGGTTTAATAAGCAAGGGAACTTACTTATGAGGCTTGTCTTGGGTGGCTGCAAGACAGCAGATTTCCATACCTGCCCTTCAAAATCTTAACGTTTATATAGAACCTTAACTGCGCTCAGTCACATATATCATTCAGATGCTCTCAACAGCTCATGATTATCTCAAGGCTGTATCCTTGGGGCAGCTTCTGAGAGTGGGGAAAGCAAGTGGTAAGAACGTTCCAAGGACAGGAATGAGGGTGAGAAGCCTCCAATTGCCCGGGCCCAGTTTTAGGGTCAAACCAGGGGTCATGTCTTCTTGATGACCTCTCCCAACAATTACACAACAGCAAACCTTATTTCAAAGTTTATTGTATTGATTCATTTTCTTTGGACTATGGTTTTTGCTGTATGAAAAAACAAGAGCAGAGATTATGATTATCTGTTTAATTTTGCCAGGGCATGTAGGCCAATAAAATAACTCAGTCCAAGATTAAGCAGATATTGGCGTGAGTTATAAAGTTTGATTTCACTACTTGATCAAATTAATTTGGAAATTGCTAACCCCCCTTCCTTTTTATAGCTATCATTATATGTTTATGTCTCTACATTATTTCCTAGAACATGGGTAGTTTAAGGGAGAGGGAAATACATTGACTATGTCAGCATGCAAATTTGAAAAATGTCTTTAAATCAAGTTGTTTACTTGAAGTAATGTTTCTTTGGAGCAATGGAGAGAAAAAAGATCCTATTTTATATCAGTGGATTGGATTGATTACTCACTAATAAATTTTAGTTTCATATAATCTGGGAAAATGTCTTTCACCTCTGACTTTACATATGCCTGTGAATTTGCATATGCTATGAAGTTTACTGAGAGATAGTTTCCATAAGTCAGTGAAGTCAAGAAAGACATACAAGTGGGGAAGGGTGAGAAGCAAATTTTAAGATAATGATGTAAACCTTAAAAGGCTGTACCGAGAGCAGCAAAGTGTAAAATGGTGATCCCGAAGAAGCATCAACAATTAAACTCATCCTGAGGTTGAAACCTTTAGTGCAACAGACTGATTTCTTATTACTCAGATCTATCCTTTCTCTCACCTCCCTTGCCATTGGTATACTTTCCACCGAATTTTAAAAGAAGAGCTTGCTTTTAAGAAGCCACTTGCTAAAGAACTTTATCTATACCTTAAGGTCAGCTATATGTCAACAACAAAATTTATAAATACCAAACATGCATTTTCTTTTTTACGTCATCTTATTAGGACTAAAAAAAGAAAAGAAAAAAGAAAGAAGCAGCTAAACTAAAGTGGGCTACATAAGTAAACTACCTTTTCTGGACTCCAGGATTTAATTTGTTCTTATCGTCTAAAAGTTGACTATGTTTCAGACAGAATAAATATCTTGCTTTCATGTTTTCATTGATATTGACAAATCCTACTAAAATCTTACTTTTAGTGGCTTCTGCTTTTTCAGGGTGGAGATAAACCGAAAATACAGTGAATATTGTTTTTCTTTTCCAAATTATTAAATCAGAAGTTCATTTTCTTGAAACAAAAATCTTCAAGAGCCTGAATTAAACAGGTCTGGGAGAGAATGAAATAGATTGTGGCCTTCCTTTTCCAATGCTACTTTTAAAAGCTTTTGCTTGCAGGAATTACCTGATCTGAGTAAGAAGAAGAAGAATTTACTCTTCCTTTAACTTTATCAAATTTCTGTTCTTTTACCTTGCTTTGAATTCTGGGGTTGCTCCTACATGCTTTACTTCATATACATATTCCTATGTTGCCTCAGAACTTGAGAATTTCTATCATTTTTGATAAGGCATTATATCTAATTTTGTCTGGAAAATGTGTAGAATATACTACAATACCAAACTTCCCTTTTTGACAACAATCTTAGAATCACAGACTTATATATCATGATAGAGTTTGAGCAGAAATGAATTGCTTTGCAAAAACAGGTTGTAGATGGTAAACAGATCTCTATTTTGTTAATTAAGTTTTCATATAACTTGGGATGGTTGCATATATTATGGTATATGACATAACATATATAAAAATACTTTGGAAGAAATGTTTGTGTTTTCATTTTTACCCAAGTAATGTCCCATAATCTATAGTACTACTGTGAAAGGACAATTTATTTAGCCAATAAAGAATCTAAATTCCAATAGGATTAAGTTAATTATAAATAAAATAGGATGTTAAAATAAAATAGGACATTCTTCTCTGCATTAATTTTAATTGAAAAGCCCATGTTGTATTATTCATATATCTTTATTAATAAATCATTTATTGAGTATTTATAGAGTGAATATCATTTGTTTTATCATTCATTGAAATTAGCTGTTTTATAAAACATATTTTATATATGAATATACATATTTAAAGAATTTACAGTTTATTGAATAAAGGGGGAAAACAGTGAAAATATAGCATAAATAGAATTATAAAATATAGAACTCCACCTGCTTATTTCTTGTGTTGACATTTCCAGAGAATTGAAATCAAAATAGATAAAGCTATATAGTGACAAAATTGTCCCAGTGCATGTCATATGATAGATAGTCTAGCAACCTTTATCAGATGAATGGTTTGTTAATTAACAAATAATTCTAATTCTTCTACAAGTTTTATGCTTCATATTTCTTCCCCAAACCAATCTTTTCTACAAATATTTAAGATATATTTAGTTTACTTTGGATTGTGTAACTGCTGAGAAATGACCTAAGTGGATATTTCCTGTGTAAAACAGTAAAGCTCTTACTTTAATTTGGATCTAACTTAAGCTATAAATAACATTTGAATCTGGAGAAATCTTAAATGGCTTAGCATTTTACATATTTTTTTTTTATCTTAGTAGGACTAAGAAAATGAGGAAGTGTCAAGGAATGGGTATAAAAGGAGGAATTACTACACATATTATTCCTAGAGATTTACTTGTTAGTTTTATGAATATTATTGAATTTTCTGAATTTATTTTGGTAATCTTAAAATACATATAAGCATACCATAGATTGTGTGCATTGTCGACTTATGATCATGTTCTGCGGCTTTATTGCATTTCTAGAGTTTACATTTGCATTGGCCCCAAGTAAAGGACAAATTACCTCATGGCAAGCTGTGTAAATAAAGCTTTTACAGTAATTTACATAAAGATGAATAGTGGGGAAATTAAGTCATCAAATAGCACATGGTCTTTGAACTCTGCAGAACTCAATAGACCTGTACTGTAGCCTTCAATATCATAATCATTTCACTAGCAGATGTGTTGTTAGATTTAATTTTTATACAAGTAATTATGATAATATATGATAAAGGATTTCACACTGCAAAACTTTGGCTGTGTTTTATTGAATCCAATTCGGTTCATTGGATCTTCAAAATAATTTCCTGATAGTTAAAACTATTAGTTTTCTAAAGGCCAAAAAAATGGCAATGATATAATTATAACTCAAATAATAGTCCAGCATGCTCAAAATAGGATGAGAAAAGTGAAAACATACCATTTCATAATTTAAAATTCATTGATAATTGTGTTTTTTTTAAAAATCCTAAAATGTATGTCATATTAAATTAATGTTGTTAACTTGAAATTTATTGGTTTAGTGGGAAGTTTTAGTACTTTATTTGAAAATGTGGTTTAATAGAGTTTCAGAGTTTTGTTTGTACATATTTAAGTAATTATATAAAAGTTAACACACTTGGAATTAAAGAGTCCTTGGCTTTGTATTTTATTTTAATTTGAAAGGGCTCATAGATATGTAAAGTTGAAGAAACACTAGGAAAGAGAGTCCTAATTATTTTGCCTTTCAATGTAGACCAATGTTTGCTAATTTTTTGTTACTTGTTTCCTCTTTGTTTTCATAATCAGTAACAATAAAAGCCCATAAATATTTTTAACATATGTGTATGCTCATTTCAGGGATAACAAAGAAAAGCAGAGGAACCAATATTTTCTTCTCTCTGCAAGAAGTTTAACAGAACCCAGTAGGTAGGACAGACGGTATCAGTAGGAGTGGTGCGAGCAAGTCAAGTGACTTAACGTTATTGAAATTAAAAGCAGAGATATATGCACTACATGTATTAGCAATGTGTTCCTAAGAACAAAATCAGTGGAAAACTACCATCTGTTCCCTGACCATACTGTCTGAATGGCCATAATAACCTGCTTTAACTGGACCAGAGCAGGGTTCTTTAAGACAGGACTTTGACAAGTTCTTCTGTAACTTCCTTCGTAGGGAGCATGACCAATCACAGTAGCCCATACACATCTCTCCAGCATAAGCAACAAGACAATTCCTCTTTTCACATGACTTTTATTCTCTTAGCCACCTGTTCACTTCCATTCCAACAAATATCACAAAATTCAAAGAACCTAAATTACATCCTACTCTAGAAATGGCAGACTAGAGAATTTTTTCTGGGTTCTGTCCCTCAAATTCAATATCTGTTGATAGATAATAATTTTACCTCTTTAATTAGCACAGATATATAATACAGCTTTTTCTCAGGATTGTGCTATTCATGTAATATTAAACGTTATATTTAATAACAATAAAGATCTGAAGGGGTGTGTGTTGGGGGTGAAAGAGAGACAGAGAGAAAAAGAAAGTGAAAAAAAACAATAAATATTGAAATATTCTTGGAAGAAAGATTTAAAGAATTTTAATCCTAAAGACTATATCATGGCCTCACTGATACTCCTATAAATTTAAAATAAGCAAAATAGTTTATGTATACCTATAACATCTAAGACTTTCTGCTGAGGTAATACATATAGTATCAATGACATGCATGTGTGTAGAACTCTGTCTTATTTATCTTTTCAACCTCTGTGTTTCATTTTGTGCCTGATATATGTAGGTTCTGTAATGATTTTTCTGGTACTAATGACAGAGCTTGTGACCATAGGAGCTTATAATTTAGTACAAGAAAAAGAAAAGTACATATATAAAAAGTTTGAGAATAGCTAATTTGCTCATAAGACATAAGAAAAACATTTCAAAGAGATAGAGAATCTATGGCTAAATGAATTAAAAGCCCTTTAAAACCTTATAAAGTAGTCTTGAGGTATGGCTAGAACTTTGACAGATAAATACAGTGATGGAATTCCACGTAGAAGGAACGTGAACAAATTCAGAAGAGGTGATATATGGACAATTACTAAATCGACCAGTTGGACTAAGAAAAGAAAACCTGATAAATGAAAGTTTAGAGTCGAACATATTTGGGTGGCCTTAACTGTAAGGGGAAGGGCAGGATATTTACCTTGAGAGCAATAGACTATTGAAGAAGGATTTTTCTTCAGGAGTAAAATACAATTAGGTTTACTTTTCAAACACGAATGTTGGGGAGATGTAAAGGAGATTATATGGAAAGAGAGAAGGTATAAGAAAATGGAAAACTGTACATAAATGAAGAAAACTCCTGAGAACATAATCCATGCAAAGTCAATGAAAATGCCAAGGACCATAAGAATGAAAAAGACTATAGAGACCAACAGCATAATTTAGCATCTGGCCCTAAGTGATGAGTGAAAAGGAGTTGCCACAGATGTCTCTGTAGGTTTTAAGAATAAAAACTTAGAAAATGACACAAGCATTAATTTTTAAAAGGTAGGGGGGGTATCAAGTAAAAGGACAGATGAATTTTCATTTGAACATGTCCAGTGTAAAACATTATTGGTAAGCCATCTGGAAAAGTCCAGCAGAGAATTTGAAATGACAGTTTAGAAATCAGGCAAATGTTTAGGATTTGATCACTATATCAAGGAATCAATTACTTGACATAATTCTTGAAGATGGGGTAGTGCTTGTCCTCCCCAAGGGAAAGACTAGAACCACAGAATATTGTTTAGTCCAGTGTATTTAATACTCCTTGCTGCATTTTTTATTTACTTACTGTGAGGGGAGCCCCGCTCCCATTCCACATTTTTACATACTTCCATACTTTCACTCACCACACACACAAACACGTTTGTGTGCACAGGCAGACACATGCACACACATGAACGTTTTCATCACCTTATCCCTGTTGGTACAATAGACAGTATGTTTTGTGCCTGAACTTACAGCACATTCTGGAATGCTGCATAGTTATATGGGGTCAGAATGTCAATTTAAATTAAACTCACAGATGAGATGATGGACACCACCCCATTTGTCTCAGGCAGGATTTTGCTTCACCAGAGAGAATCTGACAGCTGTTGTTTAAAAGAAGCCTCACTTCCACTCATTTCCTTATTGTGACATGCCAATTTCCTTCCTGAGACTTTCTTCCAAGTTCTTGATCCCAATCCTAGAAATTTGCATATATAGTTCCCCGGGCAGCTATAGTATTGAAACAGCTGCATGATTAGCCCAGCAATCATTCTTCCACCTTTCTGCTCCTATAACACCTGCACTTCTGCTCCTCGGGCAGCTCTCAGCTCATACTGTCTTGCAAAAGAGCTGTCTTTGGTCTTATCTCTGCTACTAAAATTGTAAACACTGAGAGGGCAGTAGCCTTCCTCGTGCTTAACATACAGAAGGGACTTAAAAATAGTACATACTTGACAGTTGAATAAATGACTAAATGAAAGGATAACTTTATCTGTGAAGACTTTTTCAATTGTTTGACGTTGTTAAAATAACTACAATGCCTTGGATATGCTCTGAGCTCCATAGGGGTATCCAAAAGTCAAATGAGATTCACACATCTAAGAAACCTAACAGACAAGAAATTGCAAGAGCTTGCATCTCTCTAGGGCAGCGTATTGAAAGGTATACTATATTCCTTTAAAGCTTAAAATAGAGAGTGAAGAATAAATATTTTTAAAATGTAATATATAGTGAATAGAGTCAAAGTAATATTTTAAACTATGTTTTGTAAGTTAAAAAGAATAGTGATAGAATGAACACGTGTGTACAAGACAGTAAGGTGAATTCTAGAAAAAAAGAAAACCACTGTAGTTCCTGGTATGTTCTTCCCCTTTCATCCCTTTCCTTCCCAATAACCCAAATTTTATATTCCTCATTTCCTTTCTTTTTTTTTTGCATGCTTTTACCACAAAAATTTGTATTTCTAAGCAAAACGCCACTTCTTGTGAATTTTAAAAAAGGGAATTGTGTACTGTAAATTCGCTGCAATTTTCTTTCTTCCCTAATCATTATGTTTCTAACATTCATCTACATAATTGCATGCATGTATATCTATTTTTCTAATTTATGACTTTACCATGATACACTTTTCATGCTAACACTGATGAGCATTTTGGTTGCTTTTGAATATTTGCCATTATATGTGCTGCTGAGAATATTTTTCCATTTGTCTCCCAGTGCACATGTACAGGAGTGATATTCTAGGATCATAGATTATGAACATTTTTAAGTGTTCTCTACGAAGCCACATTTTCCCCAAAGTGCCCAGTGATCCCCATTTCCAACAGCAGTACCCAAATGCTCCCATTGCTCCGTATCCACAGCATTTGATATTACCAGATTCCGGTGTCCGCGAGTCCCATAGGCACAGACTGGGGCATCAGGTTATGAATTTGCATGTTCCTGATTACAGATCAGAGTGGAAATCTACCCACAGGTTTATTGGTTATTTGTGTTTCCTATTATACGAAGTGCTTATTTTTACATTTTCTCCTTTTTATCAGATTGTGTATTTTTACTTGATTCATAGGAGTTATTCACTCATTATGGATACTTACACTGATTACTTCCACGTGCTGCATGTGTTTTCTCCCAGTTTGGGGCTTCTCTTTTTACTCTATGGTGGTTGATACTTAACGTAGTTGAAATAATCAGTGATGTTTGGTTTAATAAATTCTTCTCTATTTAAATTCATGAAGATATTATCCTAAATTGTCATCTAAAATATTGCTATTTTTACCTTTCAGTCATAAATATGTATAGATATCAGTCAGAGGACCAATTTTGTATTTTCTCCGTATAGGTGACTAATTGTGCCAGCAGGATTTGCTGAAAAATCTATTCTTTTCAACAGCTCTTGAGTGAAACAATGTTATAAATCGTGTCCATATATGTGTAGGTCCGTTCCTTTGATTTTCCTATTTGTATCAGTACCGTATTGTGTAATTAATTATAACCTTATAATAATTCTTGAAAACTGGCAGAGCAAATTCCACCCACCTCACCCCCATGATATTCTTCTTCTTTAGGAGTATTTGGCTGTTCCTCCATATCGGTCTAGAATCATCCCCTTAAGTTTCATACACAAAAAGAACAGAGAAAAAGAGAGAAAGAAAAGTAATTCTGTGGGGTCTTTAATTGGAATTGATTTGGATCTATGAATAACTTAGGGTAGAAATGGGAGCTACAAGTTTTTATCCTATTAAATATTATTTTCACAGTTTTTTCTACCTGACTGAGACAAGTGTGTATAAATGCAATTGATTTTGTATCCCACAGCTTTGAAAATTTTGCTAAAACTCTCTAATCTCTTGTAATAATTTATCAGTAATTTACTTTGGTTTTTCTACATAGATAATCATATATTCACAGAGTGCCCTTCTTCCATTTTAGTTTTATTTGTTTTTCTTGCCATTAGTATCTTGCCATTAATACACTAGTTCCCAGCACTTGGTATAATGCTGAAGAGAATAATGAGATCAAACAGCTTTGTCTAGTTTCCTGAACGCTTTCAATGCTGTCACATTATAAATGTGTGTGCTACATGCATTTTTGCAAATAACTTTGTAACGTTAAGGAATTTCCTTCTGTTCCTAGATATATAACTGATTTTGTTTTGATTAAATATTGAATTTTGACAAACATTACTCTTCATCTATTAAAATAATCATAATAATCATTAAATGATAATATATTAATTTATTTTAAAAATGTTAAACCCAACTTGTAAGCCTTGAACATAATGTATTACCTTTTATGCAATGCTTGCATTTCATTTACTAATAATTTGTTGGTAACTTTTCAATCTATTTTCATGGTAATACTGTGCTAGCAAGACGGTTTATACTACACTTTATATGTTTTAAGATAGGACAGCCCAGCCTTTATTTCCCACATGTATCATTATATATAGCTTCTAATTTTAATGTTCCTTATTGATCCCTCCTACTTGCAGTCTAATAGTTTACTATATCTCATAAGGCTTGTTATGGTCCATGACATATGTAACTGGTATACTAAGGGGCACGCAGATACAGCGTTGTCCAATATTTCATTTTATCAGAGAGCACACAATATGTTGTCATTGACAGGGGAACTATTAGTTGCTTTATGCTGAAAACAAAACAGAGATACATCATCAGTGTTCTTCCACATGTAAGAATGAAGCTCTATTTACTACATGTATCTTTCAGACTCCTAGATGAGGCCATGGCAGAAGTGGCTTATATTGACGCAATTATTAATACTACTATCACATTGTTGGATGAAAAACTCATAGTAAATTCTAAATTGGCACTATGCTGGATAAACTGGAATGTATGATCACCCTACTTTGATCCAGCTTATTATGTGCCAGGTACTGTTCTAAGCACTTTTCATTTCATTTCTAAGTTTCTTATGTTTCTAAGAACTTTGAATTCTCACATCAGCCTTGTGGCATATGCACTATTATTTACTCTTTTTTTGTAGCTGGGGAAATTGAGGCATAGAGAGGTAAAGTACCTCGCCCAAGATGTTAGCGATTATAAGTGTTAGAACTGGGAATCAAGACGAGTCAAGTTTTGGATTTTATACTCTTAATTCCTATTTTCTTTTATATTTTCTTCCCTCTGTTTGCTTTTAGTATACTTTCATTTTATTTCCCTAGATTCCTAAAATAGAAATTTATTGTTCTGAGGTCTTTCTTTTTTCCTAGTATAAGCATTTAATACCGCAAATATTCTCAAACTTAAATAATACGTCACTTTTAAAAAGGAAAAAATTTTGTAAGGACCAAATAATGACTAGTTATTTTACTACAGCATTACTGAAGGGTACAAACATACATCAATATGTGGCATTCTTATCTTTAAATATTTTATACAACTTTATCCAAAACAAATGAAGAAAATTAGGGAAATTCAAAATAAATATATTAATTTAATGTGATAAATGAGGATGTGTTTCTTAAATGAAATAGCTACTCATAGAAAGCATACAAAATCAAATGATCCAAATAACTGTGGTGTGCTTTTGTTGGGCCCTGTATGCCTATATTACACAGCCCATTATGCCATGTGATGACTCAGCCCTCCAAATACGTTTCTCTATGAGAAGTTTCCTTTGTTCAGCTGGCCATGATATAATTTAGCCTTCATTTGACAGGAACATCATTTATGTTTTAAGTCCAATTGAATCTTCTTAATTAAGTGCATGCCACAAAGCCAAAAAGATAAACACAGGAGGCATTGAAATTTAATACATGAATGTATAATTGTATAGCTCAGTTACCAATGAAATTCAAAAGATCCGAACTGTGTGTATGTTGTGTTTTGGTCCATTATGAAGGTGGAGACATTTTTAAAAATGACATCTTCTGTATGATTCTCATGTCTCCTTGCTGTGATCCTCCCACCACTCAATGACATATATGTTTGAATTTGTAGGAGTTCCTGACTCTCATTATGAGAATAATTCATCTAGTCTGTAAGCACCTCTTCAAATTCATCAAACTACATTCCAAACTGTCGTCTTTTCTAGTAGTCTAGAATCCCCTGTGTGTCTACATCTGCCAAACTATATGTGGCAGATAATCACTGAATACTCGCCTCCAAATGTGTCTATATCATAATCCTAGGCAATTGTAAATGTTACCTTACATGGCAAAAAGTTTCTGCAGAGGTAATTAAGTTAAGGATCTTGGGATGAGAAAATTATCCTGCATTAATGTGTATCCCAATGTAATCACAACAGTCTAGGAAGATTCAGATAGAGAGAGGAAAAGTTAGTGTCATGACATGATGATGGATGCAGAAACTGGAGTGATGCATTTTGAAGATGGAGGAAGTTGCCACAAGCCAAGGGATACAGATGACCTCTAAAGGCTGAAAATGACAAGGAATAGAATTCGTCCCTCAGAGCCTGCAAAAGGAGCCAGAGCTCCTGACATCTTCACTTTAGCCCAGAGAAACTACTTTTAAATTTCTGACCTCCAAAACTTTAAGAGAATAAATTTGTGTTGTCCTAAGGCAACAAATTGGTGTTGTTTACAGCAGCAATAGGAAACTAACACACTAAGACTTTGCAATGCTCCTTCTCTCTAGAAACCATCTGCCGTCCTTTGCCTGATTAGTTATTGATTCTCCAAGATTGACTCAGTCTCCCCACATTCGTTCCTCAGGAAAGTCTAGGTAGGAATTTATCTGCTTGCTTAGCTCCAAGGTCATGCCTTTATCACAGCACCTACCTCGTTTCATTTAAAGTTGTCCTTTAAGGTTCTGCCCACTTAAAATATGCATAGCTCTCTGATGGCAAAACAACGGTCTTACTCATATTTTTGGTTTTTAGCAACTAGAGTAGAATCTGGAAAAGAGTTAACAATAAATCTTTGTTTAATTGATTTTCTTATACAAGAAAAGATTTTCAAGAGGGTTTTAGAGCGTATGCCATCTTAGAGAAATTTTTAATTAAAATTTTTAATCTAAGAAAAACTTAAAACCTAAAAACGAAAATTTGATCTGCTTGAGTGAAACAAGAAAATTTGTTCATGTATACATATATACATGTCTATCTATATTTACAAAAAATATTCTGATTTTTAGTGACATCCAGCTTCTGAATATATTGATGATAAATGATCTGAATGCTAGATAACAAGTGGGAAAGGTAATCCAGGGTTGGTATCCTCAGTTTAACTGGTTATAATAATAACCCCAAGAGTTAGGAAGAACATTAGAATTGACAAAATCCAGATAATACTAATCCCTCAAATACATATAAGTAAGATATTTCTGAATGAAAAATAATATTCTGAGTTTTATGTAATGTCCATTATTTTGTTTAGTGCTTATTTGTTTTCACTCTGATGAGAATAAGTCACAATATTTGGTTATTAAATGATTCCCCTAAAAGGAATAATGTTGTAATTTTCCCTTCTTCCTTAGGAGTCAGAAGAGCAACAATATGTGGAAAATGTAGTTTGTAAAAGATATTTAGAGCTTCGAGTTGACTCTATGGTTATTGGCACCTAAAATTATGTCAACCATTCTCTTTGCTTTGTCTTTTGTCATTGTTGTAGATAGAATTCTTTCTGTTATGCACCTGGAGATGGTGTCAAGCAGCCAAGTGTAAATTCTAAGAATATTGATTGATTTAGAATTATCAAAAGTGAGTCAGGGAATATCTCAGCCAGATTTTAGTGGACGTGGCCTCAGTTCTACTTCTGTGACTTTTTGGTGTCAGTTTTGACAACCATAACATTATAATAAAGGGGAACATCCAAAGATGAGGAACAAAGTCTTGTCCTGTGACTATGGCTTTATGGAATCACTTTGCCCAAGGGACTGCTATAATACAAAAACTAATTAAATATTGTTTTGCATGGAGACTAGTCAAATGATAGCCTTGTAATCCAAGTTATGTTGAGTAGAGGCTTATAGCCAGAAGTCTTTATTGCTATCTGGCTGCATGGATATTATGTTAAAAATGTTGATATTGCTAATGCGTAAGGATGCAAACACTAACTCAGTGAAAGGTTTTCTGTATAATCATTGTTTTCAGATTTACAAGCACTAAGATATTTTAAACACGTGTACATGATGGCATTTTCATGAGAGCATTCTGGTTATTTGGATAATATTTGCAGGAGGATTTTTAAGAATGTGGAAAGAGGTGCTAAGGGCATTGTTTCTTATTTGCTTATCTGTGTATTGTCAAATAAAAGTGTTTAGAGGTAAAATTGTTATTTAAGCTCCAATTTTCACATATACAAAATGTTATACCTCTGTATCCTACCCTAGAAGCTGCAAGGGCAGGCATCTATCTAATTAAATATGTTTCAAAGGGACTTGTTTTCAATACCATTTTAAATGCACAGCATGGAAGTCCCCATTCTTGTTTGACCCATAATAAACCATTCTGTTAAAAAAAAATTAAAAACACTATTAGATTAAAAATTAGAAACTAGAATCCTCCTAAATGCAGGAGGAGAGCATTCAAGTTATAAGATGAAAATGTCAGTGATTAACTAGGTTTCATTTTGCCCTCCCTTTTAATCCTCCATCCACATTCCCCAGGTCCACCCCACTGAGTTTTCAGAATTTACTGCTTCAGGATTTCTGTTGGGGGAAAGACACAAAGTTTTACAGAGAAAATGAGATTGGCTCTAGACTTTGTGTTCCAAAACAGTCCACTGAAGCCTGAAACAAAGATTGTAGTTTTATTAAAGTTCACTGTTTTAAAATGCAAAAACAGTTGATAGTCTGAAAATCATGTTGTTGAATTTACATGTGAAGACCATTCACGACATTCCTCCATTATACCTTTAATCTATGTTGTGGTCTGCAGTGATAGCTCCTCATTCAGTTCCTGATATTGGTCATTTTTGTTTCACGATTTTTCTTTGTCAAAGTTGCTAGCAGTTTACCAATTTTATGGATTTCAAAGAACCAGTTTTTGGTTTCAAGGACTCTCTTTTGATTCTTTTTTTGTTTATTTGTTTTAAATTGCATTGATTTCTGATCTTATCTTTATTATTGTCTTTCTTCTGCTTGCTTTGGGTATATTTTGATCATATTTTCCGAACTTTTTTTGTTTGTTTGTTTGTGTTGGGTCTTCGTTTCTGTGCGAGGGCTTTCTCTAGTTGCGGCAAGCGGGGGCCACTCTTCATCGCGGTGCGTGGGCCTCTCACTATCGCGGCCTCTCTTGTTGCAGAGCACAGGCTCCAGACGCGCAGGCTCAGTAGTTGTGGCTCACGGGCCTAGTTGCTCCGCGGCATGTGGGATCTTCCCAGACCAGGGCTCGAACCCGTGTACCCTGCATTGGCAGGCGGATTCTCAACCACGGCACCACCAGGGAAGCCCCCTCGAACTTCTTAAAAGAGAAACTTAGATTATTGTTTTGAGATCCTTGTTCTTTTCTAATATAAACATTTAGTGCTATAAATTTTCCTTTAAGTAAATTATCTTAATTAGTCAGGACCTTCACAAAAATGTTGATACAAGGTGGTAATAATGCACACCCTTGTTTGGTTCCCTATTTTAAAGGGAATATATCTAATTTCAACATTAACAATGATGTGTAGGTTTTGGAGACAAACTTTAGAAGGACAAAAATGTTTATTAAACTAACAGTTTGTACCATATGTGGGTGTGGAATTTTATCAACCGCATTTACTGCATTTTTTATATCATTTTGTTTTTTCTCCCTTAATTAGTAAATGTTGTTAATTATATTTGTGGATCTTCTAAAATTAAACAATACTTATATAAACCTGGGCATAATAACATACATCTTTTCACTCTTTTTTTCTTTTACAATTGCTGGATTTAGATTGCTAATATTTTATTTATGACAGTATAAATGTGCATGAGTAATTCTGAGTTGTAATTTTCCATTCTTGGACTGTCTTTGGTTTTGGTGTCTTCATAGAATGGTTTGGAGAGTATTTGCTAGAAAAGTTTGTGTAACTTGGCTATGAGATTCCTTCAGAATTTTGGGAACTCGTCTGGAAGGCAGTTTTGACTTTTCTTTCTGGGAAAAATGGTAAATTCAACTTAATTTTTCTTCAGTTTTTAGTTAGTTATATTTCCTAGATTTTGTCCATTAAATCTAAGTTTTCAAATTTGTTGACATAAATTACCTTAGTAACTTTTTAATGGGTGTTATATTTATAATTTTATCTTCAGTTTAATTTCTAATAGGATTTATTAGTCTCCCGCCCCCCAAACCCCGCATATCTCTCCTCTCTCTCTTTCTCTCAAAACGTTTCCAGAAATTCCATTTTTGTATTCTTTCTTAAAAACTCACTTTTGGCCTTGTGGTTCTGTTTTTTTTTTTTTTTTTTTAATTTGTATTATTTTCTGTTTGTATATGTATCTTCTTTGTTTTGCATTCTGTTTTTATTTGGTTCTTTTTCTAACTTTCTAATTTGAAACTTAGATCATTAATTTTTAGAAAAAAAAATTTTTCAAACATAAGCAGTTAACACTAGAAACAATTTTTTGAAGAAACACTTTCACTCAGTTCAGTTTTATACATTTGTGTTTTCATTAAAATTCAAAGTAAAATTTGATTTCCATTATGATTTCTTCTTCACTTCTTGGCTATCTATAAGTGTGTTGTTAATTTTCAAACACATGGGGAGTTTTTATGTCCATTTTTATTGGCATCCTGCTTATTTTTTGTATTTGTTTTATATGCTGGTTTGTATGATTTCATAGTTGGCTGCTGAGTTCTATATATTTCTATTAAATGAAGCAAATTCACCCTGTTGTTCAGGTCTTACATATCTTTGATAATTTTTGTCTTAGAACAACCATAAATAAGGGAGCAGCACTTTAATCTCACAATATGATAATAGATTTAAAAAATTTTCCCTGTAATTCTATGAAATATTGTTCAACATAATTGAGGCTATTATATGATTAATAGTTTAAGATAGTATGTATACTAATAACTCAAAAATGTTGTCATTATGTAGTGACGGGCTCTATGTTTTTTTCACTTTCCTTTGATTAGCATTTTCTTGATATATCTATTTTCTTCATTTTACTTTCCACAATTTCATGTTTTTATGTTTTCAGCCTCTATTAAATAGTGTATAGTTGGATTTTTAAAAATCTGATAATCTCTGGCTTTAAACTTGTGAGTTTAAACAATTTGCATTAATTTTAATGGTCAGTTTATATTTTCTCTTATCTTACTTTTTTGCTTTCTTTTGTGGATCTCATTTTTTGCTTTTTTTTTTTCCTCTTCCATTGACTCTTTACAATTGATTTAGGGGCATTTTATTATCATTTTTTTTCTCATTCAGAAATTTTACAGTCTAATTTTCTAATTTTAGTGGGACCTTTGAAAATTATAATGAATATTTAAAAACTAAAGTTATCTTACGTATCTTTCTTAGCAACATGAGGAAATTAGAACATTTTGACTTCAATTACTCCTCACCAAATTTATATAGTTTTATGTTCTGTATTGTAATTCTGTCTTTTCTTTAACTTTGTAATATTAGACATTAGTTTGGTTCTTATTTTATATGGTTTGCTTAAGTCTGCTTAAATGTTTGCCAATTTATTTTCTGAGTATTTTTCTTATATTTCAGTATTCTTATCTAGGATAATTTGTATTTATACCTAAGGAGTGTTATTTTGGTATTTTTTCAGTGAATAGCTGTTCTTGATAAAATCTTTCAATTTGTATTTATCTCAAAATGTACTTCATTTGCTTTTGTTCTCAAAATATTTTTGTTGTTATTAAATAGAGAATTCTAGATCAACTGTTACTTTCGCACAGCAGCTTAAAGAAAGTATAATTATATCTCATGGTTCTATTGTGGATGTTGTGATGACTGTTGTCAGGATGTCATTCCTTTAGAATTGTTTCATTTTTTTCTCTCTAATTGTTTTAAATATCTTCTTTTTGCTTTGGTATACTCTCTTAATTAAAATATTACTCAATCTAAATATTTTCCTGTTTGGTATACATTTAGTTTTCTCTATCTATAAATATATGTCTGGAAAATTCTCAGAAATAAACTCTTCAAATATTGCCTTTTTTCTCTTCACTCTATTTCTTCCTGGGAAAGCCCAATTAAACAAATAATAAAAAGTTTCAGTTCACCTTATCTATCTCTTATCATCTTTTTCCTATTTTCTAACTCCTTGTTACTATCCTATATTCTGAATATTTCTTATACTCTAGCATTATTGCCTCTTCATCTGGGTCTAATTTGTCTTTATCTCATTTATTAAAGTTTTATTTCAAATCTGTATATTTTTATTTTATGATCCTTATGGTATGATTTAAATCTGCCTGGTCAATTGCATAAGCATACTTTTCTGCTTTGACTAAGTAATCAGTTTATTTATTTCATTTAACTTTTAATATATTAAACAATTAATCCATAATTAGGTTATATTTCTAAACTAGTGACTTCGTTTTCTAATGTTCTTGAAAGTCTAAATCTGTTTTGTTTGTTTGTTTCTGATACATTTCATTCAAGATGGCTTATTTTCCTATATAGAGATCTTTATTTATAAGCTGGTTTTTGAACTTTGGGAGACCTGAAGGTCTAAACTAAAGCTGTTTTTCTACAGAGGGTGGCTGGGTTGGGGTTGGGGAATAGGGATAGAGTGTGTTACCAGTGTTCTTCAGAGTCTCAAGTTTATTGTGGAAATGGTTATCAAATCTTGTTCATTAGGTTGATGCTGATATTGGCATTTGCTTTCAAAGTGACCAACATATTGTGTTTTCTTAAAGTTATCCATCTGTGCCGATTTGTCAGTTTTGTTTATTTGTTCTGGGAGAGTGTATCCCTTACTTCTCATAGACCCAGCAATGTATTAAAGTTAATGCATTAAGCTGTATACATTTGTAAATAAGTACGCTCTGGGTCACTAGTCTGCCATATTTCCAGGATAAAGAGATACACACACAGACTGAGAGAGAGAGAGAGGGAGAAGGAGGAAATTAGGCTACATTGTGGCTTCAGGAGATTTGCACGTTTTGTTCTTTCTCTTTGCAATGTCCTGAATCTCCAGCCTTCCTCCCACCCCCACCAGGCACACACACACACACACATACACACACACACACACACACACACCCCTCACCTCCCAGGACATTGCATAGTCCTTCCCCGTATTTTCAGATCTCTCTCACTACCTGTACTAGATTAGGTTCCACCATTATATGTTCTCATTGTAACTTTTCCTCCATAGCATGCAAGACTGCTGTAATTAGATAAATGATAGGAAAAAGGGAGCTCTTTTGTCTCTTTAACATCATCATGTCCTCAGTGAGCAGCATTGTTCCTGTCCTCATAAATATTTTTCAGCGAATAAGTTAAATGAAGTGGCAAAGAAATGTAACTTATAACAAGTAGAGGTGGAGTTTCTGTCAATACCAAATTTGAGCTCATCAAAATTAGATGAATCTACTGAATTTGAAAATTCTTCTCACTATTGAATGTATAAAGCACACTTAAGTTCCAAAATGCCTTGGAAGCCAATGTTATTTAAAATCTAATTTGACTAGCTTAACAGCAGTTGAAACTGGGAATTCAGATGTAAAAGGCTATATTCAGGTTATTCCATAAAATATTCAAAAGGTCTATATCCTACTACAAACATTCCTTGAATATATCTCCTGGAGAAATAGATACCTGATTTGTAGAGATTTAATAAATAACAGACATAAATAGTTACTATAAATAATAACACTGATTATCCTGGGTAATCAAACCCTTCACCTGCTGAGATATGCAGTGCATTTATGCAGATCAGCTGTAGACCTTTCATCCATGAAATTATAGAATGTATAATGTGATGGGCCATGATATATTCACTGTAATTGCTTATTTATAAAAAGAGCTATCAACAGCCCACTTTAAATAAATTCAGAAATCACTGTAGGGCATTTAGAAATGAATATTTTATATGACATTTTAAAAAGATTATGAGCATTTCTTTGAACAGTAAAATTAATGGCTGTTTGACTGTTTAAACTCATCCAGTGTAGATTTAGGATAATAGCATATAAACTGTAATTACTGTATTTGTGTTTTAATTAGGAATAACCAGCTACCTTTCTAACAATGCAAATCTTTTACCTAAAATATGAATAAAGGGAAAACAAATTAATAAGTGTTAAATTTCCTCATAGGTCTTTCGAGAGTAAAGTATATTTAATAGTAGCTGTATGCTTATCTATCTATCTACCTACCTACCCACACATCTATACACACACCTATACTTTACCACAATAGTTTTAAGTAAATTTATATTTCCCATAAAGAATCAAACTTTTTGAACCTAGAATGTAATATTTAAAAATCTAAAGCTTTTAACATAATCAGAAACAATGCATCTTTTGTGTAATCCTTAGTGTAAATGAATTTTACAGGAGTCTGAAATGCATTATAAAGTTAGAATTAGCATTAAAGCCCCGTATTCCCAAAATCAAGGTGAGGGAAGGTCAAGAATAATGATCTTAGTCCAGAATTAGCTAAAGGATATTATATTACTGAATCATTCACAATGGTCACTGTCATAGCAGAGAAGAAAGGGCACATTTAAAATCTGTGAAATACTGGACGATAGAAATAGGTGTTCTTATAAAATAACTCATCAGACATTGATTAAAAAGCTTCAGAGGGCCACAAAGTTATCTACATATTCCCTTTCATTCTTTGAACAAAAAATATTTTCAATACATTCTTTTGTACATGTTTATTTTTCCATGTTGACATTAGAAATCATTAAAACAAGACCAAATGTCTTTTTAAAAATTTTTTTTTAAAGTTGCCAGTTACATTTTTTTTTTATAAAGTTATTTATTTACTTATTTTTGCTGTGTTGGGTCTGTTGCTGCACGCAGGCTTTTCTCTAGTTGCAGCGGGCGTGGGCTACTCTTTGTTGTGGTGTGCGGGCTTTTCATTGTGGTGGCTTCTCTTGTTGTGGAGCAAAGACTCTAGGCGTGAGGGCTTCAGTAGTTGTGGCATGTGGGCTCAGTAGTTGTGGCTCCTGGGCTCTAGAGCACAGGCTCAGTAGTTGTGGCGTACGGGCTTAGTTGCTCTGCAGCATGTGGGATCTTCCTGGACCAGGGCTCAAACCCACATTTGCATTGGCAGCCGGATTCTCAACCACTGCGCCACTAGGGAAGCCCCAAATGTCTTTTTCTATATTTTAAAGGTTTTCTGCTGATCTTAGTATGTAATCTCATACATAGAGACTTGGTTATCACTCTTAGCAGTACATCTAGTGCTATGAAGGATATAAATGATATAGGAAATAGTGTCTGAGGATCTCTTTTGGTCCTAAAACAATTTCTACATTTAGAAAATCTTTGGAAGTTTTCTTTAAAAATCATGGAAGTATTTTGTCTAAAAGTAATCGATGTTATGGTGAAGTATCAAGTTTGTATTGTCAGGATAGGCTAGGAAGAACAACTTGGAAAGAATGATCGAATTCGCACTATTTAATATTATATTAAAACTAATACTGGAGAGAAAGGATGAAGATACAGTGAATATGAACCCTAAAACACATGGAATTAACATTAATTTTGTGAGACTCCAGAAAGAAGGGGATTGGGAATGACATCTATTTACATGAGATGTATGACTTTTTTTTCATAAAAAATGCAACTGTTGACAGAATTGCGTGGTGTACCAGTTCTATGATAGTTAAACTTATCTATCTAAGAATTCCATGAGAAAGAGCTAGGATCAAGCCAATTAAAAGTGAACACATATAGAGACAGAGATTTTGAAACATGTGTAGGTATTAGCTGTTAAGCAATAGATTAAACTAATCTCTCTAGATATCATCCAACAGTGAAAGTCTCAAGTCCTTTGGTTGTATGGAGGCTTAAAGGACTTCCAAAACTCTGGAGAAACTAGGGAGTGAATGCTTGGATACACTTGTTGTCTCAAGTCTCCTCTGTCCCTATTCACATACCATTTAGGGTTATTTGGCTCATTTGGAACTAGACCTATCCATAAATGGGAAGGAAAGAAGGAAAAAGAGACATCTTCTCCTTCAATTTGAATTCTTAATATTCATTTCAACTTGGCATCTCTTTCCTCCAACAGTTAAATTCAAGTAGTAAAGAATGCCAAAATGAGAATTAATTTCATATTATTAAAAAATAAATAAAAATCACATGATCCTATTAATTTCATTTTCTCTATACACATTCTAAAAAACACTAAACACTTTCTTATTTTCAACCCATTAATTTATATAAGCAGTGGAAACATTAATTTTATGATGTTACTTTTTAATAATCTGTTCTCAAATATTACAGAACTTTAGGAGTTGAGTAAAAAGTAAAGACATGTATAAAAATGGAATGGTGATGCATTTACATTGTAAACATTTAGAACATGTTTCTCAGTATATTTATATATTATGAATTATATTTGAGTTCAATTTCTGGCTAAATACTGATGCAAATGAGAATATTAGACGTTTGTTCCAGCAATGGCACCTAAGTATTTGAAAAGATTTTTTTTTGAATTTTCCATTGTTGTAGATTACCTTAATGATAAAAATCACATAGGAAATTAATGATGAAGTCTTTTACCTCAGTCTGTTAGGGGAAAACTGTATACTATCATATTTGAAAATTTCCTAGTTTTTGAACCAAAATGGCAATACAGGAGACTCCTTTTGCTTCTCCATTGAATCCACCAAATACACTGAGCTGTATATTTCACCCTCTGAGTGAAATCAAGAAAATAGATGAGTGAGTCCTACACATGAGCAACAGAAAAAAATACCCATATTGAAACAGGTAGGAAAGACTGAGACATATTTTCACCATAAACCCCATTCCTGGTACAGCACCACACAATCAGGAGATTGAGGAGCAAAGGGTTGGACCACACATCTTATGCCCTAATTTTTAATGCTGTCTCCCAAGAGATGCACCCCCAAATCATCCATTTCTGAAAGCCACTGGGGCATGTGTTCATGTGTCCTGTAGGACATAATAAACAAAGAATTTTTAAATGGACACAGGAGCACCTCCCAAGGTTATACACCAAGGCTCAGTGTGGAGAAATCAAGCAAAATTTCCCATCTCCCAGTTTCTCCCTAGAAGGAATCTGACTACATACTTCCCTAGCTGCTGCCTGAGGGTCTGCCTTCTACTATGCTTGCAACTAGTGCTGACTGAATCCTCCCCAAAATGGATGGGTCTTGGAATATCCTCAACTACAGAGAGCCACTAAGAACAAAGATGATGGCTTGGACAATCACAAAGGTTTGAGAAGCGAAAGAGGTCTGGTCAGGCTGATTGATGTGGTTCCTCTCACATAGGAGATCAGTCTGTCAAGAGTGGAAGAGGTAGCTATTATATCTAATACACAGAAACCAACAGGAAGAGTACAGGAAAATGAGGAAACAGGGGAATATGTTCCAAACAATAGAATAAGATGAATCCCC
Source organism: Balaenoptera musculus (assembly GCF_009873245.2). Classification (NCBI taxonomy): domain Eukaryota; kingdom Metazoa; phylum Chordata; class Mammalia; order Artiodactyla; family Balaenopteridae; genus Balaenoptera; species Balaenoptera musculus. Next base: position 24,159,563 of record NC_045796.1, read on the forward strand.
ATTAACCATTCTCAATAAAAATGGAGATAATTAATTTACCTGATAAGGTATTCAAAATAATGGTCATAAAGATGCTCACTAAGCTCCGGAGAGCAATACATAAACAAATTAAGAATTTCAACTAAGAGACAGAAAATAGAAAAATGTACCAAACAGAAATCTTGGAGATGAAGAATACAGTAACTGAAATGAAAAAGTCAGTAGAGGGATGTGACAATAGATTATATGGAAGAAAGGATCAGTGAACTCGAAGACAAGGCAATGGAATTCATTCTATCAGAAGAGCTAAAAGAATGAAAAAGAGTGAAGCTAGTTTAAGGGACTTATGGGACACCATCAAGTTGACCAATATGTACATTTTAAGTTCCCAGAAGAAGAGAAAAAGAAACAGAAAGTTTCTTCAAAGAAATAAAGGCCAAGAGGTACATGAAAGGGTGCTCAACATCACTAATCAGAGACATGCAAGTTAAAACCACAATGAAGTATCACCTCACACCTGTTAGGATAGCTATTCTCAAAATGACAAGAGATAACAAATGCTAAGAAGGCTGTGGAGAAAAGGAAACCCTTGTGAACTACAAGTGGGAATGTAAACGGCTATAGACATTATGGAAAACAGTATGCAAGCTCCTCAAGAAATTAAAAATAGTATGCAAGCTCCTCAAGAGATTAAAAATAGTATTACCATATGATTCAGCATTCCTACTTCTGGTTATGTACCCAAAGGAAACTAAATCATTACCTCAAAAAGATATCTGTGCCCTCATGTTTATTGTAGCATTATTCACAACAGCCAAGGTCTGGAAACAACCTGTGTCTATCATGAGATGAATAGATAAAGAAAATGTGGAAATAATATAATAGGAAATCTTGTCATCTGTGACGACATGGATGAAAATGGAGGGAATTATGCCAAGTGAAATAAACCAGACAGACAAAGACAAATACTGCATCGTGTCACTTACATGAGAATCTAAAAAACAAAGTCAAATTTATAGAAATAGTGAGTAGAACAGTGGTTGCCAAGGGCTGGAGAGTGTGGGAAATAGAAAGAGTACAATTTTTCAGTTATAAGATAAATGAGGTCTGAGGATCTAATGTATATCATGATGACTATAGTTGATAATACTGTATTACCTAACTGAAATTTGCTGAGAGTAGAACTTGTGTTCTCCAAAGAAAAAAAAAAAAAATTAAATATGTGAGGTGATGGATGTGTTGATTAACTCAACTGTGGAAATCCTTCCACAATGTGTACGTATATCATCTCTTCACATTATGCACTTTAAACATATTACAATTTTATTTGCTACTTGTAACTCAATAAGAGAAATTTTCTACATTTTCCTTCTTATTGATAAAAGGGAAATTTTCTATGAAAAACTAAAGGACAGTACATTCGAACTTCAAGATTATATCATGAAGGTTGAAAAATACTATCTGACCAACCAACATGGAAAGAGGATTTTTCATTTTGCAAGTTATAATGTGTTCACAAGATTTGTTTCTTATTTTAATATGCACTTTAATCTCCTGTTTCTAGGTCCCTGGGGGGAAAAATAAGTGATTTGTGAAAGAATATGACGTGGAATGAAATTTTATTTAACTCCTATTCACACATACACACACACACACGCACAAAGTAAACTGTATGTGACATCTAATATGTATTTTTCATATAAGAGTAACTTTTAACCTGTGATTTACACTAACTTCTTTTGCCATACAAATACTACAAGCATCAGAGTATTAAATAAAAAGTGACCTCTTTTTTCCCAAAGAAAGTATCTCTAAAAAACAACAGAAATAAGAACACCTTGCCTTTGGCTCAGTGAAAATGATTTTAGACTTCTGGCTTCCAGAAACAGTGAGAGAATAATTTTGTGTTGTTGTTTTAAGCCACCAAATTTGTAGTGTTTGTTAGAGCAACCACAAGTAAATAATCCACTAGTTACTGTTACCCATAAACCTTTGGACAAATTTAGGTTGATCTACAATTTAATGCTTTAAAATTTGAATCCAGAAGATATTATATTCATTCCTTTAATACAGTGTCTCACATTCACTTTTTGATGAAGTATTGAAATTAGTAGTTCATGTTCTAAAGCTCAAGAACATCAATAAAGACTTCAGATCTAAAATTATACATCAGCCAGACAAGACAAAGTCAAAATTGCTCACCTTGTATTAATGGGAAAAAAAAGCATATTCAATTTCCCAAAGAAATTTCAAAATGAAAAAAATATAACACTTAAACATAGATGTGTGAACACACTCCTTTTGCAGCTAAATCTGAGGGGATTTTAAAATTCCAAATCATGCATTTTAAAATGTTTCTTTTATAAAAATATAAATTTAATCTATAAATATTTATTTTATACAGTTTATGCATTGTTTTATGTTAAATTTAGCACATTTTCTGTAATCTATTAAAATAATTTTGCCATCAGAAAAAAAGTTGTATATTTTTCTACTTTTAGTAATTAGGATAATTTCTAATGAAGACAAAGGTTTTCTAGAAAGGAAATGAAAACCACATAGTTTTCACCACTGACGAGAATGTATTTACTTGAACTCATTTATCTTCCCTATGAGGAATTTCTCTTCCTGGATGTTCTAAAATCTGTCAGCAACAAGGACTTGTAGAAAGAACACTATATGAGGCATGTGAAAGCCTGAGTTTCTAGCTCTGGTTTTAATACTCTTTACATGCAGACTAAGCAACTTCAATCTTTTGGAATTTCTGCTTGAGATCTATAACATACAGATACCACTTTTATCTACTTGTAGGATTATTATAAAGATCAAGTAGCCTAATATGAAAAATCATTTTAAAAACTTTATTAGATTCTACAAAAATAATTATTTTATGATAAAATACCAATGTACTTGGATAATTATCTATCAATTAATTATTATGTAAGACAATGACCATATGACACTTTGAATAAAGTAGCACATTACAGCATATTTAAAAATTCTTAATGGATCTCTTTTTATTTGCATGGTATTGGTGCTACTGCTGTGGGAAAATATCACAGCGTGCTATTCTCAGATAACTTTCTCATAATTATGCTGATTGAATGGTATTCTAAAACTTTACTTTTTAACATGTAAATACATTATCACTAATAGAATCTAATATAATTTAAAATCTAGTAATAAAACATTACTTAAATACATTTAAAATCTAACATAATAAATGAAATTATATTATGTCAAATGTTTTTCTTAATGCAATGGACAATTCATTTCCAGGTTTCTTGGATCTGATGTGATAATAGACCCTTACCTTACACACCTTCACTGGGTAAAAACACTGTTTACTCTTTCAAGAATAATTTTTTTCTAGATCATACCATGGTACACTCTCACCTCCTTCTGGTCTTGACACATGGGTCTCCTTCCCAGTGAAGACTTGCCTTGCCCCAGTCTGAATTAAATACTCCATTCCTGACACCCACTTCCCCTTTATTGCTATATTTTCTATATATTTTTTTCTTTCTGGTCACCAACTAACGTGCTCTATGTTTTACTTATTCATCTGCATTGAATGTTGTTGTATTCTCTTAAGAGAATGCAATGTCCACAGAAGCAGCCTTTTTACAAAAATGTTTTTCTTTGTTGTACCTACAATGGTGTTGACATCCAAATAGTTTTGAGTAAATGAATTAATAAATATTGATGCATGAATAAATGTATGATTGAATAAGTAAATGAAGAGAGTAGAAAGTTCCACATTTAATATTAACTTATTTTACCAATAAAGGTCTAAATGGTATCTCATGTATGCTTAGCTCAACAAACAGTTATATAAGGATAAGAGTGTTATGAGGATAAGAGTTATATAAAAATAGGAGGGGTAAAATAAATACCAAATGATTTTCTTATCGGGTGCTTGAAGTAATTCCTTCTCTTTCTTTTCTTATATATACTAGGTGACACAGATATAAGTTTTCTTCTAAACTAAAGAAATAACCAGAGATGTAAATTGCAATGAAAATATGATAAAATATAGTAAAAATAAACATAGAGATATTTTATTATTATTATTTTATGTATCCAACGGTCATTTGGATTTACCCTCCTTTTGAGCATTTGTTTTTGTTTTTGCTTTTGTTGTTTTGTTTTGTTGTTGGTAAAATGAGTAGTAAGACTCCAACAAAGAGTTCATAAGATAACTTTCTTTCTGTATAACACTTGTTTTGTTTTGTCTTTTAATCTAAAAAAAAACTTTATTAAGCCCTCTTCCTTAGGATATCTTCTTGGGTATAGAATTCTACATGGAAGTTATTTTTTTTTCAGTATATTAGTACTATTCTTTCACTGGTTTCTAGCCTCCATTGTTGATATAGAAAAGCCAACTGACCTTTGAATAAAATTTGTGTTTTTTTCCTAGACGCTTTCAAGATATTTCTATCTTGTTTTTTGTAACTTGACAATGATATTTCTAGTTGTATTTTTCTTTCTTTCTTGGAATTCTTAGGTACATTGATTGTATAAATTGATCACCTCTAAATATCTGTAAAATTCTCACTTGAATCTGGAAATAGTGTTTTCTGCTTCATTCTCTCTCTTCCTTTTTGTAAATCAATTAAATATATGTTAGAATTTCTCACTAGATATTCCGTTTCTCTTAACTGGACTTTTTTTCATATTTAAAGATTTATTTTTTAGAGTAGGTTTAGGTTCACAGTAAAACTAAGAAGGAGGTACAGACAGTTCCCAAATATGCCCTGCTCCCCTACATGCTCAGCCTCCCCCATTATCAACACCACCCCACCAGGGTGGTATACTTGTTACAATTGATGAACCTACATTGCCACATCATTATCATCCCATCCATAGGTTACATTATGTTTCACTCTTGGTGTTGTACATTCTAGGGGTTTGGACAAATATATGACATTTGTTCATCATTGTAATATCATAGAGAGTATTTTCATTGCCCGAAAAATCCCCTGCACTCTGTTTATTTATCCCACATCCCTCAAGCCCTGGCAACCACTGATCCTTTTACTGTCTCCATAGCTTTGCCTTTTCCAGAGTGTTATATAGTTGGAACCATACAGTATGTAGCCTTTTCACATTGGCTTCTTTCACTTAGTAATATGCATTTAAGGTTTCTCTATGTCTTTTTGTGGTTTCATAGCTCATTTCTTTTTAATGCTGAATAATTTTCCATTGTCAGGGTGCAATCCAGTTTGTTTATCCATTCACCTACTGAGGGATGTCTAGATTGCTTCCAAGTTCTGGCAATTATGAATAAAGTTTCTATAAACCTCATTGTGCAGGTTTTTGTATGGATATAAACTTTAAACTCCTTTAGGTGTATACCAAGGGGCACAATTGCTAGATTGTGTGTCAAGAGTATGTTTGTAGGAAACCACCAATCTGTCTTCTAAAATGGGTGTAACATTTTGCCTTCCCACCAGTAATGAATAAGAGTTCCTGTCACTTCACATTTTTGCCAGCCTTTAGTTTTGCCAGTGTTCCAGATTTGGGGCATTCTAATATGTGTGTAGGTGTGTCTTGTTGTTTTAATTTGCATTTTCTAGATGACATATGAAGTGGAGCACCTTTTCACATACTTATTTGCCATCTCTATTTCTTCTTTGGTGAAGAGTCTGCTAAGGTCTTTGGTCTATTTTTGATTGAGTTGTTTCTTTTATTTTTGTTGAGTTTTAAAAATTCTTTGTGTATTTTAGAAAACAGTTCTTTATCTGATGTGTCTTTTGAAAATATTTTCTCCCCTTCTGTGGCTTGTTTTTCATTCTCCTGATGTACTTTTCATCCTTTGCTAACTCCAGGCTACATTCTGGACACTTCTTACTGACCTATTATCCAGTTTCTTATTTATCTCCTTAGCTATTTCTAATCTGGGGTGACATCTATCCATCAGATCCAAAATGGCTTCATTTCATTACTAGAATTTCTATTTGGTTCCTTTTGAAATCTGCTTTCTATGTTCCCTGAAAAAAATTTTTTTCAAGATTTTCTTTTATTTATTTAACTATAGAAATGATACTTGTTTTACAGTCTCTGTCCGATACATTCAAGATATGATTTTTAAAATTGGTTATGTTATATGTTACATTTTCTATGTCTCACTCATGGTGTCTTGTTTCTACAAGAGCCTGGTTTTCATTGCCTGTGGGAGTCATTTATTTTATTTTAAAATATATTGTAGAAGTGAAATGTATAAAATGTATTATAGGAATAAAAACATTAAGAGAGTTCACTCCGCCTTCATGAAAGATAATCTTTTGTTTCTGTAAGGGGACTGGAGATGTTACTTGTCTTACTATAATTTATAATCAAGGCTTAAGATTTCCTTCAACACCCCATCCCCTAGCCCCCTGCAAGAGATACAATGGTGAGCAATGGATATTGACGTACTTTAGGTCTCTTTCTTTACTCTAAAGGATCATCCCTTTGTGGTCACGGCCTAATGTTTCATTTTAGTTTACCAAATACATTAAAATTGTTAATATTATCTATTTTATAACTAAAGTTCTCAACTTTTGTAAAGCTTGGGCTTTTACTTTTTACCCATTTTCACTTCACTTTTTAGCCATTTTCACTTTTTTTGGCTGAGCCGTGTGGCATGGGGGATCTTAGTTCCCCAACTAGGGATCGAATCCGTGACCTCTGCAGTGGAAGCATGGAGCTTAACCACTGGACTGCCAGGGAATTCCCACACAGCTCTTTCTTACTAATTGGCAAATGCCCTTAGAATACAAACAACTTTGTTTGCCCTTGTCTTTCCCATGGTTTTGGCCTCGAGATTCCTCAATGTCTTCAAAGCTCTTAAACTGACTTTTTAAATGATTTCATCCAGCTCTTTTTGTTGTCCTAAGTAGGAAGATTGGTCTTAATCACCTGGCCCATCATTGCAGGAAGCAGAATCTGTTTTATAGAAAGATCACTTGCTACAAATATATTCACATGCGTACACTCTGAAATATGTTTTAGATAATTTGACATACAGATAGATGTAGGTAATGTTGGCCTTAATCAGAATTAATGGCAATTATTATTAGGCAAAGGTGAGTTTGTTTGGGCAAGCAGAGAAATCACAGTTTGGGACAAGGAAACTATGGTGACCTATGGGCAAATCTGAGGGGACAAAGGGAAAGTTAGCTTTTATTAGGTTCTGGGAGGAAATTAGGGAAGACTGTCTTGAATAAAAGTTCACTGGAGGAGAATTAGAGTTTGGAATTGTGGCAGTTTCACAATGGTTGCAAGTGATGGGCAGTTTGCTGTTACTGAGGAATGCAGAAATCTTCTTTCTTCCTGCTATATAAGTTGATATGAGGGGTATATGCATGAGAGCTCTTCCTTCATGGCTTATTGACTCCACTTTAAATCAGATTTCCTTTATCCATTTTCACATTTCCCCTTTCTGATCAAGATCTTTCTCTGAAAGCATCATTGATCAAGCATCAGGTTATTTGTTTTGGTTGAAATATTTTTTGTCTGGGTTACTTTGTGCCAGGAAGGACCTTTCCTGGAAGTCATGTCCCACGTGGAGGGGGAAAGAGCAAGTAGCAGTCATAAATCATAGGGGCCACAAGGAAGGTAGAAGGAGGGGCTCTCAGGCATCTGTCATTCTTAAGTTCATATTTTGTCAAGGTTGTAAGCATTGGAGGTCATCTCAAAGTGATGAGCTAACATCATTCTGTTTGGTGCATTATTTCTGCAGATATATGACAGGTAAGAGATACAAAGTTTAAAAATGATTATGCAAAGCATAATTAAAAGTAATATGACAAATCTAGTTTGTATAATCGTCCTGAGCCATGAACCTAGACTTGTAGTCAGCCAACTGAACAAATCAAAGGACCATGGGGAATCAAGAGAAACTTGTAACCAGAGTGTTTGTTTCCTGATTTTATGCAATTAAGTTTCTGCTTCCCCAGAGGAATTTATCCATGTGCAGGAAGTGGTATTTGCTACCATGCATACACCACCTTGTTCTGCTAGGAGGTAGTTTAGGACAATTTGATTACCTAATATCATCTTAGCTAAGGAATCTAATGACTTGTTGGGTAGCTACTGCTTTAGCGGTAGAGTCAGCTATGTTACCTAGGATAGTGGATAGATTTCTAACCATGCACTCATTGGTGTGTACATCGAGCCAAGGAAGGAGTAAAGATCTGCCAAAGGAGGCAGACCCAGAGTCATAGACCCTATTGTGTGGTTCACATTTGGTTTTTTGATGTAGGCCTAAGTGGTTGGCCCAGTAATTGGTCCAGATCGATTATGAATGGACAGTGGAACAACTAGGTATCCTAACGAGTATTGTCTTCCTATTCACCAACTATCTAGACATTCATAAGCCCAGGGATGACACCACCATCCACAAAAGATGAAGCCAGGTATGGTGCAGAGGACTTCAGCTAAGTTTGTATTATTTATTTAGATGTCTGCTAAAATGGAGTTATTTACAGTGAGCAACCAGGAATCAGGTCCAAACCACAAATATTTATACAGATAGAGGATACACCTTTAGAGTAGCCCATGACTTTGGAATATTATGGAAGTAGTGCAGTTTTCTTACGTCTAATGGAGATAAAGTTTTAAATGGCCCATATGTTCAAGATTTATTAGATGTCATACTCCTACCAGCAACTTTGGCTATTATTAAAATTCCTAGAAACTCCAAACTTGACCCCCCTGGAAGCAAGAGGGAACCACCTGTTGATATCTCTGCCAAAGCACTACTCTCAAAGGAACCAACAACCAAACCTCTGTCATGGTCCAAAGGGATGTTCTCCCACATGATAATCTAGAAATTGACTAAAGATGTCCAATAATTGGCCCCTTAAAAGGAAAAACAATATTGGAAATCTAATAACTGTTGGTTTGATGAAAAGAAAGAGCTCTGCTTTCAACCAAGTAATAATCCAGTTCTGCCAGACACTCTAAAATCCCTGTTAATGACCACTCGACATGCATTGAACAATTGGTTTACTGATAAAACGATAAACTTTATGAATCAAAGTACTGGTGGTTAAATATTAATAAAGCCACTAAAAGTGCCTACTTTGTTTGCCCCACCTGTCCAAACCACAATCCTGGAAAACCTATCTGCACTGCCTCAGGACACTTTAAATTGTCCAATGGACCATTCCAGGTTTGTTTGGCAAATTATTTATAATCTTTTGCTGTCTCACGGATATAAATATGTTTTTGTAATGGTTTATATATTTTTTCACTTGACTGAATCTTTCCATTATAAACAGGCTACTGCCTCTTCTATAGCTAAAATTCTATTAGAAAAGATTATCTTTACATGGGGAATCCTCCTCGAGCTTCATAGTGACAAGGGAACTCGGTTCATGGGTAAAGTGTTTTGCCAACTGTACTGCCTGGCCGGTTCTACCACACTTTCACTGTGCTTACCCCCCTCGATCCTCAGTGCTAGTTGAACACACTAATGGCACCATTAAAATTCAATTTGCAAAATTTATAGAAAATACCTTGACCAAAGACACTGGCATTGTTCCTTCTAAATATTAGGTCACCCCTTTGGGAACCCATAAACTTTCACCCTTTAAGATAATCACAGAATGCCTCATGTTCCTGCTTCTTTTGACCTATATAAGGGGGGAAATACTTCAGTATTGTAAAGGCTGAATTGTTTCTACTGAAAATAACCATGCTTAATAGGACAGTCTTTTCACAACATGCTCCCATGAGATGAAGGCCTTAAGCATCATACCTTACAACCTGGAGATTTCATTTGTTGGAAGAGACATCTTCAGAAAGATTCTCTCCAGTCTCACTGGAAGGGCTCTTACTGGTGTGCTGCCAACTCCAGGACACTTGGATCCATGTGTCACATCTAAAGAAAACACCAAACGCTGCCTGGATCTGTACACCAACTGGTGACCTGAAAGTAAAGATTTCTAAGAACTAGAGCAGATGACAGCTGAAGGAGACAGCTTTTCCAAGATGACTAGACCAAACCTGTATAACTTTTTCCTGCTGCTATTTCTTACTTTATTTTCTCTCTGCTTTCTTTGAAGGACAATGTTTTTGTCCACATTTAGCAATCTATTGCAAAAGTGGGAAGCTAATCTGATTGTTGGGTTGCCACCTGAAACTCTGACCTGTACATGAGAGTAGTGACCCTTCAGTCCATCCTGTAACTAATTTTTCACTTGTCCCTAATGTCACTGCTAATTTCACCCCATGTCCACTTGATGTCAGTTGCAGATTAAGACTCTTGAAGACAGATCTTCCAGTGTCCTGTTTCTGTCTTCAGTTATCCTTGTGAAGGCTCAGCTGAACAAAACCTTTTTTGCTAATAGAACTATACTTTCATACCCCACCTCTTTTTTTCTTTTTTCTTTCCATACCTTAATGCTGCCTCTCCAAATGCACCAAAAGAGAATACCATAGGGCTAAATTTTGTAGAGCCTTCAGAAAAGACCCTTGAATCTCCTTGAATGCTCTGAGAGAGGGAGTAAGGTAGCTTGAGAGATGAAGAGTTGACTTAGTGAGAGAATGAGAGAGTAAATAAATGTGACAGAGAAATAACAACTCTAGTTTAAAAGCTAAAAAGCTTAGAGTAAATCATATCTTGAAGTGAAGGGAATAGAAATTCCAGAGTCATCAACAATGCAAAATCAAACAGAGAGATCAAGGTTTACAAATAGCCATTAGATTTATCAATTAATAGGTATGCTGTTTTGTGTTTTGGATGTACTACAGTTTAAGGAATGTGATAAATAATTTGAATGACTAATGCAGATGTTGATAAAGAATTCCATGTTTACAATTATATTAATTTGGTAGGGTTGCCATAACAGACTGGGGGTTGAAACAACAAAAACTTATTTCTCACAATTCTGAAATCTAGAAGTTCAAGGTCAAGGTGTCAGCAGGTTAGGCTTCTTCTTAGGCCTCTCTCTTTGACCTTCAACTTCTCACTGTGTCCTTACATGGTCTTTCTTCTGTATGCACATTCCTGGTGAGTCCTAGTCTCTTTTTATAAAGATAGCAGTTGGATTAGGGCCTGCCCCAAAGGCTTCATTTAAACTTTATCACTTCTTTCAAGATCTCTAAAGAGAGAGTCACATTGTGAGATACTGGAAGTTGGGGTTTCAACATATGTTTTTTGGGAGGACACAGTTCAGCCCATAACAATGATCTTAATTCAGATATGTCCAGATTTCTTAGCGATCTTGTAGTCATTAATCTCTTCTATCAAATAAAAATACTTTGAACTGTTGGGCTCGATTCTTGTTCTGGTTTCTGATGGATTATAACAAAGTCATCCAATTCCTATCACTGTAACTATTCAGTTAATAGGGATTAAGAGACCTCTGAAGTGATCTTGAAAGAAAGTATCCTGTACCAAACACATCTTATAAAATGGCCAAAATACAGTACCTGAAGAGCATGTACAGAAATTGCCATATTCGCTGTACTTCTTCTTTCCAAGGTATCTTGAAGTCCCCTTTTCTGTATCATGGACATTTATTTTCTTATGTTTGGATGACATATTTGGTGTGAGAGTGTGTCAGGGGTGGGGCATACAGATAAAGCGTCCTTAACAGGTGTCCTGGGGTATCCAGATGATTGCCCTGCAGTGTAGGACATTGAGGCAGAGGAGAAACTGTACATCATTATAAGTTTAGAGCCTAAAAGCACATCCCAACGGAGTCAAATTAACTTCCCATTGTCATGTAGCACATGGTATATTGACAGTTGAATAAAAATATTAATGGAAAGAATGTATTATATCAGCTTGGCTAGGATTATATAAAGATTTAATTTTAGGTTCAAAGCCTGGATGGGAAAATAAATGTAATTAGAGATTAATATGAATCTGCTGGTAATATTCTCATAGTTACTACTGTCAGAGACTAAAAGAATATACAATAATTGCTTAAGTATGCATTTGAATCCAGAAGTTTGAACCTGAGAAGAATTTTTCCCTAGTTAGCTTTGATTTTCTGAAGGTCAGAGAAGATTTGGGCTGACTGCATGTACTGGATTCCAGACAAGTCATACACTAGTTCGTGAAATGAATAATAAGTGTGCATGTCAAGAAAGCCTAGCCAGCAAATGGAAAGAGAAGAAAAGTGTGAAGAGGAGGAAACTTAGCACGTGACAATTCTGAGGCAGGAAACTGGAAACAGGAAGTATTTTTAGATACATAATACGTTAAAATTATGTTAATTTGTTGAAGTCACCCTCAAGGATTTTATGATTCAGAGAAGAATAATATCCCTCCTCTTTTGGTAAAAGTGTCGGTCAAACCTGAAAAGTAATGTTGACCAGTTGACAAGGTAGTGGACCCTATATTCTAAGCCTCTATTTTTTTCTGTTATTCTTCTCTGTTATTCTTCTGTCTTCTCCATTATTTTTCAGTATGACCTTAGGCAATTTACTTAACCCTCCTTCAGCGCATTTTCTCTGCCAAACAATAATTACTCCAATTGTTCCCTCTGAATCCTAATTTTCACTTATAATATTATTAGGTAGCTTCATTGTCTATTATGCATGAAGACTATGGAAAAGTAAACCAACCAAAAATACTTCCAAAGCAAAATATATCATTCCCACTTACAAGAAGTTCATAGTCAAAAAGAGGGGAAAAAATACAGATCTGTACATATTATAAAAGAGTCGTCCAACAAACAATGCTGAGCAGAAACAATTTCTGCCCAATTTCAAATGAAATATTCTTGATATGTTTATTGGTTGGTTTTCTTTGTGTTGTTCATATATTATGTTAATTTTTTGACATCTTATTATGTCATACACTCTCCTCTATATTTCTCCTTCAGTATGCAGACACACCATGTGAGCCAGGTATTACTATTTTCATTTCATAAATGAGGGACTAAATTCTGGAAAACTTAGTTAACTTACTCAAATTCACATGGCCACAATTGCTCTAACTGGGAGAGAAAAATATAAACAAACAGACAAACAAAAAACAGTTTCTATAACCTGCTTCTTAATGTTTTGGTTAGATTTTGTGGCCTTACTTTCTTGTTTGGCAAGTGCTAAAGATGTATCAAGTCAAATACTTTGGGCCAGCTCAAATTTTTTATAGAACTGGACCATACCTTTTCGGTATTTTTAAATGAATGAATGGAGATGAATTGACATAAACTAATGCATAGTTTCCACCTTCTATCCCTCAAAAAGAAACCCTCTCTTTCTCTGTACAACCCTCTCTTTCTCTTGTACATTCTTTGCACAAGGATGAAAAAAGAAAAAAAGGAAACAGTAATTTTAGAATGAAATGTATTTGTTAACTCTGTCTGCATACCTTCGAAGACCAAGTTTTTCCAGAAGTTAAATAAATATATACATAGATAGTTTTGTATTCCCAGTGCCTAGTAAGAAGGGGAGGAATGGGGGGAGAGAATTTAGATTCTCCTTAAATGTTTATTGGATTGACTCAACACCAATAGAAGGTTGAAAGAAGATGCCAAGGAGTAGAAAAACACAAATATAGGTAAGGAAGACATGTGCATGCATAAGATAATAGTTTCCAAGTACTGTAAATACCATATAGAGTGCTGCTTGTACTAAATGCAAACTGATGCTAATCTCACCATCACCACCACTGTTTCTTATTTTCAACTCAGTCAAGCAGCTTTCAAAGGCAAGAGGAGCTTCGCAGCTCCCAGGGAGGAAGTTCAGGGTCGTAACTTCCTAGCACAGTGGTCTAACTACACTGAGCATCTGACAAACTCCAGACCATTACCACCCCAACCAAGCAGTCGCCGGTCATGCAGAGGAAAAGGAAAGAGTGTGGAGAGTGGGAGCAAAAGCTGAATGTAGCCCTGATCTGTGCATAAGCCTCTGGGCTTTGTTGATGTGGCTCCAGCATACTGTAGAATTCAGATTGTTCCTTCTTCTTGCCTTATATAGACATGGCACAGTTTCAAAAATAGCCTGTGCTTTTTTAGACCTTTAAAGACATCATCAATCATTGTCTTCTATGGTAATGCTTCAATTACCCAGGAGGAAAAAAAAAAACAAAACAGCAGCCATGGAAGTGACGTCCTGATGTGCTGAAAATCCCAACTAAAAAAGGGCAGTGTTTGCATATTAGCCGTGTAAGCAGCATAAGAACTGTGATGAACCATTAATAAGCCTCTCTCATGCTTTCCAAGTATTCAGGAAATGTGCTGCCTGACAGGCCAGATCTTTATAGGATTAGCTTAATGGTTTGTCACTTTCTGCCTTGCTTGCTGCCCTTCTGCCTTTTTTTATGCTGAACACTATTGTACTGAGCATTCTGGCCACACAGAACTCTGTGGCCGTACAAGCCTCGTGTTTCTGCATGATAAGTGCCCCTGTTTTAGGCACTTACAGCTCATCCATGTTAAATGACGTCCAGCAAAAATGAAGCCCTGGGGTCATTACCCTCTGTACAAATCTCGTCCATTGCTTACTGCCAAGGTGGTTTCGAATCGGCCACTCCCAGGTGATCACCTGGAATAATGAATACCCAGGGGCACGGCTCCCTCCACTCCACACCATTTGTATCTCTGGGAAACGAGCACATGCACCACACCACGTCAGCCTGGAGAGACACACAGGTGCAGCTTGCTTGAGCGCAGCTTGTGTGGGGCTCCCATTTGGTAGCCAAGGAGTTCCAAAGCATGTTAGGAAAAAAAAAAAAAAAAGCCGTATGACAAAAAAAAACATATATACCACATTGAGGTGCTTGTGTGACCCACTTCTGCAGCAAAGAAATATATGGGCTTTTATTATTAAAACAAGCTCTTTTTCTATAGCTTCTTATGCAAACAAAAAATATTCAGTGTCTATGGGAAAAGGTTAATGGAGGTTTTGGATATTTAATGAATATGAAATATTAAGAGGGCAGGTTTCATCTATTACTATTTTTATTGATACATTTGTGCATACCCACGAAATATACATGGTGGCTTTATTTGCAATATGAAAAGTTTCACATTGCAGTAAGCCTTTAATTAGAGTTTTCAGATTATCATCTGTGACTGCTTTATGTTAAGTACACCAATTCCCTTGAAACATTTGAGGTGCCGACTGCCTGCACCACTGATTTTATGAAGGTTCACAATCTGTGAACACCATAGAATTTAAACTTGCTTTATATGCCATGCAAACCCCTCATATATACCACCACAAAATCACATCCGATTGCTCCTTACTCCTGATCACACATACACACGTTATTGATAGCACTTCAGGGGTTCTTCTTCAACTGTTTTAATTTGCCTCAAGGGATTGATAATGGGATAAAGAGCTTTTCACCACTCAATCACATATTACAAACCTAGTTTGAGTCTGTAATGACCACTAATGCTTAGTTTGAAAATATTGTTGTCTGCAATCCATTTTCTCTTTGAACTGCTTATGTTTCAAACAACCTGTTTTTTGAATATTATTAGGTGTTTTTCATGGTAATGGCATTTTGAATTTTAATGATTGGCTGGAAATTGTATAGTGATGATTCACTCTATTTTAGACCTTCAGGGTTTATCCTCTTTAAATTGTAAAATTAGAGTGAGAATTAATTCATATTATATGGCATATATATCACTAAGATCATTTGACTAGACAAAGCTAACCACAACTCAATATCTATTCCAACACCACGTACTACAAACAAGCTTAGTTCTCTACTAAAAACTAAAGTACTAAAAGTCTGCTAAATACTAAACTAGTTTTTGAATAACATTCAAATAATTCAGTACTAGTTTAGCAGGGGATTGCTACAAGAGTTTATGATCACATCGCTTTTATATGACAATCAAAATGTATTTCAGATAACAGAGACTGATACAGATATGGATATATAGAAATAGATGATTAATAGACAGACAGAAATACACTATTCTTTCATGATATTGAGATGGATAAACCAGGATCTGGTGGGAGAAAATCCCAAGATTCTATCAACACTTAAATATTGTAGAAATAATGACTATTTAAGATTTCATCATCTACTACAGAATGCATCTCAGTGATTTCTGTTAGATTCACAAGTCCTTCCTTGTGTCATCAAGAAAGACACTTTAAGGCTGGGTTGAGAAAGTAAAGGAGAAGGGAAAAATTTCCTACTTATGGCCCCACCATAAGAAAGGGAGACTTATTAATATAAATCTGAAGCTTGAGAAATGTAGATAAACCTTTGTCAAAATAGAACTGTCTCTAGAAAGTGACACTTTGTAATTCTCATGGTATCACATCTCCACATGCCACATTCCATCTCACTCAGCATTGACCTGTCAATGGACAAGAAAGATTCAGATGGAAGATTAAACTGGGAGCAAAAAATGATGGACATTTAAAAAAAGATTCTAAAGATAGGCAAAAGTGGAAGATGATATACCAAAACAAAAACAAAAAACAAAACAGTCCATGGGTTGCATAATTAGATCAGAAACTCAAAAAGGTTGCTTAAAGGACAGAAAGTGGTAAAAAAGTTGTGAATCAATGCTGCTGCTATTTGTCTCATCAGTCTCTGGTATGAAAACTGGGTCTTCATCAAAACAACAGCTACTTCACTTTGTTACAGTATGGGATTACAACTCATCATAAACATTCAGTCACTAAAAAATGGGGGCATTCATCGTAGACAGAGGTTGGAAGGAATGTGACTTAGTAGAAATGGCCAAAGCAGGGAAATGAGAAAAAGGGCAATCACAGATCCTGAAACCACTGTAAAAATCTGTGAGTGAATTTAGCGGTAGCCAATTCATGTATAAAGGCCGATTCATGGAAAAAAGATAATTTTTAGACATTCAGACATTAGTGGACTTTTCAGTACTGAAATGCATTTTACTTTACTTTGACATCCAAGTTATTTTGAAATGTGTAAAATTTTAAAAGAGTTGATTAGAGCAGCATGGCATTATGTAAATAAGTAAATGAATACACCCACACACTTCATCTCTAATCAACACCACTGTTTCTTAAACTTTCTTTTTTCCTTCCTACTACCAGGTAAAATTTCTATGACTACTGGTTGATAAAATGGTCAACATTTCTTCACCAAATTTTCCAATGTTGAAAATGCACAGACTTATGCAAACATGTCTATTTCCTTCTAGTTTCTAGCTGGTTGGACATTTTAATGGTTTACTGATTTAAATGGATGGAAGGGTCTTGACTAATCTTTTCCTCAAGATCATTTTCTAGATAACAGTCATGGCTTAATTTTTTAATTGTAAATGTCTCTGCAAATCAATATAAAATAAAAATAATTTCTTTACAATTAGAGAAAGAAAAGAGCTACCTCATTCTTATTCTAATTTTGAGGACACTGATTTTCTATTTAGGCTCTTTCCCTCAGTGCCAGACATTCAGGGACACTTACAAAAATGTTTAGGGTTGATATATATAGTACTGTGTCCATAGGCCCCTCAGAGGTCAAGAAAGTTATGATAATGATTTTCCCAGGGTTAGTTCCTGTACTTAATGTTCATCGGCTGATAGATTTTTTATTTCTTTGGATTTATTGCTTAGCTTCTGGTGGATTGTTTTCTGAGTTATCCTTTGATCACAAGGTGAATTAGATTTGTTTTCTAGTTTCAAATATTATCCATCTGTTGCATGAAACAAGTTATATTAATTCACGTCTCTCTTATTCAAAAACTTGATTTCCTCTTATAAATTGTGCCATTAACAAATTATTTAAGAACACAAAATATGAGATTGACTCAGTTTAAAAGTTTCTATGTTGAAAATGGAATATTATCACTGTCTATACCGTTTGGCCAAATATCTTTTCCTTTTTTGTTTTCATTAACATTTATGAGGGCAAACAATGTAAGTAGATATCTAGTATATCATAATATTTAAATAGAGCTTTATTTTACAGTATTTATTGGAGTTAATAAAAACACACGCATTTAAAAAATTTGAGTATTTTTAAAAATTTGTCCTTGTACTAGAAATAAGTTGAAAATAAAGTTGAAGGAAGATCTGGAATGTAAAGTTTATGAAACAAGAAGACTTTATTATTTTTAAATTTGATTTTATTTTTTTTTCAGAAGTAAATATAAAAGAAACATTTACCTAATCTGAGATATGTAGATGTGAATTATCCAGAGAAGAAAGGACATTATAGACAGTCTAGTTTATATTCTTGATTGTTGGGATGTGGTCCTTTTACTCTTTTTTATGCTTCTAGGTTCTTTGTAAAATACTTAATATACATGTTATACGGGGCAGCTCTCCATCCTACCCTCTACCAACAGTGTTTGGTATAATTGTCTATTCATTGTTTTAAATCATGGGATATATTTTGAATAAAGACACAGTCTCATTTTTTTACACTGACCATTGGAATCTGTGATATTTGGAATACTAAGAAATACATACAAAAACTGATCGAGAGTTTATTTTTTTCTTCATAATGGAGTACATTAATTCACATGTACACACAAATCAGTCACCTCTGTACAGAAGTTACTAAGACTATCAGAAAATAAAACTATACATTTAAACTGAACTTTGTTTCCATATGCTTTAATCAGTTGAAATGTTACTTAATTCAAAGAGTTCCTTCTATAGAATTGTAAAATTAACTCTACCTTCTTTTAGGCTGTTCAGGTAACACCAATAGTTCTGATAACAATTTATCTATAGAAACACTAACATGATTGAGAATATAGATGTATTTATTACTTTTAATTCTTTAAATTTATCCACTGAACACAAAATCAATTAATACAAAGTTAGATTAGGTAAAAGAACATTTTAACATTTTTGTACTTATTGTTTAACATTCTGTACTTTTTTTTTTTAATTTCTGTCTTTATTTAGCCTGCTTCGGGTCTTAGTTGTGGCACGTGGGATCTTTTAGTTGCGGCATGTGGGCTTCTTAGTTGCGGCATGCATACAAGATCTAGTTCCCAGACCAGGGATTGAACCCAGGCCCCTTGCATTGGGAGCATGGAGTCTTACCCACTGGACCACAGTTTGATAAAAGAGTATAAAATCTCAGTCTTCTGAGATTTTAAAATCTCAATTTTATAAGCTCTTCTTGGTACTGAGCAACACCTACAGTAGGCTTCCATGATACAGCTCATGGGAAAACTGATTTTACATCTTCACAGTAATACAACTAGAGAAATGACCATGCTTAAAGAAATATTGGCTAAAACATTAGTGCTTAAAAATATTAGGAACATTTTTGTTTCTAATCGGTGTTTCAAAAATTAGGAACATCCAATATTTGGGAATTTTCAAAACAATTTCTATAAAGTCTAAAATTTTTGAGTCTCTCTAATAGGAAATTTTAAAATATGAATAACTTTAAATAGTAGTATTACCACGTTCTCAGTATGTATCTAAGATGTCCCAGAAGTTTGTTTACTAAAGTAGTATTAGAATTCTTTTGAAAACCTCAAACCAAGGACTGGTTTGGGCTTTCTTGGAATTTTGATTGCCTTGGGAAAAGAAGAAAGATGTAAAGGTTATAGCCCCATGAGTATCCATCTCAGTCTATATTCATCTCAGGACAGAAGAAGAATTCTAAAAGGAACTTCTAGCATATCAGATTCTTCTAATTTCTCATTAATTTGGAATGTGCCTTTAATAAACATATTCTTGAATATTATTGAAATAAATGGTCTTAGTGAATTGAACATTCATTAATTTGAACATTATATTGTGCATGTGTTTGTGTTATAATATTCACACTCATGTGCCCCATATTCTATGTTTCATCATCCAAAAGGAATTGACAATTTTAGATATAAAATTTATACCTTCACCACAGTATTTTTAAATGGAGTATTAGGCAAATCATTTTACTTTATAGTTATTTTATATTAATATCTGCTTTCATTGATCTTCACAGGTCATACCATAGTATATAAAGGTGTTTTTGTAACTGCCAGAAATGATATTCATTGGAAGTAATACACATTCCTGTTTCCTCCATTCAATCCATTTCAATTTCATAAATTGTATTGCATGTACACTGGGAGAAAGCTCTGCTTTACACATTAGAATACAGGGAATAAACTTCACTCAATGAACTTACTATTTTATATGCGATTAACTTACAATTAACTAAGCCCCCCACACAACTGTGATAAAATGTAAAAGGAGGAAATGCCCAAACAGGTCGAACCAAAATGCTAAAATAATTTCTTGAGAAGGGAAAATATTTTCTGTAAGAGTTTCAAAAGGTTTCATTTAAAAAATGGAGATCTGATCCTTGATTTTAAACATATTTTATTGAGGCATAGTTTACATATTTTAAATTCAGTAAAATGTACAAATATTAAGGGTATCACTGGATGATTTTTTCTATATGTATACATTAACCATGTGTTCACTAACCAGATCAAAGTATAGAAAACCATCACCCTCCTCCCCCTTTCTAGCCAATGCCAGTGACAATCACTATTTGATGTTATTATTATTTAGAGCATTCTGCTGGCTCCACAGCTTGCCTCCACTTGGTATTGCTGGGCTTTTTAATAAAATGCTTGTGAAATCACATTTCCTATGATTTTAATTGGTATATTCCTGATAACTAATGATGCTGAATGTTCTTATGTACCTTTCAGATACATTCTTTGATGAAATACTTGTTCAACTTTGAATCCTCTGTCAGAAATTAGAGATAGAAGGTAGATAAAATAGGTAGTTAGATGATAGATAGATAGATAGATGATAGAATGTATGGATGAATGACTGGAGAGACAGAAAGAGGTATAGATAATAATTAATTTGCTATAATGGAATATATGTATCCCTAATAATTGCCGTGCTGTGCAAAAATCACAAATAAAAATACATGAGGCTTATGCAGAAAATGGAGTTAGGGAAGTAACATTCAAAAAAGTTTTTAGTAGAGCACACATACACACACGCACACACACACAAACAAAAACCTATTAAAATGATAGCACTATTTTCCACATATGAAATGATTAAGAAATGCATAAATATTACAATAAATTTTGTACTTTGTTTCCTTGAAAATGACCAGAAGTTTGCTTGGGGAAGTGAGCATGAAAAGGATTGCAGCTTGTGATTATTATGAATTGGTAGAAGGAGGGTTATGTGAAATATGATGGAAAGTTGTAACACCAGCTGAGGAAGTGTGGCTCACAGCAGACACAGTGATCAGAGGTAGCTGGTAGAAGTTTGAGGTATATGCTTGTATACGCTGGTATTCCTATGTAGCTCAGTTCAGCTGGGAACAGGTTTGTTGTTTGTTTGTTTGTTGTGGGTTTTTTTTTTTCCTGTTTTCAGGTAGTGTTTCTTGCAGAAGACATTGTACATAAACAAAAGTAAAATTTGCAGTATGCTCAAATTTTTCCTTAATATATCAAATGTATTGGAACAAATCCATGTTTCCAGAACAAATTTTGGAGCAGAATTGACTTCATATTCTCTTGAACATAATTTTCAAGATTCATAGGTAATCATATAAAACCTTAGGAGAACTGGATACCTAACTGAAGCGTTGGCAAACTTGTTCTGTAAAGGGCCAGATGTTAAATATATGTGACTTTCCAGATTACAAGGTCTCTTTTTGCAATTACTTAAATATGAGTAGTCGCACAAAAGAATCCACAGTCAATGTGAAAATGAATAAGCATGGCTGTCTTAAATAACACTATAAAAACAGGTGACAAGCAAAAAGTTTATAAACGTCTGCTTATCCATTTTACATTCTATAGAGGGCTATAATTTTGGGAGGTGTTAATAAACTTGGATTTTTTTTGTCACTTTAAGAAATTACGAAAAGGATGCACATGACTGGCAAAAGGTTAATGCCTACTATAACATTCTCTAGTTTGCTGTCTATGTTTATGCAGGATAGAGAGTTTACATGGTATCCTTGTTTTCTCTCTTAACTAGAAATTAAAAGTTATTTTGTTAAAATCTATAATTAACGGTGATTGAGGCTACACCAGAAGCAATAGCGATAGAAAAATACAGATATTTCTGTAAGGTAATTGAGTGATTTTTTTCAAAGGAAGAAGAAAAATTTTGACCAAAAATAAAGTCTCAATTTATCCAGAATATGAAAGAGCATAGCAAGAGACAAAACTTGAATGTTTTTTAGCAAGTTGAAGAGGGTTTGGGGACATGTAATTTCATTTTCCTTCGTTTGTAATACTTGAGTCTGAAAAAAGGCTATGAAATATGTTTAAATTTTGGAAAAAAATTGCTCCAATTTACTTGTTCGCAAGATGATTATGTGAAAAAAATGGAGAGAGAAAGTTGTGAAACATTTACTGCAAGGTACTATGTTAATCTTAATAGAGAATTTGTCTTTTTCTTGTTAAAATAATAAATTAGTGTTAGAAATGTTAACACGGGCTAATGAAAAATATACTTTATATTCTATATAATATTCTGCTATCACAGAAATTCCAAATCTTACCTGGATGATTTCTTTGTCTGGTGGTGAATGTTTCAAGAGTTTGTTTATTACAAAATATAACAATACATTTCCAAATATTTTAAAATAATAAAGGTTTCTCACTCGTGTTAACATCATGTTTATTTTAGAATATTTTATTGCCACTTTGATTAAATAAATATCCAAGTCATTATTTCTCAGGTCCATGAACATATTTTCATCTATCAGTCAAATCTCCTATCAACTCTTCATTTAACTTTCTCAAGATCAGGACCTAAAAAAATTAAAATTAAAATTAAAAAATAAAAAATAAATTCATGATATCCTTTACCTCTAAAACTATCTTTAAGATTTTCCGAACAGCCTATGGAAAATTGAAAAGATTTCATATTCACTTTAAAAAATAAAAATGGTAGAAATAGTTTGATTTGTTTGGTATGCTTCATATTTCTTCATTAGTTCAACACTATATTAACATCTGCATCGGATGAGTTGTCAACTCAAAAGAGATGCTCAGTCTCAGTCTTCCAAAGATTAAGTTTGTACAGGCAAAATATCATTAACATGAATATTTCAGATATTGTATTTTCACGGGAAGGACCTATAGGTTTGTTGATGGCCTCATTGTTAATAATATTTTTACCACCAGGGTAAACTTTTACCAAACCCTTTTAAAATAGTTACATATTATACTCCAACAGAAAATTGCACTCTCCTCCATTCTGATATCATTGGTTACTGTAATAAATTAACCACAGCTTTTCAGTCTCATGATCAAAGAGGCTTCTACTTATCTCTGATTTTTGCCTGAAGGCTCTGCAGTAAAAACACAGGCTAGAAGAACAGGAGGTGTCAGAATAGAATGCAGACTGTGACAAAAGAAACCAACTTTATTACAAATGTATAAAACAACCTCACCAAGGGGGCTACACGAAAATTCAATTGTCTTAAGTAACTTCGGAAATGACAGATTACTGCAAGGTTCAAGACGAAAGGAAATGTCAATAAGAACCGCTGGTAATATTTCTTATAAGAGTACGAGTTAACAATTCTGGAATCACTGTTTATGTTTACTGGAATTGCACAAATAAATAAATGAATGATAGATGAGAGGAACAAGGTTTCTCATCTGTTGGTGTGTGAGGTTACAGATAAGTAAAGAGGAAGACAGGAATGATCCATGGACTAGAGTTGGAGAAATCAGTAGAAGTATAGTTTTTCTTAACATAAATAGAGATGGATAAATATAGGACTATTTAACTTATGTGTATATAAGTTAAATATATACATGTATATACATGAGTGAATATGTACACATATA
This sequence comes from Balaenoptera musculus, assembly GCF_009873245.2. Classification (NCBI taxonomy): domain Eukaryota; kingdom Metazoa; phylum Chordata; class Mammalia; order Artiodactyla; family Balaenopteridae; genus Balaenoptera; species Balaenoptera musculus. The sequence continues at coordinate 24,183,250 of NC_045796.1, forward strand.
TTTCCTTACTGTGTCAACTGAGAGGCAGAAAAGCAACAACACCCAGTAGCCATGAGCATTCCTAGTGACCAGATCTTTGTTACTAACACGATTCTCCAATGAAAGGAACCAGGGCTACTTGGATAGATGGATGATTCTAGGTCTAGAGCAGGAAGCATACTAGGTAGGCATGGAGCAATTTGTAGTGCCTAAAAGTAAGGAATTCCTACACACACACACACAGAGTGATGGGGCTGTGTCACAGGGACAAGGAACCAATTGAAAGAGCTGGAACAATTTGGGCAACAAATCAAAATGCTGATTAAATATATACAATGGAATATTAATCAGCCATTAAAAAGAATGAAATAATGCCATTTGCAGTAACATGGATGGACCTAGAGATTCTCATACTGAGTGAAGTAAGTCAGACAGAGAAAGACAAATATTGTATGATATTACTTATGCAGAACCTAAAAAATATATGATACAAATGAACTTATTTACAAAACAGAAACAGACTCACACACTTAGAGAATGACCTTATGGTTATCAGGGGGGAATGGTGGGGGGAGGATAGTTAGAGAGTTTGAGGTTGACATATACACACTGCTATATTTAAAATGGATAACCAACAAGGACCTACCATACAGCACAGGGAACTCTGCTCAATATTATGTAACAACCTAAATGGGAAAAGAATTTGAAAAAGAATAGAAAAAAAGATCATTAAAAAAATAAAAATAAAAAAATTAAGTATCCAAAAAAAAAAGCAAAGAATCTCTAAATAAATGGAGAAGCGTAGTGTGTTTCTGGGTTGGAAGGCTCAACATAAGAAAGTTCAGTTCTCCCTAAATGGATATACGGGAATATACAGTCCCAATGAAAATCCCAACAATATTTTTCATACTTAGAGACAAGATTTTTCAAAACAAAATTTTATGGAATGCCAAAGGAATTTGGTTTAGTTAAACAACTGTGAAAAAATAATAAAACAAGAGAAATTAATCTACCCAGTTTCAACTTATTATATATCTATAGTAATCCAAACAGCGCTGTACTGGTGGAAGAGTAGGCACATAAATGAGTGGAACTTGACAGAACCCTGAAATAGACCTGAACAAATATACCCAACTGATTTTTGGCAAAAGTAACAAAGAAATTCAATGGAGGAAGGATGGGCTTCTCAACAAATGGTGCTGGAACAACTGGATACTTATAAGCAAAGTAAAATAAAATAAACCTCAGCCTAAACCTCATACCTCATACAAATATTAACTCAAAATGGATCACAGAACTTACATGTAAAACGTAAAACTGGAAAACTTTTAGAAAAAAACCATAAGGGAAAAATCTTCATGATTTATATATAGACAGAAAGCACATATTGATACCAAAAACACAACCCATAAAAAGGAAATATATAAACTGGATATCATTAAAATTAAACACTTTTGTTCTAAGAAAGACATTATTCAGAGATGAAAATATGAGCTTTGGACTGGTAGAAAATATTTTCAAGCCATATATCTGACAAATATCTACTATCAAGAATGCAACTGACCCTTGAGCACAGGTTTGAAATGCATGAGTCCACTTATACACAGACTTTTTTCAATAAATTCTATAGCAGTACACGATCTGCAGTTGGTTGAATCCAGGTGGACGGTCGACTCCAAAGTTATATGTGGATTTTCAACTGTGTGAGAAGTGGAGGCCCCTAACCCCCATGTTGTTCAAGGGTCAACGGTATTTAAAGAACACCCAAAACTCAGAGTAAAAACTATCTAGTTAGAAACTGGGCAAAATAAATGAGGGGATTTTGCACCAAAGAAGATATCCAGATGGCAAAAAGCACATAAGAAGATATTTAACATTATTATTCTTTAGGCAAATGCAAATTTAAGAAATAATTATGTGTCACTATACACCTAACCAGAAGTTCTCAAATGAAATATAAGGACAACACCAAATGCTTATGAAGATATAGAGAAACTGTATCACTCATACGTTGCCAGTGGAAATGTAAAATGTTCTGCCACTCTGGAAAACAGTTTGGCAATGTCTTAATAAACATACGCACCCACTCTATGATCCTGCAATTGCACTCCTGGTCTTTTATCACAGAGAAAAATGTTATGCTCACACAACAACTTGTAGACAAATATGTTCATAATAGCTCTATTCCTAGTAGCCCCAAACTGGAAATACCCCAGGTTCCTTCAATGGGTGCATGAGCAAACAAACTTTGGTATATCTGTGTCATGGAATAATATTCAGCAATAAAAGGGAACAAACTGTTGATACATCAACTGTTTGGATAAATCTCCAGATTATTTATGCTGAGTGAAAAAAATCTTTAAAAATTAAATACTGTATGCTTCTTTTTATATAGCATTCTTGAAATGACAAAATAATAGAAGTAAAGAATATATTAATGGCCAGACATCAAGTAAAGAATGGAAAAGGGAGAGAACTGATTGTGGCTCTAAAAGGGCAACATGAAGGACAATTCAGATATTGGAAAAGTTGTGTATCTTGCTTTTATCAATGTCAATATCCTGGTTGTATTATTTGTACTTTTGATTTTCAAGATGCTAGACTGGGAGAAACTGGGGAAAGGATGCATGGGATTTCCCTGTAATATTTTTTAATATTGCATGTGAATATACATTTATTTCAAAATCAAATTTAAATTTTAAAATGACGTGCTATACAAGAAGCACTGGTAAAAACTACCTGCAGTAAACATTGAATATTGAGATTAATCACTAAGGAATAACGGTTATAGAACACATGGTCAATGTTACTTTAACAAAGTGTTAATAATCTTAGCAACAGAATTGGAAAATAAGTTAAATGGAAGAGGGAGAAAAAATAACAGTGGCAATCATGTTATTTCTTACAGCAGTATTCAAAAAATTCTGTAAAAGTAGTTAAAACCTTATTAGGAAAACCATTAAGAGACTGAATCAGTTTTCTTAATATTAAAAGTTTCTTTCAGAAATTATATCTTTCTTGGTGGAAAACATTAATGTGAATTTCTAATTCTCTTCAGAGTCACTTCAGGTTGTTTGTTATTCCTTAAAGTAAAACTAAAATATGTTTATTAAATATGAATATAGTATAACTCATTATTATAAAATCTCTATATGTCTATAGAGCAAATTTTAGATTGATATTAATAAAATATTGAAACAGGTTATTTGTAATTGGCTTAATTTTGAATTTTATGTATTTATTTGTACATTTATTCATGTATTGTTTCCCCCTTTATAGTTTTATACAAGTATGATTTGCAATTTAAACACTGGACTTTTTCTTTAAAATAAAATGTTTAAAATAAATTAAAGCAGAATAAATTCTGCTTTTTGTTATTGATACTTTTAAGATGAATTGAAGTAGAAGGATGAGAATTGTGCCTGTCTTTCTCCTCCCCTTCTATCATGGATAGTTTCCATTATATCAATATCAAAATATGCCAAGTATAAGAATTTTATTCTGAGATTCTTTTTTCCTGTGCAATATCTTTCATTCCCTGGAGAAGTATCAAGCATGTCACCCTGTCTCACTGAAATAGGTAGATCCATTCATATACCCAAAGAAATAAACATACAGTTACAATTACATTATGGAGTAGGTTCATATCTTAATATTCTCTTTACAGTAAAAAGTTCTTAAACTCTCCGTTGGCTTTCACCAAATTCCATTGACATATATCTCTATGATGAGTAAAATATTATAAAACAATAAATACTTTGCTGGGAAAAAATATTTTAAAAAATTAAGAAAAAACTAATATTTTCTAATTGAGATAAATATTGCCGCACGTCACACTGCATTTTTACCATAATATGATGTTCTGTTTGGTTTTGGTTTTGGTTTTTATCTTTTAAGAACTATATGTTTTCCTAAAATAAAATTATTGAGAGAGATAGGGCATTTGATCATGGTTTTCTGTCTTTTAGGCAAAATTGTTAGCTCTATCTAGTCCTTAACTATACATTTACTTTCAAGCCTAAGGTTTTTGCCATTGCTTTTCATAACCAAAAGTCATCTTGTATAATAGCTTTTAAATGTTTATGTAAGGGTCCTAGTTAGCACACTTATTACTGTTTATACTTATTTATATTCTTTACAATTCATTTGTTTATGGTCTAATGTTAGGTCTAAGTATCAGATAAGTTTTAAAAAGTTGTTATGAAATCTATTACTTTTTAAATAAACATTCTATTATATCTACCTAATGTGAGATATGTTTTTATTTGTTTATATTCCTGATAATTTTTAAAGCTTAACATCTAAATGTCATGCAGACTACAATAGAGTACAGTGGAGAAAACAGTGGAATAAGTAGGTTGTAATATCAATTCATTTAATAACTATGTTTCCTTGATTACTTCAACTTCTGGTGTTTTAATTGCCTCAGTTCTAACATTGACATCATTAATCTTCCTTAGAGTGATACACGATTTAAGAACCAAAGGAGATGCTGTAAAAAAGCACTTTAAGACTATATATTCAATATTAATAGGAAGTATTACTTATTATGCTCATAAGTCTCTAATATTGGCAACTGGGATATTTTATAAATTGAAAATAATATAATTCTACACATTTTTTCCTTTGTAGTTTGTACTACTGCTGCTTTCAGGGGCAGTTTTTCTGTTTAATACAGGATCAGGCATTTAAATAGGCCAATTTGATGTTGCTGTAACTTATTTCATGTATAAATAAACTCAATTTTCCAGACCCAGAAATGTACTTTTCTAATGAAACATTATTTTTTGTCTGATATTCCCAGCTTTATTTCTTAGCCTACTTAAACTCTGAAGAAACTTTAAAAAGCTTGCAGGTGTATCAGGGAATGATGCCATTTCATCATGTTTGGAATGAAATTGTTGTAACAGTTAAGAGCAAAAGAAGAATGAATTGAAGTCAACTCATTCTTAATTATCAAATCTTTTAGAATTTACATAAAATTACACTCATCTAAAGTCAACAGTTTAGTGATCAGTTTTGATACTTTTTTCATTAATTTCACCTGGGAACAAAAGCGCAAAACTAGTATATGTTCAATTCTACAAGTGAGTTCAAAGAAGTAAAAAAAGTAATTTATTCATAATGCAAAGCGAGTTTCTGCAAAGAAAAAAATTATAATTGTTTTTGAATCTCTAGTACCTAGGTAGTATATAAATATTACATGCAGCTAGAAGGGCAACTCTATCTAAGAGCTGCCATAGCACATTTTAGGGTACAGAGTATCTGTAGTTCAAACCATTCCTTTAAGAGAGGGGTTCTAAACAATGTGTTTAGCAGACTGATACCATCTCTCACACTTTTAAGCATCATTACAAGAAGAAATCTAGCATATGTTAGCTTTCAGGTAGCAGGAAAATCACTATGGCTCACTATATGAAATCACTAACATGTTCCACTATCATCATTTCAAGTGACGTTAACGGCTTCCCAATGAAGAATTTAAAAATTGCAATGTCTAGAGTTTTAGAATTTCAGATTCTCATCTAAGTGCTGAAGTGATACCGCTCTCTGTCCTCAAGGAGATCATGCCCCGCGGGGGAAGACAGACACTTTAAAAGACGATTCTGAAACATGAAACAGATGTTAAAATGGATAGACAAAGTCCTGTGGGAATGCAAAGCAAAACAAATTCTTAAGGGTTTGGTGGTCAAAGTCATCTGAACAGTGTGTAAATTTTTAAATGGTTAAGAAACCCATCCCACTAGATAAGTAAATTGTATATGTGTTGTGTGTAATACAGAACGAACTGTACACTATTCAGCAAGTAGCATTTTTGCTTTGTCACTAATGTTGGCCCGTTTGCTACCCCTGCTGTAAAAAACTTCATTATCCTTTTCAAAGGCTGCATTTCTTCCCTCCTCCCCCTTATGATCTTCTGATAGTACAAGCTGTTTGCAGCAAAACCCTCTAAGGAAAGATGGCTCCTAATGGTTTTCTCCAGTCTTGGAGGTGGTGCACAGCTTCCAGCCCTCTATGGACCCTTTATCCACAAGGTGCTCTTGGCTCCAAAGTAAAAAATATTCTAGTTCCTGTGTACTACAGTGAATACTTCATCCTATACATGGAAACACATTCTTTTTTTCCCTATATGGACTATCTGTCTATAAAAGTGTGTAACACCTAACTGTTCCCCAGTTCACTTATTTTTACTGCTAGATGAACCAGGAGAGGTTATTTTCTAGAAAGAACAAAACGATTAAATAAGCCTTATTGTAAAATCGCATCATAATTTGAAAGGAAAGAGGTAGGATACTTTATTAGCAACCTTTTCACCTAAAGTTCAGGAAAAGTACTTTAGTATGTGTCAGATGCTTTTATATTAAATATAACCATGCATATTTTATGGAATGGTGTATCAGGAGATGGGAGACTATAATATAAAGACATGACTAGGATATTCATTCTAAATGAATGGGGAAGAAAGATATGAAATGAGTTATTTGAATATGACAAGACAGGGTTTTTTTTTTCTTTTTTTTAATTGAAGTATAGTTGATTTACAATATTGTGTTAGTTTCAGGTGTACAGCAGAGTGATTCAGTTATATACATATATATGTATATGTATATACATATATATTTTTTCATATTGTTTTCTATTATAGGTTATTACAGGATATTGAATATAGTTCCCTGTGCTATACAGTAAATCCTTGTTGCTTATCTATTTTATGTATAGTAGTTTGTGTCTGTTAATCCCATACTCCTAATTTATCCCTCCCCTGCTCCCTATCCCCTTTGGTAACCATAAGTTTGTTTTCTATGTCAGTCCACAGGGTTTTTTCTGTGTGTGACACCTCTAGAGGTCTTTACAAAGAAAATCATGGCAACTTTAAGAACACTGAGGTGTAAAAAGGAGACATGAGCTAGGACCAGTAAGAGGAGATAACCTAAATCATATTACACTAATGACAACCAGAAAAGCCAAAGTTAGTGTTTAAAATGTATACAATCATGGGGGAAATAAGAACTGTGCTCAATAAAATACACAAAGGGTAAAAATTGATGCTGCAGATCTGGTAAAAATTGGGCAAGTAGAAGCATATTTACTCTCTGTAGTATGTACTGAAAACAATAAAAATAACAGAACCTACATTTTAAAAAATAATAAAACATGCAAACAATTTCCTTAAAAAAGTCAAAACACAATTAACCCTTTTATGGATATTGTCTCAATTCTGTGAAGATGTCAATGATCTCCTATTTATTTATTTGTGTATTTATGTATTTATTTATCTTTAACTCTCTTTGGAGATAATTCTTATATTTAATCTAGGAAAATAAACTGATGAGAAAAACTGAAAGAAAAAGATCTGAAACAAGAGATTAAGGACAGATATTGCCAGTCATAAAAGAAAGTATAAACTTGTGTTATTACAAACAGTATGGTATGGGCAAAGAAATAACCAGAAAAATAAACTGAAGTTCTTAGAAAGGAAAGCCTCCAAATTTATATGGGAATTTGGTGTCTAATAAGATGGCATTTCAGTAAGTGGAGAAAATTTGGATTATTCATTACAGTATTGGGAAAACTTAGTAGCCAGGAAACAATATAAATTTCCTTACAAGAAATAATATTTGAAATGGATCACTGATTTTAATGGAATAAAGCAAAATATGCTAAAAATTAAAACAGTCAAAGTGCCCAAACACAACTGAGGTAAGTAAACAAACCCTTTCAAATAAAAACACTGATTTATAAATATGATTAATGTATCTCTTAAGGTTCTTTGAATTATAAAGAACAGAAAGTTGACTCTTATATACTGCATTTAAACCAAAAACAAGATATTTGGGGATAAATTGTAATTTAAGGAAAAGCTGAGCAGCTGGGTTGAAGGACAAAAGAGAGTATTTGAGAATTTTAGAGACTCTCATTCACAAGACTCAGCTGCAACAATTTCCAGTTTTTTAATTTAAATTTTATAGTTTCAGGGGAGAAAATCTAAATGACCCATTCTCAGTATTTTTTCATAAAATCAGCTGTGGCGAGGCCAGTGGGGTCCTCTAGCTACAGATGAGTCCCATTTGCTGGTGCGATTGCCTTGGATGCATATCTTTGTGAGCCAGGATTTATCATGGGGGCCTAGAATAACTGTGAGTTTTAAATCATCAGCAGGACACATAAATACAATGAAAAACTCAAAAAACCAAATATCAAAAAGGGAGAGCATTGCACAACAAATATGATAGTGACTACATTTCCACTTTTAAGAGAGAACACGTATGAATAAAATTTTCAAAAAACAAGCCATGAAGGGAAGAATATCAAGATCAGTAAAGGCAGGGACATTGAGTGAGTTACGTGAAAACTCAAGCAAGTTTCTTTCCTTCTAAAGCATCTGTTTTTTCACCCGAGTAATAGGGATAAAAACGGTACACAATTCATGCGGCTTTGTTGATTAGATGAAATAATCCAAGCAAAAGATTTACTGTAGCACCCAGCATGGAGTAAGTGCTCAATAAATAATAGCTATACTTGCTTTGATAAATATTATTATTAACCCCCTAGAAATGGGGGTTTTATGTATATAAAAGATTAAAGGTAAAAAATATAAATGGTCAATAAACCTATAGAAAAGAACTCTAGACTTTATTCATATTTAAAGTTTAAACATTTTTGAACAATTAGGGAAATTTCAATTGCCTATTAGATAGGTAAATTTCAATTAATACTAAATATTGCTGAGGGTTTTCAGTTGATCCTAAATAGCTATAAGCTTTTTGAAAATAATTTATTATTAACTCCCAAAGTAGAAAAAGACACATCACCTCTTTATTGGTAAGTAGAACTATATTCCTTCAGAAGTAGGAACGCCCAGGGGCCTGCCTGCTCTTTGGTCTGTCATCTTGCCTCATCTCCTGTGTGTTGTGATCATCTTCCAGGGCCAGGACAAAAGGCAGGTGGGGCATGTGCAATGAGCTTGCCATCCAACATGGATCTAGCTGGATGTACGTCCAAGTTGGCAAGACCAACTCTGTCATCAAGTGGTACTGGGGTCTGATAGCAATGAATAGAGGGAGATGATTATTTGGCTTCAAATTCCAGGCTTGTATTTCAATCTAGCTTTGCCCAAGAACCCTGGATTTGTGGGGTCTGGGACATTTCCCTTTCGTTAATAACACTTTCTCTTGATTTCCATTTACCTTCATTCTTCTCTTTACCATTGGTTAAAACACATCAAAGAGTCAAAGAGTTACTATCCCAAAGCTCCAATTAAATCTATTTCTATATGTTTATCTACAGATGCATTCACATAAATGTCTGAATGTATTTGTACAGAATCTTGCTTCCAACATTGTTATTATAATAAGGGAAAAGAAAATAATGTTTATTATTCAGGAATCAGTGAAATAAATTATGACATATCTTTAAAATGGGATATTAGGTAATTATTTTAAAACATAATATAAATTCATAAGTACTTATATTAAAAATGTTCATTACACATTACTAAGAAAAACAGCAAGGTGGAGTACAGGAAGTGTTTCATGATTTTTACATTAAATACATACAAACATGCACACACACACTCATACGCTAATCTTACATGTTTGCCTCAGGGGTCGCAATTCAACTGCTGTCCCTCAAAGACTAGGCAAGTATTATCAATATCTGTTGTAGCTAACTAAAAGAATTAGGAAGCAGTGGTAGGAGGGAGGATGAATTTCACATTTAAATGCATTCAAATTTAGTTTTTAAAATTTTAAGTACCATATTGCCCAAACAAAACCAAAAATGATTTGCCTCAAACTGCTAGTGGGTGAATTCTAATACAAACCTTCATATTCATTGAATAGCTCTAGGAGGCTGCATGAAAAATTCCTAACAGAGATTCATATTTTAGAGTGGAGCTACGATGGTGAAAGGTGACCTTAATTTTATACTTTATACTCTTCTGTACAGTTTTACATTTTTTACTGGTCAGCATGTGTATCTTTATGCTAAAAAGGCTTACATAAATAAAAATGCATGACAAATCAATGAAACTGTATTAATATTTGAAATATACACAACATAAAATTTTTGATAAAATAGGAAATATTCATGTCTGGATACTCCCACTCCAGCAATATCTGATTACATATATTTCTCTCTATGTGTTCTACTCTAAAGTTTTATTGTAATATTATAATGCTGTATATTATATGGAAATCTTTATGTTATATGGCTTTATACATATACTTTCTACATGATGCTACTTCACCTGGAATTTTTTTCCCCTCTCCATCTCTTAATAGCTGGGAAACATATGTTCATTCTACTCGACTTGCTCATGATGAGTGGCTTATATTATTCCCAGCTTTCCCCTCCCCCAATTGTGGTAAATCACTCGTTGTCCTCTACTCCTCCTTTATGCTACATAACTTTCATCAAGTACACATCATATGAACTTATTATTTATTATAATGTGTATCTCTCTCTTTTGTAGTCTGAAATTTCCTTGAGAGCAGAAACAATGCCTTACTTTTCTTACTATTAGCAGACCCATGCAGGATGCCCCAAACAAAATTGTTCCCAAACTCTTCAAAGTAAACTGAGAGAAGGAATTTTATTTTGTAGTCTGTAAATCATCCTTAGAGTCTAGAATACAAGGAATAACTGCTCTTTTTTGAGGGCTCACTGTGACATTTCTTAAGCACTGGATGTGTACTATCGCATTTAAAACTTACAGAAACTCTATAGATAATTAATCTCATTTACCAGATGAGAGACTTGAGGTTTTGAGTCATTAATTTTCTTGGCTGAACTTTAAGATGTAAAACTTGTGTATGAGGTCAGGGATAAGGATTTGAATAAAGAGAATCATAAAATTTTTCTACAACTCAAGGGAGCATAAAATGTGAATAATGCTTTAAATCTATTTCTTCACATTTAAAATGGATAGAACAGGAATTTTGCCTTAACAGCAGGACAATGAGGATTTGGAAATAAGTTGAAAATCACAATGTAGGAAATATCTTTAGATGATTAAAAAATAAGTAGAAACAAAAACCCAGTGAGTACAAATGGATAGGCTTGCAAAGGTACGTAAAAATATCTCAGCATCGGGCTTCCCTGGTGGCGCAGTGGTTGAGAATCTGCCTGCCAGTGCAGGGGATGCGGGTTCGAGCCCTGGTCTGGGAAGATCCCACATGCCGCGGAGCAGCTCGGCCTGTGAGCCACAATTACTGAGCCTGCGCGTCTGGAGCCTGTGCTTGGCAATGAGAGGCCCGCGCACCGCGATGAAGAGTGGCCCCCGCACCGCTATGAAGAGTGGCCCCCGCTTGCCACAACTAGAGAAAGCCCTTGCACAGAAACGAAGACCCAACACAGCCATACATACATACATACATTAAAAAAAAGAATGTAAGCAGACAAGAATAGCATTAAAAAAAAAAAAAAGAAAGAAAGCCCTAGAATTAATTATAAAAAATATATATATATATCTCAGCATCATAACATGTACTATAATATATTAATTAATTGTTGGACCATGTATATTACAAAATATAGTTGGCTCAAGAAGATGGTACAAAAGATAAGAAAAACAGAAAACATTAAAAATTTTTTAACTATAAAGGGCTGTAAATTCATAAGAATCAAAGTTAATTCAAAATATACTTTTCAAGGAGGAGAATCACAGCAGCCTTTAAATAGAAAACATAACATAAAGAGTTTATAAATATTACTGCAATAAAACATTTAAGAGATTACAGAAAAATAAAATATCCTAAAGCAAGAAGAATAAGCAAGTGATTACATCATTGTGTAATATAAGAAAAAAAGAGAAAAACACTTAAAATTTGGTTTTCTTAGGGCACTTTTAGTAATGAAAATATATATTTTAAGTAGGATGGAAATTCTCACATTAAAAAATGCCTGCAATCATAAATCTGTGTTTAAAAAGTAGGAAAAAATGTAGGAATTGTTTTTACTCCCCACCCCAGTATTACTAACTTTAAAAATATAGTTTCCTTAGGTTCTCCAAAAGAGTATAAATATTACCCAGAATAGGAATTCATATTCTTGAAGTTGAATCATGAAATTCTCCTCCCTGCTTTAAAGAGTTACAACTTTATCATTTCCTATGTCTGTAATGATCCTTATTGTGATGTAGAGTTATAGGCAAAAAATGCATTGCCATTAGTTGCTAATTGCAAATATAAAGACCTGTAAGGAAATTCAAGAGATAACAAAGACTTCTGTTTCTCAGTGTGTTTATGTAAGAAGAAAGCACCCACTGAAAAGGTACCGCTTTATACCAAATGACCTGCTTTGGGCCTTAAAGCTCATGGTCTCCAAGCTGTTTAGTGGCCTGTGTCAAAAAAATTACTTGTTTCAGTCCAATTTCTCTCAATTCAATAACCCTTAAGCCTCTCAAAACAAAGCAAGGTTAAAATTATTTTCAATTGCTTTGGACTGGGATGTGTCAGGCAGTCACCAACATTTCATGGACATCAATAGAACAAAGCACTCACCCTGAAACCTTTCTCTTTTTCTCATGAATCAAAATTCCAATGAGCTGATTTCTGTTTTAGTCTAGGAGAGATTTATGAGAAATGGGATTTTTCTGACTCATGACTTCGAGCGGAGTTCTCTGGATATATATTCCTGAAGAAAACAGCATAGTTAATCATCTCACTTAACTCTAAATAATGCACACTTGATTATGGAGCGTATTCCAAAAGTCCAGCAATCAAGAAGCTTGACAGAAATGAGAGCATGGCTTCCCATCCTGGACTCTATGTTTTAGTGAATGACTTTCCTCAATATGGTTTATTTAGTCACACATTCTAATATCAGTTCATTGTGTCAGAAAGGTAAAATCACAAGAATTAACAATGAAGAATTTCACTTAGCCGCCTGTTGCCACCTGTCAACTTTCTACCCATTCATCACCTAGCCTGTCACACTTGACATAAGCTTCTGAAGGGCTGGGCGAAGAGGGGGCAGGAGAGGCTGGATAAATGTCTTCATGATCATCTTTAGCAATGTCAGTAGCTCAGCACTCTAAGTATTTTAGACTTGCCTGTGACAGCTTTTCCACCAGCGCTGAAGCTGCATTCCAAATTGATATTTGTGGCGGCTTGGATTCTGGGCTAGAGCAATGCCTAGGGCAAGCCAATTTCTGCAGTTTGATACCAGTAAACAATACGATCTCTCTTTGTGTTTATATGGATGAGCTGGAGTGGAATGAGGGAAGGATAACTTCAAATGACAGTTGCCACAGGTGATTAATTTTTTTTTGTCTTTTACAGATTTAATCTGCCTACTCTAATTTAAATTGGTGTTCATAATGATCTTTTCATTTTTCATAGAAGAGATGCTTTCACTCATGAAACAAATAAGCAGGCAGGATGCCTTGCACAAAGACGATGTTCCTGACTCACTGTAATTTTAAGTGTGCTGGGAGATGTTTCCTCTCTATGGCTCCCCACCTGACCAGCCCACTTGTGACCAGGAGATGCAATTGTGAGGCAGCTGATTGTAGAGAGGTGTGGGTACAAGTTATGCTCTTAAGGTCAGGGATGAGGTACTGTGAGGTCCAGAGAGGCAATATGACGTATCAGGGAAAGAGCTCACACACAGCTAGACAGAGAAGGAAATGTTCTAGCTCCACGTTTTTAATTATAAGCAGGGAAAAGTAACTTAATCTCACTGGGGCTTCAATGACCAGAGGGAAAAATGAACAGAGGATACTGCAAAGAGCTATCATGAGGCTAATACAGTGTGTATGAAAGTGTTTTAAAAGTTACAAAGCATTAATCAAGTATTAGTTAAGTATTATTAATAATTATCTCATATTAAAGGAAAATCAACTGGCTGATAATTGAGCCTTTAAACCTGGCCTTGGGAATCCGAGAGAGTACAAAATCTCATGTTTTATTAATTTTGCTCTGTTTTGTATGGTCTATAATTAGTCATCTTTTAGTTTTCCATTTTAGGTATATGTAAACATGAACGCAGTAGTATTAGTATATATCAAAATATTTAAGTAATGCATATTTAGAGAAGCTGGCAGCATTGAAATGAGCAACATCTCATGGGAAAATTACAACATAGAAATAAAGCAGTGCAGTGCTAAAGAAAGCCTTTCAAGTATAACGACCATCCAAGCCACAATTCATTTTTATGGGTCATGGATTAACAAGTTGATTTTTGAAAACGAGTGAAAAACTCACGTTTCCATTTTATTGCAGAAATATCCTTAGGATGTGTGATTCCAATGGAAAATATCCGGATTTTTTGCTTCCTCTTTGCTCAGTCAATAGTCAGAGGCTGTACTATGATTACCTGACATACATCCAAACAAATGTGAGCTCCCACATTGATCTATTGCTCTCTGGAGAACGGAGCTCTCAGAAGCTCTGTTTCTGAATAACAAGGTGAGAGTGAGCCAATACAAACTTCCTTTGAAAGAAAATGTCAGATTTGGAATAGAAAAACAACAGAAATATCACAGCCTTCTTGAAAAGATACATAGGGCTACAATTGTTAAAGTACGTCCTGTAGGCACACACCCTTAGAAAATCTGATGAGTGTATATACCCAAAATATTTATGCGGGCTAACTGCCCAATCAATTCCCAGAGAAAACAAACAGAAGCACCAATAACTCTAAACTGGATCCGAAATATATTTCTATTTGAAACCCAAAGTTGAGCAGTGATTCCTTTGTTCTAACTAGGCAGTGCCTCTCTGCCCTCTGAAGCAGTGCATGGCATTTATTCTGTAGGTGAAAACTCACAGGGTAAAAATATCTACAGGAAATAAAATAGCAATTGATTATTTTTTTCTCCAAAACATTATCCTTTTTTATATCTCATAACCTCTTAGCAAGCCCAATATTTTACCTTATGAACCATCTGCCTCCAGCCTCTCCCTACTCCAAGCATCATAAGACAATTGTCACATTTGGATTTCAGAAGCCCACCTCTGATCATGACCCTTGTTCCCCAAGCCTTTAATGGCTTCCTATTGCCACCACACACACACACAACCTCCACAAGGTGCATTATGACATGGCAGCAATGTTTTTATCCCTGTTGCCCATTAGTCCCCCATATAGTTACATTGCAGTCAAACGGAAGTTCTTATAGTCCTCCTAATACTACTTGGTTCTTCCTCCTCTGCTCACAGTGGTTTTTTGTTGTTGTTGTTGTTTTGCTCTTTTTTTTTTTTTTTTTGCCTGGAATGTCCTCACTCTTCTTTCATCTCTGCCTGGTTGACATTTTAGACATCCTTCAAGTTCTATGTCAAAAATCACACCCTCGGGCTTCCCTGGTGGCGCAGTGGTTGAGAATCTGCCTGCCAATGCAGGGGACACGGGTTCGAGCCCTGGTCTGGGAAGATCCCACATGCCGCGGAGCAACTGGGCCCGTGAGCCGCAATTACTGAGCCTGCGCGTCTGGAGCCTGTGCTCCGCAACAAGAGAGGCCGCGATAGTGAGAGGCCCGCGCACCGCGATGAAGAGTGGCCCCCGCTTGCCGCAGCTAGAGAAAGCCCTCGCACAGAAACGAAGACCCATCACAGCCATAAATAAATAAAGAATACTGGTCAAAAAAAAAAAAAAAAAAACTCATTTGCCCTTTGCTTTCAAAAAAAAAAAAAAAATCACACCCTCAATTTTCTGCTTGAATATCACTTCTCAGCATCTCAAAATACCCTTAAAATACTTAAGAAGACTCAAAAGCTTACAGTAGCCTTTGACAATGATTTTCTATTTGAAGCCAAACTGCAACCAGAATCTGGGAAGGATTTTTATTGTTTAGAAGATATATGAACCTGAAGTGTCATTCCATATTGGTGATTAGTACTGACTTTTTCGCTGTCATTTGAGGAACTCACACTGTAGACCTGATGGAAAACAAGTTTGTCCCAACCCCTTTGCCCATCCTCTAGTGTTAAGACCCAGGCTCTTAACTTAGTGTCTCTCTATTGCATTCTATTAACTTTTAAATGGCCAGATATTTTTATTACATTTTATTTTCATAAATGAATTACAGTTCCCAGAAAATTTGGGGGTCAGGAAGAAGGAGAGATAGGTGGTGAAGTGGTTTCCACAGCAGTGTAATTCAAACAAGACAGAGCTTCTGGGAAAAGCTGGAGGAAAGCAAAAACAAAATGATATATCTGTGAATGAGCCATGTTGTGTAATCCCTTGGTCAGAATATCAGACAAAGAGGAGGTCAGGAAGAAGAAATAGATAAAGAGATAACTATAGATACAGATCTCAACCAAGTGTAAAAACACTAAATGAATATTTGTGAAAACTATGGAAATTGACCCAGGAACTATGTATATTAATCTGTCTGTCTCAGCTGTAGGTATGAGAAAAAGAGCATATCAAACACCCACGTGCAGGTGTCTCTTGTTCTGTTTCTTTTAAGAGCATGATAAAAATAGTTTAGCTTTGTTTTTGAGAATCAAGGATATTGTGTGCAATGAATTGTGTGCAACTATTTTTTGCTTACTCTGTAGGTTTGCAATAAGCATTATAATACAAAATTTATGCTTGTGCTTGATATTGTGAGACTTACTACATTTCTGCTGATATTGTCTGA
Organism: Balaenoptera musculus; assembly: GCF_009873245.2. NCBI lineage: Eukaryota > Metazoa > Chordata > Mammalia > Artiodactyla > Balaenopteridae > Balaenoptera > Balaenoptera musculus. The sequence continues at coordinate 24,199,817 of NC_045796.1, forward strand.
CACCCCTCCTCAAGTGGGTTGAATAGTGAATAGGGGGCTAAGGATATGCCAAGTATCCTAAGTTTTTGTCTCCATCAATTCCTGATGGGGTTTTCCTGCTTTCAGGATAGGTAAAAAAGAAAATACCTTGCATGAGACCTATGAAAAATACTGAATAGTCAGTGAGTTAATGTCGTAAACACTTTGGACATGTCCAGCTCTGAGTTATAGGGAAACATCTGAGAAGTAAAAAACATTAGTCCTCAAAATAAACTGTGGTTGGTACACATTAGAAATAAGATGTTTTCTTGTAATGTGCAACTTACTATGGATGACTAAAGTAATGCTCTCTTATCAAAGGGCTTTGGAATAAGATGTTCTGAAATAAATAAAACAATAGAGTCCAATAGCATTCCAAGAAAATTAATTGATTAATAAAGGGAGTTCTCAATGAATATTAGCAACATAATATATTAGTGTATTAGTTCCTGGGTCTCATTAAAGAAGGTATGTAAGTGAGCCATAAAAGGTAAATCATGAAAGCTTTTAAGGCGAGCAAAAAAATCCCATGAAACCATGTCAGTAAAAGCAATCAGTGGATATAACTACTGAGACTCAAAAAATATCATTGATAAAATAATGTACCAAAATGTATTAAAAATTTTTTTAATCTGGGATCTGGGGAACTGTTTTGTCATGGATACAAAACTAGCTTAGAGACAAGATGAAAGGTTAGGAATAAGTAGGTACTTTTCTAAATAAAGAAGTGTAACACCAATGTTCCTTAGGGAGCAGTGCCAGTATATGTCTTACCTAATATCTTCATAAATGATTTAGAGGAAAAGTGCATAAAGGAATCTCAAAGTTTCTGGAAGACTTTTCTGTATAATGTAAAGTCTTATTGGAGCTAAATGATCTCAGGAATATTTTATAATTCGGCTTATAAATGGCAAATTAATTTTTATTTGGGGCCATTTACTTAGGAAAAAATTCAATTTATATGTAGAGGATATACCAGGACTTGGAAATACCAGTTTTCATACAGATTATGGACCTTGTAATTATTACAAATCATATCTTTCAAGACAGCCGGGAAGAGGGATTGCTGTATTTAAATATAATGGTAACAAATGCCCATCATCACTAAGCATGCTTTTTGGAAGCCTACTAACAATACTGTCCTGCATTTACACTATACCCAGAGCCTACATATATATGGAATCTTAAAATCTCCAGGCAACTAAAATTTCCCAAGGAATGAGGGAACTGCAAATTCTAAAAGAAAAGGCTAATTCCTTCTGTCTAGGCTGTGAAACACATAACTTTCTTCCTGACCAATACTCACTTCCATATTTACCCGTCTCCTAAAACTTCAGCAGTTCACCTGCTCAGAATTTGCTTTCCCGTCAACATCAGTATATAAGCCCACTCTGAGAGCCCTTGTTGCAAAGCCAATGGGCTTTCAAAATCCAATCTAGCTCAAGAAGGAATGTTGGGCATATAAATTTGTGTCTGTCATCACCTAAAAGTTTTGGAATAATAGGTACACAACAGACAAACTAAATACATTTTCTGTGTATATTTGTGGAGCTTAAGTGTGGATATAAGCAGAATAAGGATTTGGCAAATTTCTGAAAGACAAAGGCATATGGAAGAAAAGTGGCAAAAATTGATAGGGGAGATGAGGGCCAAAACCTATATATCCCCTAATGAAGTATAAATGTTAATAAGAAGACCTTAATGTCAATTAAATTATCAATGAAAATTGAGAATGAGACATCAAAATAGTTTTTGAAAGCAAACAAACAAAAATAAATTACAGGATGATTCCAGTAAATTAGGCCTAGAAATTGGACTAGATGATTTAACAGTTAAAGAATAAAAGTATTAAAATATAAATATCTTTGTAACATGGTTAAAATGATGTGCTTATTTTCTTAATAAGAAAGATGAATGCATTTTGAGTTAATGGATCAAAAACTAGAGGTATAAACAAATTATTTAGATACATGGAGGTACTTTCCAAAAACAACAAAAAATGGAAATGATCAAGAAACATTTTACTTTGTTTTGGAAGCTGGATAAGGTTGAGGAGGAAAAGGGGAGGGGGCAGTAATAAAGCATGTATGTGAATGGGCCATTGGAAGATATTATTATTTAAGATGTCTGAATTTCTCAGTAGCATTTAGCACAGTTTAACATTGTCTTTGGAAATACTTTTTACCTGAAATCGGACATATAAAACTCTCCTAGTTTTTCACCCAACTATCTGGACTATCTCTTAAAGTCTTTATTACCGTCTTTCCCTCAACTTAGCTGCTTCAAAAATTGCCAAATTTTCAATTACCTGGGATTCCATATAAGGCCATTTTTCTTCTCATTCTGTACCCTCTACTTAGGTTAGTGGCCACTATTCTAGCTTTAAATACCATAAATATGCAGAAGAATCACACATTTTACTTCCAGATTCTCTTCTAAGCTCTGGAACATACATCTATCTGATATCGTCACTTGGATGTCTCATAAATACACAAATACAGCATGTGTGAAACCAAACCCTCAGTGCCATCCCTCAAACATATTTCTTTTACAGTTCTCCTCATATGAGCAATGGACATCCAGTACTCATGGCAGAAACCTGGGGAGAATTCTTGAAACCACTCTCTCATTAGCCACCTTGAACCTATCTCCACTCGAGTGAATTTCTATTAAAATGTTCCCTTCTTCTCATCTTACTCATCTTACTACAAGTTACTCGACCTATTTTATTTGTAATTTTTATTGAAATATAGTCGATTTACAATGTTGTGTTAGCTTCAGGTGTACAGCAAAGTTATTCAGTTATACATATATATATTCTTTTCTATATTGATATATATATATATTCTTTTTCAGATTCTTTTCCATTACAGGTTATTACAAGATATTGAGTAGAGTTCCCTGTGCTCTACAGTAGGTCCTTGTTGGTTATCTATTTTATGTATAGTAATGTGTATATTTTAATCCCAAACTCCTAAATTACTTACTCAAACTATTTTAAAAGCCTTCTAATTGATATGTCTGGTTCTATTCTCATCTCTCTCCAATCCTCTGCTCAAAAAGTAGTAAAATTGATATTGTTAAAAATATAATCAATGAATGTAGCTTTTCTTCTTAAAAATCCTGTTGTTGTTGCTTTTTTCACAACTCACACACACACACTGTATTTTATTTTTACAAGAGATAAACTGACACCAAGCATTGTAAATGGATGACCACAACAAAAGAAAAAAATCCTGTTTTCTTAAAATAAATTAATACACTAAGTGTGACCTGCAATTTCCAACTTTTTAATTTTTCTTTTCATTTACTCTTTTATTGCAAGAATATTGGTTTCTTTCAATTTCTGGACAGCACCAAATTCTTTCATGTTCAAGGCCAAGTTACTAACTTTACCTACCATCCCATCCTGTCTAATTCCTCTCCCACTACCCCTCACACAAATCACTGCCTCTCAATGCCTGCTTACTCTTCTTGTCTTAGATTCAATCTCCTTTACTTAGAGACAATTTTTATGACACTCAAGCTTGATTTACACATCTCCATTGTCACTTTGATAGCGTTTTTTACTTGTCTTTTATACCATTTGTCACAACTGTTTAATTATTTGCATGGGTCTACTCACAGTCCCACCTTCCATCAAAATGAAGCGCAACGTTCTGTGCAATGAGAACTCAGTCTATTGTTTTCACTGTTGATTCCACATTATCTAGCACGGTAATTAATTGGAGCTTAGGATATTTATAAATTCTATTTAATGTGTAGCCCTGAAAAGATGGGCATGGGCTAAGTCAAAAAGTTAGCAGTACAAAGGAAGCCAATCCCTTGATAGATTATGCCAAATAAATGCAATCACTCTTTCACATACATAAACTTAGGAAAAATAAATTCAATTATGATTTCATACAAGTGTAATATTTTAACGACATGCATTACTTCCAAGAGGTTGTAGAAGCTAAAATATAGATAGATGCAACATATCAGCTATGTATATATATATATATATATATATATATATATATATATATATATATATGGATAATAAGACATAGGTTACTAAGGAAACTAGAGTCTCTTGATAATCACTTGAGATTTGATTTGATGTAGGTATTTTAATCTTTAAAAGTGAATAAATTTTAATTACAAAATTATATATATATATATTCCTTTTTTTACCTGGAATTTCCAATTCTGTCTAATGAATTCAATTTGGCTTGACTTTTACAAACTGAGTTTTAAAGACATCTTAGCCTATGATCAAGGTTATCATTCAATTACCGTATCTTAGTTTAACCCTCATTTTTAAAAATAATTTTTCAAAGTACTGTGGAAAAATGGTTTCCCACAACACCTTGAAATTTTCTGTCATAGCGATTAACATGCCTGTTTGTATAATATTCAGTCTTCCCTATTGATAGGATCCGTGAAGCAAAAATCATATCTTTCTTGCTCATTATTTTATTCCTAATATCTAGAACAGTTCTTAAAGCACAGTAAATATTTCTTAACTTAGTAAATATAATCAAGTAAGGAGACATGGTTCTAGTCTCTTAGGAAATATAATTTAAGATAGATATTGTTGTAGGACAACTTAAAGTAGTTAAACATCTCAAGCATAAACAAAGCATGTAATTTATGCTGAATAATAATCATTGACATTATATTGTACAAGCAAAGTAAGACCACATAAAAGAATTACTGTGAGGTTTAACAAATGAAAGGAGCAAGTACAAGACTTGTTTCAGCTTCCTAGTTGCTTTTTAAGACCAATTAAATTCTAGGCCAATTTCTATACCCTGATTTCAGTTTGGTTTACAAAATCACAGACAGATGTTACCATTTTAGACTATTTAGAGATTGAAGAAAGTCTAGCATAAAGTCAGGAAGTTGGAACTCCTAAAAATCTCATATGCTAAAAGTCAAGTCTAAGACTTAAACTTTCAGGTCAATGCACAAATAGATTTTGTATCCTTAAAGATATTCGCATTGGGATTGACTTAGGGCCAATATGAAACACAAGAAAAAAGCTAAAACATACCTTTTGACAGAGGTAACATAGATGTTTGCAAATAGAAGAGATCCAGATGCCAGAAGTCTAAAGCCAGACTACAGATTTGAGGTAAAGTCAGATTTTTCTCAGTCAGAGGCTGTTTGTTCTTCTCCTATTATTTATGTAAATCCTGCTGGATTTGAGCCAGGTGATTCCTCAAGTATTTACCACATCCAGAAAGTGCTGTAAGTAAATTTGGTTTCAATTTGGTGAAAGAGAAGCTCTTAGGAGATTCTCATATTAAGGTTTAGGTTAGTTTCTACAGAGTCTGCAACACAAAATAAAATAAAATCTGACATGAATGAATAGGTGGAGCACAGAGGACTTTTAGGGCAGTAAAAATATTCTGTATGACTGTATAATGATGAATACATGTCATTATACATTTACCCAAAACCATAAAATGTACATCACCAAAGGTGAACCCTAAGGTAAACCATAGACTTTGAATGATTGTGATGTGAAAATGTATGTTCATTAGTTGTAACAAATGATTTGTAACAAATCACCCTGGTGGAGAATGTTGATAATGGGGGAGTCTAAGCCTGTGTCTGGGGCAAAGGATATATGGAAAATCTCTGTATCTTCCTCTCAATTTTCCTGGGGACCTAAAATCCCTGGAAGAAAATAGTCTTAAAAAATACCCCAAACCTGTAACTATAATATAATCAGAAGCAAATTAACATTCTAAAGAAATTGTTTGGAATTAACACACTGTGATTGCATTATTTGGTTAAAGATTCATTTTGTTGTATTGCCTGTCACTAAACCTAATTACCAGCCTGTGGAAAATAACTCCATTGCCGAATCAGTCAAAATGATCTCAGCATATAACAACATAAAGTCTATCACCACGGCTATTAAAAAAGAATATGAACATTAATCTCAGCAAAGAAATACTATAGACTAATGATCCACCCTTACTGTAAAACACAGGAGAGCTATGATGCAAACATATTTTGAAACTTAGTTAAGATAAATTCCCTTATTTTTATATCTACAAAAATCTACATTTTCAGTCCATATGCATATACATACACATATACGTATATTCAGTTCATATATAAACACATACACACATGTATATGTATACATGAATGGTTCCCAACAGCCACCATCCATTTGTTTATTTATTTATTTAAATTTTAAAAATTTTTTAATTTTTAAAATTTTTGTTGGATTATAGTTGATTTACAATGTTGTGTTAGTTTCAGGTGTACAGCAAAGTGAATTAGTTATATATATATACATATATCCACTCTTTTTTTAGATTCTTTTCCCATATAGGCCATTACAGAATATTGAGTAGAGTTCCCTGTGCTATACAGTAAGTCCCTATTAGTTATCTATTTTATATATATAGTGTATATATGTCAATCTCAATCTCCCAATTTATCCCTTCCCCCTTATCCCTGGTAACCATAAGTTTGTTTTCTGTATCTGTGACTCTACTTCTGTTTTGTAAATAAGTTCATTTGTATCCTTTTTTTATATTCCATGTATAAGTGATATCATATGATATTTGTCTTTCTGTGTCTTACTTCACTCAGTATGACAATCTCTAGGTCCATCCATGTTGCTACAAATGGCATTAATTATTTTGTTCTTTTTATGGTTGAGTAATATTCCATTGTATATATGTACTGCATCTTCTTTATCCATTCCTTTGTTGATGGACATTTAGGTTACTTCCATGTCCTGACTATTGTAAATAGTGCTGCAATGAACATTGGGGTGCATGTATCTTTCTGAATTGTGTTTTTCTCTGGGTATATGCCTAGGAGTGGGATAGCTGGGTCATATGGTAGCTCTATTTTTAGATTTTAAGGAACCTCCATGCTGCCACCATCCATTTATTTAATTTTATCAATTCCATATACATGTACAGCAGTTTCAAAATTGTTAACTCATACCCCCATGAGAAATGACTTTACTTACTAGACTACAGTGCTTATATACAGTTCCTTTTGTCATTAGACTTACAGCTTCCAGTCATTTTTAAAGTTACTGAGGTCAACACTCCTGTTTTCACCACCTTCAATGTGGTTCTGTAATATATTTGTAGAACAGATATTTTTTCCACAGTCTGAAATCAATCTAGAAATCCCCCACCCTCCTAGTGGATTTTATTTTTAATTTAGAAACTTTAATTTTCACTTTTTCTTTAAAGCAATATGAGTTTTGAGAAACTGATGATCTTGTGTATCATGCAGTATCATGCAGAATAGTTTCACCATCCTAAAAATCCCTTGTGCTTCACCAAGGCAACCCTTCTCTTCTCTAAAACTCCTGGCAACTATTGACTTGTTTTCCATATCTTACAGTTCTACCTCTTTCAAACTGTCATTCCAATGGAATTATACAAGTTATAGCAATCTCAGTCTTGATTCTATGCTTAGAAATATGCCTTTAAGATGCATCTATTTTGCTGTGAGGAATTATAGCTTGTTCCTTTTGATTGTTGAATAGTATTCCATACTATTGATGTACCACGGTTTATTCATTCAATCACCAATTGAAGAACAAATTGGTTGGTTCCAGTTTTTGGTGATTATGAGTAAAGATGATATAAAATCTATGTGTGCCGCAGACCGGCTGCAGAAAGCTAGAAGTTCCTGGCGGTGAGGGATAAGGAACTGAAAAGCACCAGTATGGGGTCAGAAGGGCCAAGACAACTGATGGTTGCAAGGCAAGTTTATTCAAAGAGCATGAATGTATATATAAGTTCAGCATGGAACGAACACTAGGCAACAAATCAGTAAACCTTGTATTTCCACTTAATTCTGTCGCCACTATCTATGCGCCGCTATCTATGCGCCGCTATCTATGCGCCACTATCTATGCGTCAGCATGCCTTATGGGCCGTTCTTTGGAGATACAGACTTCCCCCTCAGGGCAGCATGTCCTTCTTCTGGGGAACAACCAGGGGCTCTTAGATCCAGAGCAGGCACCTGGAACGAAACTGGCCGCAAGCCATTTTCCTTTTTTACGCTCAATACCGCAGCGTCAGGAGTGCATACCAAGAAAGAGACAAGCAGTTCTCCGGAAAGCAGAAAGCTGAATAAGCTTACAGCTTGGGGGCCACCACATATGTGCAAGTTTTTCCATGGAAATATGTTTTAAATCAGTCAGGTTAATACCTAAGATTATGACTGTTGTGTCATATGTTAATTGAGGCTTAGCTTTATAAGAGACTGATGAGCTGTCTTCTAAAGATGATGATATTTGTGTGGGTATATTCTGGGCACTCAGTTTTGTTCCACTGATTTATGTGTCTATTCTTTCAGTACTTCCAGATGCCTTGATTAATGTATTGATAGTTTTATAGTAATTCTTAAAGTCAGATGCTGTGAGTCTTCCACCTTTGTTCTTCTTCAGTGTTGTGTGGGCTATGATAGATCTTTTGTATTTCCATATAAGTTTTAGAATCAGTTGTTTAATATCTATAAAATTATCTAGGATTTTGTTCAGGATTTCACTGAATCTATAGGTCAAACTGGGAAGATTGATATTGTAAAAATATGGAGTCTTTCATCCCATGAACACAGATTATCTCTCAATCTTTTTTTTAGATTTTCTTTCTTTCTTTCATTAGTCTTTCATAGTTTCCCACATGCAGATCCTATATATTTGTGAGATTTACTCTTAAGTACTGACTATATTCTTTCTCTCCAATACCAAGATCTTTCCCTCTGCTGATATTTCTCTTTCCTCAGCTATTTGAATGACTGATATATTCCATGCTTAATACTCATTTGTCCTTCTATTGACAGTCTGTTCCTGGTTACCCTGGGTAAAATAGCACCAGTCAGCCCATTTATGTTTTATTCCCACATCCTGATTATGTGTTTCATAGTACTTATTACAATCTATAATTCATTTGTTCACTTATTAGTTTATGTTTTTATTTTAGCACCCCTGAATACAATGTAAGTTCCATAAGGACATGTTGGGTCTCCAGTTGCATGTAGACTAATACATAATAGACACTTATAATAGCCAACATACATTCCAGTATCCATGTTCTTATGTAGCCCACTCTCATATTGCATGGGCTAACCTATATAACTAAGAGGAAATAACACTGTATTTTGGACCATAAAGTAAGTCTCAAGAAATCTGAAAAGATTCTAATAGTACAAAGTATGTTCTCTGACTACAGTGTGATTAAATTAGAAATTAATACCAGAAAGCTCTCTAGAAATTTACAAAATTGGAAGCTAAATAATACATTTATAACTAATCCATGGATTATAAAGTTAATCAAAAAGGGAATTATAAAAAGTTTTAAGTGAATGTAAGTGAAAAAGCAAATTTTTAAAAGCAAAAGTTAGAGGGACTATTTATTTATAGCAATAGCCATCTATATTAGAAACTAAGAAAGGTGCCAAATCAATTACCTCAACAGTAACTTTAAGAAATGTGAAAAAGAGGTCATTAAACCCAAAGTAAGAAGAAGAAAGAAAATAAATAGAAAGAAAATCAACAACATGGAAAACCGACTAACAATGGAAAAAAAGTAAAACCAAAATGATTCTTTAATAAGATCAATATAATTTACAATGCTCTAGTCAGAGGAATCAGAAAAAAAAGACAGAGAGAAGATTGAATTATCAATGGCAAGAATTAGAGAAGTGAAATAACTACAGATTCTGCAGATATTAAAAGTTAATAGAGAAGGACTGTAATAATTTTATGACAATAACTATGACAATGTAGATTAAATGGACAAATTTCTTGAAACACACCACCAAAGCAATCTCAATAAGAAATAGATATTTTGAGTAATTAATATCTGTAAAGTAATTGAAACTGTAATTTAAAATGTTCCAAAGGGAAAAACCCATTGTAAATTAACAATACTTCAATTAAAAAAATGGTTGAAAAAAAATACGAAAACCAGGACAAAATTGTTTTACTGGAGAATTCAATCAAACATTAAAAGAAGAAATAATAGCAATTCTAAACAAACTCTTCCAGAAATGCGAAGAGGAGAAAGTACTTTCCAACTCACTCTATGAAGCCAGCATTATTCTGTTACTAAAAGCAGACAAATATCAAAAGAAAACTACAGATCAATACTCCTCATGAACATTGATGCTAATAATTTTAACCAAATATTAACAAATCCTTCCAACAATAATAAAAATGATAACAAATTGTGATCAAGTGAAGTATGGTTGGCTTAACATTCAAAAAGCAGTTAATAATTCTCCATATTAACAAATTACATGTAAAATATTTTCATCACAATAGAAGTATAAAAAGCATGTTACAAAATTCAACATCTACTACTGTAAAAACTCTCAGTGAATTAGAGATAGAATAAGGGAGCTTAGTATGTTACAATATAAGATTAATATACAAAAGTAAATTGAATTTCTATTTACTATCAAAGAACAATCAGAAATTGAAATTTAAAATAATCCTACTTAAATAATATAGAAACATGAAATAATTAGGTGTAAATCTGACATAGGATATGTGCGATCTATATACTGAAAACTAAAAATCAGTTTAAAGAAGGCCTAAATATGAGCATTGGCTAGAAATCTCAATATTCTTAAGATGTCAGTTCTCTAACTGATCTACATGTGTATTAAAGGCAATACTAATCAAAATCTCAGCAGAGTAAATAATCATTAACTATTGATATATCTCAAAATAATTAGGTGGTATGTAAGAAGCCAGACAAAAAAATAGATATGGTATGATTCTATTTACATGCAAATTCTATAAAATACTAACTAATTGATAATGACAGAAAGATGAGTAATAATCTTGGTATGGAAATGGGTGGAAGAAAACAGAGGGAGGCATTATAAGAGTCCAGAGGGAACTTTGAGAAGTAATGGATACGTTTACTATCTTGTTTGTGGTGATGATTTCGTGGCTGTGTACATATGTCAAAACTTTCCTAACTGAACAATTTAAATATGTTCAGTATACTCTATGTCAATTATATGACAAGTAGTTTTTAAAAGGACTGAAAGTAAATGTACCCCTTTACTCTCTTCCTCAGCCATACAAAATCTTCCCAAAGATAATCATGGTTGTTTTTGTCATGTTCTCTCCTATATTTTAATAAATCTATATATACATAATTTTGTATCTACAGATTTATAGTATTTTACATAAATGACACAATCCCTCATATTATTTCCTGACTTTCAGAAAAAATAATCAACGGGAAAGAGAAGAAAATTTCCAAGACCTGGAAATGCATATGAATTTTTATGTGGTAAGGAGCCACCAACTGTCAGGCAGAATGTATACAAACAGACCCACACTGAGATCATCCTCCCTGAATTTCAGAACAACAAACATACACAGAAGAGCCTCAAAATCTTGGGAAAGATTTTTGGATGAGCAGGAAAAAAAGTTACTTAACAAGGAATGAGACGCAGATGGCTGTCAAGCTGCATTATTTGTGTTGGATTCTAGATGACAAAGAAGTAACATCTTTGAAGTCCTATGGGATAGGTATTTGGAACACAAAAATACAAATTCATCCAAGCAAGTTTTCAAGTGTGCCCTCTCTCTTAGCACCAACAAGTATTTGACGATTCAAATGAGAGCAACCTCAGTAGTTGGTGAAAAGAAAACTAAGTTTTCATCAAAGACAAATTTATCATGAAGCCACTGAAGCTTGAACTTCAAAGTCTTAAACTTGCTTATACATTTCAGACCGTGTGTGTGTGTGTGTGTGTGTAAAAAGATATTTATTATAAGAAATTCGCTCACACAATTATGGAGGCTGAGAAGTCCCAACATCTGCTGTTTGCAATCTGGAGACCCAGCAAAGCTCCATGATGTAGTTAAGTTGGAGTCCAAAGGTGGGAGCCTACGAGGTAGCCTTCAGTCCAAGTCTGAGGCCTGAGACCCAGGAGCCCCAAGAACCGGAGAAGACAGATATCCCAGCTCAAGCAAGAAAGGCTGAATTCTTCCTTCTTCCACATTTTTGTTCTGTTCTGGTCCTTGATAGATTGGATGATGCCTGTCCACACCTGGGAAGGCAAACCACTCTACTGTGTTCACTAACCTAAATGCTAATTTCATTTGGAAACAGCCTCACCAACCCACCCAGAAATAATGTTTTGCCAAATATTTGGGCATTCCATGATCCAGTCATGCTGCCACAGAAAGTTAATAATCACACCGTGCAAAACCTAGATATGTGCCTAAATGCAGCAAGTTAAGCAGTAGGTATCAAATTAGGGAAAAGAAAAGTAAATAGAGATGCCTTTTTCAAAAAAGGGGCAAGAGAGGGAGAGATGATGCTAGCAATAGGAAACCATAGAGTCAAGAAGTTTCTTTAGAAGACTGACCTAAATATGTCCATAAGAAATGTGGTAATGGGGATGGAGAAGGTGAAAATTCAGTGGAAAGTGGAACTAATTTGTGGAGAAAAGTATCAGAGAAACAGAAAAGATTTTGGTTAAAAATTCAGGTTGAAAAATCAGTCTTGAAATAATATAAGGATTGTTTTCCCCTCACCTTAGTATTATCATGGGAAAGAGTGCTGATGTTCATTTTTTGAGGGAGTCTGGTTAAGGCTGGTCATGACTGATGGCTTGATCTTTCCTTATGAGACGGGAAAAATGCTGTCTGCTCACATGGAGGCATTTTTCTGAAGGTGTTTCCCCTCATGTATAATTTATTTACAATATTTTCCAGAATGAACAATTATGTTGCAGAATCAATATGACATACATATTTTGATCGGTCCTGAAATACAAAATTCTCTAGACAGCCTCTTTACATGTCTGCTGATTTTACAGATATATAGATTGAGATGTTTTTAGCATGGTCTGCCAATCAGCTCCTCATCATGTGCAATCACAGGAAGAGCAGTCACCCAAGAATCAAAAGATTTCAGTTCTTCCCACTGTGTTTCTCTGGGCTTCAGCCTCTTCCTCCACAAAACACATATACTGGACTAAGGTCTCTCTTGTTTCTAAAATTGCATGAGGATATTTTAATTTTATTTACTATCTTAACAGAAAAATTGGAGTGTGGGAATGGAAGGAATAATTGTAAAATGAGGTAATCAGAACATCTTTAAAAGAGAATAAATGATTACACTGAACCTTAAAGAATAAATAGAATCTACATAGTAAAATCTAATATTTGTATTGTTTTATAAGTTAAGTGCTTTCTAATTAATATAACATTTTATTTATTCCTCCTGTCATGGCCACATAATTTATTAAAAATGTTATTTCCATCCTAAAGACAAGACACTGAGGCTCAGCAAGAAAATAGGGTTCTAATTATTGCATACCTGCAATGTTCCAGGCACTGTAATAGATAATGCAATTCCAATGTAAATAAGATGTGGCCCATATTCTGTGCTCACTAATTAATGGAATCAGATGAAGAGATTAGAAAATAAAGAGAACATAGTAGAGTCTCTTGAAAGCCAATCAGACACTTGTAGACAACTTCCAATTACTCAGGTATTTCATGACAAATCAAGATAAGGAAAAAGTTCCTAATGTTTTCTTTACATCACTGTATTATTCTGCTTCATTATTTCACTAGGAGAAATGTATTTATTATACCATGAAGGTGATAATCTAAAAAAAGTGAAAAGATATATATATGTTCCTACTCAATTTATATTATACATATTTAATTAACTAGGAATCTGTAATATATCTGAAGTTATTAAGTGCACTTTATGAATAGTCAATAATAGCCAGTTACAAATAACAATATGAAAAAAAAGCTGAGAGAAAATCATTCAGCCCATTATGAGGAATAATATCACAAGGAGAAATAGACTGGTGACCTATTTCTTAAATAATTAAACCAAATTTCCTATAACAAAGAAGTCACTTTGTAATTTTAATGACTGCCTTCTAAGTAACTCAAATTCTCATTTGTAGTTCTTCAGTGTAGTCTATTTCTGCGTCTTAAGCATAAATGTGTTGACTTTCATTAATTATAAAAAACTATCAATGTGTCTTCATTTTTGTTCACACCTTATATATGAATGTTAGACAATGAATTATTCCTTTACACAAATGTGATGTACATGAAATAATTACTTTAAAATATTTTAAATTCTGGTTGATGATAATATATTAAACTATTTTTCAATGCATACATGACAATATTGAATCATATTGTCTTAATGGAAAAGTATTCAATAGCTAAACAATATGCTGGTAAATATTCCTAGATAAAATTGAAGTTATCCCCAGACCCAAAACAGTTCATTTGAAGCTAACTTACATGTACTTTAAGTTCATCATTCCCATCTACACGGTTTTACAGTATTAGGCTTTGAGTATATACAGATTTGGGTGATGTCATTATTATCAACAGTAGAGTTCTCTAATAATTTCAGTTCAAAAAACAGGTGTGTATGACACATAACTTGCTTTCACACTGCGAAACCTAACTTACTTTCTTTTATGAATTTAATTTCACTGGGTTTTGGAAACTTTTCATCGGCCAATTAAGGGTATCCCTGTCTTTACTGAGAATTTCCTATGAAAATAAATAGTAGAAGGAATGGACAGATAGACACATGGTCCAAGTTCCTCTTCTGTCCACATTGTCATCATCTGCAGTATCCATTCTATCTGCTGATCCTGGGTGGTCAGTCTATGAAGTATTCTTATTTTTTGATCCCCAAATCCTTTCTAATGTGTCTAAATCCCTTGGAAACATTTGTTACTTCCCCAAAGTGCTGAGCAATAAGAAACACAGTTTACACCTTTAAACCAGGACTCTCATTTGGGCAATGCAGAAAGGAGTAAGTGCTTCAACGTATGCTACATCCTCATCCTCCTGCCCCTCCTGCCTGAATAAGCAAAGCAAAAGGAATCAATTAGGAGAAGAGTAAAGTCTAAAAGTTTGCTTAATGTTTTCAACTGTTAGTATTCCTAGAAACTATTATTGTTGTGGTTGAACTCAATGTATACAACATGAGTTCTGACCTCATAATTGAATATGTTTTAACATTTTGAACGATATCTGTTTTCCACCCTTATTTGGAACCCTGATAGAAGGTCTACAGCAGCCCGTGGTAGCATGTCTACACTCCCAAGGCACCTTAAAACGAAAAAAGATATGGGCTAAGTCCCCTCTGTCAACTTAAAGAAAACCACACAACATGAGAGTTGTGAGTTTCATTTTTATTCAAGGACTTACTGAGGACTATAACCTGGGAGATAGCCGCTCAATAGCTCTGGGGAAAATACTCCAAAAAGGTAGAGGAGAAGCCAGTTTATATGTGATTTTTGGTTAGGGAATATGTGCAGTTAAGCATACATTCTTGGTAAAAGATTACTGCTATTCACAAAGAACAAATATCTCAAGTTAATGATTTTAGTGCTCTTCTATAAATGGGAAGATGCAAGAATGAGGGTTCACTGAAATTCTTCCTGAGATATATCAATACATCTAACTATCTAAGGAGCCTGCCTGTCCAAAGCACAGAGGCCTTCATCTTATTTTTCATCCTGAATTCCTCTCAGAGTGCCCTGTGAGTCAGCATCTGCAGTGGCTAATGACTTCATCCTTGTAGAACTGTGTGGTGACCAGTGCTCTTTGTTTTTCTTTGTTTACACCTTCACCCCATGAAACTGGGAGTCCCTGATGATGAAGGAGACAGAGAGACCAAGACCAAGTTTTGAATTGGATACCCAGGGAAGTAGAGGTGGAATCCTGAGCAAGGAAGACTTCTCAAAGTCTATGTTTGCAAATTAGAGTGTGTCTTGCAGCTATAGGCATAACCAGTGGGGCATCGCCTGCCAGAATAGAACTCCAGAGACCCAGGTCTCCCCAAAAAAGCAGACCAAAACATGTAGAAGAATGGCAAGGGGAGGACAATATTGAGAACCAATTTTCCTACTTTAGGACCTACCTTGAAGAGCAACATGGCTGATGGGGCTTGTTAGGAAAGAACCATGAAGGAACATGGGGTCTGGGTTCAAATCGATCCAGAGAACAAGGACTTTCATCCTTATTCAAAAAATCCACTCCAAAACCCTCCTTGAAGGGCTTCTCTTCTGCTACAACTCAAACTTAACCAGAAGAATTACCCAAAGTTTCCAGCACTGCCTGCCATGGACTTGTACCTGCAAAGGGAGGCATGACTAGTACTTGAATCATTGTACTTGTGCTCCAGTGACTCTTTTGCTGGTGGTTTCCTGTCTGCATCAAATGACACTGGTGTTCACCCAAATCTTTATACACCACTGTGGGCCCTCAATCAGAGAGTGTGTTTGAATCATTTGGGAAATTTTCACAACAAATGTGACTGCCAGGCCCATGAAAGGAGCCAGGAGATTCTCATTCATGTGTAAGAAGTTCCAGGGCACTCTCTGAGAGTTCTAACATGATGCTCCTTTCTCATCTTTAAACGCACCCTCATGAAACATAACCATGCAGATCAGCATAATGACAGACTGAATTCAGACCTGCCTGCTCCACTGGGTAAGAGCTAGGGATCTTCTGGAATGTTACCTAACATTTAAGCCTCAAGCCTCCTCCTGTACTAAAATATAGATAGGTAAACAGAGTATATATATGTAGTATACAAAATTTAAATATATTATATATATATATATATATATATATATATATATATATAATACCTAATAATTACTTGTGAATGAAGAACTTGCCTGCCATATCAGTAAACAAAGGATGCCCCGAAGGTGAGCCCTGAGGAAACTCAGGATGGGCAAACACAGGATACTGGAGCCAGAGAGCTGAGGTACATATCAAAGGAATGATTTCAATGAGGCCGGACTTTTGCATCTTCCCACATATAGAAAAGCACTAAATTCATTAATTTCAGGTGTCTGGTCTTCTTTAATAAACAGTAATCTTTCGATATTCTGACTACCTGGGTTTTGTTACAAAACTATCATGTATCCTGGCTCCACCCTTAATTTTTTGGAGCGGACCCGTAGAGCTATCTGAGAGGCTGTCTCTGGGCTTGAAGTCCTCAGAAAGTCCGCCGAATAGAACACAATGCTCAACTTTTAGGTTGTGCATTTTTTTTTAACAGACATACCTGAGAGCTTTGTTTCTGTTGTTGTAATGTTTTAATGAGATTATCTAAGGCAATGAGTCCACTGCCTGAACATAGTAAAATGCTGAACAAATTCTGAGTGTAACTTTTGGTTGCTATTACCACTTCGCCCTCTTTCTCCTTGAGGAAGTTCCAACAGAGTTCATGTAACCCCAGTCTTTCACAAAATCTTCATTTGTACCTTCACTTGACACTAGTTTATCACGTTAACTGACTAAATTGTCATGTTAAAGGCACTGGTTTTTGAGAATAGAGGTTAGGCCCTGGGAAGCCAGATAAAGCAGCAGGACCCTGGTTACCTGGAAGGGAAGGGTTTGAGCACAGAATTGGGGGAGGAGATGGTGTCAAAGATATATTTGCCGCTTAATCATTTGGCCTAGATCTAGCCCTTCGAAAACCTGGTGGCTCAGTCCAATTAACAGCAATATTAGGCTCTCTGTCCTCTAATTCACGCTTTGAACTGTCCTAAAACAAGTGGAGTTTTATGACAAGATGAATCCACAGGAAGAGGTGACTCAGAAATCTGGTTAAAGTTGACTTTCTCTTTGCCATTTCCTGTTTTCCTTACAAGTGATGTATTTTTGGCACAGAGTGTTGTTATAAACCGTCTGGGGCAGTTGTTTCATGATACTGTATTCAGTTGCTAAAAAGAGAGAATTCTGAGTTAGTGAATGACTAAACTGTGTTTTCATCCTGAATAATGATAGACCAACTAGACAATTGTAACTGGATTTTCCATTTCTTTCCTGACAATGGCATCAAGCTATGGGGTTGGAAGTCCTTAAATAGACAGATGTATAAACTATAAATGCTTGAGTCTTGCTTATTTTCTTCCCAGTTCTAATTTCTAGACAATGATCCCATCTTTGCTCAGCTAGTTATTTTCATAGGAAACTTTAGTTATGGAATTTCTTAGCATGGAAGTTTGTCTCCTTTCTTTATATTCTTTTTCGAACATTACAGATTTTAGTGATAAAAATAAATCTAATTTGTTGTTTTGAAACTTTGCTCTATATAAGATGCTTTCTCAAAAGAGAAACACATTCTGTCTCAGTTTGACACAAAGTGATTTTATTGCTGACAAGAAAGAGACTTCAAAATGAGTTCATATGACAGAGCAAAATGAAGTTTAAGACAATAGAAAATCTCTTTGCTTCGCTCTATGTAAAATAAGTGATTCTATTGATCTGAGACCTAAAGTGCCTATTGCCATCCTAACAAAGTACCAAGAAAGTACATTTCCAGTAAGTCTGAGAGCTTAATAAAAGTATTTGATTATCACAGTGTAAAATTATTTCATTATATATTATCACCCTGTGTATGTGAATATACCTGCTTACAAATTCACATTTGCTAATAAAACCAAAGAGATAATTAAAATAGGTCTTTTCACAATATTCTTGACTATGTGTATTTACTACTTAAAATGTTGTATAGACATTTCATCAAGTTCTACATGCTGCAGGAAAATATTTTAGGAATTTGTCATAGGGAACTGAATGACAACTCAAAAACAAATGGCGTTTCACTGCATAGACTTAAATCAAATTAGTGATTTTCAGATTGGCATGAGCTGGGTGGAATTTGAAATATGAGCTTAAAATCTGTAACTATTTACCCTTCTTTTCAATCTATATTTTATTAGTTTCCAAATATAGAAGAAAGGTATTTCAAATACCTCTCTGGACCATAATAAAGCAATAATCCTGTGTTCTTCACTAAGGATTATGGCTTCAGCCTTGGCAGCCTTTTATGTATTATTGATAATAATTGCAAATGAAATTCTATTTAGAAGTGTATATTTTGTAAAGCCTATCCCTGAGATTTTATCAAAAGTTTTCTACTATCTACATAAAATCTCCAAATTGGAAAATAAAGGGTAGACAAAATTTCCTATATAATTTGGTCTTGTGGGGTTCTTGGTAGTGGAGTTAATTCTAAATGTTGAGTTTGTTTTCTTGGAAAACATTAATTCAAGTCACCTAAATTATTTTTTTCTGAAAAGTTTAAAAACAAAACACAGACAGAAGATAAAACAAAAAAAATTTCTACATCTTGATTCTCATGTAGTAAGATCATGACCTGGTTCCAAATTCCAGCTTTGACATAAACTAAATATGTTAACTTGGGTAAATTATTTAATCTTTTTTTGAGCGTCTGTTTTCTCATTTGTAAAATGGATGCAGTAATTTACATTTAGAATTGTTGTGAGCATTAAGTGAGAAATTGAATATGTGCCAGAGACTGCGGTTTCATCACACTAGGTTTCCCTTTCCTCTGAGTGCGCAGGTGGACTGTTTTTCCCTGCCTTCTTTGCAACTGGATGTGGCCAGTGGGGTGTGAATAGAGGTGATATTTGCCTCTCCCAGAACTGACCCTTAACATACTCTTGCATGATCCACCAATGTCTCTCCTTCTCCATCTGCTAAATGGAAAGGACTTTTAGGACCTAGAGGATTAGAGCTATGAGATGCAATTTGCCTGGGTTCCTGAATATCCTTGCTGCACAGACCATTTACTGAAGAGGAACATCCATATTTGAATTTGTATAAAGATATAAACTTTTACTTGAAAATCAACAAGCTTTGGGGACAAAGCTGCTGCTAGCATTACTAACCCTAATGTGTACAAAATATCAGCTCCCAACTAGACGGTGAGCTCCAGGAAATCAGTGATCTCTCTCCCTGTTATCCATTGTGCTTCCCACCAAGTAAATGACTGCAGTGCCTCACACAAGGTACTCAAAATATGAATGAAAATATAGACTGAAAAACCACTTGCAAAGCAGCATTTACCTATGTGCTTTAAAAATCACAGCTATTTTCATTATGTTATTATTTTATACTATTATTTATTTTATTTCATATTATTATTTATTAATTTTATTTATAGTTAAAGAGTTTTCCTTCCTTCTGTGTTCATGATTTTCCTTACTCAGGCCCCTATTCTTCTTTGGGAAGATTACAGCTGCCATCTTGCAGATCTTCTGGTCTCTGTATTCCATACATAGCAAGATCACTTCTAGTCTTTTGTAGAACATGACTATTTTTATCAAAGTATGAATATACTCCAAGGCTATTCATTTTAATGAGTTACTTTTTCAAATGAGTTATTATTCAAATCGGTTAGCATTTATAAGTTCTTAGAATCATGCCTGGCACAGAGAAACTACTACATAAATGTCTTTAAAAACAAAACAAAACTGTGTCATCTTTATATGATGTTTGCATTTCTCCTTCCAGTCCAAAATAAATTCTTTTTTTAACAGATTTTGTTTCCATTTGAGATCATTTTACCTTATACTTGATGTTATTGTGTGTCCTATTAAACTTATGTTTGACTTTTGGCACAAGTATACTTCGGTTGGTGTCCAAGCCTTATCATGAACATAAAAATTGCTCTCTTTTAAACTGCCACATAACATCACTAACAAGCTTTATATCCAAGGGCGTACTGTAACCATCTCAAGTGACTGCATTTCTTTCCAACTTTGTGTTCAGTGACTTCATACTGGTAACTTGAAATCAGCTACTGTAGGATTATCTACACATGGAAACTGGTAGATTCTGCAAAACAGGACTCCCCAAAATCCTCTCTCTCCTGTGCGTTCTCTCTTGTTCTCCTTCTCTTTCTGGAGAGCCAGTTGTTAAACATTTCCCAACACATCTCTGGGACATTGCTATTTATAAAGCCTAAAAAAGGTTACTCCAAAAGAAAGTTAAGATAAACACAAATCAGGGTACTGGTGGATATGCAACAACTCAATATCGAAGAAAAGAAAGTGGTTCTGAGTCTCTTCTGTGAATCCAGAAATTTGCATGATGCCCGAAAAATAATAGGCATGAAATGTTTGTTGAATAAATGATACAATTTGGAAACAATACTTAATGTAGAATAATAACTGCTGACTTTTACTGATCACTTACTAGATGCCAAATACTATTTCAGCTGATTGACAGAATCCTCAGAAAAATGCCATGAGTTAAAACATTAATGTCTTTATTCTACAAACATAAAAATGAGGAACAAAAACCTCAGTTAGGGCTATGAGCTAAATTGGTAATTATATTGTTGAATAAATGCTTAATTTATAATTCACTACACTTCAGGTACAACTCAGATTTCTGACTTTTCTTGAAAAATGGGAATATCAGGCTGTAGCGCATACATTCTAATATGACATTAATGGAAGCATAGATGATTTACAGGAAGCATTTCTATTTTGATGAAGTATCAAGTATTTAGTTTATCACTTTCTTCTACTCCTGGATGTGATTTTATAGTTGGTTAATTTACCTTAGTTTTGTGAGCTTTCTGGTCTTTAGAAGCAGTTGAGGCTGTAATTCCTGAAGTAATACTTGAACCCAGTTCCAACGTTTTTACTCTTAACCCATATGATGTTATGATGAAAGATAAATGTTTGATACAAATAGAGATATTTCAACCTATCTTTGTTGCTATTATCGTTCTTAAAATCAAGCTACTATTGCATATAATTTTGCATAATATGATACATACATGTGTATTTGGCTTTGTACATGTATGTCCATCTATATTGGTATACACACATAAAATCCACAATTTTATAACCATCAAAAAAAACAACTAATAATACTTTCAAAAAAATTCAGAAGGCATTGACCTGATTGAACATATTTCCATTTCAGCGCTTGCCTCCTAATTGAGCAATTGGCTTCTATTAAAATTCAGATTCCCAATCTATTCACTAGTCCAGGCTTCTTATGTATGATGTTGGTATTATATTTCCTGAATGAACTTAATGGCTCTAGCATGAATCCAGTCCAATTCATATATCTATTATACACATGCATATCAGATAGAAAATACTACTATAATGATATTGATGTTATTTTAGATGAAGTTTTCCAACTACTTGATTGTTATGAAGCAAATGTTATAAAGACAGCTGGCTACATCCTCATTTCCAGCAAACACAGGA
Source organism: Balaenoptera musculus (assembly GCF_009873245.2). Classification (NCBI taxonomy): domain Eukaryota; kingdom Metazoa; phylum Chordata; class Mammalia; order Artiodactyla; family Balaenopteridae; genus Balaenoptera; species Balaenoptera musculus. The sequence goes on from NC_045796.1 coordinate 24,221,900, forward strand.
CGGGAGGTAGAATAATATAATCAAGATGGAAATCTTCCGCAAGTGTTTCCAGTGAGTAGGGGTGGTTTCCTGGATGGAAATCTTCTGCAAGTGTTTCCAATGAGTAGGGGTGGTGTCCTGGAAACAAGACAACTCCTACACAATGGACACTATATCTCTGGGCTGAAATGCCTTACATTTGCTTTTGACCATTAGAGATTTCTGTTTGCCTATCACCCATCAAGACAGATTGTGGGCTGGGTATTTTGGAGAAGAATAACATGCTTTCTATCCACGATAGTTTTCCAAGCAAGCTCATCAAATTCATTATGTTATGCGAGGAAAGGAGAATCAGAAAATGAGTCAAGTGGTGGGTTTATATGTACTTGCAGTTCACAAAGAAGGACTCTGCTTTACAGCCAGGCACAAAGAAATTTTTTGTATAACTAAGATTAAACATAAAATAACTACAGGGAGAAGAAATTAAGAGGCTTTTCTTATTCTAAGGCATTTGTATCATTTTATAATACAGCAAACAGACTTCATCAATGTCAGGCATCACTAAACTATAGTGATGCCACTACCCAGAGGAGTCAATTCTTTGTCCTGGGGAGCGAAGTCTCAGACTGTAACAGCATTTCTGAACACACCCAGGGGTAAAAGCAGAAGTTTGTTGTCATGCATGAGAAACAGGAATTGCTCAAGTCTGCTGTGACTTGAGAGATGAAGGACCTCATCCTCAGAGACCCTGTAACTTATGGACATTAAAATTAAGTCCCAAAGCTAGGTTCAGAGAGTTTTTTAAACGAGGCATTCTAAAATATATACACTGAAATATCTTTTTTTTTTCTTCCCTAGTGTTCTCTATATGTTTGAAAGCTTGACTTGGATTCAGTAGTGAGTATTATTTACAGACATGACTCATCAGTGCCCTGAAATGGTTAACATGCAAGCAACTAACTCACCCAACAGTGAGGAAGCCACTGGGGAGAATCTGGTTTCCAGAGAATAATGACTCATTCTAATACTCTTTTATAAATATATTAGCAAACAACACGTTATAACAAGAGATGTCTTCTTTGTTCACTCACACACACATACACACAGAGCAGCTAGTGATAAAATAAGTGATACCACTTTTATCTGCTTATTGTCTTAATATTTACCAGAACATCCAGATGTCATAAAGATCCCGAGCACATGAATATCTATTTGCTTATGTGGTTACATTAAAGTTGATAGAAATACAAGGGAGGTCACAAAATTCAGCAGTATTAGCTTCCAGCAGAAGAGAAACAGAGTGACTGAAGGGCAAGTTCTCTTTTGCTTATAAAGTAATATGATACACTTTACTCCCACCTGCTTCTGGATACTCCAGATTATGCGCTCCTTTCATGCCCACCCACGTGGACTCTACTTAGTAACTGAAGTGAATCACTTGACTGTCCTTTATTCTACAAAATGCCATTTCATAATATTTTATGCCATTAGATCGATACTTATATGATAAGCTAAATATTTCTTCCAAGCCCCACTGAAAAGTAAAAGAATAAATATTAAGGTAGTATTAATTATTAGTAAAATCCAGTCCTAATGAACTTTAAATTTGAATGAGATTCTTATTTGGTAGTAGGATTACAAACGGACCATCAACAATTATTAGAAACTCAATAATGTACATATGGAATTGAGTGATTGTTGACTATTATGCCTTTTGCTTTTAAAGGGCTGGTGTGACAGTGGCCTGCTCAGCATCCCACTAGTATTAATGATGGGCTTGGATGGCAGAGCCAGCCTGCTCTTGTCTCATTCCCAACAGCAGGATGGAAGACAGAGTGACCCAAATAAAGCTAAGGTCCTAGGCAAATGTTTCCCTGAGGGTCAAGAATGAAATAAAATGGAAAATATCACTCAATATCTTTCTGTCAAAGGCAAGGAGAGAAGTGCCTGCATTTAATCGCAGGAGGGATGAAAAAAATGTAATGCATTAAGTTTCACTTTTGCATTTGCTGTCAGGAAACAAGACCAAAAAGGGGTTTCAAATTACAATCAGCTCACTGTAGACTCACTAACTTATCTTCTTCACCTCAGTCAGAGAAGTCTGTACTCATTTTTGCTTCTCTGTCATTTCTTCTCTTCCATGGCCTTTGTCAACTCAAAGTTTTTAAAGTGGTCAGGATATAAATAAAATGAGTGTATTCACTGACATCAACATCAATAGATGTATGTTACATGCTAAACGTATCAATGACTATAAAAATAGCAAATACTAATTGAACATATATTATATATACCAGGCATTATTTTATAACACTAACATTTTAACTCAGTCAATCCTTATAAAAATTCTATGTAATAGATACTGATGCTGCCTCTGTTTTACAGATGAAGTAAGAAGAGTTCTACCCAGCTTGTAGGTATTGAGACTGGGATGTCCAGAGTCTGACTGCAGATTTTGCTCTCCTAATCTCTCTACTATGCAAAGAGAGTTTATAAAGTTATTCAATTTTTATATCTTCAACAAAATTAGAAGTTTTTTACTTATCCAAATAGCTATATCAAAAAATCAGTACAATAATGACTAAATAAATTAAATAAATGATAAATTCATTTTTCTTGAACTGGATAGTTGTTAATTTGGTAACTATTTTTAACAGTGCTATATCAAGTTCTATTTTGTTCTGAAATGAGTGAACATGAATAGAAATAACATAGAAATGAAGAATTATGACATGGGAGGAAACTTGATACACATATTTTGCTTTTGTAAATTTCTTAAGTACTAGTATAATTTTTGGTCATGTTGGGCACATAATATTTTTTTAATTAAAACATGAACAAAAGAATACTAGCTAAAGCATAATATGATTACAAGTGCCACCCTTAAATACTTGGGTCAGATACAGAACATGTGGACTCGTCCACTTCTGAGGAAAGAGTATCAGCCTGCCCCCAGCACCTCCCCAGAATCCTTAGGATTGTCATAAGCTGGAGTAAGAGAGTCTTTGTTGCTTTATTAGTGAGGCAAGTCACAACCACTAAGATGAGTACAATTAAGATGATAGGATTAAGGAGGATAATTAAAGTACATATAAAAATCAATACCATATGTACAGTGCTGTATGGAAAAGGTCAGTATTAAACTACAACTAAGAACCGGGGAACAGGGCATTGAAAAACAAGGGATAGGGCAGAGAATCAACTGAGGAAAGAAACTAGAAAAAGATGGAGAAAGGGAAGAAAATGTAAAAATTACATTTCTGATTAGACAAAAATCTATTCCAGAGAGCAAAAATAAAATATTGCTTAATCCCATGGGTACACTCAGCCTTTAACGATGAAGTCATAAGTTTTTTAAAATTTTGTTTTTCCTTTTTATTTTACAGCTCTCATTTGGATACTCACATGAATTAGTCATGCATATTATTCCATATAAATTTACATGAATTTCTTTTTTTTCTCTCCACATGTAAGGCAAACTTATTAGTATTTAAAAAGACCATGTAGAACAATGTGACAATTAAAAAGTTTATGTTACAGCTTATTAATAATAGCCCTTTAACTCTAGCTAAAGGCATAAACACAATATTAATGACAAGAAAACTGTAATGTGATATGATGTATCACTAACATGATAGAAAATTGTATTTTAAGATTTTTATATATTATTAATAGGATTTAATATAATAGGATTTTCATGTAAGATCAAGCATTGTCCACAATGCCTCTGGATAAAAAGCAGTCCTATATTTCAAGCTCATAAATAGCATTGTAGATACATCACACATGCTCCCTGCATATGAAGGTTTATAACCTAAACAGAAACAGTTGCAGGTTCATGATATTTCGTGTCTTTATACTTTCCATTATGCTCTTTATTGATTAAACTGTGATTCAGATTAAAAATTCCCTGTAAGATTGGAGTAGAAATATACGTCTATTATTATTCCATATTAACCTGTGTATAATTTAATACATTTACATGTGTCTTATAAATAAAGCTTTCTGAAATCTTAATATTAAAGATGCAACTTTAATTTGTGAGTCTGTTTTTGTTTCATAGATATGAAATAGTTTGCATTTGTGTGCAAACTATTACATATAGGATAGATAAACAGCAAGGTCCTACTGTACAGCCCAGGGAACAATATTCAATATCCTGTGATAAACCATAAGGGAAAAGAATGTGAGAAAACATATTTATGTATAACTGAGTCACTCTGCTGTACAGCAGAAATTAAACACAACATTGCAAATCAGCTTACTTCAATAAAAATTTTTTTAAAAGATTCAACTGATGAATGCATTTCAAGCATGAGAATACACAGTATTGACTCTAAAAATAAAATTAAAGTGTTTAAGTGACTTAATAAAAATAGTTTGAACATACAATAAGCACTTCACATGAAGAGTAAATTAAATACACTAATTTATTTCTGGGATGAATTGAAACGTTCTTTTCAAATGTAGGTCGATGATGTTGCTTCTTTCTAAGATTACTTACTTTATTTCTCTTAAATTCAGCGATGCTCTTTGTTTTTCTCTCAGTGACACCACAAAGTTTTCCAAGTTACACTTTTCATCCTATGTGTAATCATCTTTCAGTGTCTTGTTCAAAGAGAGAAATATACATAATCAGAGAAAATCATTAGTGTCTGGGACAAATGAAATCCCCTTTTCTTAGTACTGCCCATCTAGCTGGAGCTCTGGATGCCACAAGACTCACAGGAACCCACTTCAACCCTTTAATTTGCAAAGGAGTGGTCTCTGCAAATCTGAGTTTTACGGATCCTGAGAGACCTCTGACAATTTTGCAAATATCCCAGGTAAACTATCAAACTCACTGGGCATCCATAGGAACACCAAGAAATTTCTTGTGGGTCTCTTGAGGTTCCTTCTGAATCCTGAATCCTGTGAGGATTGCTTGGTTTAGCCATTTAAGGGCTGATGAGGTTGTTGTATAAAAAACTATCACCGGTTTTATGGCACCTACGAGGTTTCACACTATTTTCTGCAATTAACACAAATGTTGAATTAACAGAAGAATTAAAGGAAAAATTCATCTGGAATGCTCTCAAGTTAGAGTTTATCTCTTCCAGGGGTTGTTCTATACCAGTGGTACCCAATTATTTAGTGTTGCAGGAGTCAGTGTATTTCTCAATAGTTTTCACATCCATAAGGGGAAATGTGTGAAAATGTTGGGATTGGAAATAAAAGCGAAAAGTACTAGCACTGGATCTATTTGGTAGGAGCATGCAGAGGCTTCCAGTATTTCAAAAACAGAAGTTCCTTTCATCAGCCTTTGCTCTGGTCTTTCCCTGGCCATACACAGTAATATGACTGCAGACCACAGGGATTTGTGATCTTTAAGAAAGAAGGCACAGTCAGACATTGTGACTATACATCTCTGTTTTACATCCGTCATTGAAAATTAGGGATCCCTACTCTAGATCCACCCTTGCATTTGGGGGTCATGTGGTAAACCGATAAAACTCTGTATTTATGTGCACCTTAACTCTAGCCTGGAGAGGCTGGGCAGTGAGTGCTTGATCTCACAAGAAGTTACATGGCAGTGGTTGTACAGTAAAAGATAATTACAGATATAAGCCAGAGATCATTTTGATAATCACTTCAGCTAATATTTAAATTTTGGCAATCCTGTTGAAATCCAAAATGTATTCCAAGATGGTCATAATAAAAATTTATTGTCATAAATTTTATTTATTTTATCACTTCATTAGCAACAGCTAGTGATGACAATATGAATAACAGTAAGACGATGATGATAAAAAATATTTATTGAACAATTAATATATGGTAGGCACCATGCTAAACATGTTATATGCATTATTTCACCTTAATCTTATTATAACCTATTTTAACTCCATTTCAGAAATGAGAAGGTCAAGTCTTAGAGATACATGTGGATAATAATTAAGGTAGAATTTGAAGCCACGTAAACTTATTTTAAATTTTGAACTCTTAACCATTCATTCTATACCACACTGCTTCTCAGCTGTTTCCTTACACCCATAATATAATATATCCATATATATATAAAACTTTATCATTCTTTGCTTTTTCTTTCACTTTTTTTCTTTAATAAGACAGAATGAGAACTCTTCATGGCTTATCACAGCATCTTAGCCCTTCTGTGCAAAGGACTGTTTACAGTCACAAAATGTGTGGCCTTTCCAGAATGTGTTCCAAGACAAGGGAGTAATTGACAAAGTTCTGGTAAATGTTTCATTCACTGTAACTCATGACCATTTCTCTTCTTTGATGTCTATAACTCTCTTATATAAAGAATATCAGGCCTCAGAAACCCTCTTGTTTCCAGCTCCAATGTCACAAACATTCATCTGAAAATGTCCTTTAAGATCTACTATTTTTAAAATGTTTTTGAGTGTATATTCTATGCCACAGCAAAGGGATGGTTATTCTTCTATTTTTATGTTTGAAGTTGTTTTTCTTTTTCTTTTTTTTTTTAATGTAGAGAGGTACATTTTGTTTTTCCAAAGGCTTTGGCCTTATAAATTGATTCTCAGTGAGTTTAGTACACAACAAACCTCATTTATATTGCCTTTCTCAGGCTTGAAAGATCAACAGTTTTTATGAGAATATAGCTAAGATTTGTGGGAAAAAAAAGTTACAGAATTCTCTGTAGGAATTCTCCAAATGGCAAGACATCACATATAAATTCTTCTTTAATATATATTTTTTTATGTTGGCTCCTACCAAAATAAAATAATGCTTTTGATAACTTAAAAAAACAAAATAGAGTTACACTTTATGTCTGTGTACACTTGGCTACTCCGGGTAGTGGCAGAAGCCAGGAAGCTAAGGCCCACGGATAACTTGACCACTTCATACCTTGCCTAGGGCATGGCTATGAACCTGAACCTGAACCTGGCATCCTCCATCCCTCACACCCTTCCTTTATTCTGGACTATTCTCATCTCTGTGATTCTTACATTCACTATTTTCAAATTCCTGATAACTAATATTTTCTCACTTCTTTTCTTTTTCCACAAATTACTCTTTTCTAAGATATGATGTCATCTTACTTCCCTTTCTCCATTTTTTAAAATTTTAAAATATTTCCTGTGAAAACATGACTTAATAGTATTAAAATAATATTTGGATAACAGCAGATAAGTGGTAAATCGTTAATGAGTATTTCATATAAATATGTGTCCATGTTTGAGTTCTAATAGGTCAAATCTCTCTCTCTCTCTCTCACACATACACACACATACTGAAAATCTCAACTGATTTGAAATGAAATGAAAAAATGCAAGCTGGGATGCTAGAAATATAGTTCCAAGACTTGCTGGTCCATTTAGAGATGCTGAAGAAACAGAATTTGAAACTCTATTCTAAAATTGGAAAAAAAGATTGACTCAGCTTTTGCTTCTTTTGAAAAGACTAGGATAACACCACCTAACTCCCTGTATTGTTGGGTGGATTTAATGTAATATCACTAAAAGCATATTAAAAACTTTTAAGTTGTAAAACTTTATACAACTGAGACATATTTTTCATTCCTCTTTTCAGGTAAAGAAAACAGTTTGTTATAAAGACATAGTTTTCATATCTACACATCAGTTATTTTCTAACTACTTTCTCTATTCATTATGAAAATTTCAAATATATTGAAATTTAAAAAATAGCAAAATGAAACTCTATGTGGTCATCATTCAATATCTGCAATTATCACTTCGTGGTCATTACTGTGATCAGAAAATCCCAACCATCAGAACATAGTATCTGTAGACATTTTAGTAGGTATTTTTTTTTAACATCTTTATTGGAGTATAATTGCTTTACAATGTATGTTAGTTTCTGCTTTATAACAAAGTGAATCAGCTATACATATACATATATCCCCATATCTCCTCCCTCTTGCGTCTCCCTCCCACCCTCCCTATCCCACCCTTCTAGGTGGTCACAAAGTACCGAGCTGATCTCCCTGTGCTATGTGGCTGCTTCCTACTAGCTATCTATTTTCCATTTGGTAGTGTATATATTTCAATGCCACTCTCTCACTTTGTCCTGGTTTACCCTATCCCCTCCCAGTGTTCTCAAGTCATTCTCTACGTCTGCGTCTTTATTCCTGTCCTGCCCCTAGGTTCTTCATAATCATTTTTCTTTTTTTTTAGATTCCATATATATGTGTTAGCATATGGTATTTGTTTTTCTCTTTATGACTTACTTCACTCTGTATAACAGACTCTAGGTCCATCCACCTCACTACAAATAACTCAATTTTGTTTCTTTTTGTGGCTGAGTAACATTCCATTGTATATATGTGCCACATCTTCTTTATCCATTCATCTGTGATGGACACTTAGTTTGCTTCCATGTCCTGGCTATTGTAAATAGAGCTGCAATGAATATTGTGATACATGACTCTTTTTGAATGATGGTTTTCTCAGGGTATATGCCCAGTAATGGGATTGCTGGGTCGTATGGTAGTTCTATTTTTAGTTTTTTAAGGAACCTCCATACTGTTCTCCATAGAGGCTCTTTCAATTTACATTCCCACCAACAGTGCAAGAGGGTTCCTTTTTCTCCACACCCTCTCCAGCATTTATTGTTTGTAGATATTTTGATGATGGCCATTGTGACTGGTGTGAGGTGATACCTCATTGTAGTTTTGATTTGCATTTCTCTAATGATTAGTGATGTTGAGCATCCTCTCATGTATCTGTTAGCAATCTGTATATCGTCTTTGGAGAAATGTCAATTTAGGTCTTCTGCCCATTTTTGGATTCGGTCTTTTGTTTTTTTGAAATTGAGCTGCATGAGCTGCTTGTAAATTTTGGAGATTAATCCTTTGTCAGTTGCTTCTTTTGCAAATATTTTCTCCCATTCTGAGGGTTCTCCTTACGTCTTGCTTATGGTTTCCTTTCCTGTGCAAAAGCTTTTAAATTTCATTAGATTGCATTTGTGTATTTTTGTTTCTATTTCCATTTCTCTAGGAAGTGGGTCAAAAAGGATCTTGCTGTGATTGATATCATAGAGTGTTCTGCCTATGTTTTCCTCTAAGACTTTTATAGTGTCTAACCTTACATTTAGGTCTTTAATCTATTTTGAGTTTATTTTTGTGTATGGTGTTAGGGAGTGTTCTAATTTCATTCTTTTACATGTAGCTGCCCAGTTTTCCCAGCACCACTTATTGAAGAGGCTGTCTTTTCTCCATTGGATATTGTAGCATCCTTTATCAAAGATAAAGTGACAATATGTGTGTGGGATTATCTTTGAGCTTTCTATCCTGTTCCATTGATCTATATTTCTGTTTTTGTGCCAGTACCACACTGTCTTGATGACTGTAGCTTTGTAGTATAGTCTGAAGTCTGGGAACCAGATTCCTCCAGCTCCGATTCTCTTTCACAAGATTGCTTTGGCTATTCGGGGTCTTTTGTGTTTCCATACGAATTGTGAAATTTTTGGTTCTAGTTCTGTGAAAAAGGCCATTGGTAGTTTGATAGGGATTGTATTGAACCTGTAGATTGCTTTGGGTAGTATAGTCATTTTCATAATGTTGATTCTTCCAATCCAAGAACGTGTTATTTCCCTCCATCTGTTTGTATCATCTTTCATTTTATTCATCACTGTCTTATAGTTTTCTGTATATAGATATTTTGTCTCCTTAGGGAGGTTTATTCCTAGGTATTTTATTCTTTTTTTTGCAATGGTAAATGAAAGTGTTTCCTTAATTTCTCTTTCAGATTTTTCATCACTAGTGTATAGGAATGCAAGATTTCTGAGCATTTATTTTGTATACTGCTACTTTACCAAATTCATTGATTAGCTCTAGTAGTTTGCTGGTAGCATCCTTAGGATTCTCTATGTATAGTATCATGTCATCTGCAAACAATGACAGCTTTACTTCCTCTTTTCTGATTTTGATTCCTTTTATTTCTTTTTCTTCTCTGGTTGCTGTGGCTAACACTTCTAAAACTATGTTGAAAAATAGTGGTGAGAGTGGACAACCTTGTCTTGCTCCTCATCTTAGAGGAAATGGTCTCAGTTTTCACCATTGAGAATGATGTTGGCTGTGAATTTGTCATATGTGGCCTTTATTATGTTGAGGCAATTTCTCTCTATGCCTAAATTCTGGAGGGTTTTTGTCATAAATGGGTGTTGAATTTTATTGAAAGCTTTTTCTGCATCTATTGAGATGATCATATGGGTTTTATTCTTCAATTTGTTAATATGGTGTATCATATTGATTGATTTGCGTATATTGAAGAATCCTGCATTCCTGGGATAAATCCCACTTGATCATGGTGTATGATCCTTTTAATGTGCTGTTGGATTCTGTTTGCTAGTATTTTGTTGAGGATATTTGCATCTGTGTTCATCAGTGATATTGGCCTGCAGTTTTCATTTTTTGTGACATCTTTGTCTGCTTTTGGTATCACGGTAATGGTGGCCTCATAGAATGATTTTGGGAGTATTCCTCCCTCTGCTGTATTTTGAAAGAGTTTCAGAAGGATAGGTGTTAGCTCTTCTCTAAATGTTTGATAGAATTCGCCTGTGAAGCCATCTGGTCCTGGACTTTTGTTTGTTGGAAGCTTTTTAATCACAGTCTCAATTTCAGTGCTTGTTATTGGTCTGTTTATGTTTTCTATTTCTTCCTGGTTCAGTCTTGGAAGGTTGTGCTTTTCTAAGAATATGTCCATTTCTTCCAAGTTGTCCATTTTATTGGCATATAGTTGCTTGTAGTAATCTCTCTTGATACTTTGTATTTCTGCAGTGTCAGTTGTTACTTCTCCTTTTTCATTTCTAATTGTATTGATTGGAGTCTTCTCCCTTTTTTTCTTGATGAGTCTGGATAATGGTTTATCAATTTTGTTTATCTTCTCAAAGAACATGCTTTTAGTTTTATTAATCTATGCTATTGTTTCCTTCATTTCTTTTTCATTTATTTCTGATCTGATCTTTATGATTTCTTTCCTTCTGCTAACTTTGGGGGAGGTTTTTTCTTCTTTCTCTAATTGCTTTAGGTGTAAGGTTAGGTTGTTTATTTGAGATGTTTCTTGTTTATTGAGGTAGGATTGCATTGCTATAAACTTCCCTCTTAGAACTGCTTTTGCTGCATCCCATAGGTTTTGGGTTGTCATGTTTTCATTGTCATTTATTTCTAGGTATTTTTTTATTTCCTCTTTGATTTCTTCAGTGATCTCTTGGTTATTTAGTAGTGTATTGTTTAGCCTCCATGTGTTTGTATTTTTCACAGATTTTTTATTCCTGTAATTGGTATCTAGTCTCATAGTGTTGTGGTCAGAAAAGATACTTGATATGATTTCAATTTTCTTAAATACACCAAGGCTTGATTTGTGACCCAGATATGATCTATCCTGCAGAATATTCCATGAGTACTTGAGAAGAAAGTGTATTCTGTTGTTTTTGGATGGAATGTCCTATAAATATCAATTAAGTCCATCTTCTTTAATGTATCATTTAAAGCTTGTTTTTCCTTAGTTATTCTCATTTTGGATGATCTGTCCATTGGTGAAAGTGGGGTGTTAAAATCCCCTACTATGATTGTGCTATTGTCGATTTCCCCTTTTATGGCTCTTAGCATTTGCCCTGTGTATTGAGGTGCTCCTATGTTGGGTGCATAAATATTTACAATTGTTATATCTTCTTCTTGGATTGATCCCTTGATCATTATGTAGTGTCCTTCTTTGTCTCTTGTAATAGTCTTTATTTTAAAGTCTATTTTGTCTGATATGAGAATTGCTACTCCAGCTTTCTTTTGCTTTCCCTTTGCATGGAGTAACTTCTTCCATCCTCTCACTTTCAGTCTGTATGTGTCCCTAGGTCTGAAGTGGGTCTCTTGTAGACAGCATATATACGGGTCTTGTTTTTGGATCCATTAAGCCAGTGCATGTCTTCTGGTTGGAGCATTTAATCCATTTACATTTAAGGTAGTTATCGATATGTATGTTCCTATTACTATTTTCTTAATTGTTTTGGGTTTGTTATTGTAGGTCTTTTCCTTCTCTTCTGTTTCCTGCCTAGAGAAGTTCCTTTAGCATTTGTTGTAAAGCTGGTTTGGTGGCGCTGAATTCTCTTAGCTTTTCCTTGTCTGTAAAGGTTTTAATTTCTCAGCTGAATCTGAATGAGATCCTTGCTGGGTAGAGTAATCTTGGTTGTAGTTTTTTCTCTTTCATCACTTTAAATATGTCCTGCCACTCCCTTCTGGCTTGCAGAGTTTCTGCTGAAAGATTAGTTGTTAATCTTATGGAGATTCTCTTGTATGTTATTTGTTGTTTTTCCCTTGCTGCTTTTAATAGTTTTTCTTTGTATTTAATTTTTGATAGTTTGAGTAATATGTGTCTTGGTGTGTTTCTTCTCGGATTTATCCTGTATGGGACTCTCTGTGCTTCCTGGACTTGACTGACTATTTCCTTTCCCATATTAGGGATGTTTTCATCTATAATCTGTTCAAACATTTTCTCATTCCCTTTCTTTTTCTCTTCTTGTTCTGGGACCCTTATAATTCGAATGTTGATGCATTTAATGTTGTCCCAGAGGTCTCTGAGACTGTCCTCAGTTCTTTTCATTCTTTTTTCTTTATTCTGCTCTGCTGTAGTTATTTCCAAAATTTTATCTTCCAGGTCACTTATCTGTTCTTCTGCCTCAGTTATTCTGCTCTTGATTCCTTCTAGAGAATTTTTAATTTCATTTATTGTGTTGTTCATGACTGTTTGTTCTTTAATTCTTCTAGGTCCTTGTTAAAAGTGTCTTGTATTTTCACCACTCTCTTTTCAAGATTTTGGATCATCTTTACTATCATTACTCTGAATTCTTTATCAGGTAGACTGCCTATTTCCTCTTCATTTGTTTGGTCTGGTGGGTTTTCGCCTTGCTCCTTCATCTGCTATGTGTTTCTCTGTCTTCTCATTTTGCTTAACTTACTGTGTTTGGGTCTCCTTTTCGCAGGCTGCAGGTCCATAGTTCCTGTTGTTTTTGGTGTCTGCCCCCAGTGACTAAGGTTGGTTCAGTGGGTTGTGTAGGCTTCCTGGTGGAGGGGACTAGTGCCTGTGTTCTGGTGGATGAGGCTGGATCTTGTCTTTCTGGTGGGCAGTACCACGTCTGGTGGTGTGTTTTGGGGTGTCTGTGATCTTATTATCATTTTAGGCAGCCTATGTGCAAATGGGTGGGGTTGTGTTCCTGTCTTGCTAGTTGTTTGGCATAGGGTGTCCAGCATTGTAGCTTGCTGGTTGTTGAGTGGACCTGGGTCTTAGCATTGACATGGAGATCTCTGGGAAAGCTTTTGCAGTTTGATATTGTGTGGAGCCGGGAAGTCTCAGGTGGACCAATGTCCTGAACTCGTCTCTCCCACCTCAGAGGCATAGGCCTGACACCCAGCCTGAGCACCAAGACTCTGTCAGCCACATGACTCAGAAGAAATAGGAGAAAAAGAGAAAGGAAGAAATAAAAAAATAAAAAATAAGAACATAAAATAAAGTTATTAAAATAAAAATTTTTTAATTGTTAAAAATAAAAAAAATTAAAAAGTAATAAAATAAATTTAAAAAAAGAAAGGAAGAAGAGAGCAACCAAACCAAAAAACAAATCTATCAATGATAACAAGTGATAAAAACTATACTAAAAAAAAAAAAAAAAGGACAGACAGAACCCTAGGACAAATGGTAAAAGCAAAGCTATACAGACAAAATCACACAAAGAAGCATACCCATACACACTCACAAAAGAGAAAAAGGAAAAATATATACTTATCTATATATATTAAAAAAAGAAAGAGAGCAGCCAAATCAATAAACAAATCTACCAATGATAATAAACTCTAAATACTAAACTAAGATAAACGTAAAACCAGAAACAAGTTAGGTGCAGAAAGCAAATCCCAAGTCTATAGTTGCTCCCAACATCCACCACCTCAATTTTGGGATGATTCGTTGTCTATTCAGGTATTCCAGAGATGCAGGGTACATCAAGTTGATTGTGGAGATTTAACCCGCTGCTCCTGAGGCTGCTGGTAGAAATTTCCCTTTCTCTTCTTTGTTTGCACATCTCCTGGGGTTCAGCTTTGGATTTGGCCCCGCCTCTGCGTGTAGGTCACCTGAGGGCATCTGTTCTTTGCCCAGAGAGGACGGGGTTAAAGGAGCAGCTGATTCAGGGACTCTGGCTCACTCAGGGCAGGGGGAAGGAGGGGTACGGATGTGGGCCCAGCCTGCGGCAGCAGAGGCCGACATGACGTTGCAACAGCCTGAGGCGTGCCAGGTGTTCTCCCGGGGAAGTTGTCCCTGGATCATGGGACCCTGGCGGTGGCAGGCTGCACAGGCTCCCATGAGGGGAGGTGTGGATAGTGACCTGATCTTGCACACAGGCTTCTTGGTGGTGGCAGCAGCAGCCTTAGCATCTCATGCCTGTCTCTGGGGTCCGTGCTGATAGCCGCAGCTTGAGCCCATCTCTGGAGCTCGTTTAGGCGGTGCCCTGAATCCCCTCTCCTCGTGCACCCCGAAACAATGGTCTCTTGCCTCTTAGGCAGCTCCAGACATCTTCCTGGACTCCCTCCTGGCTAGCTGTGGCACACTAGCCCCCTTCAGGCTGTGTTCACGCAGCCAGCCCCAGTCCTCTCCCTGGGATCCAACCTCTGAAGCCCGAGCCTCAGCTCCCAGCCCCCACCCGCCCCGGCGGGTGAGCAGACAAGCCTCTCGGGCTGGTGAGTGCTGGTTGCCACCGATCCTCTGCGGGAATCTCTCCGCTTTGCCCTCCGCACCCCTGTTGCTGCGCTCTTCTCCATGGCTCCGAAGCTTCCCCCACCCCCACCCCCAGCTCTGCCCGCGAAGGGGCTTCCTAGTCTGTGGAAACCTTTCCTCCTTCACAGCTCCCTCCCAGAGGTGCAGGTCCCGTCCCTATTCTTTTGTCTCTGTTTTTTCTTTTTCCCTACCCAGGTACATGGGGAGTTTCTTGCCTTTTGGGAAGTCTGAGGTTTTCTGTCAGCGTTCAGTAGGTGTTCTGTAGGAGTTGTTCCACATCAGATATATTTCTGATGTATTTGTGGGGAGGAAGGTTATCTCCATGTCTTACTCCTCTGCCATCTTGAAGGTCCTTTCTTTAGTAGGTATTTCTAAGAGACAAGAAAATTTTTTATAAAGATAACCTTTTAGTGTTATCACATCTAAATCAAATTAACAATAATTACTTTAATATCACCAAATATAAATTAATGATCAATTT
Organism: Balaenoptera musculus; assembly: GCF_009873245.2. Lineage (NCBI taxonomy): Eukaryota > Metazoa > Chordata > Mammalia > Artiodactyla > Balaenopteridae > Balaenoptera > Balaenoptera musculus. The sequence goes on from NC_045796.1 coordinate 24,237,104, forward strand.
CCTCAGTTGAATCATAATTTTCTTTAGAGTTTGTTTTTTTGATCAGGATCCAAATAGTGTCCCTACAAAGAAACAGATGGATCTATCTCTTAGTCTCATCTCATCTTTAAATTTTAACTTCAACTCTATTTTTTATTTCAAGATTTGTGTTCTTGTTATTATTGAAAAACAAAGGTCATTTGATCTACTTCTATACTTTCATTTTATTTATTTCAGATTTATTTATAATATTTCATAGGAAGCTTTATTGGTTTAACAAATGTTAGATATATAAAGAATAGTTCTTGAAAGAGTTTAATATATTGCCTGTCACATGGTAATGTCTCCATAATCATAAACAACTGTATATCCCTTATGACAAGTAAGCATGAATCTTGCTACTCTTATTCCAAAGGCAGATCCGCAGATGACATCCTTGTCTGAAGTAGTTCCAGTCTTGTGGGTTGAATTGTTTCCCCCAAAATGATATGTTGAAGTACTAACCTCTGGTACCTATGGATGTGACCTTTTTTGGAAACAGCATCTTTGAAGTTATAATCAAGTTGAGTTGAGGTCATATTCAATTAGGATGAGCCCTAATGAGATTCTGAAATTTCTACCCATATATAAAGTTTAAAATTGGAAACATTTTTAATTGATGCAGGAAAAAAAAGTGTTTGGTTAAGTTTTAGAAAATCCCTTTATTCTTCTTGTCTGATTAATGAGCTAAGAATACCAGTGTAAAAACAAGTGAAACTTATTATTATCTCATGAAGAAGTCTGAAGGTAAGCAAACCAACCTTGAGAAAAGGCATCAACAGTGTTCATAGTTGCACTACTTCTGTCCTTCTCTTTCACCATTTTAACTTACAGTTATACCTTCTCATCACCTCAAGGGCCGTACTGGCTCAACATCAGCCATGACACTACAAATCAAGCTTAAAGAAAGAAAACTGGAAATGTAAAAAAGAACTTTCCACCTGAGTTACCAGTTATAAAGGCTTGCATTTTCAAATACATCTCATTGGACAGAATTTAGTCACTTGGTTACATCTAGCTAAACACTCATAAAATATGGAGAAAAAAACATCCAGAACTTCTTACTGATGTAGTGTCACACAGGACAAACTTATTTCTGAAGATAAATATTTGTAACCAAACTAAATTACTCAACATGTTGCTTAAAATCTAGTACTCAGGAGAACGTTTGAAACTGTCCTATGACCAACTGGGTGAATTTGACTATGTCAGTTCTTTTTTCAAGTGTTCCTTGAACTATCCATTCTCCTCTCCTCAACGCACTTTTTTATTAGCTTGAACATGATTTGCTTAGCATTTTTATAAATACACTTCTTTTTTCTCTTCCCATCCCTCCCTTCCCTCTCCTACAAGTCCCACCACTCCCACACCCCCCCATCCCCCCCTTCTCTCTCTCTCCCTCCCTCCCTTCCTTAGCATTTTGAAGATTTATTATTTCTTGCCCAAGATCTGGATTAGTTTTGTTCATAGTGGGAATTCAGTAAATATTTGTTTAGTTAATGAGTTAATAATTTTAAAGGAAATATAAATATGCCCGCATTCAAAGGGGAGCATATATTACATAGAGTCATCCCTCAGTTTCTGAGGGGAATTGGTTGCAGGACATGCAGCGGTAGCAAATTCCACAGATGCTGAAGTCTCATATAAAATGGCTAGTATTTACATATAACCTACACACATCCTCCCTACTTTAAATCATCTCTAGATTCCTTATAATACCTAATACACTGTAAATGCTATGTAAATAGTTGCAGGTGTACTGCAAATTCAAGTTTTGCTTTTTGAAACTTTATGGATTTTTTTCTGACATTGTCCATCAGTTGTTGGTTGAATCTGTTTCCACGATGCAGAACCCATGGATAGGAAGTGCCAGTTGTACTTCCACTTACAAAAAAATTGATATTATAAACACAATAATTCTTTCTGGTTCCATACTTAGTTGACATGCTTGGAGTTAAATTCTCTAAAAGGAAGCTTTTTTGTTCATTTGACTATAAAACAAAAAATAGACTTAATTGCTCTACACTTAAAGCAGAGCACTATAAATCTCAGTTAGGTAGTCCCTGAAGGACTACAAACAATCCTCTCACAATGAAAATGTCTACAATTAAATAGGGACTTCCTTCATCAAAGCTTAACTTAATTGTAAAAGTGAATGTAAAATATAAAATAGAATAGTACTTTACAAAACACACATATTGAATATAAATGGAAAAAGGGTGGTTCCTCCCACTCCCTTGTGAATTTATCTCTAAGGCTTATGCAAATCAATTCAACAACTTGAAAATATTTCAGCAAACTATTATGCTATTTTTTTCACTGAATTAGAAAGTGTGGTTAGTTCTAATTGTAGTCAGTTTTTCAAACAGAGAATCCTCATTCTAGAAATATCAGCTAAGATTATAGCAGAATAAGGTTTTATTGGTAAACTGTTTGGTCTATTAACTAACATATTGAATAACAGAAATGGGCTTTATGTGAAATTAAAGATACTTGAGGTACATGGATTGGATAATATGTTTTCAAGGCACTACTAAAATTTAGATAAATAGGGTGTAAATCAAGAATCCATTCAGGCCTACAACTTTTACTCTTAGGAATGGTGACCAAAGTTGTATTTGTAACACTTCTATGTCCAAACATTGGGCAGGGGAATTTCTTCTTGCCTTATGTTGCCTAGAGGGATAATCTAAGCCAGTTTGTAGGATTTTGTCTTTTCTGACTCAAGTGAACCTTTTGTGTAAATTGTTGTCAGAGCACAGGTAATTACAGAGAGCTGGATTGTATCAAGATTAAAGAACAGGTTGTAGACTCTTTTGCTGTGTTTTGTTAATATGTGATTATTAAATGATTATATCTGTGGTTGAAATAAGTCTGAGATTTGCTTATACTGGTAGTGAGATTAGTCTTAAGTGGTGTAGCTAATCTTCACCCCATCTTAGTATATTATAATGTACTAAAAATAAACAATCAAGCACTTAAGCATTTCACATAATCAAATTTTCTTGAGTCAGTTTGCAGTGTCAGTGCCCTTTTCTCTATATTATATAATCTTAAAGTGTAGCTTTTATATATTTTTGACACATGGTTCCAGGAAACTTGGATATTATTTAGACATGTGAAAAATCTATAAGCACTTCAAGAATATAGTTTTTCATGTGTTTATATTTAGTGTTATGGAACAATTATTTTCTTCTGAGACATATACAGGCACACCTTGTTTTATTGTGTTTCACTTCATTGTGTTTCACAGATATTGTACTTTTTACAAATTGAAGCTTTGTGGTAATCCTGTATCAAACAAATCTATTGGTGCCATTTTTTCCAACTGTACTTCTCACTTTGTGTCTCTGTGTCACATTTTGGTAATTCTCACAATATTTCAAACTTTTTTCATTCTTACTATGTTATGGTGATCTTTGATCAGTGAGCTTTAACTATTTTCATTGTTTTGGCATTATTTAGCAATAGGTATTTTTAAATAAGGTATCTACATTTTTTTAGACAGAATGCTATTGTACACTTAATAGACTACAGTATAGTATAAACATAACTTCTGTATGCACTGGGAAAGAAAAAATTAGTGTGACTCGTTTTATGACAATATTTGCTTTATTGTTGTGGTCTGGAACTGAACCTACAATATCTCAGAAGTATGCCTGTATATGATATTCACTGAAACTTAGTCTTCTCATTTGGAAAGTGAACAGGCCAATATTTCATTTCAACATGATAAGGAGAACCACAAATTAGACTTCCTTCTCAACTGGTATACTCCATTCTTGAGGAACAAATTTGGGTAGAATTACGCAACCTCATTAGTAGTTGCTGTAGATTAAGCACAAGTACATATACACCAGAGCAAATATGAAATGATGAGTAAGTCTTCTGAAACAAAGCCATCCCTTTGTTCAAATGTGTTCTGATATAAAGTCGAACTTGTTCACTTTTATTTCTATAGCACATTTTGATGGAAATGAGTCATTCTATTCACTGTGGTATCATGAATGTTTAAAAGAGACTCAACAATTTTGATGTCACCCTTTATTTAAGCCTAGTTTTTTTTTATGTGCATTCTGCCCACTAACATTACTCATCAAGCCTTAGAGTAAGGGAAAAATAAGTAATTTTGAGATTATTAGATTTTGAGAATCTAATAATGGCTTTTGGAAGAAAATAATTTCATTTGGAAAATAAGAGTAATAAGTACAATTTTCAATATTTCATGTCTTTTATAAAAAGGGCAGTTGTACCAGCACATAGAAAGAACATTCACCCATTCACATTCAGCATATACATAGCATGTGCCTGGGACTGTGTCTAGGGTCTGGAAAAGAATACAATGGATAGACACAGACCTTGACTTTCCACTGCTTATGATATTGTGATTAATATGTATAAATAATCAGGCAATACAACAAAAACAAGTGATAATTGATGACCCAATGGGTTCTACAGAAACCTATGGCAGAAGAGATAATGCAGCCTTTAAGGCAGGGGTCCCCAACTCCCAGGGCCATGGGCCGGTACGGGTCCATGGCCTGTTAGGAACCAGGCCACACAGCAGTGGGTGAGCAGCAGGTGAAGAGCGAAGCTTCATCCGCAGCTCCCAGTGGCTTCCCATCACTTGTATTACTGAACCACTGAACCACCAACCCCCCCATCCCTGGAAAAATTGTCTTCCACAAAACCAGTCCCTGGTGCTAAAAAGTTGGGAACCACTGCTTTAAGGGTCAAGGAAGGCTACTTAGAAAAAGTAACTTCTACACTGAATCATAGTGGTAGAAAAGGAGTTAGCCAGTTAAGGTGACATAATGGCTGGGAGAAGATGGATTAATTTAGGTGGAGAGTAATGCATTTGTGAAAGTCCAGGCAAAAGAAGGAACAGGGTTCATTTTGGGAACTAAAATAAGGTCAGTATGACAGGAGTGTGAAGCATAATGAGGGAAATGAAAAGAGATAACACTGGACAGATAAGCAGACCTGGGCCTGTTTAGGGTCTTAAAACTTATGTTAAGGAGATTTGCCTTTGTTCTGAGAGCAATGAGGAATTACTTAAGATTAGAAGCAAGTATATGATATCATCATATTTTTATTTAGAAATATCACTCTGACAGCACATACAAAATAGAATGGTATGTGATTAATAGCATTAAATAAAAGTACATACATAAATCATAATATTGCTATAATTTTTATTTTCTCTGAGACAAAGGTTAAGGCACTTTTCTGAATGTTGTAATTTATTTCTATTGCTTTTATTTCTTTTCAGCCAGTTGTTTTCCTGTTTGAATAGCTTTATCTTATAAGTAAAATACTGTTCCAAGGTCAAATAAATGGCTTCTTAACTAGTTGGTTAATATTTGATGTGAATTTCCATTGTTTGTACTTCAGGTTATAGTAAATATCAAGTAATTAAAAAGGGATTGGACTTCTCCTATGACTTAGGATGTAGAAAGACACAAGAGACACCATTAAAATGAAAGGGATAACCTACAAAACATAATTTATTTTAAACCTTTCAGAGAGTTGAGGTCACAAGACCACCATGATAACTGAATTCCAAATGGTGACGTCTTTCCAAAGATGAATGAGATATGTCATCTCTTTTACTTTGGGCAAACATGGAAAAGGGAAAGAAAAAAAGATGGCCTTCATAAAAATGGGTAAAATGAAATCAACTAAAATTAAAGCTAAATCTTAAAGGCTGAGTGTGGGCTAATCTAATTAGAATAATTAGGAGCCCTGTACAAAAAGAGATTTTGCATGCACATTCAAGCTTCTTTCAATGGGTTTCTTCTGCATGTGATGAGAAAGATCTGAGGCAGGGCTGCAGACTTGAAGGAGCCCCTATTAGGGGCATAGGTATAAAGAAAGTGATTGTCTACCAGTGGGGTTCAGGTATAACACATTACCTGCTCTTTCGACCATTTGACATATAAAGCAAGATCCTCAAACCACAAGGTGAGTGGTAACAAAACTTCTTTGTTCTAGGTCTCAAACAAAGATATACTGCTTCTGGAGGAGATGTGGAAGCAAAATCCATCTGCCACTGTGGATGGCTAGGAAGAACTGCTGGACCCATTTTCCTTCCCCAGTGCAAAACAGGGGTCTGCTATCACTGGGGAATAGTCAGAAAACTCTATCTTCTACAAAGCCCACTGGACATAGAACTGATGTTTGGATGCCATAGTGGGAAAAGGCAGTAATGTTAAGAAGGCCCACACTGAAGCTGGGACAGGATAACTACCCCTATCATAAACCTAGCAATTCATAGCAAGCAACAGCAGGCTACTGATAAATAGGGTAAGAGTGTGGAGAAAGATCCTGTCTGTGGCACAAAAGGTGGAGAAACTGCTGAAAGCTGAGATTGGAACACAAACAGTAAGAGAAACCCAACCAGAAGTAATTTGAAGCCTATAGTATACCAAAGACAAAAATTGCCACCACAAATCACAAACCTATCTGAACCACATCTTAGATTGCCAACTCCCCACACTAGTGGCTGTGCAGAAGAACTGAGGTGCCCATTATTGGGTATAAATACTTTCTTTTTTTGGTATAAATACTCTTGATCTCAGTTTCTATTGTCCTTCTACATTTGATGTCTAGCATGCAATAAAGTTATGAGATACACACACACACACACACACGCACACACGCACACACACACACAAGCCTTAATCAAGAAATAATGCAATCCATAGAACCAAACTCAGAGAAAACCCAAATAAAGTATCTATTAGACTGAGTCTTGAAAATAACAATGATTAGTATGTTAAAAGATTTAATGGAAAAAACAAAAAACATGTATAAACAGATTTAGAATTATAGAATTAGAATTATAGTGCTTTGTGGCCATTGATTAATATTAATTAATGTAGCTCATAGAGCTACATGCAAGGTAAATACAAAGAGAAAAAAAGAAGAAAAAAGACAAATAAAAGTCACTTAGACATAACAGCAAAATGGAAACCAAAGATAAAGTCTTGAAGACAATCAAGAAAATAATAAAAATACAGCAGAATTCTCAACAGAAATGAAGACATCCAGAAGACAATGGAGCAGTATTTTTCAAATACTAAATGAAAAAGTAAACTGTCATGTATTGATACTAAAGGGGAAAGGGGGGCAGGGTGGGATGAATTGGGAGATTTGGGTTTGACATATATACACTACTATGTATAAAATAGATAAGTAATGAGAACCTAATATATAACACAGGAACTCTACTCAGTGCTCTGTGGTGACTTAAATGAGGAGGAAATCCAAAAAGGAGGGGATATATGTATACATAGAGCTGATTCACTTTGCTGTACAGTAGAAACTAACACAATATTGTAAAGCAACTATATTCCAATAAAAAAACCAAATGTCAACTGAAAATTCTATACCCAGTAATAATATGTTTCAAAAAATAAATCTTTAAATGTGAAATAAAGACTTTTTTTCAGATATTTTTAAAAAGCAGAGGGAATTCATTGCCAGCAGACTTATAGTATAAGCAATATTTAAGTTAGATATTCAAGGATAAGGAATATAATATCAAATGGAAATTTGTATCTATAAGAATGAATAAATAAAGAATGAATAAAGAGCACTAGAAATGGCAAACATAAGAATAAACATACATTTTTTTCTCTTATTTTAAATCACATTAAAATATAATTAACTGTCTGTATTAGTTTTCTAGCACTGCCATAACAAACTACTACAAACTGAGTGACTTATTATAAAGTACCAGAAATCTATTCTCTCACATTACTGGGGGCAACAAGTCCAAAATCAAAGTGTAGGCAGGGCCATGCTTTCTCTGAAACTTCTAGCAGAAGACCCTTCCTTGACTCTTTTAGATTCTGATGGTGGCTGGCACTTCTCAGTGTTCTTGGCTTATATATGCATCACTCCAACCACTACCTGCATCTTCACATAGACTTCTTTCCTACATGTTGTAATCAATTCAGGAAGTACCAAGTCTAATGTTCTAAATCATCAAAATCAGGTATGGGTGAGACCTTGTGTCTGGTCCACCCTGGGACAAAATTTCTCCCCATCGGTGTATCTGTGAAACCTAGGAAAGAAGTTATCAGCTTCAAAAATGCAATGGTGGGGCAAGCATAAGATAGGCATTCTCATTCTAAATGTGTTAAATTGGAAGGAAAATATGTCACAAGCAAGTCTAAAACCCAGAAGAGAAAATTCCATTAGATTTCAATGCCCGAGAATAATCTCTGTGACTATATGCTCTGTCCTCTGAGCCTAATGTGGAAGTGGCTTCACTCTCTCATCCCATGGGGTCAGGGGCCTCACCCTGTGAGCCCCCAGAGTAGTGGTCTCATTGGCTTTCATACCAAAGACTGGAGGAAGGGAAATGGGGAGTAACTGTTGATGGGTACATGGTTTCTTTTTGAGGTGATGAAAATTTTCTAGAATTAGGTAGTGGTGACGATTGCACAAAATTATGAATTGAATTATATCACTTTAAAATTGAGATTTTCATGATATGTGAATTATATTTCAATTGAAAGAAAAGGAAAGCTGGAGAACTCATGCTAGCTTATTTTAAAACTTAATTTCAAGTTACACTAATTAAAACTGTGGGGATTTTGTGTAACAATAAACATATAGAACAATAGAACAGAATGTGTTTCTGGAAGGGGACCCACAAATACGTGACTGATTGATTTTCAACAAACTTGCCAAAGTAATTTAATAGAAAAATACAATTTTTTCAACCAATGTTACTGGAACATTTGAATACCCAAAATCAAAAATAAATTAAAAAATGAAGAAACATTACCCTTAATCCAAACCATATTAAAATTAATTGAAATTGATTCAAGATCACAATATAATTCTAAAATTATAAAAATTCTAGTAGAAAAGATAAAAGGAAATCTTTGGCAATTTTTTAGACAGGACACAGAAACAAAAAACGTAAGACAAATTTTGATAAATTTGACTTCATCAAAATTAAAATGTTTTCCTCTTTGAAGAACATAATAAAAGAAATAAAAAATAACTATAACTTGGAAATATAGTCACAAAAGGTATATATGATAAATGATTTAGTACAGAAAGTAAAAAGAACTTACAACTCAATAATAAGAGGACAAACAGCACAATAAAAAATGAGTGAAAAATTTGCAAAGGCACTACTTTGCAATGGAGAAAATACAACTGACAAATAAACACATGAAATAATGTCCAACATTATTAGTCATTGGGGAAATTTAAATTAGAGCCATAGTAAGACACCAGAACAAACCTACTAATGTGGCAAAAATTATCAAATAAACAAATAGACAAAACACAGACTATATAAATTGCTGGTGAAAATGCAAAACAATTAGCACATTCATATTTGCTGTTGAGTATGCCAAGTGGCAGAACAATTTTAGAAAACAGTATGGTGGTTTCTTATAAAATGATATATACACTTACCATATAACTGAGGGACCTGACCCAAAAGGATTAATAAAACTGAACATTTCCACATAATGACCTATATAAAAATATTTAGAAAGCTTTATTTAGAATATCCAAAAACCTGGAAACAATCAAAATGTCCACTAATAAATGAACGGATAAACAAATTGTGGTACATGCAACCATATGGATGATTCCCCAAAACGTTATGCTTAGTGAAAGAAGCTAGATACTAATGACTATATATGTATAATTTTATTTTCCTGACAGAAGTATAGGACAGAAAACAAATCAGTGGTTGCCAGGCACTGGCATTATAGGAAGGGTTGACTACCAAAAGTGTCACAAAAATATTTTGGAGTGATGAAACTATTTTATATCTTTATTGTGGTGGTGAATACATTTGCACATACCTAAAAAGATTTCATTTTACTTCATATAAATTATACCTCAATAAATTGGTTATGGGTTGAATTGTGTCCCCCCAAAATCATATGTTGAAGTCTGAATCCCTGGTATATCATATTGTGACCTTATTTGGAGATAAGGTTTTTACAAGAGGCTGTCAAGTTAAAATGAGATCATTAAGATGGAGCCTAATCCAATATGACTGGTGTTCTTATAAAAAGGGGAAATTTATACACAAGGACACTCATATAGGAAAGATGACGTGAAGAGACATAGGGAGGAGATGGCCTTCTATAAGCCAAGGAGAGAGGCATAGAACAGATCCTTCGTCACAGCCCTCAGAAGGGACCAACATTGCCAACACCTTGATTTTGGATTTCTAGTCTCCAGAACTGTGAGACAATACATTTCTCTTGTTTATGTGATATTTTGTGATGGCAGCCCAAGAAAACTGACACACTTGACTCTCAAAAAATAAATTTATTTGTATTCCCACAATTCAAAAATTAAAATAATGACCATAATAATACCATCATTTCAATGAGGGCACAGACCTTAAGCTATTTGAGTAAATATTTTTTATATCTACTTCACCAGTTTCAGTAATTTGAATACACTGTTTCTATAGTACCATAAAAATTTCCTGTAGTAATATGTTCTCCAGGTCTACCTTTGTTGTTTTGTTCAAAGCTCTGTATTTATGTATTACCTAAATTATTAAATTTTACTTTTACTGTTAATGCTCTGAGTCTATTATGCAAATATCCAAATATATCTCATCTTACGTTTTCTCTATGAAGAGATCAGCTATACCACATGTGTAGTATTCCACAAAGGTTTCAAATCCTCTTACAAGAAAGATTCTGGAAATGTACAGAAAGGAGATTGTGACAGCAAGGGTCATGGATCATATGCATGTACATACTTGCAAAGGAGGCTCTTTGATATGCAGTTTCCTAGTGAAGAGAAGGGTCTCCTCAAACCTAGTGTGTGAATGACCTTTAAATGAAAAGATGGCACACCACATTCTTAACGTGGCAATTGGCCATTATACGTGGTGGTGACTCTGAAAAAGAATGTTGATTACTTGATGTGGTGAAATATATGTTGCACAAATATGGAAGTCAAAACTCACTGTAATTTTAAAAAGCACTAAATCATGCCCTGGTCTTCGTATAGCTTTATAGTTCCAAAGCCAGTTAGGATACACTCAGGAAAAAAAATTTTCTTCCTCTCACAATGGAGAAATTCAAACACATCTGTCATGAATCTGCATCTTGGAGTCAGGCCCAGGGGAGGAGGTTGGTGAGTAGTGAAGCTTAGTTATCCATCAACAGAGCAACCTTTAAATGAATGTCTGCAGACATGTTAAAGAAGTTTGTTGTGTGTCCAGTGCTTATAATAATAACTGCACCAGAGGTTTTTATTTATTTATACTAATGTTACCTTATTCAACTATAATCCTCTACATTGCTGTTGCCGTCTAATCTCTTTAATGAATGGTATTTCATTAAGTACCTTCTTTATCAATTTTATATTAAGTATATCTGAAGGTTAGGTGCTCTAACATTTAATATTTAACTTCATTTTTGAAAGTATATTACATCAATAATCTAAATAAAACTGATTTTCACATATCCTAATACAATTTCATAAATAAGTATATGAAGAAACTTGGATGGCTTAGCAGATTGGTACTACAGTATACAGGTTTCTGCTTTTAGGTCTCAAGTTCAAAACCAACCTCATATTATGAATTAAGAAAAAGAAATAAATAGATGTGGTAGTGAAATTTCATGCTGTGAATCAATGGTTTTGTTTGCATGGGTCTTCTAAAAGAATTAAACACAGTAGGAAGAAGTGCAAATCCTCTTCAAATCTTAGAAATATTTCCCCCAAAGCAGTATTTTAGTTTGCAATCCCGGGTGAAAGAGGAGGGAGAGGAAGGAGGCGAGGGAGAGGGGGAGAGAGAAATTTACATCCACTTCCATGTAGAAATGCTCTTATATTAATAAACTTGCATATGTTTGCCCTTTGGGATAATACAAACATGGAAGCAGAAAAAAACCTCAATATTTCCTTTTTTTTCTATATATCCCTCCTAAGCTTATTTAACATTCCTTCTGATGTGTCTCTTTTGCACACACCAAACATACTTCCTTACAATCCTTTGTGACCCCAGACTCCACTCCTACTTTTGTATAGAATGAGTTATGGGGGTAACAGAGGACTGTCTTCTCTTCAGGCACATTTTTAAATTAAAACCAGGGTATCAGTCAAAAGGTATATATTCTCCATTCTTTTATTTCCAGGAAAATCTGATGCTAAATTCCCCTTAGCTATTTACAAAATAGGTACTCACTATGTGCCCATCCTAGGCTCACATAAATCTTGTGTTTATGAAGTTTATATTCTAGGAAAATTAGGAAAGGATTTAAGTTAAACAATTGGTGTTGCCAATGCCAATAATTCAGATAGGCTCTCAATGCTGTTTTGGTCACATGATGGGCCCAGAAAACAGTTAAATACTAAAAAAAAGTTGCTATATGACAACGTGGAATAGGGCAAATAATCCTATCAAATGTTGGAAGAAGAAAGGCTTCTGGGAGACACTAGAGTGAGCTTGAATCAATATTAATACCTGGGAAATGACAGCGGCAGATGAGCTACTCTAGTGTGAAACAATTAAGGTTGACAGAGCTCAGTTCGAACAATGTGTTTCACTGGTCGTAAAGCTAAGAGACAGATCTGCAAACAATGACAAGCCCTGTATACAGTAACTGCCATCATCATTGACTCAGTGGTCAGGACGTTTAATTGATGACCTTAGAATCACTAATTGGGCATTAATCTTTCAATCAACCATGTTTGCTTAAAGAAATGACTCTTTGGTAAGTTTCCTTTTTTTCTTTTTTCTTTTTCCAGAAAGCCAGGTCAGCTTTGACTTTTACTTTAGAAGACAAGCCTACTTAAACAGTTGATTGGGCTTTCCAGGGGACAAAGCCACTGATTCCACAATTAGAAAGGTGGCTTAAAATGTCAAGAACCCTGGTAAAGTAATATCTTTCCATAAATTGACAGTGAAGGAGGAACAAGTGAGACTGAACCCTTTGTTGAGAACAGATTTAATTGGCAGGGGTCAGGGAATTTCACAAAGATGGAATTCCTTAAGGATGCAAAGAAAAGTACCATGAAGAGGAGGGGAAAACTGCCTAAAGTAGGTCCGGTGATGTCAAGGCCAATCTTTTCCTTCACAATCTTGCCTGGGGCTTGTTCTGCCAAGGCTAAAGAAATGATGACATCTGCATGGCATATTCGTAGTACTGTAGCATGTTATTTTACACCTTGGTAAAAAAGTAAAGAAATTTTGGGAAAGTGAGGGAAGAACTAAATTATGTGTTAGTTTTTCTAATATGCATATTACTCTATATTCAGTAGGTACAAATAAATGCTCATTAACTGAAATCCATTCTGAATTTTATTACTAATTCTCATCTGTTGAAAAATAAATGTGGGTTCAGACCCAGTTGGCAGAGTTCCAATAGTTCTTTAAATAGACTAAATTATTTTTGCTCTTAATAGCAGATAGTGCTAAGTTTTTGTAAACAGGTTTACTTGGATGAAAAAAGATTTCAATTCCTGTGTCAGGGAGGGATGTGTTGATTTATATGCATATTTCAAGTTCTCTCATTAACAAATATTTCTAAATTTCTACTCTGTATTATAAACGGTGTCATGTGTGAATTGTTTTAAGAATGCTTGCAAATGCATTAAAATAAAATGTTCTAATCTGGGCAAAATAAATGCTTTGAAACCGACTCCAGTCTACAATATTATACATGTAGCTAGTAAACATGATGATTGATATAATCGTATTTTCCACATTGACCTGAATCAGCTGCAATGATCTTAATAGACTCAACATTGGAAAAATGGGAAGATTCCAATTTAAAGTACTTTGTTATTCAGCAAAGACACTTAGTTCTTTCATATCACCTATACTAAAAATCCCATGATGTACTATTATCAAATATGATTTTCAATTTTCTATTCCAACTGATAAGTCAATTAGCAATTATCAATATTTCACTTATAATGAAAGCCAGGAATTTGAAACCAAAGACACGTGCACAGATTTGTTTTTCAGGCTTTTTTGTCTTTTGGCGATCCAGTCATTTGTTTACTTAATTTCTGTAAAGCAGTTCAAAAAAAGTTTTATTGAGAGTTTGTTGCTAAGATTCATTCATGTTATGGCACATTGCTATAGTTTATTTATTTTGACTACTGTAGTATATGCCAATGTGTGAATAACACATGGTTATTCATCCAGTCTGCCATGGTGGGTGTTTGGATTATTTCCAGTTTTTTGCTGTTATGATATTCTCACACAGGTCTCTGGCCTTCCTGGGCAAGGTTGTCTCTTGGGAGCATACCTAGGAATAAAATTCTGAAACATAGGGCATATGAATGTTCAAATTTAGAAGGACATAGACAATGCCAACATTCTTCTTAGGTGATTTCACCATGTTAAATCCCTACTTTCCTAGACATATCTAATCACCATTTAATTAAGCCTATTATTCTTTTGCATTATAAATACTTCGATTAACCTAAGATTCTCAGAACTGGTTGATTGGGAACACAAATACTATAACATCTTTAACGATGCAATCTGATGAAATATTTTTATTTTTTCATGTGCTTTAAACTTTTTGTTTGTTTGTTTTGCCAAACTTAAGAGTTTCCAGATTTAGTTCATTTCAGGGACTTGTCTTTGATATTATAACTTTAGAAATAATGTTTCTTCTACTGGCATACCGATTAGTCAAACCAGACACTTCGTATGAGAAAAAGTTTCACTTTATATTTTCCAACTCAGATGCATCTGTTAATATACATTTGAGGAATATCAAAAAAAGAGAGAGAAAAACAAAGTCCAGAGAGTATCGTGTAAGATAAATGATAAAAATAGTTAAATAAAATTAAAATATGAATTTAATATAAGTAATTTAAGTTGGATAAATTTTATGCTATATCTCATTTCTTAACTTACAATAATTTAGTGTCATGAAAAGCAAAAAAATTATAGATTATTTAAGCAACAGAGGATGTAATAAATATATTATGTTCTTTCAGAAAATATGTTCATTCATGGATTCAACTCTGACATTCAGCTTCTGGGAAAAATTAACTGAGAATAACTGCATTATTTTAATTAGGCATCACAATCAAAATTTTTCTGTGTATTTAATGGAGGAAACAAATATGCTACTGAAGAGTAATCAGTCCAACATTAGCATTATTTTATTTGTTAGTAGAAAGTAGAAAATATTTTAACATGTAATAATTAAATTGAGGTAAGATGATTTATTATAATTAATAAATATTTCATGATAGTATTTGATAAGATTTAACTACATTATTGAATAAGGCAAATCACACCCAAAATAAATAATTCTTTATCTGCAAATTGTACCCATTAAAACTGAAAAAAATAGGGTGTACTCCACAGCACTCTAGTTACATTTAAAGATACTAGAGTGAGTAATCTGTATTACATTGGATATTTCTAGATTCTTTTCTTTCCACCTAATGATGCATTTTAGGAATAGAGATTGCAAATAACTTTTAAAATTTGCTTACATTAAATAGTGAATGAAAGCTATTTTAAAGAGTTTATTATTTCCTACTGAAGCTCACTGCTTTACTCTAACCATATATTTTCTCAAGAGCAATACCTTCTTTGAAGATAGTAGGGATTTGGCAGAGATGAGGCCATTAAATGAAAATTGTTATCAATCGCCCCACCAATAATCTACCATATATCTGATTTAAGAACATTCTACAGGAACGGAAATGTACCATTTTTATTCCCTATTTCTGTCTTAACAGAAATATGCATAAGATGGGGAAAAGCAAAAGCTTACATAGTGGGATCAAGGTGCCTTAATGAAGGCATCCATGACAGCAATAGTAATTTACAATATCTGAAGGGATCAATGTGTGCAAAAATTTCTCTTTTTCAGTGTATAGTTTTTAAATTAAGAAAAGGAATTAAAAAAAAATAAAAACCTATGCCATGCTAGGAAAGAGTAGGTGAAGAGCTACTTCATTAAAACTGTATGCATGACTATTCTTGGAAAGAATCCCAATTTGAAGACCACTATTCAATGATATCTTGCGGAGGGGTGGGAGGGGGAAATAATCTTAACTTCTTCTATCAAAAGAGAAATGAGCACTCAACACTTCCAGTCAAGCTCTAATCAAGGCTTTATATAAACATTAGAAAGGCAAAAGTTGGGAAACCAACTAGGAGTCAACTGGGAGGAAGGCAGAGTTGTTCACTGGATCATTTCTTCACTCCAGGGTGGCCTGTTGCTTTGCTTTGGTTTCTTGATGAAAGTCTGTTATGCCTGTGGTCCCAGCATCCCGCCCAGTTTTCCTTCCTTCCTTCTTTCCTTCCTTCCTTTCTCTTTCTTTCTTTCTCTCTTTTTCTCTCCTCCTCCTCCTTCTCCTCCTCCTCCTCCTCCTTCTTCTTCTTCTCTTCTTCTTCTTCCTCCTTCTCTTCTGTCCCCTTCCCCTTCTGCTTCCCCTACTCCTCTTTCCCCCTCCTCCTTTTTTTTTGTTGTAGATAAAATGGTCCAAATCTAGATGATAAATTTTATAATCACTCTACTGCTACACCAACTCGCTCTAGCTCGTATGACTGTTTGAGAAAATGTAGGTAAAGGTCAAACAAAAGTTATGTGGAAATGCCCAGAGTCACATATTTCTAATGTAAGGGGAGGGTGTTCTCACCGCTAACATCAAACACCCAGAGGCTGAAGTGGTCTGCTTTTTAGCTGAAGTTTTATGCCCAGGTCTAAATAATGAGATATAAAATAACCAACCTGGGACTATTTTTCAATGAGGAAAAAGATGGGGAAATTTCATAAAACTGGATGTTGAATTTACAACGTTAAAGCTGATGATTAGCTTCATAGAAAGATGAGCTGTGTATTGAATTCTTAAATTGTTGCTTCTTGAGGGCATAAGATAGAGTGAAAATGTCTGAGCAATTTATGTCTCAGTTTAACCCAGAGTATATGAGTTTGTTACACTTATTTTCATTCAATATTCATGCTACAATCATTTATTAATTGTTTACAGGTGCTCTGATGCCTGTCTTCCAGGAGTTCTAAGTTAAGTAAGACTATCAGACAAGCAAAGAAAGAAATTCAGTATAAGATGGTAGGTGCTGCCAAGTGGGGAAACTAAAGGAAAATTCTGGCCATGTCAAAATATTTTAGGAAAAATGTTTGATCCTTTTTGACTTTAGAGCAGTAAATAAAGGTCTATACTCTTGGATCATGAATGGGACTTTCTTAATTCTAACAAAGGGAAGACATGAGTCCCCATTCCTCTCCCCCCAAAGTTTGAATCTTAAAGCTAAATGTAATTGGCATCTATTTTTGATCTCTTATAAACTATTTGTGGAGAAAAGTTTTGCTTCTTGATGTAAAGCCATGGGCAACTGCAATTCAACTGCTCTCCCTGTTGCCTGAATTCTTTTAATAAGGCATTGTGTGAAATTCCAACCTCATTAAATCTGCTGTTTAGCTGTGCTCTGTACAGCCACTGCGAATCTGCTCTGGGTCAACCCTCCTGCTTGTGAAACCATTTAAGGCAAACAAGATGCCTGAACCGTGAGGTGTAACATAATACCAAAGTCAGACAGCCACATTCTTTACTACTTAAGTAAATTTCTACATTCTTTGCTGATCAAACTAAATTCTTTTTCCATTTTTATTTCGTAGAATCATTCAGACAAAATGTTGCTTCCTTCAAATAATAAACAGCATTCAAGGACCATACAGTAAAAGAACAAAGAAACTTACTTCAGTTCACTATAGCCTACAAAGTGGTAAAAATTAGAGTTTAGATTTCCCCTGGTCAAGTGCACCACTTTAATTCTGGAAGAGAAATTTCCTGATGACACTGCTTGGACAAATTAAGCACAATATTTTCTGTTCTGCCTTACAATTTCAGAGCGGAAGAATCACCCCAGAATAATTTTATAATTTTATTCTGCTCTGAAGCATGAAGAGTCTCTGTGTGTGTGTGTGTGTGTGTGTTGAACCTTGCATATGTGAATGTGTGATAGATAGGTAAATGGAAAATAATGTCTACTAGAATTGAGACAGTATTCTTATTTCACATTATTCGACATTTCTTAAATGGCAGCAATCATTGTTTTTCTGCCTACCTTCATGACAGTCTCAATTCAATCAGTGACCTAGATGGAAAAGATTTTATAGCCCATTACCCAAGACTTCAGTCATGCCACTTGTGTTGTGACCAAACTAGTTTTTAACTCCAAAAATAGACTCTGTTACTGAAGGTATGAGATTTTCCAAACAGAGACAAGTGTATGGTCATTTTGTATCTGATCTGCAGATTTTTCACAGGTATTTATAACTTTATTTATTCATAATTCTTCAAACATGTACACATTTTAAGTTTAAAGTTATATATCTGAACTATGTTACTAGGATGTATTAATAATCCACATGAAAGCAAATCAAGATTTCTCAGAAAATAAATTTTTAAATACCTTAAATTAGATAGTTTTTTTTTTGTATTAGTTTTTTTAAAATTTTATTTATTTATACAGCAGGTTCTTACTAGTCATCAATTTTATACACATCAGTGTATACATGCCAATCCCAATCGCCAAATTCATCACACCACCATCCCCACCCCCCCACAGCTTTCCCTCCTTGGTGTCCATACATTTGTTCTCTACATCTGTGTCTCAACTTCTGCCCTGCAACCCGGTTCATCTGTACCATTTTTCTAGGTTCCACATACATGCGTTAATATACGATATTTGTTTTTCTCTTTCTGACTTACTTCACTCTGTATGACAGTCTCTAGATCCATCCACGTCTCAACAAATGACCCAATTTCGTTCCTTTTTATGGCTGAGTAATATTCCATTGTATACGTGTACGACAACTTCTTTATCCATTCGTCTATCGATGGGCATTTAGGTTGCCTCCATGACCTGGCTATTGTAAATAGTGCTGTAATGAATATTGGGGTGCATGCGTCTTTTTGAATTATGGTTTTCTTTGGATATATGACCAGTAGTGGGATTGCTGGGTCATACGGTAACTCTATGTTTACTTTTTTACAGAACATCCATACTGTTCTCCATAGTGGCTGTATCAATTTACATTCCCACCAACAGTGCAAGAGGGTTCCCTTTTCTCCACACCCTCTCCAGCATTTGTTGTTTGTAGATTTTCTTTTTTTTTTTTTATAAATTTATTTATTTATTTTTGGCTGTGTTGGGTCTTCGTTTCTGTGCAAGGGCTTTCTCCAGCTGTGGCGAGCGGGGGCCACTCTTCATCGCGGTGCGTGGGCCTCTCACTGTCGCGGCCTCTTCCGTTGTGGAGCACAGGCTCCAGACGCGCAGGCTCAGTAGTTGTGGCTCACGGGCTTAGTTGCTCCGTGGCATGTGGGATCTTCCCAGACCAGGGCTCGGACCTGTGTCCCCTGCATTGGCAGGCAGATTCTTAACCACTGCACCACCAGGGAAGCCCCGTGTAGATTTTCTGATGATGGCCATTCTAACTGGTATGAGGTGATACCTCATTGTAGTTTTGATTTGCATTTCTCTAATAGTGTTGTTGAGCAGCTTTTCATTTGCTTCTTGGCCAACTGTAGGTCTTCTTTGGAGAAATGTCTATTTAGGTCTTCTGCCCATTTTTGGATTGGGTTGTTTGCTTCTTTAATATTGAGCTGCATGAGCTGTTTATATATTTTGGAGATTAATCCTTTGTCCATTGATTCGTTTGCAAATATTTTCTCCCATTCTGAGGGTTGTCTTTTTGTCTTGTTTATGGTTTCCTTTGCTGTGCAAAAGCTTTTAGTTTCATTAGGTCCCATTTGTTTATTTTTGTTCTTATTTCCATTACTCTAAGAGGTGGATCAAAAAAGATCTTTCTGTGATTTGTGTCAAACAGTGTTCTTCCTTTGTTTTCCTCTAAGAAAACAAAGTATCCGGTCTTACATTTAGGTCTCTAATCCATTTTCAGTTTATTTTTGTGTATGGTGTTAGGGAGTGTTCTAATTTCATTCGTTTACATGTAGCTGTCCAGTTTTCCCAGCACCACTTATTGAAGAGACTGTCTTTTCTCCATTGCATATCCTTGCCTCCTTTGTCATAGATTAGTTGACCATAGGTGCATGGTTTTATCTCTGGGCTTTCTATTTTGTTCCATTGATCTATGCTTCTGTTTTTGTGCCAGTACCATATTCTCTTGATTACTGTAGCTTTGTAGTATAGTGTGAAGTCAGGGAGTCTGATTCCTCCAGCTCTGTTTTTTTTCCCTCATGACTGCTTTGGCTATTCGGGGTCTTTTGTGTCTCCATACAAATTTTAAGATTTTTTGTTCTAGTTCCATAAAAAATGCCATTGGTAATTTGATAGGGATTGCATTGAATCTGTAGATTGCTTTGGGTAGTATAGACATTTTCACAATATTGATTCTTCCAATCCAAGAACATGGTGTATCTGTCCATCTGTTTGTATCATCTTTAATTTCTTTCATCAGTGTCTTATAGTTTTCTGCATACAGGTCTTTTGTCTCCCTAGGTAGGTTTATTCCTAGGTATTTTATTCTTTTTGTTGCAATGGTGAATGGGATTGTTTTCTTAATTTCTCTTTCTGATCTTTCATTGTTAGTGTATAGGAATGCAAGAGATTTCTGTGCATTAATTTTGTATCCTGCAACTTTACCAAATTCATTGATTAGCTCTAGTAGTTTTCTGGTGGCATCTTTAGGATTCTCTGTGTATAGTATCATGTCATCTGCAAACAGTGACTGTTTTACTTCTGCTTTTCCAATTTGTATTCCTTTTATTTCTTTTTCTTCTCTGATTGTCGTGCTAGGACTTCCAAAACTA
This sequence comes from Balaenoptera musculus, assembly GCF_009873245.2. NCBI lineage: Eukaryota > Metazoa > Chordata > Mammalia > Artiodactyla > Balaenopteridae > Balaenoptera > Balaenoptera musculus. The sequence continues at coordinate 24,257,912 of NC_045796.1, forward strand.
TGTTGAATAATAGTGGTGAGAGTGGACATCCTTGTCTTGTTCCTGATCTTAGAGGAAATGCTTTCAGTTTTTCACCATTGAGAATGATGTTTGCTGTGGGTTTGTCATATATGGCCTTTATTTTGTTGAGGTAAGTTCCCTCTATGCCCACTTTCTGGAGAGTTTTTATCATAAATGGGTGTTGAATTTTGTCAAAAGCTTTTTCTGTATCTACTGAGACGATCATATGGTTTTTCTTCTTCAATTTGTTAATATGGTGTATCACATTGATTGATTTGCATATATTGAAGAATCCTTGCATCCCTGGGATAAATCCCACTTGATCATGGTGTATGATCCTTTTAATGTGTTGTTGTATTCTGTTTGCTAGTATTTTTGCATCTATATTCATCAGTGATATCGGTCTGTAATTTTCTTTTTTTGTAGTATGTTTGTCTGGTTTTGGTATCAGGGTGATGGTGGCCTCATAGAATGAGTTTGGGAGTGTTCCTTCCTCCACAATTTTTTGGAAGAGTTTGAGCAGGATGGGTGTTAACTCTTCTCTAAATGTTTGATAGAATTCACCTGTGAAGCCATCTGGTCCTGGATTTTTGTTTGTTGGACAACTTTTAATCACAGTTTCAATTTCATTACTTGTGATTTGTCTGTTCATATTTTCTATTTCTTCCTGCTTCAGTCTTGGAAGGTTATACCTTTCTAAGAATTTGTCCATTTCTTCCAGGTTGTCCATTTTATTGGCATAGAGTCGCTCGTAGTAGTCTCTTAGGATTCTTTGTATTTCTGCTGTGTCTGTTGTAACTTCTCCTTTTTCATTTCTAATTTTATTGACTTGAGTACTCTCCCTCTTTTTCTTGATGAGTCTGGCTAATGGTTTAGCAATTTTGTTTATCTTCTCAAAGAACCAGCTTTTAGTTTTATAGACTTTTGCTATTGTTTTCTTTCTTTCTATTTCATTTATTTCTGCTGTGATCTTTATGATTTCTTTCCTTCTGCTAACTTTGGGTTTTGTTTGTTCTTCTTTCTCTAATTGCTTTAGGTGTAAGGTTAGGTTGTTTATTTGAGATTTTTCTTGTTTCTTGAGGTAGGCTTGTATAGCTATAAACTTCCCTCTTAGAACTGCGTTTGTTGCATCCCATAGGTTTTGGATCATCGTGTTTCCATTGTCATTTATCTCTAGGTATTTTTTGATTTCCTCTTTTATTTCTCAGTGATCTCTTGGTTATTTAGTAACGTATTGTTTAGCATCCATGTGTTCATGTTTTTTACGTTTTTTTCCCTGTAATTCATTTCTAATCTCATAGAGTTGTGGTCAGAAAAGATGCTTGATATGATTTCAATTTTCTTAAATTTACTGAGGCTTGATTTGTGACCCAAGATGTGATCTATCCTGGAGAATGTTCCATGCGCACTTGAGAAGAAAGTGTAATCTGCTGTTTTTGGATGGAATGTCCTATAAATATCAATTAAATCTATCTGGTCTATTGTGTCATTTAAATATTCTGTTTCCTTATCTATTCTCATTTTGGATGATCTGTCCATTGGTGTAAGTGAGGTGTTAAAGTCCCCCACTATTATTGTGTTACTGTCGATTTCCTCTTTTGTAGCTGTTAGCAGTTTCCTTATGTACTGAGGTGCTCCTATGGTAGGTGCATATATATTTATAATTGTTATATCTTCTTCTTGAATTGATCCCTTGATCATTATGTAGTGCCCTTCCTTATCTCTTGTAAAATTCTTTATTTTAAAGTCTATTTTATCTGATATGAGTATTGCCACTTCAGCTTTCTTTTGATTTCCATTTGCATGGAATATCATTTTCCATCCCCCCACTTTCAGTCTTCATGTGTCCCTAGGTCTGAAGTGGGTCCCTTGTAGACAGCATATATATGGGTCTTGTTTTTGTATCCATTCAGCGAGCCTGTGTCTTTTGGTTGGAGCATTTAATCCATTCACGTTTAACGTAATTATTGATATGTATGTTCTTATGACCATTTTCTTAATTGTTTTGTGTTTGTTTTTGTAGGTCCTTTTCTTCTCTTGTGTTTCCCACTTAGAGAAGTTCCTTTAGCATTTGTTGTAGAGCTGGTTTGGTGGTGCTGAATTCTCTTAGCTTTTGCTTGTCTGTAAAGCTTTGGATTTCTCCATCGAATCTGAATGAGATCTTTGCCAGGTAGAGTAATCTTGGTTGTAGGTTCTTCCCTTTCATCACTTTAAGTATATCATGCCACTCCCTTCTGGCTTGTAGAGTTTCTGCTGAGAAATCAGCTGTTACCCTTATGGGAGTTCCCTTGTATGTTATTTGTCATTTTTCCCTTGCTGCTTTCAATAATTTTTCTTTGTCTTTAATTTTTTCTAATTTGATGACTATGTGTCTCAGCATGTTTCTCCTTGGGTTTATCCTGTATGGGACTTGCTGAGCTTCCTGGACTTGGGTGGCTATTTCCTTTCCCATGTTAGGGAAGTTTTTGACTATAATCTCTTCAAATATTTTCTCTGGTCCTTTCTCTCTCTCTTCTCCTTCTGGGACCCCTATAATGTGAATGTTGTTGCGTTTAATGTTGTCCCAGAAGTCTCTTAGGCTGTCTTCATTTCTTTTCATTCTTTTTTCTTTAATCTTTTCCGCAGCAGTGAATTCCATCATTCTGTCTTCCAGATCACTTATCCATTCTTCTGCCTCAGTTATTCTGCTATTGATTCCTTCTAGTGTAGTTTTCATTTCAGTTATTGTTTTGTTCATCTGTGTTTGTTCTTTAATTCTTCTAGGTCTTTGTTAAACATTTCTTGCATCTTCTAGATCTTTGCCTCCATTCTTTTTCTGAGGTCCTGGATCATCTTCACTATCATTATTCTGAATTCTTTTTCTGGAAGGTTGCCTATCTCCACTTCATTTAGTTGTTTTTCTGGGGTTTTATCTTGTTCCTTCATCTGGTACATAGCCCTCTGCCTTTTCATCTTGTCTGTCTTTCTGTGAATGTGGTTTTTGTTCCACAGGCTGCAGGATTGTAGTTCTTCTAGCTTTTGCATGCATAGATTTTTAAAAAGCTAATATTGGCAATGTTAGAGGTGGTTTAGTGGAATAACTGGAATAACAGCTATGTATGTTTTTGCTTATTTATATTTTCACATAAAAGCTGTGGTAAATTAGAATGTGTCAAATGAAGAAAGGAGCAAATAAATTCAATATGTCCATGCACACACCCATTTGAATGCATTATAAAATATGTCATTTAATAAGACATCATAAGACATACAAGATATGTTAATATGCAAAAACAGGAGAAACATGATTAGAAAATTAATAAAAATTGAAAGGTTACTTAATTTTATCTAGATTCAGAATGAGGAAATAGTTTCCACACATTTTTATCTTTAATAAGTTCTTATTTAATTTGTATTCTTTATTTTTATATGGTAAAATGTAAATTTTAGAAAATTTGACACTTTAAATAATAATAGAAAGCTAATAAATATTACATATAGAAAAATTTATATTTTAATAAATGTGAATTCGGTTTTCTGAGTGATGAAGATATCTTCACACAATAGAATGCATGAACTGAGATAGATATTAATGAACTTCAGATAATTGTAGAAGTACAAATAACACCCTTATGAATAGATATCAATTACTGAGAAGATATTTGCAAAATGTTATATTTTGGTTCATGCTGAACGAGATCTACATGGCATTGTTTTAATTATATGATGAATTTTTCTACCTTCAAATTATACCTTTGCATTAAGAAGTTTCAAGGAATTGCATTGTCTTTCTTTATCATTTCATGAAAACATGAACACTAACCAGCCAATGTTTTATTTAAAAAACCAAGTAGAAAAGATTTGGATTTTTTTATTATTTTTGTCTTACAGTTAAACCAGATAGACTAATCACACAGGCAGAAACAATATTCAACAAACATTGATTTAATGTCTATTCCATCTGTACCACTATTCCAGGTACTAGAGTTAATAGATCATTAACTCTGTCATTGTCTGCCAGTAGCTCATGATCCAGTTTGGGGTTTTTATAAACAAACCAGTAATCATTATTCAAATGAGTAACTGCAAAACAGAGTTCTACTGGGTATAATGGTTGTAAATAAAATAAAGGGCTCAACTTTGTGTAGCAGAAACAAAAAATGACCTAAAAAAGAGGTTCCTGAGAAAATAAAATTCTAAACACTTCAGAAAAGGCCATATAGAGATGTCAACACTGGTATTTTAGCATAAGTAGGGATGAGAGTTAGATAATTATTTTATTCCATTTTTTTCAAACCCATAAATATCAACTATCAACTTCATAATACCTAAGAAGACAAGATTCAAAGATACAATTCTAACTTCTAGATACAATTCTAACATCTTTAAAGATACAATTCTAACATCTTTAAAATAAATCACAGATTGTAGACATCTTCATAAAACTTGTAAAACATGCATTGATAATAGCTTTGGTTTACTTCCGGAAGTTATGATATCTCAGAAAAAAAGTGGATAGATAATAGATTGATAGATAAATGGATGGATCAATAGATATATACATGCATGAAACATGGATAAGTAGCTTACATTGCAGCTCTGAGTTCATAAGTTTTAAGCAACCTCTACAGGGGTTAAGGTAAAAGCCACGGTGGCCGTATTCTATAAACAAAGAGAACTAATAAAGGGTTGGCTTTAGCATGAAGTTTCTCCTGCCATTGAGTAATTTTCCTATGCCAATACTTAGCCCTTGTTATGATCTAATTATGCATAATTATTTTGGAATAGGATCATTACAACTATGCTTATTACAAGCTCAGCAACCATTTAAGGATTTGACCAAAGACATACATGGGGCAAAGCAGGAACATGGAGTCTGCATCCAATTTGATATCCACAGAGAAAAATCAGAATGGAAACATCTTTTGAAAACAATATTTTGGTTTACCCTAGGCTGAACCAAGATTGATACAAACACTGCATTTTTCAGATATTTAAAGAAAAACAATTAGTTGACTTTAAAGGCATGATGCCCAGAAATTATAAGAGCTAATACAACACAGAGAATCATTCAAGAGAGAGTCACAGTTTTATTGGATCCTTAGCTCTATCAAATATACCTCAAGAAATGGAAGGGACAAAGAGCCTCCCCCACATGGGTCTGGAGGACTATCTGGCAACTCGGCAGTGAAAGAATCCTATTATGAGAGTTTGCAACACATTTGAAAAGTAAGCACATGTTGAAGATTGCCTATTCTAGTATCTTTGTTTCTAGTATACTTTTTTATACTATGATAGTGTAACTAGGTCAATATGTAGGTAAAAAAGTTGAATAGAAGGGGAAAATTATTCAACAACTACAGCATATGAACTTTAATCCCACTCAGCCATTTAACAAGTGAGGGCAGTTGAACATTAGTGGGACATCTCATTAAATGCCATAAGTTTAGTTTGTCCATCACTAAAGATTGATGAGTGAATGAATGAATGATGCTTTCATTATTTACTTTATTTTACAGATAAGACCCTCATATACAAGTGTCTAACCTGTCAGCCAATATATTAAGTTCTATCAGTGCAAAGCCATTAGAACTTGTAAAAAAAATATGTTTTTTCTGTATTCTGCTTGTTAATTTCAAGTTCATTCTGTTTCCATTTCTGATTTAATTTTGGCAATTGTAATGAATGGTAGAGGTTAATGTTAACAGCTGAAGATTGTGGGCTAAGACTTTAGACACTGTAATCTTTGAGAAATCTACACATTTGATTCCCTTGACTCATGAATGTATATTAAAATGTTATAAAAGAAAAATAAATGTGTGTTATAATTAAGGGTGCAACTGAGCACTAGGATAATTTTCCACGTCATTAGATTCAAACAAGTTTTTGCACAGAATCCACAACTTAGTAGTTTAAAAAAAAAAATTGGCAGAGGGACCTTCTTTTCAATAAAAATATAAATATAAAGTAAATATTTTATTGGATATGTTTATTTTGCATGATCAAATTATAATGGTTTCATTTTCTAAGTCAATTAATGGAACTTTCAGTTGAAGGTGTGCCAGAACTTTTGAATTTATGTCCTTGCCTTCCACAAACCCAATAAAATGGTCAGAAAGAAAATTTTCTAAAGGCTTCAACAATTGGGGAGATGATAAGTACAAAATTTGAAAGTAGAGAATATCAAGTAAAAAGACAAATTATAACTGATTTAACAGACCTATGAAAGCACTGTCAATACTGGAGAAATCAGATAACTCAGTTTGAAACATAAAACCTTCAAAATACTAAGAAATTGGCAACACCAGTTACCACTGAATGTAAGGATATGGTTGAGGCTCGAAAGTGGTCTGATTGAAAAACTGTGTAAAAAGTTTTGTTGGTTGGTTGACTAGAGCTGTTGTAACAAAATATGGCAAGCTTGGTGGCTTGCACAACAGAAGTGTATTGTCTCTAGCTCTGGAGGCTGCAAGTCTAAGACCAAGGCATAGGCAGGGTAAGTTCCTTTTGCTGTCTTGAGGGAGAATCTGTTCCATTACTCTCTCCTAGTTTCTGGTGATTTGCTAGCAATCTTAAGTGTTCCTTGGCTTGTAGATGCATCACCCTGATCTCTGCCTTGATATTCATATGACATCTTTCCTGTGTGCATGACTATCTCCAAATTTCCCCTTTGTCTGTGGACATCATTAATACTGGATTAGGGAACTGCCCTAATGATATCATCTTAACTTGATTATATCTGTAAAGACACTGTCTCCAAATCGGGTCATATTCTGAGGTGGTAGGGGTTGGATTTCAACTTAGAAATTTTGTGGATTTCAACCTAGAAATTTTCAACCTAGAAATTCAACACATAACATTGTGTATTCCATATTTCCTCCTCCCCTCCAAGCAGCTGGGACACCATCTCTCCCACCTCATCAAAAGAGAGCAGTCTGATACTCTAGATAATATCACAACTCATCAATCTAATGAACTGTTCTTATTAGCCATATTTTGAGACTGTGTGCAGCAGTTTTGGTTCTATGAGCTTTCACCTCACCAGGTAACTTATTAAAAGAGACTTTCTTTTTCCGAGAGTGTGGTGGTATAATAGTCATAAAACCGGACTCAGACATGTAAGTTGTGATGATGTCTTGCGTTGCAATCTTAGAATAATTTTCAATGCGTGATGACTTAAGAAATTTTATTAATCAGCACACATTAATGTGTTGATTGATGCAAATTATTAAAATTTGGTATGCAACACATTTGTGTGTCAATTTTGTGTTATTTCAGCTTTTGAGTTAAAAATAACTATCCAAAGTGAAATTCAAAGAAAACCACTAAATCAGCCTCTCAGTAGAACCATGAGTCTACAAGAATTTGAAAACCTCTTCTGCATAAATTTAGAAACATTTGTTTGTTTGTTTCAATTGAGATTCCTCATTAATGCCTAAGAAATTTATTACCCAAAGGCCTTTTTTGGTTCACAGACCCATTTCAGAATCTTGCGGTCCATCTCTCTAGGAAAATACAATTATGCTTTTTATCCAAGATTCTCAAGTTTTTGCATACAGTTTTCTTTAAATTGGAGGACAGAAATAATTGAATTCCCTAAATTTTTTGATTGAAAATAGAGCTGAGTTTGCACCAATATTCTGCCCTTAAATGATAGTCATATATGCCACTTAAGTGATATGATAGCCTAACTTTCAGTTTTCTATATCTATAAAGCTAGAAAGGTAATTATGTCTGTATTATAAGTTTTTGTGATACCTAAATGATGCAGTATACATAAAGTATTGGAAACAATATTTTCTGTCTCTATATTTCTTTCAGGTGTACCTGGAATTTGGGTTTCTTTTAACGTTGTAGTCAACTCTGGGATAACCCAAATACATATTTCTGGACATATCATGCTCAATTATTTCTCCAACATTCCTTATATTGTAGGATATTCCATTTTTTGTATCATAGATTACCTCTCTTAAATATTATATAACCTTGCTTGTCAATGTATTTCTTATATAATAGTTCACTAAAAAGATATTGCAGATGAGTACTAATCAGTGAAAATTCTAGAAACTAAATTAGTTTCTTTGGAAATTAAATTAATTAATTAAACTAAATTAGCTTACTGGGAAAGTTTTAGCCAACAAAATTATATTTTCTATTTCTATTGAGTTTACTGTCAACTAGAAACTGGTAGGCTTTCTCAGAAACTCACTGATCAGTCATATTCAGAGAAACTGATAAGTTTCAATAAAGATAACCTCAAGAAGCTATAGAATTGTATAATAGATATTTTCTTTTAAATATAATAAAGTTGTCCTCATCTGATCCTCTCCAACTCAACCGTACTTCAGTAACAGCATGCTTTTACAAGATGGTTCCTTTAGTGGTAGTGATTCCATCTGTCCATGGAATAGAATGGAGTTAACTCATTTTGTAGGCAACATCAACAAAGCAATAAAACTGCTTTTTTATTTAATGCTATTGAGAAACTTCAACAGAGCTATTGTTTGGAAAACTTAATTCAATACCTTCTAAAACTCATTTTCTACGGTAAAGCTTGTGAATATATGCCTGTGTACCAAATGGCTTTCAAAAGAAATATGTGTAAATTTGAGTCAACAGAGTAAGATGGATTATATTACAAATTGACCAACAGCTTTGCAATAAAAACAACTGAATGAAAACACAAATCACGAAGAATAAAACACTTACATTAAAGTTATATCAAAAAAACTAAAGTTCAACCAAACTTTGGATAGTCTTTTGTAAATTTAATTATTTGATAGGAATGATATACTAATGGGTTAAAAAAGATTTTGCTTTCCTTTTTAACAAAGAGAAGAAAGTGCATGAAAGAATTTGAAATCTTTCTTAAATTTTGAAATTTGTTACTGTTCAAATTGAGTCAAGAAGAACTTGCACTGTATTTGACATACTATAAAAATGTTTCCCACCCCCAATTTCTTTTAAGTGGAAACAATTGGATCAATGTCTACATCTTCAAATGACATTAATGCTTGTTGTTATGGGTGGAATTGTGTCCACGCAAAAGGATACATTGAAGTCCTAACCTCCCAGTACCACAAATTGCTACCTTATTTGGAAATCGGGTCTTTACAGACAGAGCTAATCAACTTAAAATAAGGATAATATAGTGGACCCTAATCCAATGTAACTGGCGTCCTTATAAAAAGGGGAATTTTTTAAATAAAATAAGTAAGTCATGGGGTTATAATGTACAAATTCTGTAACTATGTATGGTGAAGGATGTTAACTAGACTTTTTGTGGTGATCCTTTTGAAATATGTACAAATATCAAATCATTATGTTGTACACCTGAAATTAATATAATGTTGTATGTCAATTATACCTCAATTTTTTTTTAAAAAGGGTGGGGACATTTGGATATAGAGACAGACATACACAGAGAGCAGCCAAGTGAAGACACACAGGGAGAAGGCCCTGTGAAGACAGAGGGACAGCTGTAAACCAAGTAATGCTAAGGATTGCCCATGACCGCCAGAAACTAGGAAAAGTGAAGACAGAGGGACAGCTGTAAACCAAGTAATGCTAAGGATTGCCCATGACCACCAGAAACCAGAAAGAGGCAAGGACAGTTCTACCCAGAGGGAGCATGGCTCTGCCCTATGGATACCAGAACTTCTAGCCTCTAGAACTGTGAGATAGTAAACTTCTATCATTTTAAGCCAACTAGTTTGTGGTACTTTGTTTCAGAAGCCCTAGAAAACCAATACGCCTATATTATAAAATAACATTTAGCAATGAGTGAAGTTACAGTATGCCTTCCATCTCTAAAATTGAATCATAAAATCCTACAATTAATTCTATCAGTAACAGAAATGAAAATTAACCACTGGACAAAATATATTGATAATTAATTGTAGCATGTGGTGTAAAAGAAATAGATTGTCCAAAACATAATCTTTTGTCCTAGGAGAGTACTAATGAATATTGGTCGTTTGGGAGCACTTTTAATAAAAACAAATTTTATCCAGTCAGTAATACGAATCCACGTGGCATTAAACTTACTCATTTTATTTATTTTATTTGGTAGAGTAAATATCATTTTACTGCAAATTGGAAGCTGAGTGAAAATTAACCAGTACTTTTTTGGAGATGAAACCACAATATTATGCATAAATAGGACTTGTGGTGCAATGGTTTATATAATTCATAACCAATATTTTTTGAATTAAAGATTCTTAATGTATGCTGTGCTAAAAGGGTCTACAGATCATTTACAAAAGAATAGAAAGGCCCCTTTTAAGAGTTCTTTGATGTAGATAATATCAGACTCCCTGTTTTTTGGAGAAAATTGTTTGCTTGCATATAATACTTCCCAACTAATTTGCACTCTTTAGGATGACCCCAAGGCTATGATAAAAGCCGCATATTTCAAAGTTTTCAGAGATATTGGTCCCTTTTAATCTTTCATCTTAAAATAGAGCCATTTCAACCTTAGAACTCTATGATTTATTATTCTCACTCATATTTACCAGCAATCAATGGCACCTGAGCTTTGTAACAAAGTTCATCACAACCATGGTAGGGAACATAAGAGGAGATGGGAGAGGCATTGTGGAATAAGTCGTATCCATTCCAGTTTGCCAGGCACACATAAACTCCTGTATACATGATCACAATGACAATAAGAAGAGATTCATATTAATTTAAGGTTCATTGTTCATTTCTCACTGAGATCATTTTAGCACTGAAGCAAAATTTATTATCTAATTCTTGTTCATTTCAATATAGCATCCACTTGCACACACAAATATATGCCAAGTGCTTTTATCCTTCTTTAAAGTCGTTTCCATAATAGCAAAAAGATAATCCTCTAGCTATACCATACAAAAAATAATAGTTAACATTTACTTAAACTTTATTATGTGTCAGACACAGTTCTAAGCTCACATGTATTAAAGCAGTTAATCTTCATAATAACCCTGAGGGCATACCAAATACAGAGCAGGAAAAAAACAGCCATCTCATCTCTCATTGGTGTGCTTCTTTATATCTAAGCATATTTCATATTCATGCGCTGATCAAGCAATTCAGACAAAAACACAGACACATAGAAAATGTGTAATTCCTTATCTGTGGGGAAATCTGCAGCTGGAGATATTTTCTACCATTGCCAACGAAAAGCTGCATCAAGGTTGAAATGAAGTGAATGTCTCAATATGATCAAATGTTCTGTATTGCTTTCTACAAAAATGATGAAGATGAACATGCAATGGGTTGGGTCCTGCATATCTGAATTTTGATACTGAGTCTCTCTAGTTATATGATTGCCTAATGGAAAAGTCACAACACCTAGGACAGACCTCTGTTTCCCCACTTTACAAATGAGGAGAGAAGTTAAAATTTCTTTAATTTCTAAAATGTAATAAATTCACTCATTTCACATTTATTGTGTACAAACTGTGATAAATGTTTCAGATACAAAGATGAATTAGATATTTTCATGACGCTCATATTCTAATTTTCAACTCAATGTCATAAGTGCTGTGAGAGAGTGAGGTCATGTTACTATAAGAAGCAAAAAAGAACTTTTAAGACAGACTAAGTGAATTATGATAGTCTTTCTGAAGGAGATGACAACAATTTGAGTCTTGAAATCACCTAGGGCTTAATTATGTTATTGATAGAAAGATATTTCAGACAGAAGAATCATTTGTATCTTAAGGTATGGAGGAAAGAGATAACTGAGTTTATTTGAAGAACACATGTAATCAAATGTGGTTTACATATGGGGAATAACCCAGAAATAGAGAAAACAGAGATTGAGAAAATTAGTAAGAATGAGATCATAAAGAGGTCGATAAGGCATGCCAAATAATTTTGCACATAAATGAGTATTTCCAAATATGCAGTTTCTAGAAGCAACTTGAGAAATGGTACATAATATGCTACATTTTTAGAGAGAAAATACAAATTACTATATTAAAGGCTTACAAAAATTCTGAAACATATTAAATTTTGACACATTTCTCAAAAGTAATTCTCAAATGCATTTAATGATGAAAATAGTCTGAATAAATTTTTATTGCAAAATATCATGCCCACAAAGAAGTTCACAATTGAAAATCGAATACCTTGATGAATTGTACAACCCAATAAAGGTAAAAGAAGAAAAAACAGGCGAGAAAGAGGCCAAAAACACCTTCTGCCCCCTCCTAATGACTACCCTACCATACTCCCAAAAGATTACTCCTATTCTGATTTCAAATGTCATATTAGTTTTTCCCGTTTTAAAACTATATAAATGAAGTTTTGCAATTGATTTGTTTGTGGCCAGTTTCCTTTGGTTCAAAATTATATTTAGCATTTCATTCATTCTGTTATGGATAGAGGTAATTCATTTTTATTACTGTATAGTATTCATTTTATAAAACAACCAAAATTCATCTGTTCAACTCTTGCTGCCAGTCTGGGGCTCTTAGAAATAATTCTATTCATATTTTTCCAAATGTGTTGTGTTGGACATGTGTACAAAATTTTGTTTGGTATTAACTATGGAGTCTAATTGCTACATCAAATAGTATGAAATGTCCAATATTAGTAGGTACCAGATTATTTTCCCAAGTAGTTTTCCAATTTATGTTCCCACCAGGAATAGTTTAGAGGGGATATTGCTGCACATTTCTGCCAACAATTGATATTGTCCATCTTTTTAATCTGAACCATTGTTGTCATTGTTTTGTGGTAACTCAAAGTGTTTAATTTTCATTTCCCTGACTTGAGAATCATTTCATATAAGTTGGCCATTTTGATATTTTCCTTGGCAAATGCATGTTTATATCTCTTGTCCATTTTATTATTGGGTTGGTGATTTGTTTGGTTGGTAGGGTGATTGTTTATTTCTTCACCTTTCTTATTGATTCATAGGAGTCTTTTAAATATTCTGAAGACTTGTACTTTGTCATATTAATAATATTTTTGCCCAGTATATGATTTAGCATTATATTTTCTTAGTTATCATTTTATAACTAGAAATCTCCATGTTAATAGAGGATGAGGTAGGAGTCAAGATATTTCTAAATAGATAAATTCAACAAATGCAACATTATTTTACTGAAAAGGTTATTTTCTTTCTTTGCTGTAGTACATTTTTGTTGGAAATCGACAGTCCATGTATGTATGTCTCTGTTCTATTAGTCGATTTTTCCATCTCTATGCCAATACCACACTGTTTTAATCTCTGTATTAAAAACAAAATGCTAGGTATATTAAATTTGTATTTATTTATAAAGCCAATAAAAATTAAGGTGAAGATAATTTCGAAATTGGTTCAAATTTATTTGATTTCTTATGGGAAACTACAAAGTTACATTTTAGAGAATTATTTGAATGGTAATAATCTTCTACAAAAGTAGTTAAATCCTCTAGTAGGCCAGAGCATCAAAGTTCTGTCACTAATGCAAATTTGAGTTACACAAAGCAACACATTTTCTATGTGAATGCCTCAGTGAGGTGCCATTTTGAGATAAGACCACAGGCAGAAGAAGTCTAAAATAACTCCCGATATCCATAAAAATAAGTCTTTCCACTCTGCTCTTTTTCAAGATCAGCTAGGCTATGTGTGGCCCTTGGCATTATGCATACACAAACACACACACAAACACACACACACGTGCACATCCTGCCTAAAATCTTGCTGGAATCTGATTAAGATGGTAATTAATGTAGAAAATAGTTTGAGAAAAATGTACATCTTTACAATATCAGGTCCTCAAATCATAACTATACTGTATTCTTTCATTTTTTTCTATTGATTATATTTATAGATTCGTTTGTAGAGGTCTTGCATCTCTTTTGTTAGATTCATCCTATGTATTTGAGGTACTTGATACCATTTTAATTTATATATTGCAAATATCTCTTTTTATTAACTTTTGTTGCTGGTATATAGAGCCATAATTGCTTTTGCATACTGACTTTGTAGCCAGTGACTTTGCTAAATGCATTAACTAATTTTTATAATGTATATGTTAGTTCTTTTGGGTTTTCTACATCGGAATCATATAATCTGTGAACAAGAATATTTTTATGTATTCTTTTTAATTCTTACACATTTTTTCTATCACCTTAAAGAATTAAATAAGGCCTTTTATAAAGTATTTTTTCGCATACCTTAGGGTTAACTCCTGGTGTTGTACATTACATGGGTTTCGATAAATGTATAATGACATATATCCATTATGACAGTCTCACACAGGGTACTTTCACAGCCCTAAAAATTCTCTGTGCTACACCTATTCATCCCTCCTCCCACCCCTCAACCTCTGGAAACCACTATTGGTTTTCTATAGTTCTGGCCTTTCCGGAATGTCATACAGTTGGAATTATATAGTATGTAACATTTTCAGATTGGCTTCTTTCACTTATTATGTTATTAATACTAATACTTATTAATATTATTAATATTTAAGCTTCCTCCATGTCTTTTCATGGTCTGCTAGCTTATTTCTTTTCAGTGCTGAATAATATCCCATTGTCTGGATGTACCACAAAAATATATTTTTGTTTATTGTTCAATAACTTATGTGGATAAATATATTTGGAATAACATTATTTTATGCCTTATGTAGCCTATAGGAACTAATACTGATAATTTAAGTCACATTTTAAATGAAAATGAGCTCTAACAGAAAAATGTGAATATGGCCTTAAATTCTTATTCCTCAAGAATAAAAATTTTGATATCCGAAAGACTCTAACTCACTAAAATAATAAATACCTGGAATTGGATTATAATTAGTTAAAACTAAAAAGGTTGAAAAATAACTGAGACATTATAACTAACCTTTTTAGCCATTACATATTTTCGCTTATCGGCAATTTTATTCAGTTGGTGTTTAAGTTTTGTGTTAAGTAAGTAGCAGATCACATCAGAAGACAGAAAAAAAAGAATGTTTAACAAAAATGTCTACTTCTTTTTATATACTTGAGATCATTATTTCGCTATGACCTGTGTTTTTGTAACAATTTAGAGAGTCTTTTTTATACTAAAATATATGAAAGGTGCATGCTAATTTTAAAGCTAAGAATAGAAATTGAAGATGTCTTTTCCTAATGGCTGAAAACTGCATAAAATTAATTTGACTGATGTGAGTATACCCTAATAATACTTCATCAATTCATGTGACTAATGCTTCTAAATAATTTACATTAACTTTATTCTTACCTACAAATAACTGATCCCACTTAACCAAATCTATTATTTTCATTAGCACAATATATGTTACACATTTGTTGCAGATAAGTTTGCTTGGTGATGTAGGACTGAAGACATTTAAGAAAAATATCACGTCCTCAAGAAATTATGGTTATATATAATTATCATATAAGTTGTAAGGAAACAAAGTGGATAGAGGGGAGACCTATAAATTAAAAGACATTTCACATTAAAAAAGTGAAGGGGACAACTAAACTACCAAGTCTAGGGATACTCATTTGTCTAATAAACCTATAAAGAAATGCGTGTTAGTGCTTTAAATATATAAATACAGAATCTAATGATTTTCTACACCACGAGAGATGATCAAAAGCACATTCTGAACGTGAACACCCCACACAAATATTCTTGGTGAGTTCCCCTTAGTGCCAACAGCCATATCCAGGAAATCTTCATTTCTTAATGGGAAACACTGCACAGAATTTACAACCTGCCAACTCTCCTCTTTTAAAACTTATTATTGACATATTCTCATCTTACGCTACACACAAACTGTGTTTATCCAAAAAGTCCCTAAGGACTCAGAAGAATTGTCATAGGACTTGGTTCAGATACTTAGAAAGACCATGAACATGTCTGCCTGTCCTGCCATCTTGAAATAGCTGTCATACCATTTGTCACCTGATTCTGGGGTGATCCCACTGAATATCTTATCCAGAATGTGACATTCTCATTTTTCCCTCATTCTCAATTGAACACACAAGAATGGTTTAATTATTTTACTGATTTAACTTAAAGGTATATCTAAGTTTAAAAAAGTAATGAACTTATTTTGAGTAAGACATTTAAAATAATTCATAGCTGGGACCCATTTTACCATCCCAGCCTCCAGTGTCATTCTCCTCTTATCCCATGGAGCCAGAATTGTAGTCACATTTGGTCTCTCAACAGTTCCTAAATATTCCATATATTTTTATGTCTCCACATCTTTAAATGTACGTATTCATTACATAAAATGTTTTTTTCTCACCCTCAAATCTCTGCCAGACAAATGTCTCTTCAAACAAAGCCAACACAAATATCATCGCTACTCTAGAGCTACTATCTCAGATCCATTTCTTTCCACCTACCCAATAGAACTTATCACATTTATATCCACTGTCTTATGGCACTTTGTTTCCTCTTGTCTTTGAGATGATGCTTTAACACATTGAGTAAGAGCACTGGCTCCAGAGTCAGAGGCCCTTGAGTTTGAGTCACGACTTCATCATTGATGAGCTGTGCAACCTTGAGCAAGTTCCTCAAATCTCCATGTCTCAGTTTCCTATTTTTTAAAATGGATATGAGAATATGCTATGGACTGTTGTAAGCATTATACAAGGTAACATATGCATAAAACTTAGAATTGTGCCTAGCACATCCTCAATAATTTACCTGTTATCTTAGTTATTTGTAAATATGCTTGACTCCTGTTTCTAAAAACTTCTAGGAAAAGGAATGTTTTATAATTTTTCTATCACAAATGATTATTGCCTAAGTAAGAGAAGAACATCAGTACAGGGTGATTTTAATTGTTCTGTGTATCAGTCTGTGTTCTGTCAGAAAGATAGAAGCCACTTCAGGTATCGAAAGCACAAGCCAATTTAATGTAGTGAGTTGAATCATAAATCCAGTGGGATGGCCAGAGGAGCTGAAGTCAGAGCAGGCTTCTCTTAAGTTTCAGATCTACTACTGTAGATATGGCCCAGGTAGTCAGGAACATGCTGCTACTGCCAAGGTCAGAACCTTCCAGGAATGGTCAAGCTGCCATACAGGATCAAGGTGAGAGGCTCTCAGGAGTATGCCCATGGAAGTACACTCATCTACCTGTCTCTTCTGTCAATATGTTCCAAAATGCATATGAGTGCAATGCAGGGGAGATGAGGGGTTTTGGTGAGTGTTAATTGCCTATTTACATCTGTTATTTTAAATTATAGAATTTTGCCTTTTAAATACATAAAAAATGGTTGAATATCAACAATTTCATACAGTTCAACCATCAACATATGCCCAAATAAGTAGACAGTAAAATTTTTTTTAATTATTAATTATGGTAATAACTGCTAGGCCCTTTTTGCTCCATTGCCACCAAAATGGTAACAATTATCAACCAAATTTAAGACTGGCCCTGACTATTTTTAAATCGTATAAGAACACAATTTCCCAAAGTCGATGGCTAAGTGTCAAAAGGAGATGGGAATCGTAGGTACATGTGAGAGCATTTTTGTTTTCATATTTTCCTCATCATGGTCTTAATTTGTTTAGTGGAATCCTCACTCTAGAGTCTTGATATCAGAATTCACTGTCCATCCCTCCCCACTATGGGATCACCAGCTGACAACCCGCAGTTCTACCTTTACACAATTTTCAGGTCTCTATTTTGCCTGAGGTTGGAACTCACTTCAGATATCAGCTTTGGATCTGTTGGTTAGGACAACCATAAAACCTACTATAAAATCTGAAGTCAAGCAGAATTCTTGAGGTTTCTGACTTTCCTTCCCATTGGACCTCTAGGATATTGACAGCTGCTTATATATGGTTTCTGCTCTTTATCTCAAACACTTGTACTTGTTAATGTAAAAAAGACAAAAACTATTATCAGTATGTGAGAATTTACACACCACTTTGTTAAATTGAGTTATAAGTGAAGAGGAGAATAGAAAGCATATTAGAAAGTCTAGACTAATTTACCTCAAAAGACAGAGGGAAAGCTATAAAAATAAACACAAGAGAAGGGAAAATGACCAATGTGGGTAAGACAGTTTAAGAATAGAAAAGGAGAAAAGAGACTGAATGCCAAGAACAGAAGCCGTGCCGTGCTGTGTAAGACTGAGGACGTGCCTATCTAGAGTTTTCATATAGAGGTTGTAAGTATCATGGCATCCCATCTCACCCTTTCAGAAGTTTCAATAATGATTTTAATTGATTTTCAATTTTTTCAGTGTTAATCTTCACTTGAATGTGGAATGTTGCTGAGACAGTATAAAATGGCTTACTTTTATAACATTTACATTAGATTTTTGTCTGACATACCTATCAGCATTACCAGATCAGGCCAGTAAATCTGCCTCTTTTAGTTTCCCTGGGTCCTCATTGCTCTGGGAATGGTTTGCTGCCTGTCATGCCACTGAAGTTCCCTAGGCTACGGAGCCAAATCTGTACCATTTATATCAGTGATTGGCTGCTCATATTGTAATTATAACACAGTCTTTTCATGGATATATTATGCAGAATGTTGATCAAAACAGGCATTTTGAGCATCTTCTCAACTTCAGGCAAGTATTACTATGTATATATTAGATTATGCATAATAATCATCTATCTCTGTATATCTGTTCATCTATCTATCTATCATCTATTATCTATCTAATGAGTATCTAAGATATAAAGATCTATTTAAGTCTATATAGAGATACAAGTTGTGTTGCTTACAACCACAGAAGAGACAGAGTTTGGTCTAAAGAAAGTGAAAGGATGCTTTCTATAACCCTTCATGAACTCCTTCATGAACGAAGGCAAAACTCCTCAAATTCCCTGAACCGTTATTTGGCATCATAACAAGCAAAGCATAATTTGAAGTCATTCCCAGCAGGATACATGCTTGAAACATATTCACAAGACAAAATATCTTTAGTTAAGTGTGTTTTCTATAATTATTAAAGATTATGTGGTGAAAATAAAGGGAAAGCATTCAGCAGCTATCTAGACAAGAAGCATTTACATTTATAGAATTGAAAGGGATGAAAATAGGCTCTTTATAATAAACTTATAGAATCTGAGGCTTAGAAAGTTTGTCATCTTCTCTAGGTCATGAATAGATTTCGGGACTAGAAACCAGGACAAGTGAACTCCTATTTAGTGACCTTTCACTACTTAATATTTGGTCTAAAGTAGTGATATATGTTGAGTCAAAAATATAAAAATATTTAAAATATTGGTATTTTTTGTTCTAAATGATGTAGTTTAATATCTAGATTCTCTATTTTTCAAGTATAGACTTATGTTTAATTTGACAGTCTTTGGAGAAGAGTTACTAAAACAACAAATAGGATGATTAATTTCATCAGTATTATAAGAACATATTTAATTTGATTTAATTTAATTTAGCATGTCTTTGAATTCTTAATCTAAAAGAACCTTTAAAAATAAACTGAAAGTGTATTAGTTGTATCTTAAGTTCAAAATGTTCAGCTTGGAACTTCACTAATTTATTTAGTTTAGTTTTTTTTTTTTTTTTTCAAAAAATGGGAAATCCTAATGCAATTGCAAGCAATCTCCACTCACAGAAAATCATTGTATAATATACAGTATGACTTTTTAAGTTGTCATAATCCCAAAAATAAAGGATTTATACTTAAGAGCCATTAATATGTTTAAAGAAAAATTAATACCCATAATTTTGGAACTACATGCAAACGAATTATTAATGTAGATGGTTAATTATGAACATTTTACCCAGACTTCCTTTTGTCATACGTCACAGGATGTCAAAGCTCTTAAGTAAAATATTTCATATTTGACATTTTGATGACGCTTTTATTAAGACCGTTATGTATAATCCAATATTGAATGATAGAGTTTACTGAGATCTCACAAAAATGTTTTTGCTTATTAAAGGGGTCAACTGAATCAATAAAGAGCTCAAAACTCAAACAAACAGCTCTATGATGCAATTTCATATACTGGAAGTCATTGACTTTTTTTTCTAGTCGGGGCAGATGTTAGGTTAATTGTGTGTAATTTTGCATTTATGACTCCGTTTCCCCTTTTGTATCCCATACTGCCCTACCAAGATCACCACATCAGCCACCCCACCTCTTTCTGTTTACCCTGTTTCCACTAAAAACCTGAGAATGTCTTCCCTCCTCTGTGACTTGCTGCTGTCTTAAGCTATATGGGTGCTCAATAAGGATTTGTTCAGTATGAAAAGGAATATGAAAAGAAATGAAGGCTCAATTATTTCTACTTTTCAACAATCCCCCTGTACCTGACTTGTATCATGCCACATTTTTTTTGAATTTTACTTTATTTATTTTTTTATATAACAGGTTCTTATTAGTTATCTATTTTATACATATTAGTGTATATACATCAATCCCAGTCTCCCATTTTTATCAGTAAATAGTCTTCAATCAAAATGATATGAGAAAACACAAAGCTGATAAAAGTGGAACAGCTGGTGTTAATATAGGTAAGAGGTCTAAGGTTAACAAATGATCTCTCCCTTGCCCACAATGTCCCTGTGCTACCTCAAGAGCTCTGTAGAATATGGTCTGAAAAATCACTCAGCTATAAAATTTCAAAAATAATGCACAGTTGGAAGTAAATTTTAAATGCCCTGCTCTCAAGCCACAAAAGAGCTGTAATAGTAACCTTTTAGAAAAATCAGCCTCATGTTTGTTGACAATCATATTTTGAAGGGTAGAAGAGGCAGACCAGAGGGAGCAACTTTGAGGATATCCTAGTAAATGACTATCTGGGAAATGCCTGTTTAACCTCTTTTCATATATAGCTATGTTCTTGCTGAATGAAAAAAAAAATGAGGAGTTTGGGTGACCTTCTCGATTCTACTACCTAGTTATATGTCCCCCAGTCCATGAAGTATCATATTCCACTGCACCAGAAGAGAACACAGGATTTCTTTTTATCAAATTCATCCAGATAAGATCTGTTATTTTCTACTTTCCCAGCCTCAAGAAGGAAATAGCATTTTCTATGACCCAGTGGCCAATGAGTACCAGTGAATACATGTAAATGCTAGTACATCTTGTCCCTTGTCCTTCCCAACACCACCCTCCATTCTAAACATAGACAAGAATAATACAAAAATAAGTTTTATTTTACAGTGAAAGGGTTGACAATCATCTGAATAGCTCACCCAGGATTATAAGTGAATTAAGAAGGTAGTTAATTTTGTGCATTGATTTGTATTTTGGAGAAGACGGCCTTGGCTGTTACTTCTTTTTGACCTGTCCAGACCCTCTCAGTTCAATGGCATTTTTCACTAATTACAGTTTACGGCAGGGGTCAGATTCCTAAAACAGTTCTGTGTACAGCATAGTCTTACAAGAAAAGAAAAAATAATAGCTCTGTGTAGTTATAACTTGTGTTGTTTCTGCACATTCCCACTTATCACAAGAGTAATATCTCAGCCTTCTTTCATCCCTTTACGAACGTCAAACATGTAATCAACTCAACACTGAGATATTGATTTAGGGGCAGAGCAACTTCATTTCAGGTGAAATCAAAAGATTGAACACACAGATATACTTTCTTGTCTTGCAGGCTACTGTTACATTGAGGAAGAATACAGAATAAAGCTATTACCAAGAGAGCTAACTAAAACAATACCATCCTATTTGTTTCTTTAAGTAAAATTCATTCAATATCAACAAACATTTTCTAGTCCAGAAAATGCTGAAGACTGCATTTAGGATTTGGAGACCTTGTCAGTGTTTCATTTTGAAATCATACTTATTGTTTGGAAAGCTGGGCATATTTTTTTTCCAGAAGAATAATGCCACATATCTGATAAAATGTCAACCTTTCCATTTCTGCTTTGCTTAAAGTTTATGTACTGTAGTTCTTTCTAATGTACAGATACAATAAAATTCAGTGACTTTGGTTCTGGCCCCAGAGTAGGAAGAAAATATCTAAAGACAATGGTGAATAATAAACTGAGGATCATAGAGATTGATAATGTAATCATACCATGAACATCCAACACCACGAGTATAGCAATTAGACACCACAAAATAAACTTCTCATGTTCTGTCCTAATCCAATAACAAAATATTGAAATAATTGGCTTCACCAATTTATTTAAGTATATTTCAGTGCATTCCATATATTATCTCTTTGTGACAGTCCAATAATATGAAAATATTGCCAGTATAGCTTAATGATATTGTGTTCTAGTAAGACAGCAGATTTCCAAGCCTGTTACATAATCATTCATGCGGTAGAAAATATGTTTACCCACTGACTGCAGCATATTCATGACTGTGAAAAGTATACTGATGAACAATATTATTCAGAATAACATTGACTTGAAAATAAAAAAAGAGTCTGATATTCATAATGAATAGTGCAAACAGAATAGCCTTACAATGAACATAAACCATAGGTTAACATAGAATGTATTCTGAGTCATTACTGCTTCACTCAGTAATATGAAAAGAAATAAAAAATTCTGAATGAAAAAAGCAAGAAAAAAGTTTAACTTGTACTCATGTGAATAAATGGCTTAGACAAATAACACAAATTTCCCAGACATAGCTACATGTGTAGAATATGAAATTCATTAAATATACATTTCTGAATTTCTTTCATGTGCCTAACACATTCATTGGTGCAGTAGGGCTCAAAAGAAATATTAGTCATGGTCACTTACCAGATGGATTTGTGAGAATAAAGTAAACACATCATGAAATAATGAGTAAATTAATGTGTATGTATACACACATATACATTATATTCAGCATTTATTGTGAACATAAGTTCCTGCTAACACAAAATATTAGGAATTAGACTACCATATTAAGAGGATGATTCATTAAGGTGATACTTTTATTTCCATTCCATAGGCCTTTGTTTTTAGACTCAGAAAAAAAATTTAGAAACAATTTATAATTTTTTACAAACGTTTTGCATGATCTTCTTAAACCTTCACTTTCATAAATGTACCAAGATATAAATATGTTATATAATATTACTTGAAAATATTGTAGGACAGAAAGAAAGGAAATATGAAAGACACACAGAACATATGATTTCAAATATTTTCAATGTTGACATAATGAGAAGTTAAAACAGAATTAGAGATTGGCTCAAAACTAACTCTAGAATATTCAGTTACTAAATCTATTACTTAGTTTTCCTCTTTGCTAACTAGGATATTTTTTAGCAAACTATAGATTTCATCATATGTATTCTTTTATCTCAGATAAGCATCAATGACAACCAAAATTATTGTAATAAATTCCATTTTGCCCTTTTACAGTCCATTCTTAATACATAGAGTGATCTTTAAAAATACCGCTCAGATTCATCCCTGCTGCTATTCAATACACCAATGTTTTCCCATTTTTTCTTAGCTTAAAAGTCAAACTCCTTTATGGATCTACAAACCACATTTCAAGATCCTACTTTCTACTACATCATTTGTATCATCCAACTCCTTACCTATGATAGTCCACCACGTTGACCTTATTTCCATTTCTGAAATATTTGAAGATTGTTTTACTTAGGAACTTTTGGGTTTGCTATTTCCTCTGCTTGGAATGCCCTTCCTCACTATCTCAACATTTAGATTTCACCTCAAAAATTATGACCTCAGAGAGGACTTCCTTGACCATGTTGTCTAATGTTGTCTGGAAATTCCCAACCCAGTCACTTGGTCACTTCCTGCATTACCCTGTTTTACATTACCCCTGTTTTACATTATTCATATCACTTAACATAATTTAATTTACTTTTTTATTTTTATTTTTCTAGTGAGTTTATAATCTTCCTGTCTTCCACCAGTATCCTCAGAAACTAAGACAGTAATTAGCATAATAGTCACAAAATAAATATTTATTAAATGAAAAATAAAAATTATTCATTGCTCAGCTTCCAGATTCCAGAATTATGCCTTAATTGACCAAAAATCTTCTGGGAGATATCTATACAGATATATATCATATCTATATGTAGATATCTAGAGATATATTCATATACATATTCATATATATGTTCACATATAAACAGAGCTAAGGATAATATTAATCATTGAAACTGGAAATCTACACTTCTTTTCTTTCTTCTTGTAATCAATTTCTAATTTAAGGAAATCACAGATGTAGAGGCACTCATTAGCTCTCAAGTCCTGAGCCGAGTTTGCCCTCCTTGCCTGCATTGTACTTCATTACATATTTATTTCATCAACCTATTTGTACCTCTTGTAAAGGTGGGAAGACTGATAAGTGCATTAAATGCTTTCTGAAGTGACTTGCTATACAATGTTTTGACCAAGATGTCCTTCCTTGATAAAAAATACTCAATTTCAAGTACTTGTATTTAGAGCATAAAACTACCATCCAGTATATTTCAAATATATATAACCCTACATAAATGCTGAAAATTTAATTACCATGAGATGTAGTAGTGTTCGAAGCTCTAGTTTTTTACCTGCATTGATTTTGTTTTATTTATATTGAAGAACAATTTATATAGTGTCAAATGCACAGATTTTAAGTGTATACCTCAATGAGTTAAAAAATGTGTAATCCATGCCACCACCACATGAAGCAGAGTATAAAACACTTCCATTAAAACAGAAAGTGTCCTCAGGGCCCCTTCCAGTCACTCCCACTCCACATCATTCTTATTTCCATCACTGAAGACTGGTCTTGCCTATTCCCAAAATTTATGTTAATTAAATTATTCAATATCTATACTTTTGGTCTCACTTCTGCTCAACATAATGTTTAGATTTTCATTCATATTGGTCTGTGTATCTGTAATTTATTCTGTTTTATTGAAAATATTATTCTATGCTAAGAATATATCTTATGTATTATTTCTCTATTGATGAACATTTGCTTTGTTTCCAGCCTTTATCTAATATGAGGAAAGCCATTATAAAACATTCTTACCAATTCTTTTGTGGATATTTCTCTTGAGTAAAAACACAGAAATTGAACTCCTTGGTCAGATAGGTATAGATAAAGATATAGATATAAATATAGATATAGAGTAATTACAGATATATTTCTACATATAGATATATAGTAAAAATATATTTCCCAAAGTGATTGTGATATATTACACATCCAATAGCACTGTGTAAGTGTTTACAGTGGTCTGAATCCTCTACATTTGGCATTGCCATACTTTCTAATTTTAGGCATCCAAGTGACCCAAAAGGTTATTAAATTATACTTCAAAAACAAACTTATAGAAAAAAGATCATATTTGTGATTATCAGAGGCAGAGGATGCAAAGAGGGGGGAATTAGAAGAAGGCAGGCAGAAGGTACACACTTCCAGTTATAAGATAAATAATTTCCAACTGTTGGAAGTATAAAATGGCACAACCACTTTGGGAAACAGTCTGACAGTTTTTTAATAAGTTAAATATACATTTAACATTTCTCCCAGTCATCCTGCTCCTGGGTATTTGCTCAAGAGAAAGGGAAGCATGTATTTATACAAAGTGTTGTACTTGAAATATTTATAGCAGCCTTATTTAGTAGCCTCCAAACTGGAAACAACACAAACAGCGATGGGAAGCTAAATGAATAAGACAATCGTGGATTATTTACACAATAGAAAACTACTCAGAAATAAAAAGCATTGAACTGTTGATATATGCTACTATATCAATGATTCTCAAAATAATTTTGCTGACAAAAAACAGACGAAATAGGAGTATCTACTACATGATTTCATTTAGAGAAAATCCTAGAAATTATCAGTATAGTAATAAAAAGCAGATCTGTGGTTGCCTATAGATGGGGTAGGCAAAGTGCTGTGGAAAGGAAAAGCAAACAAAGTAGCATGACCAAAGTTTGGATTTTGGGAGTGATTGTTCATTATCTTGTGATGACAATTTTGTGATGATGGTTTTATGGATGCATACATATGTCAAAACTCATCAAAATGTGTACTTTAAATGTGTGCTGTTTATTACATGTCGATTATCTTTCACTAACACTGTTAAATAAAATCCTAGTGTTTTAAAGCAACAATCACTTATTCTCACACATACATGGCTTTGAGAGGCTCAGCTGATTTCAGCAGGGATCAGCTGGGTGGGTATGTGTCACATGCAGTGGCTAAAGCTGATATGCTTCTTACTAAAGATCTATGAGTAACACTGGGTGACTCTGCTTCCTAGGTCTCTCATTCACTCTTGACTAGCAGTCTAATCAGCTCAGGGTTCTACTCATGACAATGGCAGAAGAGGAAAAAAAGTGAAAAACACAAAAATGAAAAAACAAGCAAGGAATCTTAAATCCTTGATTTGGAAGGAAATGGCATGCAGTCACTCCTGACTCTATTTGTTAAAGCAAGTCACATAATCAATTCCAAAGTCAGGAGTAGGAAATACACTTCCCCCGTGATGAGGCCAGAAGTAAGGGTATGGTTGCAGGGATGGTTGAAGAATCAGGCCAGTCAGGCAATGTAACACACACAAAAGATATAGGATTTTGTTCAAAAGAAGCGATAAATTCTGAAAAGTACTTCAAAGAAACAGGAAATCAGATTGCTCTTTACCTCAATAACTCACTATTGTAAGCTCTCATCTCCTAAAACTTTGTATATCAACCCTAATCATGAGCCTTCAATACTAAATTGATAGTTAAGTATGTCAAATAAATTGTTACAAAATTAATTCCTGAGCATATTATTTAAAAATAACAAAGTTCTCAATTCTATGAAAAACAAAAATAAAAAATATACCCTCCCACTACCTCAATTAGCTCTACAATCATATTGAATTAGCCCTCAGCTATTATTGTTGAAATGTAAAACTGTTGAGACATTGAACTATATTTGTATATATATATAGTTTATTTATATATGTAAATTTATAGATATTTATATATATAATAAATTTTTCAGCTAACAGCTTTTCCAGCTTGAAATCCCCATGTAGTTCATTATATTATTATTATTTTTTTTAATATAAATTTATTTATTTATTTTTGGCTGTGTTGGATCTTCCTTGCTGCGCACGGGCTTTCTCTGGATGCAGCAAGCGGGGGCTTCTCTTGTTGTGGAGCATGGGCTCTAGGCACGTGGGCTTCAGTAGTTGCAGCACATGGGCTCAGTAGCTGTGGTTTGTGGGCTCTAGAGCGCAGGCTCAGGAGTTGTGGCGCACAGGCTTAGTTGCTCCGCGGCATGTGGGATCTTCCCAGACCAGGGCTCGAACCCGTGTCCCCTGCATTGGGAGGCAGATTCTTAACCACTGCGACACCAGGGAAGTCCCCATTATATTATTTTTAAACTGCTTGGAACTAATTCTTGTTCTAAATATTCTTCATGTTTTCCGATTTTACCCATTTCTCTAAAAAAAAAAAATTCTAAGAGAACTTTAAGGCAATTCGTGTGTACATAGGTTTTGGAAAATGTTAAGAGGTATCACTCATCTCCATGGATTGGTAATTCTGCTGACTAACATAGCTGCCCACACAGCCTTCTAGTTAGTAAAAGAGGAAGTTAGAATGTTGAGTATCTCTTGGCCTGATGTATTCTAAACTATAAACAAGTAATTCTGAGGGGAGCACATTTGTTAAAGTGAGTCAATAATAGTTGTATTATCTACAACTATTTTTATATAGTTGTATTATATAAGTATTTCTCCAAGGTGAAACCCATGGGGCCTAAGGAGAATTTCAGGTGAAATAAAATTCCTATTTTAATCTGACTGTAAAACATTGTAACAGTCTTCCTTATAAGCCATAACATTCAAACTGAAAAGACAAGACTCTCTCAGGACATTTTCTTGCTCTGACATTTATAGTAAGTGTTTATTCACAGCAAGCGAAGGAGAGAGCTGAGAAACAAAAGGTTTAACTATATCCTTTTTAAAATGTGTTTGATTTTCTGTATTAACTGTTCTTTAAAACTGGCTATCTCAAGAATAATTGTTGTATACAAAACAAGTCTGTATATATACTACCAGGAACCCACTGTCAAAACAATATTTGTTTTTCTGGCCTTTAATGCTGCAGAAAAGTGGAGAGGGAAGGGAGAAGGAAAATATGAGTATTTAGAAGACATTTATTACTTGTACCACAGGCCCAACTAAAAAGAAGGTAAACGTAAAATAATAATAGATCTAACCTTGGAGACTGAACTACAGTGGAGGCGACAGGCTCTGAGTACCCCACGTCTACGCTTTTGAACTTGTTATTATGTGAAACAGAAGGAGAGGAAAGCCCTGCTGCTAGGGAAAAACAGATCATGGATGGAAAGGTAAATGTCAAGGAGAAAATAAGATTAAAATATAAAACCATAACCAAGGGTAACAATGTTGGTTTGCATGGAATGCCAGCTTAAAAAAAAAAAATTCATAGCTGGAAAACAGAATAAGAGGGAAACAGGAGGAAGGAAAATGAAAGGTTTTAAGGTCATTTCTCTAAAGTACACAGAAGTGCCAACTTGGCAGTCCCCTGACCTCTCAGTTGAAAGATATTTTTAGAAAAAATTTATCACATGCATGGATTCATGTTTTTCATAAGAATTAAGTGGGTACTTAGGGGTTTTCTTCTTTGTTGTTTTTAATTGAATCCACTGGACTGTACTTGTATAATGACTCATTTTTCACAAGATCTTTTTCCCATTGATATCCCCATACAAGAGATTTTCACACAGATATTTCTGTAACTATCAATTGTTAAAATAGTGAGGTCTGAACAGGGAAGTTCAGAAATAACTGAACACCAGAAACACAAATAAACTCCTAGTTCAGGAAAGTAATAGCAACATAAGTTAAACCTTTCTAACTCCTCTGCCTCCCAGAGGTGACTATATTAGAAGAAATGCTTGTTGGCAGACCACATTGTTTGTTTTTGGGGTTTTTTAATCCATTTCTATGTTTAATTAATAACAGTGACAAATCAGAATGGTTCAATTATCAAACAGTATACAGATAGAGATTATTGGCCCTGACATTTGCTGAATAATCGTTGCTAGTTTTGACAGTTCAAAATGATCCTAATGGCATATGTGGTATTTTAATATTAGTCAAGCACATATTGTAGGCTGTGAAATATAGTTTTCCTTTGTATCCTTGAAAGTAAATTCCAAACAAACTAGGAACCTGGAGAGTGAAGTCATAGCAAGGCATCTACATGTAATTCTTTATTTATCTGCATGTGTTGAAAACCTTGAGTTCATATTGATGTCCAATTCCAATCTAATATCACAGATCTTATTCTAGTTTTCTCCCTTTCCCTATTTGTAACTGTCTTCTCTGACAGTAAGAAACTTGGTCACTATAATCCCCATTATATTTACTCATTGAATCAACCACCCTAAGTACAATTATTCTTTTGTGCTGTCACCACTCCTTCATGTGGAGGTCCTTCTCTACTGGGGCTTCAGTATGCCACCTCATCATCCTTCTGTCACTGTCTTGAATGGAAACCCTTTTTTTCCCCCCATTCAGACCCAGACTCTCTGCACCAAGCACTATCGTGCCTCCCTTCTCTGTGCCAGGTATGTATGCTATTTTGCTTGTCACTACATTAATGGTTTTTGGATTGAATCATTCAGAAAAGAAGAAGAACAAAGGAAGGAAAGAAAGAAGGAAGGAAGGAAAGATGGGAGGAAAGAAAGGATCCTTACTGACTTTTAAACATTTGTTGTGTGCTAAGAATATTAACTAACAAGAAAGGTATTTTTAAACATGTCTTGGAGGAAGGGCAAATACAAATCTACTAACCCAAATCACAAAATTTCTAAAAAATTTTGACATAAAAACATTACATATCAATATCTATGAACTATAATAGAATACATTTAAAGTAGTGATCAGAGGAGAATTCATATCTTTAAATATTATATCAGTAAATGTGAAGAAATAATAATAAATGAATTAAATTCCAACTCAATGAGAAAACAAACATAAAGTGAGCCCAAGGTAAGCATCAGGAAAGAAATAATAAAGACAAAATCAGCAATTCAAGAGGTTAAACACAGGAAAAAATAGCAAAATTAATTAGTAAGTAAAAATGCTTTTCTTTAAAAAAAACTAAACTAGGTAACATAATTTTTTAAAAATACTGAACATAAATATGCAAATTCATAAATACCTATAGGAGATTGTTAAAACAAAACCATAATAAAAATTATAAAGAATATTTTGCAAAATTTCATACATATAAATTTAAAAGCCTAGATAAAATACATGATTTTCTAGGAAAAATTTATCAAAATTGACTCCAGTAGAGGTATAAATCTTAAACAGATCAGTTTCTATGGAAGTAGAGAAATATATCAAAGAACTACCCACAAAAAAGGCAAGGTTCAGATAATTTTATACAGAAATTCTTTTACCCTTCAAAGATTAAATCATTTCAGTGTCATTTATTTTTTTTAACAATGCAAAATCTGACTGTGGTAAGCAGAATTCTAAGACAGTCCCAAGAGTTTCACTTTCTAGTGTAAATGCACTGTAAAATTCCCTTCCCTTTGTGTGAGTATAACCTGTGAATAAGATATCACTGCAGTGATCTTGTCATGTTTTATGGCAGAAGGGGATTATCCTGGGTAGGCCTGACCTAATCAAGTGAGTGTTTTAAAAGAAGAGTTTTCTCTGGCTGGTTGGTGATGGAGGAGATAGAGGAACAGGCTCTTGTGTGTCTGGGTGAGAAAGAAGCAGCTCCCATGTCCTGAATCTCCCGTGGAGGTCATGTGATGAGGAGCTGTGGGCAGCCTGGAAGAGCTAAGAGTGATCTCTGGCTAACAGAAAGAAAATGTGGACAGAGGTCTTACAGCTGCAAGAAAATGAATTCTGCCAACAGGTTGAGGGAGCTTGGAAGCAGCTCTTTCCTTAGTCAAGCCTCCAGATGCAGCTGGCTGACACCTTGATTTCAGTTTGTGAGTTCCAGCATAGAGAATCTAGCTACTGTGGGCTGGACTTCTGATCCTCGGAAACTATAAGACAATAAATTTGTGTTGTTAAGTAATCTGCTAAACTTATGGTGATTTGTTACATAGCAGTCGAAAACCAATACACTACTCAAACACAATACCAAATTGGGATAAACTGACCTTCTGTGTGTCCAAGTGTGAATCCCTGAAAAAGACAATGCAACATCACCTAAGCAGTATCCCTGTCGAAACTTTTCTAACCTGAGTCTATGTATGAGCAACTAACCAGACAAATCCAAATTAATAGACACACCCCAAAACAATTCATCTGGTTTTCTCAGAAAAGTCTCTCTCATGAAAAAAAAAAATAGAGAAGTGTTCTATTTTAAAAGTTTAAAAGAGACTAAAGTGGCATTTCAATTATACACAATGTGTAATCCAAGCAAGGCCAAGAAAAGAAGTCTATCAAAGGCATAAATAATATTGATATAACGTAACATAAATAACACAACATAAATGTTAGTGACATAAATGAGAAAATTTAAATACGGGCCCTATAGTAGATAACGCCACTTTGTTAGTATTCAATTTTCTGAGCCTGACCATTGTACTATGGTTATGTAAGAGAATGCTGTCATCTTAGACAACATGTCATAAAGTTTTTAGGAATGAATTAGTATTCTATCTGTAAAATGCCTCTCAAATGGTTGAGAGAGAGAGGAGAAACTAATGTAGTAAAATGTTCAAAGATGGTGAGTTCAGAAGTATGTATGAAGGTTCATTGCAGTACCCTTTCAATTTTAATAACTTTTTCTGTGCATCTGCATTTTATAAAATAGTGAATAAGGAACAATATTTGCTGATGGCTTTAGGTACATGCATTTTAATTAAAAAATATTTCCATTATTCATTTGGCTCACTGTAAGTTTTTTTCCAATAAGAAATGAGGACTGAATTTAATAATTTTTTGGTATCCTCAAGATAATCAATTAAGTAATTCTTTTTAAAAATGGGTAATGAATGAAACACATAAATAAATTTTCTAATTGTAAAACATCAATGTATTCTTTGAGTAAATTATTCTCGGCCATGGGAGATTAATCTGGTGGATTGATTTGCTACTGTGTTTTTTCTTTTGAGTCTTATTCACAAATGAGATTGCCTTCTAATTTTTTTTCCTCCTATCTTTATTCATTGTCTAAAATCAGAATATGAAAACCAAATAGAAGTTATTAAAAAGCTTTCCAGAATTTCTTTTCTTTTTGTTGCCTGTGCCCACCAATAGATCACAGCACATTAAGAACAATGACTCTTCTTCATTACTTTTTAATCCTATTAATGCCAGGTTCACATACTGTTTTTAATAAAATTATATTGAAAAAAAAAGAATGAGGACAGGTATGTGGGATGGGATATGGAGATTGGAAGGCCTGTTATGAGATAATTTTAATAGTAAAGGCAAATGCCTAAACTGACAGAGAAAAGGGAAGGACCCGCGGCAATGTTTAGTTTCCTCTGGTGATTTGATTGATACAAAGTGGAGGAGTAGTTGAGAATGATTCCAAGGTTATTTCTGATGTTCCATTTTCAGACACTAACAACAAGTGTTGTACTTTTACCTAGTTATATTTTGACTTACATATTCTTTAGCTCTAAATTTATTCTAAAGGACAGATTTATATTTTACTTGATAATTCATGTAAAAAAAGTCATAATTTCCTGCGATTCCTCCAACATCCCTATGAAGTAAACAAGGCTGAAGTTGTTAGCTCCATTTTGTAGATTATAAAATTGAGACAAGGAAATTAAGGTATGTGACAAAGGCAGAGCAGACAGTGAAGAACCAAATTTAAAGACAGGCTCCTAGATTTTTGGAATTTTTATTTCTTTCTGCCGTGTTGTTATGGGTTGAACTGTGTCCCTCTCATTCCCACATTCATATATTGAAGTCCTAAGCCCCATACCTCGAAATAGGGCCTCATTTGGAAATCAGGTGACTACAGATGTAATTGATTAAGATTAATTCATACTGGAGTAAGATAAGCATCTGATATAACTGGTGTCTTTATAAAAAGGGAAAATTTGGACAGAGACACACCCATAGGGAGAGCTCATGAAAAGATGAATGTGGAGATCAGTGTGATTCTTCTTCAAGCCAAGACATGCCAAAGACAGCCAGCAAGCCACCAGAAGCTAGGGACATGGCACAAAACCTCCCTCACAGCTCTCAGCAGGTACCAACTCTGCCAACACCCTGATCATAGATTTCTATTCTCTAGAACTAAGAGACAATACATTTTTGTCATTTAAACCACTCAGTTTGTGGTACTTTGTAACAGCAGCCGTAGTAAACTGATACATATATCTTGCTATACTTTCAGGTAGGAAATTATAATGATCAAAATTAAATACATACATTTTATATTTTCTACTTCACTAAACTTTCATATATGTTATGATTATTTAAATCCAATCCCATATGCTGGAATGATGTAAATAGCATAGAAAAGCAATTTAATTTAAACTATCTCTGATCCAGATAGACAAAATTTAAATTTACTGAGGAAAAATTCATAATTGATCATGTCTTTTATGCAGCTATACTTTTGCCAAACCAACATCTTCTTCACATATAATTATAACAGATCATGAATCCTCAAAGTTTCCATTTATCATGTGGGTTTTTGAAATTAAAATATAGTGATAATTTTATTTCTATCCATGTAAAGGCACAATTAATATTCTGTAAATGATTCAGCCTAAGTAGGTCACATGCAATATTTGGGAAATACTTATATTAAACAATGATTCTTTGTTTATTTAAATTTAACCATATTTCCCTTATTTTGTTTGGTACCCCTAGAGTATCTCAGCTAATAATTTTTGGCTACAAGTGCATAAAACCAGAAGAATCAACAAAACCATAATGAAGCCTCCAGAAATGCCACCGTGTTGGTACCAGATGGTAGGGAGAGCTTAGTAAGTAATACAATTGGCAAAACAATACATTTTAATGTATCAAAAGTTGCATTGATATCAAGTTCATCCATTGTTGTGAATCAACTGATTCAAATGAAGCAATTTTATATCTATCCAGGATAGATATGCTCTGTTGACCACCTTCAACCATTATAAGATAAAAACCAATAGAGATAAATTAAGTATTCAAATTTATACTGAAAAATAGAATAATCCAATATCTCACAGTAAGCAGTAATAATCAGAAGAAGAATTTATTACTTTATAAATAATAATAAGGGTCCATTTGCTTTTGATAGGTTAAACATTTACTTTCAATTTTAAGGGCATTTTTAGGATATCCTACTGCACTTAATAAAACAGAATACCTGAATTTCAAACAACACAGTTCCTTGCTTGTGTTTTTTTTAAATTAATTAATTTATTTATTTATGGCTGTGTTGGGTCTTCGTTTCTGTGCGAGGGCTTTCTCTAGTTGCGGCAAGCGGGGGCCACTCTTCATCGCGGTGCGCGGGCCTCTCACTATCGCGGCCTCTCTTGTTGCGGAGCACAGGCTCCAGACGCGCAGGCTCAGTAGTTGTGGCTCAGGGGCCTAGTTGCTCCGCGACATGTGGGATCCTCCCAGACCAGGGCTCGAACCCTTGTACCCTGCATTGGCAGGCAGATTCTCCACCACTGTGCCACCAGGAAACCTCCTTGCTTGTGTCTGTTCTTGCTATTCTCTGTGGGTAGCATAGTCTTCTCCCAGATTTTCAGATGACTAACTCTTTCATGTTGCTCTATCAGTTCACACATGACCTTCTCAAAGAAGCTTTCACTGGCCAGTTTCTAAAATAGACCCAGGAATATTCACACTATCTATCATATTACCTTGTTGTATTTTCTTCTTACTGCTTAACAGTACTTGACCTTGTGTTTTCATTTTACTTTTTGTATATTTCTGATGTACTTTTATTTACTTAAAAAAATATATATTACCCTACTAGTATCCAAATTCCACAATGTCCAATGTCTTGTCTATGCAACTCACAGTGGGATTCTCTGAGCTGGGAACAATGCTTGCTAAAATTTTAATGTGGTGGCTTACGTAGACAATGACAACATTTTGGGGTTTGGCCACACCTGTAGTGTTGACCCAGAAGTGACCAGCTTAAGGGCTTCAGGGAACACAGACCATGCTTGGTCAGCCCTACCACTGAGGTATCACTATCTTGGCACTCTTGTAATTCATTCAAAGCTATCATTCAGCCAAAGAAGGGGTTTAGGAAGCACTTGGAATAGTCTCTTGAGTCCCCTGGACCTAGACTGAAATTCCTGTTTTGCTATATATAAAACGGCAGGTGCTGTGCTTCACACTCTTGGCCAGTAGAGAGGAGTGATGAGAGTACTGATAACATAGGAGGATGGTGAGGAACAAATGAAGTAAAGCATGTGCCATATATCACAGAAGATTGAGGGTTTTTTTTTTTATGATTTTAATATCCACTCTCAAATCATTGGTATTTTATAAAAGGGGAATTAAGAGATTTTTCTTAAAATAGTGTGGGGAACTTAATACGAATTGACCTTAAGTGATCAAACTAACAGAGGCTAAGAAAGCCATCAATGAGTGTAGTTTCTATAGGAAAATATAAAATATTCACAATATAGAATATTAAGAATGAGAACATTTTCTAGAGCTTGGTATACAGGATCAGATTGTTTAGATTTTCCTATTTTAAACAATTGAAGGCAATTTCTTCATATCAAACCCTAGTGGAAAAATGAGTAATTACTTGTTATCTTTGAGAAAAAAATGTTAGAGTAGAAACTAGAAATCAAAGTTCATTTTAAGATTTTGTTTATTTTATAATTGGTATATTTAATTTAATAGGAGGGAAACTTTGGGACAAGATGGGAATCAGTTATTGATTTTCACTTAGTAAATGCTACTTTTTCATCTCAAGTTCTGCCTACTATTCAAATAGTAGTTCATATTTAGTAAAATCCCCTCCTGTTGTTTGAAGATTTTCGCTATTAATGGTTTTATTAAGACATTGGTGAAAAACTATTGTAAGAAAAATTTTATTATTCCTTACTAAATTCATTTTGATTATTTACATCTGTTTTGTTGAACACTCCCCTTTGACCTGCACTGCATTGCACTAATTCTTCTGCTGCAAACAACATGAATATGTTTTTCATATTCCCTCAGCAAATGTAAAGGCTAATAGTACATCTATGTGGAAAATGTCAATATAATAAGCTCACATTAAGTACAGTGCTAAGCATGGTATGGAACACCCATATTTAATTAATGAGTAATATTATCTATCTTTAATGATTTGAATATTCAACAGAAATGGAACATTTACAGTATATTTATAGACTATGGTTACAAAAAACAGCCAAATATTCAGTCACTAAATTTGCATGGGGGTAGAGGAAAGATACCAAACTTATCTACTCAATCAGTATGCCAGTAAGTTCTGTAGGCTATATTCTGTGCCTAAATATTTTTATAATATATATAGCTAAACTCCCTTTTTATGCATCAAAATGCCCTAGAATATTTCCTGCTTTCTTTTGTTTTACAGTTGTCTCTATATAAAGTGCTCTTCCTTCAAATTCAAGCCTGTGTCTTTCTTAATATCTCCAGACGTTCTGCGGTAGGCAGGATTCTAAGATAAACCCCAAATGAGTCAACTTCTTGTATTATTCCTTCCCCTTGACTGTGGGCAGATCATGTGACTTGCTTCTAGCCAATAAAATATGACTAAGGTAATGGGATGCCATTCTCATGATTAGCAGCCTAGAGCAAGAGATTCTCCTGCAGGCTTTGAAGAAGTCAGCTGCCATGTTGTAAGAGAGGCTCTGTGAGAAGGCTGCAAAACAAGGAATTGGGGGCCCCTAGGGGCCAAGAGCCCCAGTTGACAGTCAACAGAAAACAGGGACCTCAGTCCTACAACTGAAAGTAAATGAATTCTTCCAACAACCAAGTGTGTTTGGAAGAGGTCCTTGAGCTCTAGAAAGGAATGCAGCCCAGTTAAGACTTGCAATGAAGCCTTGTGGGACCCTGAGCAGAGGTCTCAGCTGAATGATGCCTGGACTCTTGACCCACGGAAACTGTGGGAAAATAAATATATGTTGTTTCAAGTCACCAATTTTTGGTAATTAGAAAACTAATGCATGCTACCTCACCTGCAAAATGTCTACCTTTTTTCACATTGCTTCTTCTACTGCAATGACTCCATTTCCTATCCCCCGCTTCTGCCTAATGACTTTTACTTACCCTCTGGATTCACATCATGTGTCACCTCTCAGAAGACTACTATGACTTCCACTACAGAATAAATTAGGTTACATGCCTATCTCTTCCCATGATAATTGTATACACTTTCTTACATTTTATTTTAATGGGTTTCCATATGAGGATCTTAAATGAAAGAATTATTCTCCTTATTTCACCACATTTCTGAGTTAACATGTTTCAACATGTTTTATACTTTGTGCCAGGATCATGTTGAAACAACTGTCTTACATTATAAGACATAAGATTGGATGGATGGAAAACAATTTTAAAATCTGAAATAAACTCAAAATAATAAATTTTAATTATGCTTTTTGGTCACAAATATTGAACCAAATCTATAAATTTTAGCTGAAAATTTCTGGAAACACCTGTAATAGTAACCTTAGTATAAATGACTTTTTTTGTCATAGGACTAGCTTCAGATCTAATGAACATTATTTTGTCATTTTTGTATTTCAGGTCATGAGATATGTCAAAGAGATATGTAGGTAACTTGATCAATAACTTCACTGCTCTCTTTAGTGTCATTTTATTCGATTATATTTTGGGCTCTAACTCCATATTATCATATTACAGGTAGGACATTTAAAGAAAATATGTGTCTCCCAAAATATGCATATAACACAGGATATTTAAATGTCTAATTTATTCTAATCTGATATTTATATCACACAAAACTATCTCACATTAGATACTAATTAAAGACCTTTATTGATCTTTTAGAGAGCAATTATGGATGATCATGAGCAGATGTAAAATGAACTATCTTTAATCTTATAGTGATTGCATTGGTCAGCGTAAAGTACTTTGTAGCCATCAATTCAGTAGAACTGGGTCTCATAACATAGTCATTTCATTTGGCAAATTATAAGATGGTATGCTATTAATGTTGACTAGATTTCAATCAAATGACTATGTAGATGTGAAAGTCTTAATATCTTATTAGCAACCCCATGATTCATCTAGTTCCCCAGGCTTGTTTCTAATCATAGCTTCTAAAATTAAATGTAATATTGGAATGTTGGAATGTACATATAAAAAAATTAACAAATTGAATCTTGAATGGTTGAAATATATACTAGGTAAAAGCTCTCTTGCAGATGATAATTTATTTTATTTTCATGTACCTATGAAATCCATTTATTACATTCAGCTTAAAAATATACATACCTATTTTATAGCTGGCAAATCTGCCAGTGAACAATTATGTTTGCCAGTAAAGTATGTTATCTGAGAATAAACATAAATAAGCTTGTAAAAAGTACAATCTATTAGTAAGTGTGTCTTAAAGGATTAGTGTGCATCTATATTACATCTAAATGTTGATTCTTATTACGGAGGAGATTATTCAAGTATGATAACCAAGAGGATAGGGGAGTGAAAATAAATTATAAAGGGTTTCCATCCTAGCAAAGGCATAGCTTTATGAATATAACAGTGGAAATATCTCTATTAATATTTGAATAATATGAATTAAAATTTTGAAGAATCATTCAGAATAGTCTTAAAATAAAAACAGTATTGAACAGTGTTCACATACCTTAAAAAATTATTACCAATAGATTCAGACACTTGAAATAAAATCTGAGAACCATAATAATATGACATTTTTCTGTTCATCTTTATCCACTCACAAGCTTGCTAAATGTGAAACATAATAGGGAATATACAAAGGATAATTAATATAAGCTTTTATCTTATGCTGAGAGGATAAAATACTCCAGTTTGACAAAGACAGTGGTGGTATAAAAGTATGTATTTTAGTAACAGACT
Organism: Balaenoptera musculus; assembly: GCF_009873245.2. Classification (NCBI taxonomy): domain Eukaryota; kingdom Metazoa; phylum Chordata; class Mammalia; order Artiodactyla; family Balaenopteridae; genus Balaenoptera; species Balaenoptera musculus. The sequence continues at coordinate 24,296,760 of NC_045796.1, forward strand.
TTGCAATTATTTCTTCCCTCTAACACCTGGAAATTAAAATAATTTATTATAAATATGTCTAATTCTATGGTCTTACTATTGAGACTTACAGGAAAATATTTTTTTAAAAAGAAGAACATATAATAACTCATAAGAAACTATTTGCTAAATCATGATTGATTTATAGTCTATAAAATCAGTTTATCTTAACTATTACAGATTTTATCTATGTTGTCTTCTCCCCTGCAAATTTTGTTGAAATATTTATGTGGCTCGTACTACCAAGCTTTTGTGTATAAAATATACTTTTGAAATTAGAGCAATCAGAAAAATGGAAATCTAGAAACTGTTACTTTAAAAAGAAACAATGTAGTTCAATTTATTTGAGGGAAACAGTAAATAAGTTGTCAATGTGTATAGATGGGTACACTCGTATGTAGGAAGGCTCACAATTAGAAATGAGGATGACCCATGGGTTATATATTGTGGGAGGGTAGACTTTGATTTATGTAGGTTACCATCAATATCAAATAATCTCTGAGCATAAATATTGAATAGTAGTGCTAAAAGGAAGTAACACAATATTTAATAGTTGTATGTAGTTTCATGAATATCTTTTTAATAGCATCTGATTGGTTTAATCATAAAGGTTATATGGGAAAATTAAACATGGGTATGGTAAAATAAGGATTGTAAACTCCTGGATAAGTAGTATGTGATTTTCAGTACTTACTAAGGTCAAAAGTGTGATTCTAAATGGACACACTTTTGAAATTACAGTGAATAGCATACTTACCTTAGCCAGAAGTTATTGGTTGAAAGACATATGTTCTTTAATAAAATGACCCCCATGGCCAATTTAAAATGTTCCACAGAATTAATTTCCATTACATTAGTGATTTTCAATGATTCTAAGGAACTTGAATGTTTAAACAAGTGCAGCCTTCATATACATATGAAGCCTTCATATATATATAGAGAGAGAGAGAGAGAGAGAGAATTTTTTTCAGAATTCAAGTAATGCAAATTATTTTTGACACCCACTTTAAAAAATGGAGTTTTCGCCCCCTTATAGTGATAATACTTGATCACTAAAGTATGGTAGAAAAATGGTATCGATGATCTTATTTGCAAAGCAGAAACAGAGACACAGACGTAGAGAACAAACGTATGGATACCAAGGGGGAAAGGGGTGGGGTGGGATGAATCAGGAGATTGGGATTGACATATATACACTATTGATACTAAGTATAAAATAGATAACTAAAGAGAACTTACTGTATAGCTCAGGGAACTCTACTCAATTCTCTGTGGTGACCTAAATGGGAAGAAAATCCAAAAGAGGGGATATATGTATACGTATAGCTGATTCACTTTGCTGTACAGTAGAAACTAACACAACATTGCAAAGCAACTATACTCCAATAAAAATTAATTTTAAAAAACCTAAAAAAAAAGTACGTTGATCAAATCATTAACTGAGTGAAAACCTATAGTATCCTAACTGCCAATTGTGAAAGAGATTTTAAAGTTTAGTTTTATTTACGATTTTATAAATTCTACTTGTTCTATGAAGCTCTTATGGAGCCAAATAAGATTTCCCATTTATAAATTACATTGTTTATTGCTTAAATCTTTTTTTTTTTTTTTGATCAGTTAAATATAAAATGGCTCCGTCAGTATACAAAACTGCTGCAGAGAAACAGAAACGTTAATGTGGGTATATAACAAGGAGAGGCAAAATTAAAGAATACCATACAGTACTTAAAGTGTAATATGTAGGAGTTATGATTCACCAGCCATCATTCTCTGTGGATAAAGTTCTGTAGTAATGATAGCTACAAGCATGCTTTTCTAATTGGAGTCTGATATTACTCCTAGCACTTTCCAGAAATAATGTGTTCAGTTGAAATTCTGTGTGACTTTTTGTATTTCTTCTAGTCTCTTAAACTTTCTTCGTATATTCTTTAAATTTCCTCTTTGCTTTCTGAGTATGTTTTAGAAATGGATCCAGGTATAGATAAGAGAAAACCCACCTCACTTTCATGCTCCTGAAATTTTTTAGCAAAGCATGTGCTTGGCATATTGCAGTTCAACAAACTAAGAATGTGTCATATCATATATCAAGCAAACTGTGAAGACTTTCTAGCAGAACTGATATGTTTATGAAAATCACCAGTGAAACCTTTAAAAAGTCAGATACTGAACAAGTCTATTGAATTGGAATTTTGTGTGAGGGGCCTGAACACTTTTGTTTAAAAAAACTAAAAAGCTCTCTGAAGAAGATTATAATGTACGGACAGAATTGAGAAAGTCTACCATGACTGACAAAGCCAATATTGCTTCGTTTGTGGATTTATTACAGTCAAAACTATTGAGGAATTATAAAGAGTTTTATTTCAATAGCTCAACAGTGAGACAGTCTTGCCATTAGTACTCTCATTAGCCACCACATCTCATTGAAATCACCACTCTATTTTTTGCTAACCAGTCACTTACTAAAATAATCACTTACCACTTAAATAATAAATCTATTCCTTTTAGGGAAAGTCAGATAGATTCAGATTATTTCTTCATGTCCTAAGGACCAGTTTCCTTAGAAAACATACTGTCATAAACGATATAGATGTCATAGATGTCATAAAATGTCACAAACTCTTTACATCAAACAACATCATGTCAATAATGAGAGGACATTTCCAAAGGAAAAGAATGTCAGTGGCTCTTCTCCCATGGTGAAGCCCCTGATTTCCAACCTGTCCTGGATATTCTACTTGGACAACTAGTCACTTCCTTCAAAGGATCTGACATATTATATGACTTATCTACCTGGAAAGGAGTCAGAAGTCCCTCTTATGATTTATGGCAGTAGAGTCTGCAAATTCCATTTCAGAGAATTACATAAAAAGAGTTTAAATAGGTAGTGGCTTATTCATTTTTGTTTCTAATCCTCACAAAAACATTACCTACGGGATTACATAAACATCAATAAAGTGGCTAAAACTGGATTTCAATTGTTATCAAAGCATGACAGAATTTTATGATAATTTACTTCTTTTATCTAATTTAATCTAGAAATAGTACTGTTTATCCTAAATAATCACGAAGGTCTCACTTTGAAAGAAATAATTTCGATACCAGTCAGTGTAGGCTAGGTCATGCCATGGCAATAGTCATCACCCATACCTCAGGAACTTAATACAGCAAAGGTTTATTTCTAGCTTACAGAAAGTCTGGTGTGGATCCAGTCTAGTCTGTAAGGCATTTGACATTCATATTTTCAGCATCTTTGTGATAAAGTCAACTCAGGCTGATAAAGTCCCCAACATTTTGGACTTGTACCATCTAAAAAATTCAGCCTCTTGTATTTGATGTGATGCAGGAAGAGCACTTGAAAGTCTTATATTAGAAATTACATGTTCTCTGTCATGAGTGACATAGTTCTTATAGTAATTGGGCTCTTGGCAGTCATCAAATCTCCTAAAATGAATAAGGTAAAAAGCCATGGTTACCAGCTTTAGCAAATAAATATACTGCATGGGATATACCTATACTAAAGATTATTTGTTATTTTTCTGAAATTTAAATTTAGATGGCATCTTGTATTTTATCTGGAGATTCTACAGAGAGCCAAATAATATAGAATGTAGATAGCATTTTTTGTTATCTTCTTATTGTAATAATGTGAGAGGTAAAAAACCCACAGCATATTTTACTATGACCTTTTCTTCTACTATGAACTCTTCTAATTGAGTTTTGCATTTAGTTTTTCAAGGCCAGACAAAATATTATATTATTTTAATAAATTTAGAGGTAGAGAACCCAACAGTGGATATAGTTTGTGGTACAAACACTTGTTTTTTTCAATAATGTGATTTCAGGAAAATTTCCAAATTCCAGTAAAGGAACTCTCTATATTAGCAAGTGAAATTTCCATTTTTTTCATGTGCTGTAACAGTTTTAAGTAAAATACAAGAGCAATCAGATAATTATTCAGGTTATAACGATGTAAGTTTTAAGGCAGATTTGGTTCTATTTTATAAAAACTGAGGTAAAGTAAAATGAGAAAAATTGTTCTCTTTTTAAGTATTTATCAAGAAGTGACTCAAGCTCTGTAAGGAACTTGACTCATTAATCAACAGGACAGAGTCAAGGCTCACAGATGAACAGGATTCAAAGGGAAAGTATCTTGTCAGATTGCTTTGAGGTGGTTCAGTTACTTTCCTTCACATAAACACTCATGTATTTTTTCTCATTACCTGAAAGAAAGCAAATGATTAAACACACACAAAAATAGTAGAGAAGATATTTATTCCAGTTGATTATTCTGTTAGTATCACAGTCCAATACTGCCACCACCACCACTAGTGTAATATATAGACATATGAACCCTAGAGCACAGCAACTCACAATGTGAGCTGTGGACCTGGGTCACTATATAAAGTATAACTATTTCATGGTAAGATAAATATAGAAATTAAGAGTAAATGCTTAGAAAAATTTTAAGAATCTTTTATAACCAAAATACATGCAATATTATTGCATCTAATATTTTTTAAATGAATCTTATATTTTTGTCTCTTTAAAAATAATTTTATTTTTCAGCATTTTACATGGTATTGAGCCACAATGAATTAGATGTAAAGATAAATATTAATTTTTTTAAAAGTTTCCTTCATTACATGGTTTGAGAATCACTATGATATGGTCTTGGACAGTGGCTTATCCACATCGTTCGTTGAGTGCATGAATGAAAAATAATTCTTAAAGGATAAATATTTAACAAGAAATGATATATTAATGAAATTTTAGTGGTGCATGATAACCTAAGTTTGTAGAAGTAATGTGGAGTGGTGGGGTGGGTAATAAAATGAGCACATTAAATTCTTCTTTTGGAATAAGGAATGTTGGCAAGTTATTATAGTAAAATTAAATTTGACAAGTAAAAAATGAAAATACAAAACAATGATTAATCATTGATTATGCAAGCAAGTATATAAAATATATAAAATGTGGCCAGAATTATTCTCACAAAAAATATCTATTGCCTTAAATGCATTTATTAGATTACAAAAATCAATTCAAGATCTAAGAAATACTACAACAATCATCCTTCTATCAATCAACTACAAGAAGAAATTGGGCAAGATATAAAACAATTATTTTAGTACTTGGACAACAGGCAACCCATGTCTTTGTTCTTGAAAAGGGAGAAAACCTGGTAAGCCAAATGATTGCTTCAGTTTGCTAACTAGACAAATTTTCCAGGCCACATTTCAGGAAAGGAGAAAACAAAGACACGAAAGCTCTCACTGAGTTGAAGAAACAGAGCTTAGAGTTTGAGGAGACCACCATGGACAGGATTTGTGAAGCATACCAGAAATGAGGGAGCTGCCAAGAATAAAAGAGACAGAGATTTTTCAGAAGGATTCTGTCAAATGTTTGTCCAAATACAGATCTGTGCGTGCGTAGGGTGAGGTGAGAAAAATCATCACCAGAAACCTGCTGGTTGAATAATTTCTAGAGTTCAGTGAATAGATTATTTTTCCTCCAGCCAAGGTGGGAAGAGTTTCTAACCCATGGAAAATCAAGTAGAATTTTCATAGAGAATATAATTACTAGTGAATCTAAATTACCATAGAATAAACACTGCCCTAAGAAAGCTTAAAACAAGACAAATATGCTCAAGTAATTTAACTATGATCCATAACTTATCCAAAATTATTTTCAAAATATAACAAAATCCAGAACCCAACCATGTAAAATTCTTATGCTAGGAATCCAGTGAAAAACTAATAAGAAATCTTCATGTAAAAAAGGAGAAAAATCAATGAATAGAAATAGACCAAGGAATTTCAGGGATGATGACATTCACAGTCAAGTGTTAATATTACTATTATAAATATGCTCATTATTTGCTAGAAGAAATAGGAGAATCATGTTATGGAGAGAAATGGAAGATATGAAAAAGATCTTAATTAAACTTCTAGAGTTGAAAATTGGAATACCTTAAATGAAAAATAAACTGAATGAGATAAAGTGTAGATTGTATCTGGAGTAGAAAAATTCGATGAAGTTGAACACATCACAATAGAAATTTTCTAGAATAAAGCAAAGAGAGAGTTTTTTAAAAAAGGATTTTAAAAAGTGAAAAGAGCCTCAGTGACCCATGGAACAATATACAGTTGTCCAAAACTCAGGTAATTTGATTCCTAAGGGGAGAAAAGAGAGAGGAGGGGAAAAAAATATTTGAAAAATTATGGCCATAGATTTTTCAAATGTGTTGAATTCTATAAATTATCAGGTTTAAAATTCATAAAGCACATTTTAATATAATTACTTACAAAATAAAAAATAGAAAAATGAGACACAATCAGAGATAAAAAGACATTATATATACAGGAAAAAGAAAAGAATGTCAGGAGACATCTTGTCTGAACCTTTGAATTCAAAGACAATGGAGCAGCCTCTTTATAGTCTGGGGGTGCAGGGGAATCCTTCACCTTAGAATAATATATCCAATAAAACTACATTTTAAAAATAAGAAGTAATTTTTTTCAGGAGCAACCAAAGCAAATATTATTCACTATAATCATGCCTGCATTATGAAAATATTTATAGAAGTCCTTTAGGCAGAATCAAAGTGATCCCAGATGGAAAACTTAATCCACAGAAAAAAATAGTAACTATCTGTGTGTATATAAAATATATTTTTACTTATTATTTTCATTAAAATAATATTGAATATTCAACACAAAATATAAGTTATTGTGGAGTTTGAAACACATGGAATTAAAATGTATAGAAACAATAAATCAAAGGATAAGAGGAGAAAATTAAACTATATTATTATGTTTCTTACATTACATGTGAAAGTGTATGATTTTGAAGATTGCTCAAAATTTTTACATGCATGTTGTAAACTCTAGAAAACCATAAAAAGTAAAATAGGCAAAATTAATGAGGCTTAATGAAACTGAAAGTTTAAAATAGTAAATCCAAGAGAAAGCAGAAAAAGAGGAAATTGGATCATACAACAGAATAAACAAATAGAACACAAATAGAAAAATTTAATTCCAAAAATATCAACTTAACAATTATATTAAATGTAAATGTTCTAAATACTCGAAATGATAGGTAGACATCAAACTGAAAAAAATGCATGACTCAACTGTCTAAACTAATTCTAATTTAAATATCATGATATAGATACATTAAAGTGAAAGGATTAAAAATATATGTTGCAGGCAATAATCAAAAGAATGCTAAAATAGCTATTCTAACACCAGACAAACTATATTTTAAAAAATGAAATATTACCAGGGAGGAAAATGAGTGAAAATTCATAATAATAAAGGAGGAATTTCATCAAGAAAACCTAACAATTCTAATAAGGTAATTCATAAGATAATAAGAAATAATAAGGAAATGATGGATAGATAGTTATTTACATTACACCCTTTCTTCTCTCAATCTTTTGAAAAGGTATAAAAATATATAAACTAATAATTATAACAATGTATCTATGCTATTACATGCATAGATGTATAACAATATACTAAAAGGGTGACTTTTCAACAGAAATAATGAAAACATGAAACAAAATAATGTTATAATTAATATTCTAAAAAAAACTGTTAATCTAGAGTATTGCAGTATGAACTTGATATCAAAACCTGATCAATACTTTGAAAATTAAAAGAAAATAAGTAATAAAATCTTAAAAAAATTAACAAATAGAACATTAACAAATTGTACATAAAATAACAAAAATTAACAAATTGTACATAAAATAAGGAAAAATCATAATGACCAAGTTGGTTTTGTACCAGGAATGCAAAGACAGTTTGACATTTTAAAATATTAATCAATGCAATTCATCACATTTATCAGAAAAAAAGTGGGAAAATAGTAAAGTTATCTCAGATGGGTAAAAGAATGTTATATAAGTTAAAACTTATTTATGATTAAAAATATATGTTAGCAAACTAGGAATGGGGGGAAATTCCTTAATGTGATGTGTCTATCAAAAAATTATTATAGTCAATAGAATATTTAGCAGTGAAATATTGAAAGTTTTCCCTTTCAAATTGAGAACAAGTATTCCAGCTACCACTTTTATTCAACATTGTACTGAGGGTCCTAGCTCATGTAATGTGGCAATAAAAAGAAATAAATGGTATGAGAACTGTCAAAGAAGGAAATAAAACTGTCAACATTTGCAGACAACTTGATTTCGATCATGAAGTAAGTACACAATAATATATTGGAATGTAATACAACACTCAGGTTGTTTAGAAGTGTGTTTACTAAATGCTTAAGAAATGAAATTATTGAAAATATCCCAAACCTTAAAGAAATATGGAAAAGTTCCGAATTCATTCTCCTTATTATCATAACTGCAATATTCAAATAAGATGAGGGTAGCAGCAAATGAAAGAAAATAAAGGCAAAAAAAGAAGAGGGGGGCTTCCCTGGTGGCGCAGCGGTTGAGAATCTGCCTGCCAATGCAGGGGACACGGGTTCGAGCCCTGGTCTGGGAAGATCCCACATGCCGCGGAGCAACTAAGCCCGTGAGCCACAACTACTGAGCCTGCGCGTCTGGAGCCTGTGCTCCGCAAGAAGAGAGGCCGCGACAGTGAGAGGCCCGCGCACCGCGATGAAGAGCGGCCCCCGCTCACCGCAACTGGAGAAAGCCCTTGCACAGAAACGAAGACCCAACACAGCCAAAAATAAATAAATAAATAAATAAATTAAAAAAAAAAAAAAAAAAAAGAAGAGGGCAAGAAAATTACTGAGCTTTACATTAATCCATGAATTCAACAAACACTTAATTCTTACTTTGCTCAAAGAATATTCCAAGACCAGTGTTGCATAATTGGTAACTGTTATGATTATCTAAAACTATTTTCTTTTTAAAATCAGAGAACTGGTTGACATGGGGGGAAGAGATCAAAGGGAGTAAACATTTAGAGAAAAATCTGTAGACGTAGTAGATTATCACTAACTGTTCTATGGGGAATTTAATGGAAATCAGTCTCTAAGTTCAGAACAGGACATGATTTAAAGGTGGTTCAGCGAAGTTTCACCATTGATCAACAGCAAAGCAGAATTCAGGAATGAAGAAAATGTACAGAAAGAAGTCAATGTAATCCTCCCATTATACACAAACTTATTCACACCATTAACTAAGTCTCCTCTGTGTTAACATGCATGTGTACACCTGAATAGGGTATTCAGGAGAGCAGTGAAATTGATTAAAAGCTTTGATCACAAGGTTTACCTACGAAAGTTTACAAAATGATTTGGGGACTTCCCTGGTGGTGCAGTGGTTAAGAATCTGCCTGCCAATGCAGGGGACACGGGTTTGATCCCTGGTCTGGGAAGATTCTACATGCCACGGAGCAACTAAGCCTGTGCACCACAACTACTGAGCCTGCGCCCTAGAGCCCGCATGCCGCAACTACTGAGTCCACGTGCCATAACTACTGAAGCCCAGGAGCCTAGATCCCGTGCTCCACAACAAGAGAAGCCACCGCAATGAGAAGCCCGTGCACTGCAACGAAGAGTAACCCCTGCCCGCCGCAACCAGAAAAAAGCCTGCGAGCAGCAACGAAGACCCAATTCAGCCAAAAAAAAATTTTTTTAAAATGATTTGGCCTCAGGTGAGATTTCAGAGGATGATGATAGCAGACTTTAAAGATATGTAGGAACATTATTGTTCAAGTGCTGATGGCCATTTCTGTTGAAATGAATGAACAAGGGACAAAAGTCTCAGGGTAAGACAGAAAATTTAAATGTGGAATGATGACTGCTCATGAAATGTATTTCTCTAAGTGATATCAAAATAATGATACCTAAATTAGTCTATGTTGATACTGTCATGAAGCAAAGGGGACAGAGTTAATGATATTCTGAGGTCACTTAAGTTCTGAAAATAATGTATTATATGTGTGTGTGTACATGTGTGTTCATAAATATATCATTCATATATGGTACACATATTATATAATATACTTATTGAAATCCTTATTTAACCTAGAGATATTGTCCTAAAATTTTAATGTAATGGATGTTATAATTAAAAATTAAACTTTGTTCTTAACAGTAGGAGATCTATTCACATAATATGTTTTAAGTTGTTATTTCCCTAATGGCAAAAAGAAAGAAAAAATACCCTCATTTCTCCTAAAGAGATTATGTCCACTGTCAGTGACTGCCCAGAAGAGAGTAATCATATCTAATTTTGGTTTCTTTTCCATTATATTATCTAGTTCAAATGGTGTAATACATAAATATTTTATTCCATTACAATCCTTTTGAATCATTCTGAGATCTTAATTACAGTACCATTCCTTAGTTTATTTTATTAAGAATGTTTATGCTAACCAAGATGGCGGCGTAGAAGGACGTGCTCTCACTCCCTCTTGCGAGAGCACCAGAATCACAACTGGCTGCTGGACAATCATTGACAGGAAGACCCTGGACTTCACCAAGGAGGATACCCCACGTCCAAGGACAGAGGAGAAGCCACAGTGAGACGGTAGGAGGGGCGCAATCAGAGTAAAATCAAATCCCATAACTGCTGGGTGGGTGGCTCACAGACTGGCGAACACTTATACCACAGAAGTCCACCCACTGGAGTGAAGGTTCTGAGCCCCACGTCAGGCTTCCCAACCTGGGGGTCCGGCTACGGGAGGAGGAATTCCTAGAGAATCAGACTTTGAAGCCTAGTGGGAATTGATTGCAGGACTTTGACAGGACTGGGGGAAACAGAGACCCCACTCTTGGAGGGCACACACAAAGTAATGTGTGCATCGGGACCCAGGGGAAGGAGCAGTGACCCTGGGGGAGACTGAACCAGACCTACCTGCTGGTGTTGGGGGGTCCCCTGCAGAGGCGAGTGGTGGCTCTGTTTCACCGTGGGGATAAGGACACTGGCAGCAGAGGTTCTGGGAAGTTCTCCTTGGCGTGAGCCCTCCCAGAGTCTGCCATTAACCCCACCAAAGAGCACGGGTAGGCTCCAGTGTTGGGTTGCCTCAGGCAAAACAACCAACAGGGAGGGAACCCAGCCCCACCCATCAACAGTCAAGTGGATTAAGGTTTTACTGAGCTCTGACCGCCACAGCAACAGGGAGGGAACCCAGCCCCACCCATCAACAGTCAAGTGGATTAAGGTTTTACTGAGCTCTGACCGCCACAGCAACAGTCAGCTCTACCCACCATCAGAGCCTCCCATCAAGCCTCTTAGATAGCCTCAACCACCAGAGGGCAGACAACAGAAGCAAGAAAAACTATAATCCTGCAGCCTGTGGACCAAAAACCACAGTTACAGAAAGATAGAGAAGATGAAAAGGCAGAGGGCTATGTACCAGATGAAGGAACAAGGAAAAACCCCAGAAAAACAACTAAATGAAGTGGAGATAGGCAACCTTCCAGAAAAAGAATTCAGAATAATGATAGTGAAGATGATCCAGGACCTCGGAATAAGAATGGAGGCAAAGATTGAGAAGATGCAAGAAATGATTAACAAAGACCTAGAAGAATTAAAGAACAAACAAACAGAGATGACCAATACAATAACTGAAGTGAAAACTACACTAGAAGGAATCAATAGCAGAATAACTGAGGCAGAAGAACGGATAAGTGACCTGGAAGACAGAATGGTGGAATTCACTGCTGCGGAACAGACTAAAGAAAAAAGAATGAAAAGAAATGAAGACAGCCTAAGAGACCTCTGGGACAACATTAAACGCAACAACATTCGCATTATAGGGGTCCCAGAAGGAGAAGAGAGAGAGAAAGGACCAGAGAAAATATTTGAAGAGATTATAGTCGAAAACTTCCCTAACATGGGAAAGGAAATAGCCACCCAAGTCCAGGAAGCGCAGAGAGTCCCATACAGAATAAACCCAAGGAGAAACACGCCGAGACACATAGTAATCAAAGTGGCAAAAATTAAAGACAAAGAAAAATTATTGAAAGCAGCAAGGGAAAAACGACAAATAACATACAAGGGAACTCCCATAAGGTTAACAGCTGATTTCTCAGCAGAAACTCTGCAAGCCAGAAGGGAGTGGCATGATATACTTAAAGTGATGAAAGGGAAGAACCTACAACCAAGATTACTCTACCCGGCAAGGATCTCATTTAGATTTGATGGAGAAATCAAAAGCTTTGCAGACAAGCAAAAGCTAAGAGAATTCAGCACCACCAAACCAGCTCTACAACAAATGCTAAAGGAACTTCTCTAAGTGGGAAACACAAGAGAAGAAAAGGACCTACAAAAACAAACCCAAAACAATTAAGAAAATGGTCATAGGAACATACATATCGATAATTACCTTAAACGTGAATGGATTAAATGCCCCAACCAAAAGACATAGACTGACTGAATGGATACAAAAACAAGACCCATATATATGCTGTCTACAAGAGACCCACTTTAGACCTAGGGACACATACAGACTGAAAGTGAGGGGATGGAAAAAGATATTCCATGCAAATGGAAATCAAAAGAAAGCTGGAGTAGCTATACTCATATCAGATAAAATAGACTTTAAAATAAAGAATGTTACAAGAGACAAGGAAGGACACTACATAATGATCCAGGGATCAATCCAAGAAGAAGATATAACAATTATAAATATATATGCACCCAACATAGGAGCACCTCAATACATAAGGCAACTGCTAACAGCTATAAAAGAGGAAATCGACAGTAACACAATAATAGTGGGGGACTTTAACACCTCACTTACACCAATGGACAGATCATCCAAAATGAAAATAAATAAGGAAACAGAAGCTTTAAATGACACAATAGACCAGATAGATTTAATTGATATATATAGGACATTCCATCCAAAAACAGCAGATTACACGTTCTTCTCAAGTGCGCACGGAACATTCTCCAGGATAGATCACATCTTGGGTCACAAATCAAGCCTCAGTAAATTTAAGAAAATTGAAATCATATCAAGCATCTTTTCTGACCACAACGCTATGAGATTAGAAATGAATTACAGGGAAAAAAACATAAAAAGGACAAACACATGGAGGCTAAACAATACGTTACTAAATAACCAAGAGATCACTGAAGAAATCAAAGAGGAAATAAAAAAATACCTAGAGACAAATGACAATGAAAACATGATGACCCAAAACCTATGGGATGCAGCAAAAGCGGTTCTAAGAGGGAAGTTTATAGCTATACAAGCCTACCTCAAGAAACAAGAAAAATCTCAAGTAAACAATCTAACCTTACACCTAAAGAAACTAGAGAAAGAAGAACAAACAAAACCCAAAGTTAGCAGAAGGAAAGAAATCATAAAGATCAGAGCAGAAATAAATGAAATAGAAACAAAGAAAACAATAGCAAAGATCAATAAAACTAAAAGTTGGTTCTTTGAGAAGATAAACAAAATTGATAAGCCATTAGCCAGACTCATCAAGAAAAAGAGGGAGAGGACTCAAATCAATAAAATCAGAAATGAAAAAGGAGAAGTTACAACAGACACCGCAGAAATACAAAGCATCCTAAGAGACTACTACAAGCAACTTTATGCCAATAAAATGGACAACCTGGAAGAAATGGACAAATTCTTAGAAAGGTATAACCTTCCCAGACTGAATCAGGAAGAAACAGAAAATATGAACAGACCAATCACAAGTAATGAAATTGAAACTGTGATTAAAAATATTCCAACAAACAAAAGTCCAGGACCAGATGGCTTCACAGGTGAATTCTATCAAACATTTAGAGAAGAGCTAACACCCATCCTTCTCAAACTCTTCCAAAAAATTGCAGAGGAAGGAACACTCCCAAACTCATTCTATGAGGCCACCATCACCCTGATACCAAAACCAGACAAAGACACTACAAAAAAAGAAAATACAGACCAATATCACTGATGAATATAGATGCAAAAATCCTCAACAAAATACTAGCAAACAGAATCCAGCAACACATTAAAAGGATCATACACCACGATCAAGTGGGATTTATCCCAGGGATGCAAGGATTCTTCAATATACGCAAATCAATCAATGTGATACACCATATTAACAAATTGAAGAATAAAAACCATATGATCATCTCAATAGATGCAGAAAAAGCTTTTGACAAAATTCAACACCCATTTATGATAAAAACTCTCCAGAAAGTGGGCATAGAGGGAACCTACCTCAACATAATAAAGGCCATATATGACAAACCCACAGCAAACATCATTCTCAATGGTGAAAAACTGAAAGCATTTCCTCTAAGATCAGGAACGAGACAAGGATGTCCACTCTCACCACTATTATTCAACATAGTTCTGGAAGTCCTAGCCACGGCAATCAGAGAAGAAAAAGAAATAAAAGGAATACAAATTGGAAAAGAAGAAGTAAAACTGTCACTGTTTGCGAATGACATGATACTATACATAGAGAATCCTAAAACTGCCACCAGAAAACTGCTAGAGCTAATTAATGAATATGGTAAAGTTGCAGGATACAAAATTAATGCACAGAAATCTCTTGCATTCCTATACACTAATGATGAAAAATCTGAAAGAGAAATTATGGAAACACTCCCATTTACCATTGCAACAAAAAGAATAAAATACCTAGGAATAAACCTACCTAGGGAGACAAAAGACCTGTATGCAGAAAACTATAAGACACTGATGAAAGAAATTAAAGATGATACCAACAGATGGAGAGATATACCATGTTCTTGGATTGGAAGAATCAACATTGTGAAAATGAGTATACTACCCAAAGCAATCTACAGATTCAATGCAATCCCTATCAAATTACCAATGGCATTTTTTACGGAGCTAGAACAAATCATCTTAAAATTTGTATGGAGACACAAAAGACCCCGAATAGCCAAAGCAGTCTTGAGGGAAAAAAACGGAGCTGGAGGAATCAGACTCCCTGACTTCAGACTATACTACAAAGCTACAGTAATCAAGACAATATGGTACTGGCACAAAAACAGAAACATAGATCAATGGAACAAGATAGAAAACCCAGAGATTAACCCACGCACCTATGGTCAACTAATCTATGACAAAGGAGGCAAAGATATACAATGGAGAAAAGACAGTCTCTTCAATAAGTGGTGCTGGGAAAACTGGACAGCTACATGTAAAAGAATGAAATTAGAATACTCCCTAACACCATACACAAAAATAAACTCAAAATGGATTAGAGACCTAAATATAAGACTGGACACTATAAAACTCTTAGAGGAAAACATAGGAAGAACACTCTTTGACATAAATCACAGCAAGATCTTTTTTGATCCACCTCCTAGAGTAATGGAAATAAAAACAAAAATAAACAAGTGGGACCTAATGAAACTTCAAAGCTTTTCCACAGCAAAGGAAACCATAAACAAGACGAAAAGACAACCCTCAGAATGGGAGAAAATATTTGCAAATGAATCAACGGACAAAGGATTAATCTCCAAAATATATAAACAGCTCATTCAGCTCAATATCAAAGAAACAAACACCCCAATCCAAAAATAGGCAGAAGACCTAAATAGACATTTCTCCAAAGAAGACATACAGACGGCCACGAAGCACATGAAAAGATGCTCAACATCACTAATTATTAGAGAAATGCAAATCAAAACTACAATGAGGTATCACCTCACTCCTGTTAGAATGGGCATCATCAGAAAATCTACAAACAACAAATGCTGGAGAGGGTGTGGAGAAAAGGGAACCCTCTTGCACTGTTGGTGGGAATGTAAATTGATACAGCCACTATGGAGAACAATATGGAGTTTCCTTAAAAAACTAAAAATAGAATTACCATATGACCCAGCAATCCCACTACTGGGCATATACCCAGAGAAAACCGTAATTCAAAAAGACACATGCACCCGAATGTTCATTGCAGCACTATTTACAATAGCCAGGTCATGGAAGCAACCTAAATGCCCATCAACAGACGAATGGATCAAGAAGATGTGGTACATATATACAATGGAATATTACTCAGCCATAAAAAGGAACGAAATTGAGTCATTTGTTGAGACGTGGATGGATCTAGAGACTGTCATACAGAGTGAAGTAAGTCAGAAAGAGAAAAACAAATATCGTATATTAATGCATGTATGTGGAACCTAGAAAAATGGTACAGATGAGCCAGTTTGCAGGGCAGAAGTTGAGACACAGATGTAGAGAATGGACATATGGACACCAAGGGGGGAAAACTGCGGTGAGGTTGGGATGGTGGTGTGCTGAATTGGGCAATTGGGATTGACATGTATACACTGATGTGTATAAAATTGATGCCTAATAAGAACCTGCAGTATAAAAAAACAAACAAAACAACTAATACTAAACTTTCATTGGGTTATTTATATGGAAATATGTTAATATAAATGTTTCAGACATTACATGAAATTTCTAAAAATCTTATATTTGTATTTGTATGGAAATATGTATGGAAATATGTTAATATAAATGTTTCAGACATTACATGAAATTTCTAAAAATCTTATATGTTCTGGTATAATGTTATAAGTAATAATCCTAGTTATTACTTTAAAATGTATATCTCAGAAATAACTAATTTTCTTGTCAACTGCATTATTATGAACTCTCATCAAATCTTTAACCGTGGTCATTTTTAAGTCTTTTGTCATTTACAGACAGTTCTGGGTGTACTCTGATGATTTTGCAAATATGTTCCTATAAAAGGGTTTCATCTTCAAGAAATTCATGGAAAAGACTCTGACAAGTACAGGTTTCTGGTAACTGACTGTACTGCTGAACTGAATGAATAAGCATTTTCAGAACTCTAATGAAAAACTGATGAACTCATAAAAGTGCTAACAAAATATCAAGATGAAAAAAAAAAATGAATTACATGGGACTGAGTGAACTGATGAGGATGAGTATAATTTTTGTGACTTTCTGTCTGAATTTAAAAAAAAAAAAATCCCACAAGGACTCAGAGGCAAAGAATATACAAATCAATTTTCACTGCAAAGTAAAGGAGCTGTTACAGTGGAGGATTACTGGACCGAATGTCAATATTATGACATAGTATGAGTGTGTTTCATGTTTGGTAATTGCAATCATTGTTGCTTTTGTTGTGGTCATCCATGTACAATGCTTGGTGTCAGTCTATTTATCTCTTATAAAAATAAAATACAGTGTGTGTGTGTGAAAAAAAAAAAAAGAATGTTTATGCATATTATATCTTCAAGAGAATCATCCACAGTAAACTAGTCATGAAGAGTGCTCAAATTTGAAAAATGTTTAAAAAGAGTCATTTTCTCAAATTTTAAAAGGTGTACTCTCCCTCCCCTCCAGCCCCAAGGGGAAGGTATGGAAGACACTAATGTTACCACATTTCTGCAATCCTAAAGTTTTTGAGTGCCTTTCTATGGTACCTCAAAACTGAACTCTACATGTTTCAATCACTAAGTAATAAAAATGTGAGGAAATTCTTTCCATTGTTGAAGACATAATAAAATCAGTGTAATGATTTTTGAGAAAGAAGAGAGCTAGGGGTTTCCATCTCACTTCTGTAAAGAATGACTAACAGAGGACTTTCCTGGTAGCTGAGTGCCCTACAGGTACCACAGTGGCTATAGCACACAAGACAGGCAAGGTTCATTGCATAAAGAGAGAAATCTGTCTTCATTTGAACTTTCCCCTCAGGCTTCAAATCTATTTTAAAAAATGGACTGAAGCAATAACCAAAGGGATTTGCACCCTAAGAAAATCACCCTTTTGAATGACAGCTTTGCTGCTTGGGGAAAATTTATCATAATTCAACTGTTTCTACAATGAGGGGAAGCAAATGTAAACTCAGCTACCTGGACCCAGCCATTGAACTTAGATAATTATTTCCCAATCCAAAAAGAACATCCTGTTTCTTGTTCTGTTTTTTTTTTTGTTTTTTTTTTTTTCCTTTGGCATGCTCTGGTGTCTCTTAGCTTTGCTTTTTATAGATTTAATTGAAATTTCATAATCACAGAGTTCAAATACAGAACAGATTTGAGTCAGTACTCTGGAACAATATCATTCCCTTAGACCTCTCCCTGGTGAAAAGGAAAAAAATATGTATATTCCCATGTTTTTATTAGACTTTGTGCTTCTCCTGATTCTCTGTATAAGACTCTGTGCTCTAAGGATGCATGCTATTAAAGAAAAGCCTGAGGCAAAACTCAAAGGGAAGTGAGGCAGGTGAGCTCACCTAGATTATGGGTTTAGCAAGTTTATTGGAGAATTTAAAGAGAAAAAATAGAAAGAATAACACTTGGGATTCAGCAAAAGCCAAAACGAATTTGGACAAAATCTGTCATGAAACGATGTGTATTTTTAAAAGAAATGTAATCTGCATTTCTGACTCATTTACAATGACCTTATCAAAATGTCATGTAATGAAAGTTATTCAGGGTCCAATAATTCTTTTAAGCTTCTAAATAGCATTTCAAAACATTTTTTTTTTTGGTTGATTACAAATGAACTCAAATTCCAAAAGTTCCACCAAGGTCAATAAAATTCTCAGGAGTCATCATACTGAAACAGAATTTCAACTCTGCAATTTTTCCTTTCTAGCCTGAATCATTAAAATAGCTCTGGGATGCTTAATTCAGTTGGTGACTTTGGATTGCATAATTATAGACAATCAAACAAAAATCATGAAAAAGCTTCTAGGAATAGATTTAAAAGATAAATTATTTTGCACATTTATTATCCATTGCAAAAATATATTCAAAAAGTTACCAAACTCACTCTCTAACGTTTTTGCTCTACAGTGTAATAGCAGTTTCTTAATGTTTCCTTAGGAATTAGGAGGTTGACATAGCACACTTTAATGCTGTAGTAGACGCCTGGTGCTCACACATTTTCCACATTTTCCATGTTCTATATCCTTTGTATTAGTTCGCAGAGAAAAACAGACAGCTGGAGATGGAGGTTATTGTGATAATTTAATTCAAACCCTGCGAGTTAAAATGGGACGTTGCATTATAGGAAGTTTACATTTTCTGCTCAAGGGAACATTATTATTTGGTGGCAGAACTAGTCCAGATCCCCAGATACATGTGTAAACTTTCTGTAATATGCTTACCTCTCTTTCTGAAGATTGTCAAAACCTGCTGTCTGTAGGGCCAATCATCAAAGGACATTGTCTAGCCCAAGGCATGACAATCTCTTGCTTAGACTATTACAATTGCCTCATAACTGGTTCTTGCTTTAGTCTTGCCTCTTAAAGTCTGTTGCTGACCCAGTAGTGAGACTGACCCTATAGATCTTGTAACCCCTGTTTAAAACCTGCCATTAACTATTACTTGGTTTCCTCTTCCTTTTTGACTAAAAGAATACTTACTCTGTCCTATAGAACCCTATGATGGTGTAGATCCTGGTACACTAACAAAGTGAACTCCCATCACTTCTGTACCTGCTGACTGTTCTCTTATCATTCTGCCCCCCCCCCATCTCCTCTTACTGTTCCCAGCTACCAATGACACTGCTGCCCCAGAGACTTTGAACTCGGTGCCTCATTTTCATAAAGTACCCCCATCCCCCGCCAGTTATCCCCATGGCTAACTCTCGCATTCAGCTCTCTGTTCAATGTCAGCTCCTCAGAGAGACTTGTCCTCCATTCCCTACATAAAAAACATCTCCTTTTATCCTCTTTGCCTACTTTTTGCTTAGTTTACTTTCTGGAACTCAATACCAATTGACAGCGTATCTATGTCTCTTTGATTATTGGTCTTAACCTGTTCCAACCACTGGAATATAAATTCCATGATGAAAGAGACATTATTTCCCAGCACACTGAACAGTGTCTATTAGATAGATGCACTCATAACTATGTGTGGGCTTATGGGAAAGTACGCCTCAGTGGAGACCCATAGGATATTTATATGAACGTGATTAAAATACTCATTTGCCCCTTTGAGCCAATGCATGCTTAATATTTGCCCACATAACACTCAGGCCAATGTACTGAAGTACTAGAAGACGATGGATGCTTCTGCTTCTGCTTCTGCTTTTATATTTCAAAATCATCAGAGAATCCATCCTCCATGTGTCTATCAGTGACTCCCAGACAGAGTTTCTTTCCTAATCCCTACTCACCTATGAAGGAATTAATTCCTGGTCTTTCCACCTCTCCCATCTCTTTGTGTCAAATTTTCCTCTTCATGGGTTTGTCAGTGTAAAGGCAATGATTATAGACATCTGTCACTAAACCAAAAGAAGATGCATGTTGCTTTTACTAAAATGAGAATGTGTTTTAGTAGATACTGTGCAAATGAGAAAAGTAAAGTCTCTGAGAGTTGAGAGTTCAACCTCACCCAAAACTGATCCCCACTCTTTTGTTCACACTTGCTTGCTCTACCTTCATCTATGGTTCTGTCATCAGGCCTAACGATATTGATTCCTGCTCTCGTGGTGCATGGTTCCAATATCAGCACCACCATCATCATGTCCCTTTGGTTTAGTTTCATAATTTTGTTGAGTTTGGAATTCTGTTATACAAAACATCTTGTAGCCATTTATTAATTAGTCATTTCCAAAGAGCTACAATTGCTGCTCAAATCACTAGCAATCAGGGACAATGCAGTCAATCTTGAAAAGCAGAGAAATTCTAGGATCTGCTTCCATAATTGTAATGACAAAAGATTATAAAGAAAAGTGGGAGTGAAGATAGAGAGGTCACATCATCAACAAAAAACTTATGTAATAATACATTCTTATTCTTTATTTTTTGCTCAGTTACTTGTCTAATATCTTTTTGGATTGAGAACCATGTCTAAACCTGGTTATAAATACACTACAATATGGGCAAAAAGGCTGGGTACATTCAAAGATGAACAAGGAATAGTTGCTAGTCTTGTTGAAATGATAATGATGTAATGGTAAATGCTTGAAAGAGGTATACATACATTATTTAAATATAATAATTTTACTAATAAGGACTGGAAAATCATGGGAAACATTTCAAATTATTAGCTGAAATATATATCCACAAAAAATGCTAAATATTATCATTGCCTTATTTTAGTATTTCACATTCTCATCACTCTCTATCACTTATATATGAATCATCTTTGTTTTCTAGTTCGACAATGATGGCAAAAAATACTGAAGTAGCTAAAAGCTATATCCTAAGACTCCTCTAGGGTCCAAAGGGTTGTTTATGAGATTGGGGAAGGCTGTAGGTGATGTCCATATCATATAGACATATATGATAATGAAAAAGGGAACTCAATAGTAATTAGTTCCATTATTCATCCACATTCAGAAATTGTATAGCTGTACTCTTTACAAGGCCTTGTTTCTCCTTAGAAAGAACAATGTTTGAATTTGTCTCTGTGCTGGCCATATTGGAGGCTTAAATTTTCCAATCTTCCCTTAAGCCATAAGACATGTGGAGAAAAAAACTACAAGAATGTTTCTTAACCAGTTTCAGTGGCATTTACCTATGGGATATTAGCATACAAAATCACCAACAAGGAGCAGCTGGATGTCAGCCAGCTACCAGTTTGGAAGCAATGCTGAGAGCAATTCACTTTTGTTAGTTTCGACATGTGGAATTGATGGATGATAGCAGTACACTTGAGCAGCTGGCCATGTAGGAAACTGAAACAAGTCTGGTCAAAAACAGAATATCTGCCTTAAGAACACCCAGAAGCCTAACTCTGGATTTCTGGAAAACAGAAAGAGCAAAACAAATTAATTTTTGGAACAATAATCACAAAGAAGTCTGTGCAAGTCAAGTTCTACACAGCTATTATAAATATCAAACATATGACATTATTAACTTAAAACAGAGCACAGACATACCATCCATGCCAAACCAATGAGATCAGTGAAGACTCATCATACAGGTGGAAAAATTTATCAAAGTCTTTCAAATTCTTCCTGGTAGCAGACAAGATTGATTGATTATTATGTATGGAACTGTAAAGCTAATAGCATTACTGGGAAAATATAACACCCTAATTTTTTTTTGGTTTGTGTTTATTTGGGGATCAGCCTTTGTTATGTTTAACATGCTAGATTTCATTCAATAGGCTAAAGTTGCCATGTAAATGTTGGATTCCAGATTTCGAAAATAAGTGCTATTTTCTGAATTAAGCCAAGGAAGTTGTCTGAGGTATGAACCATGTTTGGAAACTATGTTCTTAATAATAATGTTTTAAAAGTGGAATATTCTTTAGAACATCTAGAGAAAAACAGTTACTTTACGTGAAGTTGTAAAAATAAAATATATAGAACACATTGAAAGTTGCTTTGGAAACTGGGGATATAAGAAAGCAAAACTGAACTTTCAAATATGAATAAATCTGTATTGAACAGAACTTGAAATAGATGACACACCCAAATGAGGTAACTTAGGACATTTTATTAAAGGGGCTATTTGTGGAGAAGTTTAAGAGAAACCAATAAGAAATTGAGCTGGCAACAATGGGAAGCACTTGGTAGCCTTGTCCTGAAGGGGACAGGGAAGGAACAGTTCCTGGAAACCAGCAAAAATACCTATAAGGAAAAGCCCCTGAAGCCCAACCAACCCAAGCTGTAATATTAGGTACAGAAATACAAACACTCCACAGCAACACAGGGAGGGGATCATAGGAATAAATACCCCAACATCATTGTCCTCCTACCTTCTAATATCCTGCAAGGGCTTCTCACTGGCAAGAGAATACATTGATTCTAGACTCATAAGGCTCACCTTCCTTTCCCAGGACAAGATGAATAGAAAGAGATGAAGGAGGAATAAAGAAGGAAAAAATGGAAAAATGGATGAAGGAAGAATAGATGAAGGAAGAATCTGGAAAAGCAAACAGAAGTTACATGACAAACAGTCGACCCCAGGTTAGTATCATTAGCTACTAAAAAACATAGAAATAGGTCACAACAAAACACTCTATCATAATCTTAGTTAACATTGGAGTTTTGTGAAGATATAATAAAAAAATAAATGTAAAATACTTAGCCCAGAAGGGAATGGTTCCTTTCCTTCTCCTTCTTTGGTAAATTATTGGTGTCACTGAAGATGTTGACATCATCTTGATTTATCCCATGTGTAGTGTTTGGCATTTTATCAGCTTCATCAGTGAAGGAATATAAAGCCATATATTTGTTGCAATGTATGCTCAAGGAAGGAACAGGAAATAATTATGGAACTACTACTTGTGAAAGGCACTCCAAGTATCTAAATATGAGATCTGACAGATTATAGTTAGAGTCAAACATTGTGAGTTTAGGTTAAACCCAGTTATAGTAGGAGAGTATAGAAAATATTCTTCATGCTAACTTTTCCTCATAATACCTAAGTAGTATTCATCTAGTGAACTTTTCTTCTTATATTTATGATAACTTTGTTTGTAATAAGAATTATGAGATAAAGTGTACACAAATAAAAATTTTAAATACCTCATATCCCTATTCTAGAATATTCATAATCATTACAATTTATTATCTTTATTTTTATAAAATAAATAACCTACAATATGAAACTTTAATAATATAATAAAATTAATCTAAAGGATTTATACAAAATTAGATTTTAAAGTATTAAGAAAACAATATACCAATAAAGTATTATAGTTATTTTCCAAAGAAAAAATATAAAATTAGCAAGTAATACAATTGCAAATAAAAGCTTTAGTAGAAAAGTATCATTTAGACTATAAATTGATTCTACTGCAGTTCCACTCCTGGAAATATAGAGTATAATTACTTTCCCTATTATTCCCACTAAGTAAAACTACAAACCTTGGAAATTGCATTTAAAACAAACATAGGCAGACTCTGAACGGTGGGAGAAGAAGGAAGACTTACTGGGGACTGCAGGACCTGAAGAAAAGCATAGTGTGAGTTCCTTGGGTTTTCTTTTAGCCCCAGATGTCCCAGAATTTGTTTCAAAAAAATGAGTGACCCCCAAAAAACAACAAGTGCAGACAAAAAGGAGTTCAACAGAAGTCACTTCTTTCAAGCAAAAAGACCAGGAAAGGCCTAACAAGACAGAAAACTGTTAGACAATAAAAGTTTTACTTCAGCGAAATATCACAGAAAAAAACTATAGCCTCCAACCCCAATGCCACCTGGAAAGACTAGGTGGAAAACCTAAACTCCACCTCTAGCCAGGCTATAATAAAGCATACTAACTCCCATGCTGGCTGGTATCAGAGAAGCCAAAAGAGACACTGGTATTGTTATGGGCTGAGTTGTGTCCTTTGAAATTTTTATGTTAAAGCCCTAACATTCAGTACCTCAGAATGTAATTACATTTGGAAATAGACCCTTTAAAGTGGTAATTATGTTAAAATGGGGCCCTGGAGTGGACCCTAATCCAATAATACTGGTGTCCTTATAAAGAGAGGAGAACAAAACACAGACAGGTACAGAGGGAAAACCATGTGAAAACACAGTTAGAAGGCAGCCATCCACAAGCAAAGGAGAGAGGCCTCAGAACAAATCACCATGCTGACACCTTGATCTCAGACTTCTAGCCTCTGGAACTGTGAGAAAATAAATTTCTGTTGTTTGAACTACCTAGTGTATGGTACTTTGCTATGGCAGCCATAGGAAACTAATACTAATAAGGGAATCACAGAGGCCACATGGAGAGCAGAAATGAGGTACTTCTCTTATCCTAGGCAGGGTGATATCAACAGAGACCTAGTGGAAGCTGGAACTCCCCTACCCCAACTAACAATAATTAGGAGTCAGCAGAGGTGGAGTAGAGAATCTGGAGTTTGGCAGAGTGAAAAAGAGTGACCAAACCATATGCTGTCAAAAAGGACTTTAGTTAAAATAAAACAATGTAAGAAGGTTGAAAGTAAAAGGAAGGGAAAAGACAGGCCATGCTACATTAATCAACAGAAAACAAAATTGGCTATATTAACATCAGATAAATAGACTTAAGAATGAAAATTACCAGAGACAGAAATAGACATTGAATCCTGCAAGAAGATCCCCAAATCCTAAATGTGTATGCACCAAAAAACATAACTGAAAGATAGGTGAAGTAAAAACTGAAAGAATAAATAAATTTACAATTATAATTGGAGATTTCAATACCTCTCTCTCAACAATTGACAGAACAATTATACAAAAAAAATCAGCAAGATATAGAAGTTCAAAAGTTCAACATAAACTATCAGGATCTAATCAGCATTCATAGGTATGATAATATAATACTCTACCTAACATTAGTAGAAAACATTATTTCACAGGCCTATGGAATATATACCACGGTAAACCATATTCTGGGCAAAAAGCAAAATCTCAACTCATTCGAAGTAAATAAATCATTCAGAGTATACTCCATTATAACAGTGCAATCAAACTAGAAATCAATAATAGAAAGCTGAAAGGAAAATCTGCAAACACTTGTAACTAAACAATTCATCTCTAAATAAGCCATGAGTCAAAATGAATCTCAAGTGAAATAAAAAATACATTGAGTTGAACGAAATGAAAACACAGCATATCAAGATGTGTTGGATGCAGCTAAAGTAGGCCGAGAGAGTAATTTATAGCACTAAATGCTTTTTTATCGAATAAGAAATATCTCAAATCAATAGTATAAACTCCTATCACAAGAACCTAGGATATTGAGAACAACATAAACACAGAGATAGCAGAAGGAAGAAAATAATAAAGATGAGAGCAGAAATCAATGAAATTAAAAAGAGAAAAACAATGCAGAACATTAATAAAAGAAAAACTGTTTTTTTTAAAGATTAATAAAATTGATCAACCTCTAGCAAATTATCAGTATCAGGAAGGGAACAAGGGATATTACTATAGACACTGTAGACATCAAAAGAAAAGTAAGAGAATACTACAAACAGTGCTACACACACAAATTTGATAACTTAGATGAAATGGACTGGTACACCCAAAAGCACAAGCTACCACAACTAACCCAATGTGTAACAGGTAATTTAAATGCCCTATAAGAATTAAGGAAATTGAATTCACAGTCTAAAAAAACTCTCTAAAAAGAAATCCCCAGGGCCAAATGTTTTCACTGGAGAATTCTATCAAATATTTAAAGAAGAATTAGCACCACCTCTACTCAGTCTCTTTCAGAAAACAGAAGATGTAATATTTCTCAATCCATGTATAAAGTCAGTGTTATTCTGACACTGGAACCAGAAAGAAAAAAGAAAACTATACATCAATATTCCACATGAAATTAGATACAAATATCCAAAATGGGGTTTATTCCAAAGAGGTGAAATAGGTTCAATATTTAAAATTCAATCTATGTAATTCATCACATTGACAAGCTAAATAAGAAAAATCTTATGATCATATCAATTTGTCAGAGGAAAAAACATTTTAAAAGTTTTAACATCCATTCATGATAAAAACTCAGTAAAGTAGGAATATGGGAGCAGCTTCCTCAACTTGATAAAGAACTTATACAAAAAACCATCAGACAACATTATATTTAATGATTATTGAATGTGTTTCCTCTAGGATTATACACAAAGGAAGGATACACTATTCAACATAATGATGAGGTTCTAGCCAGTGCAATAAAGCAAGACAAGGAAATAAAAGCATACAGATTGAAAAGGAAGAAACTGTCCCTATTTGCAGATGACATGTTTGTCTACATAGGATATCCTAAAGAATCTACAAAGAAACTCCTAGAACTAATAAGTGAGTTCAGCATGTCAGAGGAAACAAGTGCAACATCAAAAAAAATCAATTATATTTCTATATACTAGCAATGAAAATGTGAAAACCAAAATTTTAAATGCAATACCATTTACATTCACTCAAAAAACAAAATACTCATATACGAATAAAACGAAATATCCATAGGATTTTTTTGCTGAAAACTATAAAACACTGATGAAATAAATCAAAGATCTAAATAAATGAAGAAATATACTGAGATCATGGATTTAAAGACTCAGTATAATGAGTTGTCAATTTTTGCCAAATTGATGCATTGTTTTAATTGTTCAAAATCCCAGCAATATTTTTGTATATATAGACAAGTTTATTCTAAAATGTATATGAAAAGGCAGAGTAATAAGAATGACCAAAACAATTTAGAAAAGGAATAAAGTGGAAAGTCACTTTACCCCAATTCAAGACTTTTCATATAGCGATAGTAATCAATATCGTATGGTATTAACAGAAGGATAGACACATAGATTAATGGAACAGAAAAGAGAACCCAGAAAATCTCCACACAAGTACAGCCAACTGATGTTTGACTAAAGCGCAAAAGCAACTCAATGGAGGAAGGATAAAATTTTCAAGAAATGGTGCTGGAGCAATTGGAAATCCAGAGACAAATTAATGACTAGCAATTGAAGCCTCAAATTTTTCGCAAAAGTTAATTCAAATTGGATTATAGATTTAAATGTAAACATAAAATTATAACATTTTTAGAAAGAAATATAGCAGAAAATTTAGGGGGATCTATGATTTGGTGAAGAGTTATTAGACATGATGCCAAAAGAATGATACACAATAAAAAATAATAAAATGAAATTCATCAAAAAATAAATGCATTTGATCTCTGAAGGAATATGTTTAGAGGATGAATAGAAAATCAACAGAGCGGGAGAAAATATTTGCAAGTACATATCTGACAAAGGAAGAGTATCTAGAATACATAAAAAGCACTAAAAGCTGGGGCTTCCCAGGTGGCGCAGTGGTTGAGAATCTGCCTGCCAATGCAGGGGACACGGGTTCGAGCCCTGGTCTGGGAGGATCCCACATGCCGCGGAGCAACTGGGCCCGTGAGCCACAACTGCTGAGCCTGCGCGTCTGGAGCCTGTGCTCCGCAACAAGAGAGGCCGCGACAGTGAGAGGCCCGCGCACTGCGATGAAGAGTGGCCCCCGCTTGCCACAACTAGAGAAAGCCCTTGCACAGAAACGAAGACCCAATACAGCCATAAATAAATAAGTAAATAAATAAATAAATAAAAATTAAAAAAAAAAAAAAAAGCACTAAAAGCTCAGCAGTAAAAAACAATGAAAATATAAAATGAACAAAAGATATTTTACCAAAGTGGATATACAGTTAGCAAATGAACTCATAAAAAGATGTTCAACATCACTAGCTATTAGAGAAATGCTTAAGACCACATGGACTTACCACTAATGTTGGAACAGCTAAAATTTAAAATACTGACAATAGCAAATGTTGGTTAGGATGCAGAAAAAATGGATCTCTCATACATTGCTGGTTAGAATGTAAAATGATAGAGTCACTCTTGAAAATAGTTTGGCAGTTTCTTTCTAAAAAATTAAGTTTATTTGCTATATGAGCTAACAATTGCTTCTCTTTGTATTTATCCCAGTAAAAGTAAATTTTACGGCCAAACACCTGTGCATGCCTGTTCATAGCAATTTTATTTTTAATTAACTAGAAACTAGAAATAATCCGAATGTTCCTTAATTGGTAAATGGTTCAACAAACTGTACAATACCCGTATGTATACCATGGACTACTAGTAAGTATTAAAGATGAACAAATTGTTGATACATGTAACAGTTTATACAGCTCTCAAGGGCATTATGCTGAGTGAAAAAAGCCAATCTCTAAAGGTCAGACAACATATGATTTCATTTATATAACATTGCTGAAATGACAAAATTATAGAAATGGGAAATAGATTAGTGGTTGCCAGAGTTTAGGGATGGTGGAAGGAAGGATGGAAGCTATGACTATAAAGAGGTGGCATGACAGAGATCTATGCAGTGATAGAATAGTTCTGTATTTTGATTGGGGTGGTGGTTACATAAATATACACATGCGATAAAATGAATGCCAATACCAATTACCTGGTTTTGATATTTTACTATAGTTATGTAAGAAGTAACTATTAGGGGAAACTAGATAAAGTGTACACACAACCCCTCTGTATTTTTTTAATTTCTTGTGAATTTATAATTATTTCAAAATAAGTTTTTTTAAAAAGACTACAAGTCACAAATTCAGGAAAAGTTAATTTTAGAGTCTAAGCAAAAATTACAAGAATTGGCAACCCTCATATTTCAGAAAAATATTAGAAAAAAATACCAATAATGTGGTGAAGGTAGGTTATCTCAAAGAACCCTAGGATTTAAGACATATGTAAATATAAAATATATTTAAAATGAAAGGCTCCTCCAGAGAAAGATAGACGGCAACATATATTTCTTTGTACACTCCACATTATTCGAATGATATTTTCCCAGGGAATTGAATTGTAAATTAGCATAAATTAGGTAATGTAAACTATTGATTGTGAAGTATCATTTAAATATCTGCCTTAGATCAGCATGCTAAGTACCTAAATAAAAGTCTAAATATACATTGCTTGAGCAGATGTACATTGAAGAAACACAGAAAACACTCTGAAGTTCAAATGAAACTAAAAAAAATGGTTCTTAGTCAAATCCAGATACATTGAGAGAACTAGTCTCTAAATTTTCAGCTTCATAGAAAATAAAACTATGTTGTGCTTAGGGATCTTGTCCAGAAAAAATGAAAAAGTAACCATCTTCACTAACATCTTAGGGAAGCTTTCCCTTACCCACAACTAGATTGTTTGTCCCTGTTAAATATTTTCATAAAACTTTATCTCTTAAACTTACAAAATAACATAGCTAATAGCTGTCTTTCTCAATGGGCTGTAAGTTTCTTGGGAGATGGACAAATGAATATACTCCTATATATTAACTGATCAATCAATTAAGCTATATATAGATATATATTTACCTCATTAGCTGCTATCCCTTAATACCTAAAACACTGAATTGTACAGTGTACATACTCAATATGTGTGGAATAAATTATTTTCCCCATATAACATGAAAATCTCAAACTCATTAGTTAAGGAAAATCTAGCTGAAAGTCAAAGTAAAGAATACAAAAAGTTTAAAAATGAAGATAAAAACCAAAGTTTAAGAGTGAAGTTAAAAAGAAAAAATAGCAAGGGTGGAGAAATTTTAATATTTTATATTCACTTCAGTCCAGCAAATCTTTATTGAGGGTCTATTATGTGCAAGCCAATGCTTTTGCTGTCTGGTCTTTTGAATTCAGGAATATTAGAAATGTTAACAGATGGGAACCACACCAGAACTCTTATTATGTGAAATAAGATTCTTGATCTCTTATTATGTGAAAACTTGAGCAAAAGGGATGGTATTGGAGTTGACATTTAAATAAAAACAAATGCTGTGTATTTCTCTATATATCTTCTACTTCTGTAAAGAAAAAGAAAAATTCTGCACATGACTTTGTCTCTCTTTAATAAATTAGAGTACAATACAACATATAGAGAATAGTTTTCTAATATAATTTAAAACCTAATTAATTAAAAATGAAATGTGCCCTACCTGGGATCTAGCAAATAAAATTCTCTTTCTACTTTTAAACTGAAGGTACATAATAGGAAGTTAAAGGGAATTTTATTAGACACTGTTATGTCCTTTAAAGAAATCAACTATGTATCCTAATTCTCTTAACATAAAACAGCCAAAAATTTCCAAGGTCTGAGTGAAAACTGAGATGCTTGAATATGAATTCAGACAATGCAACTCAGCAAAAGGAACTCTGCACGAAGAACCAGAGACCTAAATTCTCTTCTGTCATTCTCAAGGTCACAAAGAAACTTCCATAGCAAATGTAATTTGGCTTTTCCAGAGCTTCTAGTTTCTCAATTGCACAATGATGGAA
This sequence comes from Balaenoptera musculus, assembly GCF_009873245.2. Lineage (NCBI taxonomy): Eukaryota > Metazoa > Chordata > Mammalia > Artiodactyla > Balaenopteridae > Balaenoptera > Balaenoptera musculus. The sequence goes on from NC_045796.1 coordinate 24,327,420, forward strand.
TTCTTGCTTGATCTTTCCTGTCTGAATCCATAGTGTTTAATGAGGCACAGGAGAGCTGAGGAAGTAAATTACTTTCCATTCATCATTCATTTATTCACTCACTCACATATTCATTCATTTGTTCACCAAACATTATTGAGCAAAGTATATTTGCTCAAACATTAATAAGATTATTAAGATACTTTCCAGTGACACATATGCAAATAGATATATCCCATTAAAAAGCTGTACAAAGGACAGAACAAACTAACTCTGAAGCAGTTAGAGGTTTCTACTTTGAAGCTTAACCTAAGATCTGGAATATGGTATTTATTTATTATTCAGTTCCATAAGTAAAGCAAGCATCTATTGAGCGCCAAATTTCACAGGCACTGGGCCATGTACTGGGGAGACAAAAAAGACTGTACACAGGCCTCTGTCATTAGGAGTTTATGGACTATCAGTATCAATGACATGTTATATATTTGAGCATATATTGCTGTAGGGACATAAAGTTGATCGTCCAACCCAAACTAGGAGTCAGAGGTCAGGAAAGGCATCACAAACATGTGCTATTTGAGTTTGACCAGTCAAGTTTAGGATTAAGTGTAGAGATTTCTACTTCCACCATAATAACAGACTTCCCATGAAGACCACATTTTCTGTCTTATCAAACCATGGTCCAAGTGGTACCTTCACCTAAAACTCCACAGATAGATATAATGCCTTAGGTGAAGTCAATCACTTCATGGGACCCTCCTTGCCACAGAGATCCTTCAACAGTAATCGTATTATCCAGGCCTATTATTCCAGCAGCCCAGTTCACTAATTGATTCTGGAATGCGCTAAACAAAATTAATTCACATAGAGTGAGGAAAGTAGAAACAAGAGATGGAGTGGGCCAGGGCATAGGTGAGAGCAACACACAAGAAGCACTTAACATAGAGAAGGTGTAGATAGGTGGACAACTCAGGAGAGTGCATGAGACAATTATTTTTTTCCATAAATATTTTTAAAAAGGACTTTGGAGGATAAAAGCAAGATTGTGGTGCAGAAGAATTTTTGGCAGGGGAGTGACAAAGTGATTTTTGAAACAGAATTGTCCTTTGACTGTGTAATGAATGATGTGAAAGAAGACTGAAAACAGGTAAATGAGTTAAGGAGCTGTTGATGTCATCCAGGAAAGAAAGGTGAGATTCAAAACTCAAGTGGAAAGAAAGAGAAGAGAAGGGGAGAAATGGCCAATATCACTGAGATAGAATTAGCAGGATATGGGAATTGAGAAAGATAGTAATACAGGTTGAATTCCAAGTTGTCTCTTGTGAGGAAGAATGAATAATGAGATCAATCACCAAAATAGGAAGTACAAGAAAAAGAGCAAGCTTGGGAAAAAAAATATTGAGTTCTGTTTCAATCACATTAAACTTTAAGTACTTTGATTTATGCAAGTGGAAAGACTCAACAGGTGATTTAAAAGTTGTTGCAGAAGATGAGGTTTTGAAATCTTTTACAAATCAGATGTAAATAGCCACGTATATGGATGAGTTAAAATGGAGTGAGTACGTATTATAGGATGAAAGAAGTTAAGAACATGACTCTAGGAAAGAGAATAATAAAATATAGTCATAAAGATAAGAGAACCTTGAATCTTGGAAACCAAGGGGAATAGAGAATGGATCAAGGAGGGCATAATCAATACTATTAAAAACAGTAGAATTTTTTTAAAAGATAAACAAGTAACCATCATTGTATTTGCAATAAAGACATTTCTGGCTCTCTTGATGAAAGCTGTTTTAATGAAGAGATTTTTTTTTCGCTAGATTCAGGGCTACAGGTGGGATGAGGGAGATGGAGACTTTGAGGGTAGACCAATAGTTCAATAAATCTGGCAGTAAAATGACAGACATGGATGGTAGTGGCTTGAGGGTATAGGATAGAAAGATTTTGGTTTAGAATTTTTGCTTGTTTACTAGTTAATGTGGGAGATCGGTATATTTTTATGCTGCCTGGGAAGATCCAGTAGGAAAAAATATGGCTGAAAATATGGGAAAGAAAGGGTGTAGCTGAGAGTGAGGTCTCTGATGAAGCAGGAGAGAATGAACTCTAAAATGAGAGATTAGAGAGAGGAGTTAAGAAAGGAAAACAGGGATAGAGTTGGGGTTAACTGAGTGAGCTGGGCCTGGGTATGGTGGTGGGGAGGGTGCTGTGATGAGATGGATGTGATAAAGATGTGGGAAATGGAGAGGTACACCAACACAGGTAACTGAAGATACTTCTGGTCCAATGAATACAATTTAATGAGTGAATGAATGAAAGAAGGCATGAAGTGCTATTTGAACTGGAAATTTGGGGACAACCAGTGTCCTGCAAGTGAATGAAGAACATTTTAGGCAAATATAGGAGTGTATGCAAAAATGCAGAAGAGTAACAGACTTTCCCTATTTCTACCCAGTGGTGCGAGGTACAAAGATTTGAGTGTGCTTTAGGGTAATGATGGAAAATAAGACTGAAGTAAGTTTTTAGAGATAGATTGTTTTGCATTCAGAATGAGATAGGACGTATTTTCACCTGTTCTAAAGAATCTTTATGCAGAGGAGGAACTGTGTCAGATTTCTTTTTAGAAACATAATACTAGCAGCTAGGCAAAACTGATTAGTTGGGATGGAGAAAAAGGTTAGATTCCCAAGACATTTTTGAGATAGAATCAACATTTGATAACAGAACAAATGTGAGTCATAAAGAAAGGGATCAGTAGAGCATGACTATAACAGAAGAAAGAGAGCATTTTGAAGGTATGTATTAAACCAAGACTCCCTCTAAACCCATCTGGATTCTCTGTTCAAGTAAAAATATGCTTATTTCAATCAACCCATAAAGTAAAACTAGTGTATATACCACATATCTAAGCACTGGGGATATGAATAAAGCTCAATTCCTGCTCCCTAACATCTTCATAGCCTTCTAGGAAAAACAGTGAATAAGTAAGAATGAAATGATGCAGTATGAGAAATATGCATATTGTGGTGTGAGAACAAGAAGAGAGCGCCTGACTGCTCTGTGCATGAGGAAAGGTTTCACAAAGATGAATTTGAAGGATGGCTTGGAGGATAAACAGTCGTTTTTATAAGCAGATGAAGGGAAGGTATGCTAAGAAGAGTAGCAGGGAGAGTAGATATCTCATTAGAACAGAAAAATCCCTTCAAAGGAAAGAGAGTTAGCAAGCTTTCAGAGGGTTTATTTATGGGGGAATATCAGGGTGTTACTCTGAATGGGCAAAAATGTATAGACTCAAAAAGTCTTGAAAGCAATTCCATTGTCTTTTTCCCTATGGTGATTAAAATGATGATATTGATGATGGTGATGATAATAGGACTACAATTAATATTTATCATGTACTTACCATGTGCCAACAGTTGTACTACTATAGATTTATAGAAATTAATTCATTTCTTTCTCCCAGTCAGCCTGTAAGTCCAATATTAATACCATTTTGCATATTAGGAAAATAAGGATCAGAAAGGTTAATTGAATTGCCCAAATTCCCCAACTAATAAGTGGAGAAGCCAGCATTCAAAGCCAAGTTGTCTACCTCTGTAACGTTAACCGTGCAATCAGACTGTCCCTGACAGAGATGGGGCTGCTGTAGTGTTCCAGGCAGCCAAAATAAGTATGGTTAAGGCAGTGGGGATAAAGGACAGATTTGAGACCAAAATTGGCAGAACCTGTCGATTGACTGGGGCAGTTGGGATTGGGTCACAAAGGGAAATAAGGATGATATATAGGTTCCAAAGAAGGAAAAAAATAGATATGGTTTAGTAGGAGCAGATGAAGAACTTGGGATATATTATCTGTGAATGGTCTGTAAGATACCCAAGCAAAACTCAATAGTTCATCATTATACTTACAGGGTGAATTTCTGTAGATGTAAGAGAATGGATAGGGCTTTACATGGAGATTCAGTCTTCAGCAAAGTAGAACAGATATTTAAAGATATGAGTGAGGGCATAATTTTACATGCAAAGGTGAAGAATAAAAAAAAAGAGCTAAATACAGACCATTTGGGGAATAGCTGACAAAATGATGTGTGAATTAGACTTGCAAGAGAAAACAAGCATTAGAAAGAAAATCAAAGGAGAGACACATTGCAGAAACAGAACAGTAGGAGGAAAAGATTGACTGATTGTGAGGTCTAAGGTTCTAGGATTCCTGAATAGTATCCTGTAGAATTGACAATGATGGTATCCCCAACTAAGAAATCTCCTGAAACGCACTAGCTGGAGATACTTGTGGTCCAGAGCTACTGAAATGTCTTCCATGAACAGCTCAGTGCTGTTGATGCAGAAAAGGCTGAGGGATGCACAAAGATGACAGCTACGTGGCCAAGACACCAAGGGACTCTTAGACAATGTTCCCTTCTGGCCTTGCCCCCAGATGGAGCTCTGTGCTCATCAGTAGAGCCATAAAATAGTGAGGAATGGGGTGGGGAAAAAAATTTCTCTTTAAATAAGACCATTCAGAAATTTGCCAGGGCAGCATTTTTCTTTAGAGGTAAAGTGTCTGTTCTCTATCATAACTTGACAAGTATTAAGTAAGTGAAAGCCTACTCTGTGCCTTATGCTGGGAAACACCTTCCAGTGCTCAAGAAGATTCTCAGAAGGTATTAATAACCTGCTCAATAATTTCCTGGATTTAAACTACTTCAAAAAAAAAAAAAATAGAATCTCCCATCTAATATGTAATCAATGTAGGATATACGACTTCCTGAGAATTCTACTGTTTTGAAAAGCCATTCTTTCAAATGCAATGGAAGATAGAAAGTAAATTATAAAATGACATTGGTTGCTACAAAGCAAACAAGAATTCAGTCTTCTTTGTTCAAGCTCACATATATCATTCAATTAGGTGTTCGGATTAAGGAGGGTATACCGATACACACATGCTTGATATTTGCAGGCCCACACATGTATATTAAAGGAACTGCAGAATTCAAAAAAACATGAAGTGTATATATAACTTTTTCAGAGTTATTAATGTTTCATGTGAAATTTTGATCTTTAGCTATTTCTTTTATAATTGGTACTATTAGATCTCATATTTATGTCTTTCATTCCCTTCTCTCACTTTGAAATGGGTGATATATCTACATGAAAATGACATCTTTGTTCCTTAGAAAATCATCTGTGGCTTATTGTCTGCCCAGAATTACAATAATCCTATATTTGTGACATCTTAATCACCTCCACAGCAACCAATTGTGAGGGTAGAAGCAGAGGATTAAAACTTCAAGTGGGAAATAAAAAGGTGGAATTGATGAGCTCTTAAAAATCAGGGTTGTTTTTTTTTTTCAAAATAAATATCCTGAGGAAAAAGAAAATATTTTCAAACAAGGACTATAAAAAATATAGAGAAAATACAGCAGAACTGTTTATCAAAGTTTCCCTTGGTATGTCAGCAGGTCCTTTAGAACTGACAGTGCTGATCTAAATGTTTTGATAATAATAGAAGTGTTAACAGTGACAGGAACAAATAATATTAAGCACTGTCGACTATAACATTTCATTTTCACTGGCCTGATGTCACTGCTGCAAAGAAGGAAATGAGAAGAAAGAGACTTAGCTATTGAGTCATTGGAAATAAGGCTCTAGTAACAATATTGGCAAAGGTCATGTGGACGTTAAAAAGGGAAAAAAGAAGGAAAGAAAAGAAGGAAAGAAAGGGGTGAAGGAAAGGAGGGAAGAAGGAATGAAGGAAGGAAAAAAGGAACCCAGTCATGATCCCTGACTGTAATAGTAACTGTAAATTTTTTTATGGGATATATAGAAACAAATGTGTAGTAGAGAAAAAAATTATGTTTTCATATTATTTAAAAAGACAATCTTCTTACAAATGCCTAGGAACTAGATGCTGATCTTTTAATGTCAGCCCCATCTCCATCTCATTACCATGAACAACAAAAAAAAAAAAACCCAGTCTATTTGCTGAAGAGAAATATGAGGCCTTGGAACTGGATTTCTCAGCCTTATCCTAGGGGAACATACGTTATTCACATAAACTTAGCATAATTGATTGTTCAAGAACAATACATTTGCTCATTAAATATTTAAGTCAATTGTGATATTACATTCCACTGTAATATCCATTATGAAAGTGTATATTGTTACAAAGCCCATAAATAGTTAAATTGTAATATTTGTCTTGATGTCATTATGGTATTCCACAATTAAAGTAGAATATAAAAACATATGTAGTATCAAGAATCAAAGATATGCTCCCAAATATATGAATGTAAGATTTGCACTAATTTTTCAATGGGATAATCAAATAAATGATGCTTTGTGCCACTTTCAATATGTAAACTTTCAAGATATAGATTAAACAGTGAAATATTTTATGTATATTAATTTTATTAATTTAGGTACATGCACCTATTTGTAGTCTTGTAATTCAGACATACATTTACCACCCTTCAAATTTCAAACATTTTGTTTCTTAATTTACAAAGTCACCATCATCCCACGCATCTATTGAGACATCTAGCACATTATTCATATTATTTAAGATAAAATACTTTTTGAATTCGAGTATGATGTTCTCCTAGAAATTTTATCCTAAACTACAAGTACGTGATTATAAGCATTAAACAATTATTAAAATATTTGTCCTGTAGGTTTATTTTTATGATCTCATTATAATTATTTAGTTCCATTTTTATGAACACTGATTGGATATTTATTAAATTTCTAACCTTTCTCTCTCTCACTTTCTCTCTCTCTTTCTTTTTTTTTTTGGATTTTGTCAAGTCATCTGTAGGATCCTATACAGCTACCTTTGAATTAACTTCTGCCTGGTATGTCTTCCATAAATATTAAGTTCTTCTTAAAGTTAAGAGAGTTTTAAAATTTGAGATTAGAATCTCAAATTAAGGGCAAATATTATTTTCTGAAACAAGTCTTTGCAAAAGACAATTTCTGACATATATATATATTTAGAAAAATTGAGAGCCATATAAATGGAAAAATATGAATAGAAGAATAATAAAACCATGGGCAAGCTTTGTACACAGAATTACGGCTCTATGCATTAATATGTCACATGGGGCAAGTCTTAGTTTCAGCTCTAAATTTTGAATCAAAAAAAATGCAAAGAGAGAAACACAGTCTTAGATCCATAATTTCTGAAATATAAAAATGAACAGTGGTTTGAGAAAAGCACTTTTGAATTTTCATAGAGGATACAAATTCTTTGATGATTTTCTGCTATCGAGTGTGCATATCTTAGAATATGGAGGCTTCATTTTAACTTTCCATTATATTCCAATATATCATTCCCTTTGATTGTATATATATCAGTTGAGCTCCTGCCACATTCTTAACACTGTTATGAGCTCTGAACTCTAGTGAGGGTGCATTTTCTGAGATTCAGAGCTCCAGCTTTGGGGTCATGAGGACAGGAGCAAGTCACTTAACCTCAGGGGGGTAGAATGATTTCATTCTCCACCTCCTCTCTTCTTAACTAAGCCCTTCTGTGCCTGGCAGCGGTGGTGGGTCAGATGTTGTTCCCAGAATTTTCTTTTTCCTTTACCTTTAAGCGGCTCTCTGAAGATATCCACTAGCACAGAATGTGCTTTTAAGGAAAATGGCTAAACATTACACCCTCCTCAGTTGACAACATGACAAAATTGAATTTGGTTCTGATAGAGTCTGATTCTGTCTAAATTTGGTTGAACCCAGGGGGTCCAGCACAAATAATACCCCAGTGTTTACTAACTCTCTCAATCTCCAACCTCCTCCAGAAATTCCAGGCTCTCCACAATTATGCCTTGTATGGATGCAGCTCTCTGCACTCAACCCCAGAGCCCTGACCCTGTCAGGGCTTATTAGAGGTCATGTACCAGATGCTCTCATCAAATGGCTGAAACGTGATAGTGAATTGAGTCTCACACCACATAGCATGTTGTTCCTCTAAACCCACAACCTCACTTGCAAGCCCTTCAACTTTTAGGGCAGCCTTTGTTTTTTTCTATTTAAATGACCATGGTACCTCTGCACCTTTTTTCTTTGACATTAAAAAATGATTCCTCTGAAGAAAATTGATAGGAAGAATATGTCACAAAAGTCAGGACATTTTCTTGGATTTCCCCATCCATGTGCTGTGAAGGTGGAGATCTATCTCTTTATTGCTCCAGCAAAATCAGCGAGGCTGGAGCTAGAGTCTGGATGATGCTGTAACCTATCATTATTAACAGGAGAGTATAGCTTAGCCAAAGGATGGAAGAAGTGATTTTTGCACCCTAAAGAAAGATTAAGCTATAGTCAGGCAAAGGTGTTGAAACTTTGATGAGATGGGGGAGTAGAGTGGGAGGAGGAACAGAGGAATTAAATATTTCAGGGTATCTTTCCCACAAAGTGCTAACTATTTTTCCAAAGAGAAAATGTGCACTGGAGAAACTTTGCAGATAACATTCTTAACCAAGAGATTGATGCTAACAGCAGCAAAAATAGAACAAAGAAATTGATAGGATGCACTGGAAAGGATAAAATAATAGAGGCAAATTGAGAGGCATTCCACAAAATAAGTAGACTGTACTCTTTAAACTGCCAAGATCATAAAAGACAAAGACTGAGGAACTGTTTCAGATTAAAAAAGACTAAAGAACAGGAAAGAAAATGCAGCACAGGCATGTGCTGGTCTCTGGGTGATAAAATTTGATTTAAATTTATGGATTACATAATAATATTGCACCTGTGTACATTTACTGATAGAGATAATTGTGTTGTAGAGATATATAATGTTTTTGTTTTTAGGAAATACATACTGAAGTATCTAGGGATACAAGGGCCTCAGATCTGCAGCATATTCTCAAGTAGTTCTGAAAAGTAGTAACATTTATATGAGAGTGAGGAAGAAAATTAAACCTTGTAAAATGTTAATGTTTGAGGAATGTGGGTATGTGATATGTTTTCAAAAGTTAAAAAAATATTAGTCAGAAATATAATTGATTATATTAGAAATGTTGGTTTGAACTACTAAAAGGGAATATTTTGAGGCTATAATTTACTATTTCTTATTTCTATTGACTTCCCTGATATCTTTTTTATATGAATATAATACTTTTAAATTGTGCATGTTCCATATTATTTGGGACAAAGTAAGTTGATATAAACATCTGCACTCCCCCCAAAAAATTACAAGAAAAGTTAAGAAATTTAAATCTGTAGCACATCTAGAGGTTGTTCTTCTCTCTGACCATGTCCACCTCCAACAAAATTATCCTTCAAAATTGAAAGAGAAATAAAGCCTTTCTCAAACAAAAACTGAGATAATCTGTTACCAGTAAACCTACCATGCAAGACATGTTAGAAGATATTCTCCAAGCAGAAGAAAAATAATATAGATAATAAACTTATATCTACATAAAAAAGAAAAATAAATGAAAGTAAAATAAAATCTTCTATTTTTCTTGTTGTTAATTGATCTACAATATAACTGTTCATTTAAGACAATAACAGTGACAATGTGTTGGTTAATTTATTATCGTATGGGTATGTGAAATGAATGACAGAAAGTCACAGGGGTAGGAGGGAGGAATAAGGAATACTCTGATATAAGATGCCTGTACTACAGATAAAGCAGAATAAGATTATTTGAATATAAGCTTAGATTAGAAAAAGTGGATATTAGTAAATGTATATTGTAAACTCTAGAGAAACTATATACTATTTTTTTTAAAGAGGTAAAATTAATATGTTAAGAGAGGAGATAAAATGGGATAATAAAAACTTCTCAATTAAAATCGGAGCAGGCAGAAAAAGGAGTCTCTGGCAATGAATATAAAACAGTAAAAAATATATCAATGATCATTTTAAATGTGAATGGTCAACATACATCAGTTGAAAACCAGAGATGGGAGATGATCTGAGTAGATTTTTAAAAAAGCCAAAATCATGTGTTATCTATAAAACACAGATTAAATATAAAGACTCTGGTAGGTTAAATGTAGAGAGGTAGAAAAAGATATGTTATGTGAGACTTCCCTGGTGGTCCAGTGGTTAAGAATCCATCTTGCAATGCAAGGGATGCTGGTTTGATCCCTGGTCAGGGAACTAAGATCCCACATGCTGTGGGGCAGCTAAGCCCACGTGCCACAACTAGAGAGCCTGCACGCCACAATGAAAGATACTGCATGCTGCAACTAAGACCCAATGCAGCCAAAAAATAAATTAATTAATTAATATTTTAAAGAAAGCTATGTTATGCTAACACAAATCAACAGAAAGCTGGAGTAACTAGACAAAGTACACTTCAGAGTAAGTAAAATCATCAGTTATAACAATGCTAAATGTGTTTTCACTCACCCATCTAAACACATGAAGCAAAAATAGATAAAATTGAAAAGAAAAATATGCATATCCACTCTCTTAATTACCATAAGTTATCATTACCATTAGTAATTGATAGATCAAACAGGCAGAAAATAAGGATATAGTTGACCTGAACAGAACTGTCAATCAACTTTATCTAATTAATATTTATAGTAGACTCCATCCAAAAACAGCAGAAAACACATTTTTCTTAAACTTATATGGAACATTCACCAAGAAAGCCCATATTCTGGACATAAAACACACATGAACAAATTTAAAAGCATAGAAATCATGCAATCATGTTCTCATACTACAATGAAATTAAACTGGAAATCAGTAATGGAAAAAATGCTGGAACATCTCCAATATTTGAAAAATAAACAACATACTTCTAAATCACACATGGGTCAAAAAAGTCTCAAGGGAAATTTTAAAATACTTTTAACTAAATTAAAATGAAAATATAACTTATCAAGATGCAGCAAAGCAATATTTAGACAGAAAATTATAGCATTGAATGCGTATATTAGAAAACTAGAAACATCTAAAATTAATTACCTAACCTTCCAACTTAAGAAACTAGAGAAAGAAGAGAAATTTGAACTTAAAATAAGCAGTAATAAAGCAATAAGAATTAGAGTAGAAAACAAAAATTGTAAATAGAAAAAAAGAGAAAGTTAGCAAAACTGTAAGATTGTAAGATGAGACTTTGCAAAGATCCATAAAATTGATAAACCTCTAGCCAAGCTAAGCAAGGAAAAAAAGAAGTTACAAATTATTTACACAACAAATAAAAGAGAAGCAATACTCAATCCATAGAGATTAAAAGGAAAATCAAGGCATAACATGAACAACTCTAGGTTCACAAATTTGCGAATTTAGATGAAATGGACATTCTTTGAAAGATAAATTACGTAACTTCACACAGGAAGAAAAAGATAGTTTGAATAGATTTATACTTGTTCTAGAAATTGAGTTATGACTAATTACCTTCCAAAAAAATATCACCAAGCACAAATGGTAGCACTGTAAATTCTACTATCATTTAATGTGAGAAATGATACCAAATCTTCACAATCTCTTCCAGAAATTAGAAGCCAAAAGAATAATTTCTAACTCATTCTAGGAGTCCAGCATTATCCTAATACCAAACCGGATAACTAGAGGTTGATATCTCTTGTGATCATAGACACAAAAATTTTCAACAAAATATCAGTAAAACAAATCCAAAAATGTATAAAACAAATTATATACCATAGTCAAAAGAGATTTATTCCAGGTGTGCAAAGCTCAACATCTGAAAATAAGTCAATACAATCTATTACATCAACAGACTAAAGAAGAAAAATGTGTGATCATATTAATTGATGCAAAAAATTCATTTGACAAAATCCAATACTGACTCATAATAAAAGCTTGCGGCAAACTAGGAGTAAAGAAAAACTGCCTCAATGTGATGAAGAACATCTACAAAAATATCTCCAATCAACCTCATAATTTATATGAGAAACTGATCACTTTCCTCATAAGATCAGGAACAAAGTACTCCCTTACCACTCATAGTCATACCACACTTACATTGTACTCTAAATCCTACCTAATTCAATAAGACAAGAAAGGAAATAAAACCATTCAGATTCGAAAGAAAAAAATAAAACTGCCTCTATTAGCAGATGACATGAAAGTTTACATAGAAAATCCCAAAGAATCCCCCCAAAATTCCTGGAACTAAGTAAGTAGAGCAAGGTCACAGAATACAAGGGTTAATATACAAAATTCAATTGCTTTTACATATACCAGCAATGAACAATTGGAATTTAAAATATATATATATATAAAATATCTATTCAAAAAATCTATATCTTTATAAATCAGTATCTATGTATAAAAATCAGAATCATTTACTATAGTATCCAAAAAATGAATTAAGTAGGTCTACATCTAACAAAATGTGTATACAACACACATATGGAAAACTACAAACACTGATTAAAAAAAAAAACAAAAAAATCTTCAAAGACCTACATAAATTGAGAGATATTCTGCATTCATTGACTGGAGGATTCAATATTGTTAAGATGTCAGATCTTCTCAACTTGATCTATATATTCAACACAATCCCAATGAAAATCCCAGCAAGTTATTTTTCAGATATTGACGTACTTAATGTACAGTTCATATGGAGAGTCAAAGGAAACAGAAATAGCCAACACAATACTGAAGAACAAATTTGGAGAACACACAATACTTAATTTCAGGATTTAATGTAAGTCTACATTAACAAGAGAATGTAATATTGGCTAAGAATGGACAGATGATGGAAAGGAATAGAGAGCCCAAAAATAGCTTTACACAAATATAGTCTTCTGATCTTTGATAAAAGAACAAAGGCAAGTCACTGGATAAATGATAGTCATTTCAACAAATGGTGCTCGAAAACTTGGACATTCACGTGCACAATAAAATGAATCTGGACACAAACCTTATACTTTTCAAAAATGTTGACCTGAAATCGATCATAGGTCTAAATGTAAATTTCTGAACTATAAAACTTCTTGAAACAAACAGAGGACAAAAAAATCTACATTACCTTGGATTTGGTGATTAGTTTGCAAATACATAACCAAAAGCATGATCCATGAGAGGAAAAAAAATAATTTGGACTTCAGTAAAATTTAAAAATTTGCTCTGTGAAAGACACTAAGTTAAAAGAGAGACATACCATTGAGGTTTATTTTACAAAATACTTGACCAGTAGTCCTCAAAACTGCCATGGTCATCAAAAACAAGGAAAGTCTAAGAAGCTGTCATAACCAAGAGTAGCCTAAGGAGACATGATTCCTAAATGTATTGTGCAATTCTGGGTGGAATTCTGGAAGAGAAAAAAATGACATTAGAGAAAAACTAAGGAAATGAATAAAGTATGAATTTACGTAAAAGTAATAAATCAACATTGGTTCATTAATTGTGACAAATGTACCATACTAATATAAGACGCGGTAGTACAAGAAACTGGGTATATTAGTTTCCTAGGACTGCCATAACAAATCCTCACACCCGAGGTGTCTTAAAACAGCAAAGTTTATTCTCTCACGTTTCAAGAAGCCAGAAGTACAAAATCAAAGTGTCAATACAGCCATGCTTCCTCTGAGGACTCTAGGGAAGCCTCCTTCCTTGTGTCTTCTTAGCTTCTGGTGTTTCTTACCTTCTTGGTGTTCCTTGGCTTGTAGATGCATCACTCCAATCTCTGCCTTCATCTTCATATTATGTTCTGACATCTGTGTCTGTATCTCTGTGTCTTCACATGGCCTTCTTATAAAGACACTGATGATCCTAAATCCAGTATGATCTCATCTTAAATTGATTATATCTACAAAGACCTTATTTCCAAATAAAGTCACATTCATAGGTATCAATGTTAGGATTTGAACATATTTTGGGGAGAATGCAATTTAACCTACAGCACTGGATGGAGAGAATATGGGAACTCACTGTAATATCTCCATAATAATTCTTTAAATCTAAACTGTTTTAAAATAAAAAGCCATTTTAAAAAGAAATAAGGCTGATGAACATTACTAGAAATTCTAATATGAATACTAATTTTTCACAGAAAGCCTTTCCTTAGTTTCATGGTATGAGAGTAATCCAAGAGGCTAACTTAATTCCCAGAGATAAAAATACCTTAATTTCTTATGACACTGTAATTCAAATTTGAGACCAAAGAGCTTGACTTCACTACTTTATTCCATCTCTACAACTATTGTCCATGTACCACTGAGGTACTCGAGCAGTGAAATAAATTGACTAAAGCTTTGTATATAAACATAAATGAATTTTTAACACTATACACTATGCAAAATAAAGTTGTAGAAATATTTTATTATCTATATGACATTTAAAAATGCACTTTTCAAATATAAATAAATATAAAATCTAAATATAAATCCATATGAAAAGATAAATGCACTTTAAGTGAAGGCATAAAAATAGGCATGGAAATATTAAAGAAACTTAATTTTAACATTTACTACTATGAAATGAAGAAAGATGCAATTGGGGAGGGCGAAACATGGTGCTTCAGGTGTATTCGTGATATGAAAAGCCTTGGTGCATCTCTCAAAGCTAAGAATCTGACATCAGCACATTACTAATAACTAAACTCAAGACTTTATTTTGATTTCACCAGTTTTTCCATAATGGTCTCTTTCTGTTTGGGGATAGAATCTAGGGTGCTTAAAAATATTTAGTTGTCATCTCTCCTTGGTCTCCCCTGGTCTCAGTTTTCCTTGATTTTCATGAACTTGACAGTCTAGAGGAGTATGGACCAGGTAGCCTCTGCAGTGCCCTACCATCTGGGTTTGTCTGATGTTTTCCCTATGATTAAACCAGGGCTGTGGGGTTTGGGAAAGAATAGTGTAGAAGTGAAGTACCCTTCTCTTCGCATCCTATCAGGGCTACATGATATATGGCATCACTGATTCACCGAGTTGTTTCATCACTTGATTAGGGTAGTTTTTCACAGATTTTTCCACTGTACTGTTTATTTTTTTTTCCTTTCCCTACTCTATTCTTTGGAAGTGAAGAGTAAATAAATCTACCCCACCCTCCAGTGTGGTGATGGTGGCCTGGGGGGAGGAGGTTGTCCGGCCCAGGGACATTAAGTTGCAGGGAATTAAGTTCCACCTCTTGAAAAGGAGAGTATCTATGCATACATAATTCATTTTGAGAGACAATTATGATTAAAGCTACACAGTTCTCATAGGGTGGGATCGAATAGTTTATTTCCATTAATTAAACTTTGTTATAATCAAAAATAGTATTGAAGTATTTAGTTAATATTATTTATTCAACTTTTAGTCCTATGGAGCAATTAAAGTGGTAAAGTATTAAACATTAACTAACATAACCTTAGGTAAGAATAACTGATTTTAGTCAGTGTAGAAATTTTTGAATGAAAAACATATTTAAATAAATCTATTATTGTTCCATTTACTTTTCTTGATAATGATGTGTATGTTTAATTTGGTTCTCCTTGAAGTTTTTTTCCCTTCCATTTAGAGTAACCCAGGAAGCAATTCACAATTCACTGTACCTAGCTACATTTCCTGTTTACTGCATTTTTTTTCCTGATGAGTGTTTCATGTAAGCTTGTGAGTATGAGAATATTGGCAAAAAATAGATGAAATAGTGCTCTCTTAAAGTACAGTATTCTTTGAGGCTTAATGGAAAAAGAACTCACGAAATTGTATCCGACTTTAGTAGCAGGTATTGGAAGGCTCAGCAGTCTTTAGCTGTTCTATGAATTGTTCTTATTCTATTGTCTTAACAAAGTCATTTATTTCCCTGTGTTGTTTACATTTCCATGTATATACCCAGCAATCTGGGGGATCTGTTAGTGGAAGGAATGCAAACATTGAAGTCAGACATTCAATTTCCTTCTCTGCCAACTACTAGCTTTGGGATTTTAGGCAATTTAAGTTAATTTGTATCTTTTTCCTCATTTGTAAAATGAGGTGAATAGTTACTAACTTCACAGCGTTGCTATAAAGATAGAAAACAACGCTTGAAAGGTACTGATGAGAGTACATGCCATAGAGGAGGCACTCAACACATTTTTTTCACTTTCTCCTTTCATCTTGAGTATCAGGCCAGTGTTCAAATTCCAGCTGACTCTTTACTTTCTCCTTGACCTTGGGAAAAGATCCTTAACTTTGACTTTGGTCTCCTCTTTTGGAAGGGACTAATACACTATCTCTCTCTCATTGTTGGAGACAACAATCTCATTTTTGGTGACAAAATGTGTAATCACCTGGCAAAATCCCTGATAATATGGCTGCTGAAGATTTCATTTTCCCTTTACTTCCTCCTCATCTAGAACATAAACTAGTATTTGTATTCTAGTGACTATTCACAATTTTAACTTTTATTTGAAAAACTTGTCAAAGTGTTAGGTGCCAATTCACAACTACTAGTAACTCTTAAACTAATGGATAAATAAAGACAGGGTAGAACTAGTTTTATAAGTGATTCATGAAAACTATGGAATAATTTAAGACAGCTGTTCTAGAGAGCCCAGTTAAACTGGTTATTTATTTTACTAACTCATGTATGTCCTGTCTGCTTAGAAAGGATTTAAAGTGGTCCCTGAGATTGATAGCAGGGAAATCTGTGCTTCTGTCCTGTCTTGGCCACTTACAGTCTGTATAACCTGCCATAAGGCACCGAACCACTCTGAGTCACAGTTTGCTAATCTCTAAGCAATACTGATATAGACTTATAGGGTTGCTGTAAAAATTAAATTGTATATATACATAATATAATTCATACATAACCGTATGCAATGAATAATGCATGTGTTTGGTAATTCTAAGAAGTTATATTGATTATTGATGCTATGGTCCTGGATTCTTTACATTTTATTTGAATCTGTCTATAGAATGCAGAGCCAAAGGCTAAAGCAATTTCATAAAGGAGGTCCTTAACATTTTAGGTTTTGAGTCTTTGTTCTTTTCCAGCAAGAAACTTCAGGTGTTCCACCTCACCAAGCCCTCTGCCTGAAGCAGTGTGGGCAGCACAGAGAGTGGCCTGGCTAACTACCAGCTTACCAGGAGGGGGACCTGCTTAATTGCCTGAATTCTGGCTTCACAACGCAGCTTTTACATCTAAAGCTGGAGCAGCTCACATCTGTGCCTGTCAGGCTTCTGCCTTGCAGATGAAGAAATCAGCTGTGCCTGGTCCCCACAGGATACCCAGGGGGTCCAAACCTCATGCATAAAGTCAAAACACAAAGGCTCATTTCCATATAGAATACAAATAACATATTCATTTAATAAGATAACTCCTGAAACTTACTGCACATGTGATTTTAAGCTCCTGTGCAGGTAACTACAATCCTGCTTAGGAAAAATCGATGAAACCATTAGATCAAAACCAAATTCTCTTCATTTTATTTGCACGTGTGTCATCTCTATGTGCATTCACAATACTTTCCTTACATA
Source organism: Balaenoptera musculus (assembly GCF_009873245.2). Taxonomy (NCBI): domain Eukaryota; kingdom Metazoa; phylum Chordata; class Mammalia; order Artiodactyla; family Balaenopteridae; genus Balaenoptera; species Balaenoptera musculus. The sequence goes on from NC_045796.1 coordinate 24,344,764, forward strand.
CACTCACCCAGAACAATTTTTCTCTTTAATGTTGAGGTAATTTATGGTATTACTTCAGGCTATGTGCTGTGCATGTGTGTGTGTGTGTGTGTGTGTGTGTGTGTGTGTGTGTGTGTGTGTGTACAAATGCAGTAGAGAAGGAGAAAGAGAGAGGACGTATTAGCTTTCATAGATATAAGTGTATTATTCATTTTATAGCTATAAAATGTATATTTTTATTGCTGTGCCATCAAAAGAATCACTAGCTGCTGATAAGGTGCAGGCTTTCACAGGCTGCTGTATAATAAAGAACCATGCTTGACTTCACATCTGAGAGCCCCAACAGGGTTCTAATAATGACACCTCGGAAGGTGAGATTTTAATTACTCAGCTACTGCTCAGTATAGCAACTGCATAAATAGGAGAGAGTGCACATCATGGGCGATTTTGCACTTTCATTATTACCAGTTGTGGTGGTGGTGTACTGTTTCAGCTTAGCTCAGCTGCAACTACATTTCCCCAGAATTTCCTTCCCTGCCTCATTCCTAGTTAAGGTTAGCCACCGGAAGCTTTGGTGCAAAGTACAGAATATAGAAATAGAAGTAAAGCAGCAGGCCTTATACTCTGAAGGTCTGTGAGAGGTACCTCAGCCGCTGCCTCTCACACACGGTGTCGCTGATCCGAGGGTTCATTTTCTAAGTGTGGGCAGCAGTTGGGCAGCAGCTCCTGCAGCTTCACCTGGAGCTCCTTGGCCAGCTTCCTCAATTCCTAGGCCAGAAATGTAGGCAGCTCTGTGGCTCCAATAAATATGCTCTTTCTAACTGCTTCAAATTAACATCCATTCTCAAATTCAGTTTGACCTTGGATCCTAGGATTAGTGGTCTAAATCAGAGGTTGAAATTCAAAGCCAACATATTAGTTATAATTTACTGTTTCTTGATATAATGTTTCATAAAGTACACACAGGTGGTCCACAGTATCGTCTGAAGTATGATCATAACATTTTTTATTGGCAACTAGTGCTTCTATTAATGGTTGTCAGTTCTGCTGTATGTTTTTCATCTAATTGTCATTCTTGTTATGTTAAACATAATAGGAGGAGGGCAGGGGTCCCAACTAAGTAAGACACGAATCAGCAGTGTTCAACTTGTAGCTACTTTAGTCAAGGCCAGCCTTACATGTAAGTATTAATTACTATGTGATATGCTTTCCAAGTGACAGCTGAGAAATCCTCCCAACCCAACTCCCAAGTGCTTAGAAAATATTTTCAGAGGAGTTATAACATCTTTACTGCCGGTCCGTAACAATGCCTTTCTCATCAGCATTAGTGATGCCTCCCTTTTTTTAAAGATCTGTAATTCCTGAAAAATCCCTACCAAAAATGCCAAATATGCTGGCAGAAGTAACACTGGAAGCTTCAACCTTCCCAGTGGAAATAAATTATATGTAATAAGAGTTTTGATTTTGGAAAGCTGACAGCCAGGCACAGAAGAACCTAATCACAGGACAAGAGGGTTGAAGGAAGGGAAGAGAAATGGATTGAGGTGGTACACTGGTCACTGCCAGGGAGTGAACACTGAGGGAGGTAACAGCTTAGACTTCTATGGTTTACAGATATTAAACTTTTCCAAATAAACTTTTGTTCCTCCTCGGTACGTTATGGGGAAGGCTTGCCTTAAAGTACCAGAACGGCAGGGGGAACATTTGTCTTACTTTACATTAAATCTTTGCTTTATCAGAAACTTAAGTAATATCTTCACTTTCCTCACTGACAGCTCAAGTGGAGTGTGCCAACATGTGGTTACAGAGTTGAAGAGAAGGACAAGTAATGGTGGCATTGGTTGGCAGAGAGGTAGGAGATTAAGATCGTTGCAATATTTACATAACCACGGCCAGCAAAGTAAAGTCCTGACATGAAAAGATCTTCAGTAAGTTTACTGTCTCCCGCCAAATTCCTCTCCCACATTAGATGTTTGCTTTCCAACTTACAAACATTTCATACTCCTCAGAAAGCAATGGAGCTTTCTGATGAAGCACTGAATACACTGAATCTCCCTCCCTAAGTAGTGGAGATGCCACTTTTCTTTATTTCTGTAGCTCACAGAAATAAACCTTTTCTAATATGCTTTTGCGCCTCCTCAGTACTCATGAAGCAAGCTTGACTTAAAGATCCTTGATGGGAAGGGTATAGTGTTTTCAAATCCAATAAACTCTTGCTTAATACCAACCTTTTTTTTTTTAATCCTGGCAACAAGTTTGCTTTTCTTTCTATTCATTACTCTTGGAAGTTTTCGTATACAAATAAGAGTTTTATTAAGTATGTTATTTTTTTCAAATCTCAGATTCTTAATTTTCACTCATAGATAGATAGAATGACAGATAGATGGACTGATAGATGTGAATATATCTATAGATAATAAACATAGACATAGATATAGACACAGATGAATATATTTATTAAAGTATGAAAGGACAAAGAGCAGATGGAAGGAGTTTCAGCCTAGAGAGTCTTCTTTTTGGCTCTGGGAGAAGCTTAAAATTTGCAAATTCCAATTATAATGGGGGACAACTGTAAAATGAGTGCTGAAAGGAGGAAGTCATTGAAATCCTGATCATATAAACTCCCTTCTACAACTACTACTACCACGAGTAAAGAACATGCAGTGAAAAATCTTCACACTGTAACGTTTAGGGTTTCCTCATATAATTACCAACTTTCTGACTAATACAAAGCTAAGTCTGTTGGTAAAACAATTTCCACCCACATAGAAAGAGATTCCATTAGTTTTTTGCTGCCTCATTTTTTCCAATACAGACAGAAAAGCAATTTCACTGAACATTTCAGGGAATCCTGTAACAAGAAGAAAAGAGATCAAGATGAAGAAGGAAAAACATTATTCTGGAGTAAACAAAAATGATACATATTTAGAAGAAAAGAATCTAAATACTGTATCTTAAGAGGTATTTAAGAAGATACTGCACACACCAAACAAGAACAAAATACTGTGAAAAATTAATACTAAGAGAACAAGATAATTGCGAGAAAAATAGGATAGGAAGTTAAATTCAAAGAAATCCCTTTGAAAGTATGAGAGGTTTGATAAAAGACAGAAATGATTAATACAAAGGGTCAACACTCAGCTAATACAACTTTCAGCAGAATAGGGTAAATTTAATAGTGTTGAAGAATATTTTCTAAGCAAAAATAATAAAATACAATTTCCCATGAAGGACATGAGTATACATACATAAGGAACCTATGGAATGTATTGAAAAGTGAATTTTTTAAAAAAACCTAGTCATACCATTGTCAAATTTTAAGAGAATAACAAGTACACTAAAAATTATTAAAAATACTTCATATTTCCTATTTCAGTTCCAGCATGTAACGACTTAAAAATGGGCAAGAAAGCTGAATAGACACCACTCCAAAAATGATATGCAAATATGTAGCATATGAAAAGGTGCTCAATATTATATTTTATTAGGGAATTGCAGATTAACACAACAATGAAATACCAATACACACCTATTAGAATGGCCAAAATCCATAAAACTGACAAATGCCAACTGCTGGAGAGAGTATGGTGCAGCAGGAACTTTCATTTATTCCCGGTAGGAATGCAAAACGGTGCTACCCACTTTGAAAGGCAGTTTGGTAGTTTCTTACAAAGCTCAACATAGTTTTACAATATGATTGAGTCCAACAGTTAAAAGTTATGTCCATACAAAAGCCTGCACCTGAATGTTTATAGCAGCTTTATTCATAAGCTAGAAGCAACCAAGATATCCTTTAGTAACTGAATGGATAAATAGATTGTGGTATATCCATACAATAGAATATTATTCAACAATAAAAATAAAAGGTCTGTACTTCAAACCACAAAAAACCATGGAAGAAGCATCAATGCATACTGCTAAGGTAAAGAAGCCAATCTGAAAAGACTACAAACTGTACAATTTCAACAGCATGACATTCTGGAAAAAGCAAAATCATTATGATAGTAAAAAAGTAGTGATAGCCAGGGAAGTAGGGTGAGTGGGGTGGAGAAGTAGGGCTGGCACAGGGATGAACAGATGAAGAACAGGCAATTTTTAAGGTGGTGAAACTCTTCTGTATGATACTGTAATGGTGGCTACATGACCTTATGCATTTTTCAAAACCTATAGAAATGTGGAACACAAAAGGTGAACCTCAATGTCAACTATGGACTTTAGTTAATAATAATGAATAAATATTGGTGCATTCCTTGTAATAAATGTCCCACACTAAAATAGGGGGAAAATAAGGGAAACTCTGGGCTGGGTGGTCATATGGGAACTCTCCGTACTACCTGCTTAATTTTTCTATAAATCCAAAATTGTTCTATAAAAAAATTTATAAATTAGAAAAGGAATAACAGTAAACAAAGGACATTAAAATCTTTCAGGGAGGATGAAAAAAAGGAAAACATTACTTCTTACCTATAAGGATAGAAACAAGCCTAGCCTTGGATCTGTTTTCAGTTTTTATCTATCTTTTCATGATAAAAGATACTAGAAAAATCCCTTCAGAATTCTGAATAAGTGTGATTCCATATTAGAATTCTATATACAGCTGAGTGATCCTTTAGTACGAATGTAGAATAAAAACACAATTGTAATGCAAAATTCAGAATAGGTACTCCTTGCTGTGTTCTAGGAAGATACATAAGAAGATGTAGGAGTTAGTCAAAATAAAGCAGCGTACAAAATACGACAGATCCAAATTTGGGAAAAGAGAGGAGGGAGGTCCTAGGATGTTTCTAGGAAAGAGGTCCTGGTAATAAAACTGTGAGTCCACAGAGGGGCAGAAGGCAGAGGACTATGGGTGGTAATCAGGGAAAAAAGTACCCAATTGGACACAGATCTGAAAAAAATGAAGAAAGGATAAAGACAAGTAGAGTAAGAAAATAGGAAACACAATTTTATTCTTCAGAGAAACCAAATATGTATAAAAGGAAGAAAATGATAAACTATGGTACTCAGTTATAAAATTAATAATAATGTATAGTCACAGTAACATCTGCACTGATTTGTGATTTTTTTTTTTTTTAGTTTTAAAATTCAACCTGAAACCAAGCATTAAAGACTCAGTTATGCTTATAGTAACTGATAGACGTAGTGTGAAAGTAAAAATATATTGAGTCGTCTTAGTCAGTTTGTGCTATTATAAAAAGTATCATAGACTGAGTAGCTTAGAAACAACAGAAAGTTAGTTCTCACAGTTCTGGAAGGTGGAAGTCTGAGATCAGGGTTCCAGCATGGTCAGGTTCTAGTAATGGCCCTCTTCTGGGCTGCAGACTGCCAAATTCTCATTGTACCCTTACATGGCAGAGAAGAGAATTTACCTTCTTGACTTCATCTAAACCTAATTATCTCCCAAATTCCCCACCCCATAATACCATCATTTGGGGAGTAGAGTTTTAACATATGAATTTTGAGGGGACACAAACATTCAGTCTGTAACAGTCATATACAGAAAGGAGAACTATGTGGAAGGTTAGGACTTCTAAAAACTGGATATTTTCTATAAGAATTCAACCATCTTCCAAGTTCCATTTTAAAAGAAAAAATGCTCTTCCTTGACTGCATCACCATACACGGACACCCACCATCCCATTTCCCTTCTTTGCTTTACAACAAATTCTTCTTGAAAGAGAGATTTAAAATCCCTGTTTCCATTTCCCACTTCACGTCATTGTAGTCATTGTTTATTTTTCAAGCCTCTTCAATCAGGCTTTTTTTACCAAACTTGACTGAGCCTATCTTGAAAAGATAAACCATAATGTCCCTAACACACACCAGTGTCTATTCTGCTGCTTGAATACTCTCTCCTTACTGAAAGGCTTTTATTCCCTGGTACTCTATTGGTTTTGCTCTTACTCCTATAGTCCTTTTTCCTAGTCTCCTTTGCAGTCATGTGATCTTATGAGGGACACAGTATTCCATCCTAATCACCCTTTTCTTTTCCATATACACTTCTGCCAAGTGATCTCATTTGGATCCATGACTTATAAATATCTTCTGTGTACCAGTAACTCTCAAAGCTGGATCTCCAGTACCAAATTCTCTGAGTTCCAGATGCATCTTGCAATATCTATTTGGCTGAGTACTTGGCATACTCTTAACATAGGCAAAAAGTCTTTATTTTACCTACAAACTTGCTCCCCTCTCAGTTTTTTTCTATCCTGTTTAAATGGCAGCAATATCCAATAAGCTAAAATCTAAAAGTTATCTTTGATTTCTCCCTTTCCTTCACACTATTGTTCCATTCAAGCCTTAAATCTTGTTAACTTGCTCTCAAGACTTAGAAATTCATTATGTTTTCTTCCTCTGTATGAATTAAGGGAGTTCACTATACCCTCAAATTTGGCCTAGACTACTGGAATATTTGTCTAGCCAGTCTCACTGCTTCCTCTCAACTCAATTCCTTAAGAAGCAGCTAACATGACATTTTTAATTAAAAAGTAACTCAGAATTATGATATTTCCTTGCTAAGAAGTCTCCCATTGCTTCCTAACAAACTTAGAATAAAATCCAAGTTTTTAGATTTAATCCTTCTTAGATTGGGTTTCCCCAGAAACAGATCTTGAGACTTCTGAAAGATGGTGTGGAATGTGGTTCAGATAGTTTCACCACAGGGCAAGAAAGCTGGAATATATACTGCTGTGGCCTAAATGTTTGCATCCTACCAAAATTCATATGTTGAAACCCTAATCCAAATGTGATGATATTTGGAGGTCAGACCTTTGGGATGTAATAAGGTTATAAGGGTGGAGTCCTCATGATGGGTTAGTGTCCTTATAAGAAGAGACACAAGAGAGATGATCCCTCTTTCTGACAAGAGAAGATACAGCAAGAAGCAGGATTCTGCAAAGCATGAAGAGGGCTCTCACCAAACAGTGAATCTGCCACCATCTTGATCTTGGACTTCCTGCCCTCTGGAACTGTGAGAAATAAATGTCTATTGTCTAAGCACCCTGTCTATGGTGTTTTGTTATAGCATCCCTAACTAACTAAGACATTCCCATCACTCATTGGCCAAAGGCTGCACTCAGATGCTTCCAGACTGCCCAGGTCTTCAGAGGGGAAAAACTCTCAGCAAAGAAGATTCTTAGTTGGGCACTGTGCACCTATATAGAGATGGTGAGTGTAAAAGAGACATGACATTTAATGTTGTCTGCTACACCTGGCTTACAAAGAACAGCATGACCTGCCTCTGACTGTGATCTCAACTTTTCTTTCATATTCTTTCTTTCCCTGCCGCTCAGACCTCTCTCTGTTCATAAACACATAAGCTGATTTCTGCTTTCCAGCCTAAGCAAAAGCTTGTCTCTCTGCCTAAAAGACTTTATCTTCTCTTACTATAGATCTTTGTCTAGTTCTGAGACAGGCCTTCTTATAGTAGCTGCTGACTTACTCTCTATCGTAAGTCCCTTAATACTCTGGGTCTTTTGTTTATTTATACTTATTTCTCTACTGGAATAAAAATTCCTGATTGTAAGGGCTTTGACCACTGTATTTCAGAGCAATGATAGGCAAAAGTTAAATTTGGAGATGAATATTTATAGAATGAATGAAAATTCTCATCTTACATGGTTAGAAGTTAAGAGATGTTATGGATTAAGATATGACAAGAAGAAGAGAGAGCTCTAGTACTCAATATCTCTGACCCACAATCTGTTGGCTGTTGATAATTAGCAGATCATTAACCTTTCTGCACTTCAGTCACATCAATGGGATAATAACAACCCTTGCCTCATGGGACTGTTACGTAAAATGGATATGTATACAGTACTTAGAATAACCTTGTTCATCACAAAAACTCTAGAAAGAGATAGAAGCATCTATATCTGATAATTTGGTTGAGGGTAGAGAATGTTATATTCTCAAGTATCAAAATAAGAAATACAGGTAATTTCAAAATTGAAATTTTGTGATATAAACTTATTATTTTAGAAATATAGAGGTAACTAGCAAAAGATACCAGTCAGTTAAAATCTTCCAAGGAATAGAACTGGGGATGAGAAGACATGGAGAAGAAATGAGTTGATTCATTCAACATTTTACAAGTATTATTTAGAGTACTGTAATTTTTTTAAAACAAAATATTTAAAATAAACTTAGTATTGGGTTGGCCAAAAAGTTCGTTCGGGTTTTCCATGATCCCTTATGAAAACCCGAACGAATTTTTCAGCCAACCCAATACAATGAAGAAACAATAGTCTTTTCAACAAATGATGCTTGAACAACTGGACATCTACATGCAAAAGAAAAGAAATGAATCTAGACATAGACCTTAAACCCTTCACAAAAAATAACTCAAAATGGATCACAGACCTAAATATAAAGCACAAAACTATAAAACTCCAAGAAGATAACAGGAGACAATCTAGATGACTTTGAGTTTGGCAATGACCTTTTAGATACAGCACCAAACTCACAATTCATGAAAGAAATAATTAACAAGCTGTGTTTCATCAAAATTAGAAGAAAATTGCTCTGCAAAAAGCAATATCATAGCAATTAGAAGAAAAGGTACAGACTGTGAGAAAGTCTTTGCAAAAGACACATCTGATAGAAGCCTGCTATCCAAACTATGCAAACAACTCTTAAAACTCAACAATAAAATAAACAACTTAATTAAAAGAAAAAATAAGCCAAAGGCCTTAACAGACATCTTACCAAAGAAGATAAACAGATGGCAAATAAGCATATGAAAAGATGTTCCAAATCTTATGTCATCAGAGAAAGGTCAAACAAAAAAACAGTGAAATATCACTATACACCTATTAGAATAGCCAAAATCCAAAACAATGAAAATACTGAATGTTGGCAAAGATGTGGAGCAACAGGAACTCTCATTCATTGCTGTTGGGAATGCGAAATAGGATACCCATTTTGAAAGACAATTTGGTGGTATCTTACAAACCTAAATATATTCTTACCACACAATCCATCATCAACTGTGCTCCTTGGTATTTACCCAAAGGAGTTGAAGAGTATGTCCGCACAAAAACCTGCACATGGATGTTTATAGTAGCTTTATTCATAATTGCCAAATTAGGAAGGAACCAAGATGCCAATGGCAGGTGAATGGATAAATAAACTGTGGTACATCTAGACAATGGAACATTATTCAGCAATAAGAAGAAATGAGCTATCAAATCATGAGAAGACATGGAGGGAAATTAAATGCATATTATTAAGTGAAAAAAGCCAATCTGAAAAGGTTACATATTGTATGATTCCAACTACGTGACATTCTGGAAAAGGCAAAACTATGGAGACAATAAAAAGATCAGTAGTTGCCACAGGTTAGGGATAAGGGGAGGATGAATTGGAGGAGGTCAGAGAATTTTTAGGGCAATGAAAGTACTCTGTATAATACTGTAATGATGGATACATGTCATCACGCATTTGCCCAAACCAATAGAACGCACAGCACCAAGAGTGAACCCTACTGTAAACTATGGACTGTGGATGATCATGATGTGTCAGTGTGAATTCATTAATCACAACAAATGTTCCACTCTGGTAGGGGATGGTAAAAATGGGGAAGACTATGCACGTGTGGGGGCAGAAGGTACGAGGGAACTCTGTACTTTCTGCTCAATTTTGCTGTGAACTTAAAACTACTCTAAAAAATAAAATCTATTAGTAGATAGATAAAAAAACTGTATTAAAATATTACTATCTTTTGTGTAAATAGATACATAAAGAGCATAAAAAAGATAGTAGAAAAAAGCAGAAATTTTTTGTAATTTACTAAATAATAGGCTCACTTCTTGATCTTGAAGCTTTAAATCCTCATTTGCATTAAATAACGCCTATGAATAAAGCATCGGCTCAACTCCTGGATTTACTTTATTTAACTGTACTATTCAAAGATGAATATTCTAGAAAATTTACTAGATTAAAATTCTTAGGGATTTCATCCTCTTCTGCCATGATTATTTCATACTATTACAGTTTATTTTTTGGTAAGGATTCTATGTTTGAACAAAATGAAACTTCAGTCACAGGCAACGTTTTTTTCATCATGAATTAACAAAATATTGGTCAGGGTAAACATTTCTGAATAATAAAATAGTTTATTACAAAACATAAGTACATGCACATTGAAATTTTACAGTGATGAAATGCATAGTGTAGGAAAAAGGAGCAACAAGTTAAATCACCATATTAATATAATGATGCTAATATGTACTCATTTAATATTTTTCCATGTATATACTTCATTCATTTAGTAAATTTTGAGCTTTTAACTCCGCCCCCCCCCACCCTGCACTGTGCTAGACTCTTGACACGTATGAATGACAAATGATAGACATTTCCCCTACCCACATGAACATCCAGTGCAATAAGGAAGTTGTATTATCCAACAATGATTTTCATAAAGCTGAAATGTAGTTTGGTATTTGTTGGGAAGGAAAGGTATATCACACTACAAAGTAAATAATGTGAGATATTTGCCATAATTTGGTGGGATCCAAGAAAGCTGAACTATTATTACTATTCAAAATTATGATTAGATACCATTCAACAAATGGACATTTTTCATTTCATAAAATAATTTGGATATGTGTACTATAAGTACCTATGAATCTACCTCATTCTGTTTCAATTCTGTTACTACTACTTTTCTTATCCTTTGTAAGTACTAATTTTGGATATTAACACACTGTTTCAAAATATGATCTTTGATTACACTATTATTATAGGAATACAACTCATTTGATATCCACTACCTGTATACTTCATGACTCCTGCCTTTTTCTTGACTTTGGTAATCTGCCTTATTATGCTTGACCCCGAATTGTGCTTAACCACTGTCTAATTGGACTTTCCCATGAGGCTCTCTTGTGCCTAACAATTATTTTGGGTTTTTTGTTTTGTTTTTTAACAATCTTGTTTTGTCTTTTAATGTCCTATTTTTCAGTTGAACATTAATCAAAGTTCAAGTTTCACACAAATGCAAAAAGCTAAAAGAAGAGGAATTCCGGAGGAAAATAAAATCTTCCCATTTAGTATGAAAAAGCTGTCCCCCACCATTCCAATAAGAAAACAATAGCCCCCTGCCTCCGATGTCCTTGGACCAGGGTATGGGCCACCCTCCTTTGTGACTGCTCAGTCTGATTTCTCCTCTAGGTCCTCCATACAACTTGCCAAAAGAGGCCTGCAATTAATTTCAATTGCTTTTTAAAAGTTAATATTTATTGAGATCCTTGTCCCTGTAACCACTAGAATCACAAAGTCCAGCATAAACACTTTATAGACATAGTACAATTGCTGAAATACCAGGGTACACCACTGTGTGATATGTAAAATCTTATCAAGGTTTTTTCTAAAACTTTCAGTGAGCTGAGATCCTGAAATTGATTAATAAATTCCTGAATCATTTCTCAACAATTCAGTCTTTTAACAAAACATGTAAGTGCCTACTATGAGTCAGATACTGTGCTTGGCTGTAGTTTTGCAAAGACAAACGTAAAACAAACGCAATCCTGGAGGTACAGTTTTACTAGAGAAATAAATACATACCACACTGTATGACAGGGAACCCTCTTGCACTGTTGGTGGGAATGTAAATTGATACAGCCACTATGGAGAACAGTATGGAGGTTCCTTAAAAAACTAAAAATAGAACTACCATATGACCCAGCAATCCCACTACTGGGCATATACCCTGAGAAAACCATAATTCAAAAAGAGTCGTGTACCACAATGTTCATTGCAGCACTATTTACAATAGCCAGGACATGGAAGCAACCTAAGTGTCCATCGACAAATGAATGGATAAACAAGATGTGGCACATATATACAATGGAATATTACTCGGCCATAAAAAGAAATGAGTTATTTGTAGTGAGGTGGATGGACCTAGAGTCTGTCATACTGAGTGAAGTAAGTCAGAAACAGAAAGACAAATACTGTACGCTAACACATGTATATGGAATCTAAAAAAAAAAAAAAGGTTCTGATGAACCCAGGGGCAGGACAGGGATAAAGACGCAGATGTAGAGAATGGACTTGAGGACATGGAGAGAGGGAAGTGTAAGCTGGGACGAAGTGAAAGAGTAGTATTGACATATATACACTAGCAAATGTAAAATAGCTAGTGGGAAGCAGCTGCATAGCACAGGGAGATCAGCTCAGTGCTTTGTGACCATCTAGAGGGGTGGGAGAGGGAAGGTGGGAGGGAGACGCGAGAGGGAGGGGATATGGGGATATATGTATATGTATAGCTGATTCACTTTGTTATAAAGCAGAAACTAACACACCATTGTAGAGCAATTATACTTCAATAAAGATGTTAAAAAAACACAACTGTATGACACATTTAATAATACAAAGGAAGTGATAATTAGTTTTTTTAAAACCAAGATCAGGGAAAGCTCAGTATAACAGCAACCCTCACATTTCACAGTCCCATAGCGCTCAACAGTACACACTGTTTCAATTCAAATCACTGTCTTGTTGCTTCTTCCCCCTGGAATATCTAATCTTCCTTGACTTTTCTGGAAAATGACTCTTCACTTTCCAAAGCCATAAATAGGTTTGACCTATCCTGTGAGGAGACTGGAGAGGGAAAGGAATAGAGAGGAAGAGATGAGGCGTATTATAAACAGCACAGGAGCCAGATTATGGAGGGCTTCATGTGTCGTATTAGATAGAGATCTTGAGTTTTTCAGAGAATAGTAGAGAGCTGTTGAATGTTTGTAGCCAGGTGGTGATAGTTTCCAATGGTAAGTCTGGACATCAATTTAGACAATAGTTTAAAGGATAAAAAGACTAGAGACAGTCTCCTTGTAGTGTTTTAGCAGTAGCAAGGAAAAGAGTTGACAAATTTAGTAGAATTAAAGCAATAAAAGGTGAAAGATTAGAAGGAATAATCAAGAGATGTTCTAGAGTAGTATGTTCATGTCTTGAATTGTTTGGATGTGTATTACGTGGTTGAGGGAGGCTTCAAATAAGTGAGGTATAAGAAACTATAGTTAACAAAAAATGTGGCATTTGAGTGTCAAATATATTGTTTTCTATGTTCCCTGTTAGGGGGATATGAACACAAATAACTCAAATTCAGGACAGAATGGACTTCTGAGGTAGAGTTCTTCAAGAGAAATTAAAATATTATGACAAAAGAGGAGTTAGAAAGCATTTCCACTTGGGGGCATCAAATATCATCTTGTTAACAAAAAAGATAACTTCTGTTGGATCTTCAAGTATAATTGAGATTTCAGGGTCAATGGAAGATAGTCAAGAACCAGGACATGTGTCTGAGTAATGAAGAATCATTCTCAAAAATTAGTGAAATAATATTCATGCAGCAGACTCGTTAAGGTTATGGGGCATGAGAATTGGAGTAAGATAGCCTGAGCACAAATTAAGATTCTCATTTCCTATATTTTTTAATGTAAACAATATTCTTAAAGTCTTAAAATCTGTTTCCTAATACACTCAGAAGATAATAATGCACAGTTTATACATGGTACCTAGTAAGCACTGAAAAAAATAATATAATTCTATAAAAGCACTGTAAACTGGAAAGCTCTAAACAAGTAAAAGTATTATTGTTATTAACACATTAAAAATATTTGGTTCTACAGAAACAGGCCTACTGTTATAGAGAACAAATTAATGATTACCAGTGGGGAGAGGAAAGGGGGGGACATAAGGGTAGGGGATTAAGAGGTACAAACTACTCTGTATAAAATAAATAAACTACCAGGATATATTGAACACCACAGGGAATATAGCCAATATTTTATAATAACTTTAAATAGAGTATAATATATAAAAATATAGAATCACCATGTTGCACAGTGAACCTAATGTTGTAATAATGTTATAAATCAACTATATATCAATAAAAAATAAAAAAATATTTGGTTCTAATAAAAGACTATAGATTTTAAAAATGTGTTGCTCTCTAATTTCAAGAAATACCAGAATTGATCATTCTAATTGACTAAAATGGCTATATATTAAATGGAATTGCTTTCCCCACTTTTTCTTTCGTCTGTAAATACTACAAAATCAAGTGAAATAAAAGGCTGTTAAACTGTTGTTAAGACATAAATGAAAATATTTTAATCTCTCATTCAGCCTATTTCAAGATATATGAAAAATATTTCAAGTCAGTAAAAGTATAACTCACCTAAAAGAATAACTGTCTCTATTTACCTTTTCTGAAAGGATTTTTTGGTTAAAATAAATGAACATTTCTTTATGAAATAATATAGGTGGACTATGTAACATGTTTTTCCTCCCTACAAATTCAACCTGAACTTGACAGCAGCAGAGTTATTGATTAGATATCATCAGAGCTGACATATACAGAGAGAACATAATTTCATTTTATGGGCTGCCATGCTGTTAGATAGAATTCATTTTATGAAATGGTTATTGCTAGCCCTTTCATTATAACCACTTTGAAGAATTTTGTTTTACATTGGAATAATATTTTCTTACACCATATTGGTTTTCTAATGGCTTATCATTTGTAAATAATTTAACAATGACCTTTTTTATGTACTGTATAGTATGGCGAACTCGGTAAAATATATCAGATCTGTTCAGGTGTATATTTAATCTCTATATTTGAAAGACAGCTTGCCATATATCTTTATACCTATATATATATATATATATTGGTTTACCAAGAGTTACTACTTTGGGACTTCATATCATTTGGTATCATTTTCAATTGAGCTCAACATATAGTATAAATGTTTTATTTTATTTATTTATACCCCACCTGTTCTCACTAAGTTTTTGAAGTAGAAGATTTGCTTAGTATGTACCGGCACTTTCACATTTATTATCATATTTATACAAAGATGAAAAAGACCTTGTCCCAAAGTTCCTAGTCTCAAAGCTTCAGAAACTCATAAACTATGGGCCAGGCACAATCATGGTGCTATTTGAAACAAAAAACTATATTTTGCTGTTTTAACACCAAGGAAATACTTACTCAGAACATCTTTGAAAGAATACCAACACTTCGTAGAGGCTAAGTGAACATCTCTGCCTTAAGTGATAATGGGGTCATTGAAAGGACTATTCTTGGAGTGACTCCCTTATTCACTCAATAAGGGAGGTGACTGAGTGGCAACAATCAACATGCCAATACTTGGAATGACTTATACTACCCTGTAAGTTTTAAATTTATTTTGGAGCAATCTATACCCCAAATCCAGTGACATGCTCAGCTGAGTAGCTTGCCAAGTAAAGGCTAACACTTTCTCCTGTTTGTTCCACTCCCTGTGTGGGAGAAAAATTCCATTATTTTTTTACCTTTATTGAAGTATAATTGACACACACAAAATTACACATACTTAGTATTTATATCTTGATGAGTTTGGATATATGCATACACCCATGAGACCATCACCACAACCAAGGTACTAAACATATCTATCTCCTCCAAAAGTTTTCTTGTGTGTGTGTTCTTTGTTGTTTTTTTGCCGGGGTCGGGGGAGTTGTTTTTGCTTTTTTGGTGTAAGAATATTCAACATTAACAAATCTATGCTCTTAACATATTTCAAAATATATGTCCCTGATCCTAAACATTCACCTTCTCTCCTTTCCATTTCCCTCCCCTCCCCTCCCCTCTCCACCTCCCCTTCTCTCTCTTTTTTTCTTCTCATCCCCTAACCCTCCCTCTGATAAGCACACATGAAGACACAAGTTTTCCTGTTTATTGTTAGGACATTTTTGAGACTAACATGATGATTACTGACATAGCCACCATTTAATTATCTTAATGTAAATACTCTAAAATATATTTTTGCGTATGCTGAAAAAGAGTAAGATATAAAGTATCAAAAAGGTGGATTATTTAGCTAATAAGAAAGGTATTAATTTAATATGTGAAAATGCATTTAATAGCATTTAATGGTGTCTACACACACACACATACACACACATGCACACTTTTTTTTTTTCAAGTATTTTTCCTCTCTAAAGTCTATGCACTCCAATTTTGCATGCATGGGAAATAAAACACACATTCTAGAATTTCTTTCTTCTGTTTATGTTGAGTTCTCCATGGAAAAACTAAGCCAAGAACATAATGTTCTCTGTTTTTGATGAATAGCTGATTCCATTTTAAAAGGAAAATCCTTCCTTTCAAAAAAGCAGTAAAATAGAATTATTTTAAAAATAACTCCATCTGGCTCATTGTGGAATATCATTTAAAAATGTATGCTGAGTCTAAAGTATTTTCCTTGGTCATGAAATAAATATGTGTACATAGATTACATATCTCATTAATTTAAGTCTGTCTGCTATTGAGCTTGAGAATCAATGGTTACATAAATATTGATATTGACAGTGTTCTCAAGGAGCACCAGTATTAGAAATGCATTATCTGTGTAGAGCCAGAAAATAATGAGCAGTCAAAGGTGGACTTGTTCTGAATATCACAAATTAAGCCCTGATTATGTAATAAATTAATATTTTCTACTAATTTACTCTTTATGCATCAACTTAGCCCTGTTTGCTACAGCCTTGCAGACGTGTCCTTTCATTTGAAGCCATAGTCTAGTAGACAATTAACCTTGAAGAACAATAGTAGAGCCCTCTGGTGATGTTCCCCTGCCTCTCACTCACTGGTACTTGTCTATATGGTACCATTACCAAGAACGTCCAATCAAGTAGCTTGCACAATACATCCTTAACCTTGGGGCTCTTGTAATTGATGAAAGTCTGGGATCAAGTAGTACATTCTTTGACCTGGTATCTGTTGGAGATAATAAACCAATAAAAATATACTGTGATTCCTCCATCTAGAATCCTATTTGGTCTGAGCATAGGCTATTAAGAACTCGGTTTTTCCGTCTCTTTATTTCTCATTACTTGACATAATAAAGAAAATAAAATATATTGAGTGGATGCCTGTCTGTCTCTCCTGCCCTCTTTCTTTTTCAATTTTTTTCTATAAAAAGGGGAACAAATGAGAGCCTAATAAATAGAGCTGAGGGAATGAAACCTGTGTTGTTGCTACACTGCACATATTCTTATAGCATTCTAAATCATAAAACGTTAACAGCAAAACTAAATCTTGACATGTTGATAGCTAAAATCATACTGCAATATGGCATAGCAGTTGCCTGTTATATTTTTGAGAACCAAAAAATATTCTCTTCTGTACCATTAACATAAATCATACTGGTTAAAACACTTTAATACTCCAGGTGTATTTCTTGTTGTTTTGTTTGTTTTGGTTTTTGGTTTTTGGTTTTTTTTTTTTCAGATGGCACATTTGTTGATGCCACTGTGGGAGGGGGAGGGGAGGGAGATCAGATAAACTGTAAATTTGCTGTGGGGATATGCACACAAATCAAACTCAATAAGTTTGTCAGGTGAACATTTCACATTAACCAAAATAAGAACCTGTCATATGACTTTAAACAGTTTCTCCTCTTCCCATGTTTCACAAGAACAATATAGTACTGTAGGTACCACAGCTGCATTTAATTTTATTTTTTTTAAGAATAGCTATTTTTAAAAGACTTCCATCATCCTATAGCTATCCAAATGTGAGGTCTAGACTGTTGTGAGCAAGGAAAATGACTAAGTATAACAGAACTTAAGTAATAGTCCATTGTTGATAATGTTTTGAAACATAGAATGACTGGAAAAATACTGGAAGTAATATCTGGTCCCGGGAGGCACATATCAATGAATTTTTTAAACGTACATATAATTGACATTTTTCCTGTTTTTAATATTTGGAAGGCTGAATGAACATGGTACCCTAAGCAAACAAGGCCAACACCTCTGTATCCTCTCTGCTAACCACAAGTGGTTGATTTTGTTCAAAGCTGCTCTATCCTCTCACTGGGATGAATATTTTAATCTCTAAAGGTGGCAGAAGCCTATGTTTGGAACGCTTTCCCTTTGAAAATGAGCGGAGCTCTAAAAAACCTCATAAGTTCAAACAGGGTAATAATACTTTGAATCTGTTTCTCATAAGATCATTTTCATATGCTGTACCAGTTCACTAAATCACATGTTTATTTTCTTATTGCCCATCTGGCCCCCCAGTACTCATTTGTTCCCACAGTTGTCTCCTTCTACATGCTCTGTTTCCTCTTGTATTGAAACACTTTGTTGCTAGATATTGATATAGCACAAGGTGTTAATGCATAATTAAATTCAAGAATGACATGTTAATATCACTCAAAGTTCATTATTCCTTTTTATTGCTGATAATATCCCACTGTGTGAATAGATAGTATTTTATTTACCTGTTCATCAGTTTACAGAGATGTGAGTCATTTCCACTTCTGGCTATTATAAGTAACGCAGGCCTTCTTCTTGTCTTGGTTCATGTTGCGCACCAGCTCCAGGATCTCAGCCATCAGGTACTCCAGCACCTTGCCAGGTACACCGGCGCTCAAGCTCCAGCCCCCTTGGCACAACTGCCTTTGCGGAGCAGGCAGTGCACTGGGCCCTGGGGCAACTGGAGCTAGGCCTGCGAAGGCCTTAGCGTCAGCTTTGCTGCCTTGTTTTCCGCAACCAGACATGGTAAAATACTGAAAACAGTATAAGAACCAAAGAAATTGAACCTCTCCAACAATTATTGTTAAATTGTCTCCTTTCCCCTACCATTCTTTCAGTTCTTGCTTTATGTATTTTGGGGTTCTGTTGTTAGTTAAAAATATGTGTAGTACTGATATACCTTCTTGATGAAATTGACCACTCTTATAATAAAATATGTTTTATTTTCTCAAGCTGTGTACGTATGTTTTGGCAGCGCCCTGCGGCATGTGGGATCTTAGTTCCCTGACCAGGGATGGAACCCGTGTCCCCTGCACTGGGAGTGTGGAGTCTTAACCACTGGACCACCAGGGAAGTCCCTCAAGCTGTATATTTTTGTTTTAAACTGTATTTTGTCTGATATTAGTATAGCCACTCCAACTTTCTTATGGGTGCTGTTTGCATGATATGGTTTTTTTCGCATCCTTTTACTTTCAAATTGTTTGTATATTTGAATATAAAATGTGTCCACTTTATACAGAATACAGTTGGATAATTTTTTGTTTGTTCATTTTTACTCAGTCTGACATCCTCTATCTTTTGACCGGATTGTCATACACCTAGATTTATGTAAGCCGTTTTACTTTTGTTTTCTATATCTCTTGTCTCTTGTTTCTCTATTCCTCCTTTATACTTTTCTTTTGCATTAAATATATATTTCTATTTGACCATGCTAATTTTTAATAATTCATTAACTCTATTTTTGAATTGTTTACTTAGTAGTTTTTCTAGGACTTACTATATACATTTTAACTTTTCAGAATCTACTTCAGGTTTATACTATCTTAATTCAGTAAGACAGAAAAATTACACTTTATAGTTCTGTCCTTTCATCATTTTTGTGCTATTAATGTTATGCATATTCTCTCTTCTTTCTCTCTCTGTCTATATATATATATATATATACGTATATAGCATATATTACTTAGCATAATTTTACATCCTTTAAAGAAGCTGAGGGGGACTTCCCTGGGGGTACAGTGGTAAAGAATCTGCCTTCCGATGCAGGGGATGTGGGTTCAATCCCTGGTTGGGGAACTAAGATCCCACAAGCTATGAGGCAACTAAGCCCGTGCACCACAACTACTGAGCTTGCACACCTCAACTAGAGAGCCCAGGTGCCACAAACTACAGAGCACATGTGCTCTGGAGCCCATGTGCCACAACTAGACAGAGAAAGCCTGCACACCACCCCACAACTAGAGAGAAGCCTGCATGCCGCAACAAAAGATGCTGCCTGTGGCAACTAAAACCTGACACAGCCAAAAAAATTAATAAAATAAATAAATATTACCAAAAAATAAAGCAGCTGAGGGAAGAAAGAAGAACAGGTGTGTATTTATAGAGTTTGCCCTATCAGCCTTCTTATTCGCTGTACCTGGATTTGAGTTACCATCTAGTATCATTTCCTTAATCCAGTACGGCTTTACTCCCACCCACCTTATTTGCCATTTTATTGTCAAATATGTATTTCTGTAGTGTTGTAAGCCCAACAGTACAGTTATATAAATATTGTTTATAGAATTTCTTTTTAGATAAGTGAAAGGAAAAAAGAACAAATATGCATTGATATTGTCTTTTATAATTATATAATTACTGTTACCAGTGTTCTTTGTTTTTTTCCTATGAATTTGAAATATTGTCTGGGATTCCTTAATTTAAGCCTAAAGAATTTACTTTAACACTATTTTAAGGCAGGAAGGCAGGTATGCTATTAACCTATCCCTACTCTCTCTCTCTCTCTTTTTTTTTTTTTAGATCTGGCAATGCCTTATTTAAGTTCCATTTTTGAAAGGTATCTTTCCTGGACATAAACATTTTGGCTGACATTTCTTTTTTATTTTAGCATTTAAATATGACATCCCACTGCTTTTTGGTTTCCATTGATTCTAATCAGAAGTCAATTGATAATCTTACTGGAATTCCTTATATATATTGAATAATTGTACCATGCTGCTTTCAAGATATTTTCTTTGCTTTTGTCTTTAAACATTTTTTACTATAATGAGTCTTGGTGTGGATTTTTTGCATTTACTCTTCTTGGAGTAAGGTGAGATTGTTGGGTATGTAGATGAAATTTTCATCAAATTTGGGAAGATCCATCCATTTGTTCTTCAATATTATTTTTGCTGTTTTCTTTATCTCCTTTCTCCTGGTATTCCCATTGCATTTAGCAGTGTCCCACATTTCTCTGAAGTTCATTCATTTCTCTTCATTCTGTCTTCTCTCTGTTCTTCATATTTCTTAACCTCTGTCAATCTATGGTCAAGTTTTCTGATTCTTCTTCTAGTTCAAATATACTCTTTTGCCCTTCTAATGAATTTTTAAATTTATTATCATTGTACTTTTAAACTCAAATTTAATTTTGGCTAAAGTAAATTCTATCATTTTATACATATTCTTTATTTGATGAGGCATTGTCATCATACCTTTATTTCATTGAACTTGTTTTCCTTTTGTTTTTGCATATATTTATAATGGTTGCTTTGAAGTCTATATGGTAAGTCCATCATCTAGGCCCTCTTACAGGCAGTTTCTGTTACCTGCTTTTGATCCTGTGCTTGAGTCAGACTTTCCCCCTTCTTCAGGACTTGTTGTTGTTTGCTTATGTATTTACTCAGTGATTTAGCTGGACTATTTTAAAGCAGTCCATTTCCCCTGAAGTGTGAAACGTCTAATGTCATATCTCAGAAAGCATAGCCTAGAGCATGGGCATTGTCACCCTGGGATGATAGTAGTTTTAGCCGGGCTCTCTTTGTCTCCTTCTCTTCTTTCTATGTTAATCTGCCTGCCTTTTTTGGTCTGTCTGCCTTTTTTGGTATTACACCTAGCTTTAGTCTCAACTAACTGCCAGGTTATTTCCCTATTGTTTTTGACAATGTCCTAGGACATAAATTGCAGAGTATATTTTGATGCCAGTTTTCGAGGTTTGTTATGACTCCAGGAGGACTTCTCTTTACTGCATTTTCCCCTTGTTCTCTCTGTTAAACTAACTAGCCTAAAGTTTAACCTACTGCTCATAGAAAAATTGGCCTTTTCTTAATTGCTTATCACCAAAACTCCTTTCTTTTACTGAGCAACCTTAGGTTTGAACTTCTCCACATACTGTTCAAAAAAATCAATTACTTTGAGGAGAGCCCCATAGTCTTCTGTTCTTATATCCTTCCTCTCCCATTAGACAAAATCTCTGAGCCACTGTTCAGAACTGGGAGTGGGAATAGTGGCCAACTTCTATTGGGGTGACATCCCTACTTTAAGAGAAGCATTCTGGTCTGGGACAGTGTTTCTGGTATTCTGAAGTTGCATACACCAGCATAGAACTTAGTCTCTAAATGAAAACTGGGACAAAGGTGATTGGGCCCTCACTGTTCTTGGTCTGCTATCCATGAGGTAGAATCTGAGGTTTGAAAGGAGGAAGAGGGATCCATATATTCACTCAGAATTTAGCTTCAGCAATATAGTGCTGGGAAAGATAAGAAATGCTCGTGGCCTGCCTCACCTGGGGAGATACCATAGCCCTTGACTGGAGCTGGGGGAAGAAGGAGCCACATCTTCTTGGTTTTATGCTCTCAGAGTATAGTCTCCATCATGATGAGCTGGGTATTCAGAAAGAGAGGGAATAGACTGTGGCTCTAGTACCACAGACTCTTGCTCTTCTTACAGATTTATTTGATTTTCTTGAATAAATAATTCAAGAAAATTCGTTTGCAGCATGCCTTTAAGATGATTTCCAAAGACTTCAAGTGGTGGAGGCTTTTTAAAGAAATAATTATCATCAGTTTTGGCTATTTTTCTGGAGAGTATGCCTGCAGAACTCCTTATGCCACTATTTTGAAAATTTTCCTCTTTCTGGGGAGTTTTTGAGAAGATTTTATTTCTGATTTTATCATCGCTTTCCCTTCCTTCTTCATCTTGCTTAAAATGTGAATGTAAGATAGAGATGGAGCAGCCATCTTGTGACCATTGGGTGACCAGAATGAGATTAAAAAAAGGATAATGAAAGAAACGTGGGTCCTAGTGTTATTGGGCAGCAGAGCAATGTCAGCACCTTTGGATTTACTGTTACATAAGAAAAATAAACCACTGTGTGGTTAAGCCACAGAGTGTGGGTTTTCTATGAAACTAAGACAAATAGGATGTTAACTTATACAGACCCATATTTCTTATTTTCTTCAGAATATAGCTTATTGCCTTAAAGGCATCCCAAATTTAGCATAATTTAAACCTAAACTCTTCTTCCTCCTTCAATTCTGTTCTTTTTTTTCTCTTTTAACTTTTGCTTCCTTAGAGGCATCAACTTCCACAGACTCTTCTTAATTTACAACGAGCATATTGTCTTATACTCCTCCATCTTCTACACCTAATGAGTCACGAAATCCTATTTTTACCTCTTAAAAAATCCCTTAGGTCCACCTATTCTCTCGTTTCCTATCACCACTGACTTAATGTGAACCGTCCTCAAACTTCCCTTGAATTATTGCAGGAGTCCCTTAGCTGCCCTTCATTTCTTCAGGTTCCATTCCATACTACAGCCTAGGTAACTATTTTAGAAGGCACATTTGATGTGTTCCTTCCTTATCAACGTGTTTTAAATGATTCCCTTTTTTTTTTTTTTTGGTAAACCTTATCAAGCTCTAGCCCTACTTAGCATAGCAGCAAGTTTTTATAAACTCACCCATGACCAGCTCTTCTTCCTATGTTCTACCACTGCCCAACACAAGCTCTGTACTTCGGACAAGCTGAAGGTAGCATTCTCTTACATTGAGTCTTTGTATCTACTCCTTCCTTTACCAGAAATGCTTTCTTCCTTTTTTTCTGCTTGATGAATTACATTTGTCTTTAAAATCCTGCAAAAGTATCATCACACAAAAAAAGACCTCTGCATCTTTTTCTGGTATTGTAATAGTTACCATATTGCAATAAATGTTTCTTTATTCTTTTCCCCTTCTTAGAATATAAACCCCAGAAGTTCAGGCCCTTTGTGTGTGTGTGTGTGTGTGTGTGTGTTTATGCGTGATTATCAGGTTCCTAATACAGTGAATGGCAGATATATTGCTTAATAAATGTTTAAAGGGAAAATAAGAAAGAAAGAATGCAGGAAGATAGTTGGAGTCTAGGGTCATGAGAAAGAGCATGTGAGAAATTAATTTTATTGTAAAATTAACATGTATCATTGTTTTTATAAGTATGTTGTAGTAACCAAGGAAACATTAGATCTCTTATTATATTTGCAGCTAATAAAGGAATTTCAAAAATTTCACATGAAAAAAATTTTCCCTTTTCTTAACCTGTGCTAAGACAACCCCATATTTATCCCAAACAACACCAGATTACTGAGAAAAACAAAGTAGATAACTAATTCTTCAAATCATCAGATACACATCTCCAGGTACATTTCAACCAGTACTTTCAGATCCTGATATTAAAATCACATAACTATTTTCTCTATACATACAAAAAAATGCAGTCAATAAAATATCTATAAATTCAGGTGCCTTCAAAGGCTGTCTATGAATTAAAGAGCAGTTTACCTTTACAAAGGCAATTCTCATGAATTTTAATGTGGATGTCAAACGTGTCAGCTCTAACACTCAAAGAGTTGAGAATAAAAATGAAACTGGAATAAATGCATTTATAGGCACACATAAGTACATATATAGCCATGAAATGAAATAGGTGCTGTGATATAAGTACAAGGCAGTGGGCACAACAAAGTGATCGATTCTACTTTGAAGAGGTAATGTGGAGTGAGGAAAGAAGCAAGAATGCCCCTTGAGTAGAATGATGCTTAAGATAACTATAAAGGGATATAGTTCACTAAGATTCACCATAGGAAGCAGAGTAGCCCAGAGAGTGAAAGTAACTTGAACAGAATTCCAAGATTTATCCTCTCTTGTGTCTTCAGAAAAATGTAAATTAGTGAATACGGGGAAAGGATGTCAAGGTGATCAAGTCAGGAGCTAAGATTGTGGTGAGAATTGAGTCTAGAAATAGAGGCAGAGGGAAGACTAATTATGAATGGTCTTGAATAGCATGCTAAGGATTTAGGTGGAACTATTAAATTATTTTAGATAAGGTAGTGTCATCATTAGTTTTCTGTTTGAAAGAGATCTCCCCAGATGCATTGAAAACGAGATACTGGATGTCAGCAACACTAAGGAAGCAGATAAAAAAGCAGGTAAGGGACCTTCCAGCACTGCAGGCAAGAGATGAAGGTTTATACCAATTAACTGGGAACCAAAAGACAATTACATGTAGGACATCACTAAAGCTAGACAAGTCAGTAGATCATGGTGATATATTGGATTTGACATCTAGAATGAGTCCCAGATTCCTGAGTTTGATGCCTGGAAATCTGACCTAGGTGATAAAAGATGGCTTGATTTTAGATATAATGCATCATTTAGTGCAACCTCTTGATTTTATAAGTGATAAAAGTACATAGATGTTAAGTGATTTGCCCAAGGTCTTGCAGCTGTTTGTCTAGTCCTGGAAGGACTAGAACATAGCTCTCCTAATTTTCATTTCAGGGCTCTTTCCAACATACAGAACTGTATTCAGAGATTCAATGCTCTTTCAATTTTCATGCCAGGAGAGATGACATAATGGAAAAAAAAAATAGATGGAGTTCCAGCTTCCTAATTGTTCCATAAAAGGATTTGGGGGCTATGTGTCTGACAATGACAGATTTGCCATTTGAGGATATTATCTAAAATTTATGAGACAATTATTATAATTGAATCATTTTATTTTTAGGAATAAAAGTTCAAATTTCATCCAATTTTGTAACTGTAAAAAAAATCATGACACTTCCCTTCAGTGATATATCATTTATCATCAGATGTAAAGAAACAGTGAAGTTTTATGTTTAATAATAAGGCAGCTCTCCTTGTGAAATGTCAGATAAGAAAATTTAAAAATCAAATTGGTTTTAGTTAATTGCATGGGCAACTCTGAATATATCAAAATGAGGATAGGTCAAATTTTAAAACAGAAAGAAGGGTTTGGTGTAGGCATTTTGGAGAATATCCACATAGATTTGTGTGTGTGTGTGAATGCACTTTTCTTTGTCTCAAGATAATTCTACAGACCACAAAATTAAAGATAAGAAAATTTGCGTATGTCACTAATGTATCAGAACCAGTAAGGAAATATGGCACTATGCATCAAAATAATGCAATCCACATGAAGTTGTGATTACTATCTGCAGCTATCTTACCTGATGGATTTTGGGGCTAAGTACCAAGTTCCTGACTATCAAAATGCTTCACCAGGTCTGCTGATAGAGCAAAATGAAAGTGGTAGAAGACAACATTTTCTAAATCTTTAGATTTAGAAGTTAAACCTATTTTTGTAATAAAAATCTCATCCAAAGTGTTCACTCTCTGTCATAAACCTTCCACACATTATTCCTTTTTCTACTTCTCAGACAAAACTGCTTAGTCTTCCTATGCTTACTCTTCCTATGATTGCAAAAGTGTTGTGTTCATTCATCTGAACTTAACCACAGGCCTTGCACTCTGGCAATATTTGTCTTTACAAGCTACTTCTCCTTGCTCCAAACAAGTAGCTCCTTTTTTTAAGTCTGTCTCTTTCACAAGCTTCTGTCAGCAAATATATCTTCCCAGCTTGAAGTTAGTCCCACTTTTTTTTTTTCCTTCTTCTTTTTTCTTTTAAATTAACCACCAGACAGACACCAGCTGACTATAAAACACTCAAGGTCTGAAGGTACCTTGTGTATCTTGATTCCTCCATCTTGTGACTCCTTAACTCACTAAACATTGAATAAGCAAAGACATTAATTTCAAATGAGACAAAATTTACTTCTTAAGGTAATGAATTCTCTTTATTTTGTTTCTCAGTCCATTTTAATTATTTCTGTGACCAGGGTCCATCTTTCTACCTCTGGCATTTTCCAAGCATAAAGTTTAGGGGGAAAGTACACTGTATTGCAAATTCAGTGTCAGATCCTGCATGCCCCCAAAGGCAGGGAAACTTGGATCAGTTTTGTCCTCTACAGATGGAGTTATTTGGCTGAAAGATTGGCTCTTTACTTGAATAGAGATTATGAGAGAAATAATTAACAATCTTAATATAATATAAAGGTATAGCAGAGAAATAAGTACAATAATATGACTTATGACCAAACTTCAAACATAACAGGAGCCCCTCGGGAGATAAACTAGCATACATAGAACTAGATGTTTCTGAAATGCCCCCTCTCCTTCATTATTGAGATTAACTGGTCTAGAATTATTTCTAAACAAACTTTAGCTCTATCATCATATGATTCTATACAGAACATCTTATATTTAAGTGTATTCCATTTATACTCACCATAATACAGCTACTAATAAATAACATTGAAAATCCTTTCATATGTAGAACCATTAATTAATTAATTATTCCATTAATTCACTCCACAAATATGTACCACATGTCTTGAATGTGGCAGGCTTACGCAGAATAGTTTCCAGGAGGTTTTAGAAATTAAACAAAAACAAAGCTCCAAAAGTTAAATAACTTGCCCAAGGTCACATAGCCAGTAGTTAAACACATGGTCAACTCATACCAAAGTCCATCTGTTTTTCATTCCATTCCACTGACCTCAAGGAGCTCCTGGTTTAGTGGAGGAAATGTACAACCAAATAAATAATTTAAAATACAGCACAAGAAGGTGTTTTGCTATAAAGTCCCTCAAAATATCCTCTTTCTCTGAGACCCTTATAAATCCAAGAAGTATCATTTAATAAAATAATTTCCTTTAATCATTAGAATCTCTTCTAATGTGCATGTAGTCAGAGTTGCTCAAGAAACTCACTTTTAATACTATAGTTTGGAGATGGATTTCCTTACTGATGGTTTAAAATGTAAATGTGTTTTGGCTTTCATTTTAACTTTTAAAAGAAATGGTATTTTTACTTGGAGAGGCTCAACATGTAAATTTCTGGGCACCCTTCTGGCCACCCTTGAAGCAAGCAGGTGGCCTGGTCTCTGCCAGTTTGATCACTTTCAATAAGAGTCGGACTCTATGAGGAGAGGAAGGTTAGTTAAGGCCTCTTTCCAGGGCAGCCTGAAAAAACAGGTCTCATCCTTGGCCGTGTTACTGCTATTGTGCATCCTGAACCATACAGACAGAAGTTTCCTGGGCTTCTATCACTTAATGAAAAGATTCCATCTTTCTCCAGAACAATCGCTGTCAAGACAGCACACCCTGCCCCTTCTCAGCTGGTCTTGTTCCCCTACTGTGCATAAGGTGGTCAGGAATTGAAATCTAACTCTCCGGCTTGAAAGTTTCCTATTTTCATCCCACTGGTTTACAGAGGAAAAACGAAAGGGTATTAAGATTTCTCTATTTTTATTTCATTCCATATGTGTCTCTGCTTCTGTATAAAGTTCACTCACTGAGAAGAAAAATAGCCTGCACAAGTTTTACTTCTTAAACTAAAAAAAAAAAAAATCACCATTCTCCAGACATACCTAAAGGCTATAACTTAGCTAAATATAAAAGGCAAAGAAGCATGGAAAAACAGAGAAATGAGTCATGATTAAGACGACAAAATTCTTGAAGATGTCACAGAGAAGCCGACATTGCGTGAAGGATCAGAAGTAGAAAGAAAAGGAATTTTCAAGCTAAAATGGGCAGGAAAGGCAATTCCAGGCCCATGAAATGGTATGTGTCTGGGTATGGGGTTTTAAGAGTCTCTGTTGGAATTTGATCTCTGGTAACTCCAGGCAGGAGGGAGGGAAGCAGTTGGAGATTGAGTAGGTTGAGGCCAAATTATAACTACCATCCTAAGGAGACTAAAACTTCACAACAAGGGTAATTTTCATAGATTTCCTTTCCTAATTTTGATCAGTCAGGAAAAAAACATGAACGAAGTCTAAACAGTAACAGAAGAGTGTTGCTGGTTTTATGACTAAAAGCATTGATATTTATTTATTCATTCAAACAGGGCTTTGCTTGCCTCTCCTCTTAAATATTTGCTTTCTGAAAAAAAAATTTAATTATTTATATGCTAGATAGTTTATCCCAAAGATATTTTGGTGCATAGCCTTACACTGTCACATTTTTTTTCCATGTAACTTTCTCATAAAATTAGAGACATACTACAAAACAGCAAAGCACCCAAAAGAGAAAACAGGAAATTCTTCTTAAGCCAGTGTATCATTAACTCATGAAATTCACCACTGCCTAAGAACATTGAAGTGGCTTAGAATATTTTTAAATGAGGTCATAAATTCATATAGAGTAAACTGGATTTTAAAGTTATAACTTTATAATAACTCAAAACGTAAATCCTGAGGCAGCAATACCAATTTGATCAGCAAATACATCAGGCACTAAATTGTCTTCTGAAATTATACTATAATTTAATAGCTTTTGCATAAAAATTGAAGAACACTTTGAAAGTTGCTTATTTATGATTCCTGATTATCTTCCTATTACTTTATTAAAATAACTGGCATTTATACTGTAAGATTTATAGTCTACCATATTATTTGTTTACATACTTTGTAAGATGTGACCTTTATGATAAAGCCAATTTTTACAATAGCTCTGAAATATTATCACTTCTATTTTACAAATGATAAAACTAGGACTAAACATGTTAATGATTTACTCAGATTTATGTGCTAGTATAGTAAGCGAACATTTTGGAAACAACCTTAAAATCTAAATTTTTATTTTAAAAAATGTGGAACATTTTATGAGTAGAATGTACAACCTACATAAAGGTTATGTATTTTTAATTAAGACTGGAAATCTAGATTATGTATGGGAAGCAAATTTTTTAAATATTATACTAAAAGTTACCTCAACTAATGTCAATAGATAACATTTGAATTCAAAAAACATTCTTAATTCAGATGATAGATTAAGGATTTGTATCTGTCATATAAATATAAATGAAAAAGGAAAAGTGCAGCACCCACTTTAATTTTACCCATTAAAGTGGTGAGATTTAAAAACAAGAGCAATAACACCTATTGCTGGTTGGGATGGAAGATGATTTAGGATCTGATATGTTTAAGTCTCTATCAGAGTCCAATAAAAATAATTAATACATATGCCTTCAACCAAGAAATTGAGCAACTATGGGTCCATCCCATAATAATAAAACCACAGTATGTAAAAATGTGTATACAGAGATACCTGTCACAGTATTATTTAAGGGGGAAAGTGCAAAATGAATGTCCAATCAGTGGAGAATCATTGAATAAATGGCAGAACATTCATAAAATTGAATATTATGCAGCCAATAAAATACATTAATTAGAGCTATATATATCAGATGATTCAGTATCTCTACATAGTATGGTTGAGTATGAAAACCAAGATGCATAAAACTGTGTTTAATACTATCCTATTTTTTTAAAAAAATAAAGAAAACACTGCATTTGTATATATGAAAGTATATATACGTACATCTGTATATTATGAAGATAGTGAAAATAGAGGGACATAGTGATGTGCGTTATAGGCAGGAAGTGAGTGATTTGGGTAGAAAGAGAAGGTGGAAGTGTCCAAGTATGATGGGAAAATGTAAAACATTCTATGCTTCAAAGAAATAGAGTATTTATATACAAAAAATGTTTAAATTATGAACAAAAATTAATAGTGCGATAATTACTGCTACCATCTCTGTTATTGTTAACAACAGTTTACTTCTCTTCAGTCACCTGGATCTGATCCCTGTCTTGCCTCATGGGAATAGATAACTTTTTTCTTTCAGCTTTTAGCACACACTTAAGTTTCACTTATACTCACTTATGGCAGGACCTTTTGAGACAGATCCTTAACTTCTGAAACTATTTTTTCATCCATTTTGTTAATTTTCAGCCCTCATCTTTTCCTAAAGTTATTTTTTATCATTTGATCAATAAAAGTTCACTATTTGCAAAATTCAAATCAGGTAGTTTATCTGATTTAGTCAGTGCTTTTTGTTTGCTTGTTTTTTGTTTTTATTTCTTCTGCTTCAGTCATATATTTTCTCAAGGGACTTTAAGAATTCGAGAGATGAAAATGTTTGGTTTGATTTTGGGAGGATAGAGATTTGTTAGGGTTTGTGCCATAAGTTCTGACTTGAAAGGATACAACAGTATTACTTTCATGCCTTTATATTTTAGTAACATAATAAAAGTGATTCATAAGAACTTAGAAAGAGTAAATTTTAAAAGCTCTTACTAAAGAAATGGACCCTAAGGAATCTGTATATGACTAAGAACAACAGTATATACTTTAAAATATATAAACTAAAATGGATTTGATTGTACCTCCAGAATAATAAATAACATCACCCTTACTCACATTTTATATGTTTATCTGAATGAAAGAGAATTGGGACGGATTTATAAGAACAAAAACAAATTTTATCCGTGCCATAGCCCACTGTATTAGCAACTCAGATTATCAATGATTAAGATGTTGAGTTTTTAGATAACTAATGAGAACCTACTGTATAGCACAGGGAAGTCTACTCAGTGCTCTGTGGTGACCTAAATGGGAAGGAAATCCAAAAAAGAGGGGGTATATGTATATGTATAGCTAATTCACTTTGCTGTACAGTGGAAACTAATACAACATTGTAAAACAACTACACTCCAATAAAAATTTTTTAAAAGTTATGAGTTCTAATTTTGTTCTTACTTTCATTTTATAGAATGGTTACTATAGACAATATGTTAAAAAAAAAAAAGGAGAAGAAAATAATAGATGTGTTTCCCCAAATTTGTAGGTTGAAATCTAATCCCCAATGTGATGGTATCTGGAGGTGGGCCTTTTGGAGGTGATTAAGTCATGAGGGCAGAGCCCTCAGGAAGGGATTAGTGCCCTTTGTAAAAGAGTCCTCTCTTATGCCTTCTGCCGTGTGTGGACACAGAGAGAAGATTGCCAGCTATGAACCAGGAAGCACGCTCTTATCAGATACCAAATCTGCCATTGCCTTAATCTTGGACTCCTCAGCCACCAGTACTCTGAGAAATAAATTTCTCTTGTTTATAAGCCACCCAGTCTATAGTGCTTTGATATGGCAGCTCAAAGTGACCAAAGCACCACCCACCTTGCTTCCTGGAATTCAAAGGCAATGCTATGTTGAATCAGGCCATGTTTTCTTCTGCACTATTCAATCTGCTTATCTATGTACATATTCTACACAATTCAGCCATAAAAGCAGACTCCTTACAAATAAAATCTGCAAAGTTCGCCTAGAATGTACATTGACGACTTTGCTGTTATATTTTGACAAGCTAGAAAAAAAAAATCTGACCTGAAGAATGTGGGTGTATTGAAGGGAGTCAAATGTTCTGGTAATAGAAATAAGATTTTCTTCATGAGATTCTCAAACTCCAAGACATGTCCTACTGCAACTCAAACATGATTATATTGCCATTGTGAATGAAAAGAAAAATATTATTTTGATTAAAGTGAATGAAGTCGCTACACTGAAGAACTTCTAGTCATAAAATAAATTAGTGGAGGTCCCCAGGGTAAAGGACTTTGAAGTCTTTCTATATATGATCAGATTGACTAGCACTCAGTTAATTTGTATATTGCACTAAAATGTCTGCATGAGTCAATATAGAAAAACAAAAGTGACGAACAGGTCCATTACACTTTTCAAGTCCATGATTAATGTTTAGAATGAAAAGAATAATTTATATCATAGTGATTGCTTTCCATTTCTGTTCCTTCTCTTTACAAATTATGCAGCTATATGCAGTCTTGTTTTATGCTCTACAGTGAATCTATGAAAACCATGGCAGAATAGAAAAAGCTATCACCTTAATTCCTCTAGAATGACAATGTCTAATAGATACTTAACAACCATGAATCTTAAAATGTCTGGTCAGAAAATCTACCAAATAATTTTCTTATAAAATATTAAAATAACTGTTTCGGCAAACATTTGCATGTGTAGGGGGAGGGATGTGAGTGGGCAGTATATGGTAATTTTGACAATTGACTATTTGCTAGGGTGCTGATTGGACCAGTGGATGTAGGTGTTACATAATATTTGAACTCATCATGTGAACATTTACAGGGATAGATAGATGGATAACAGAACTTCTGGTTCTCTCTTCTCCCACAAGAAATTTTGTGCTATTATCAGTTAACAAAGTTTCAAGCAATAGCTATCACTCATATTGGAATTGTGTATGTCCATGTCACAGATTGAAAATTCAGAACAAGGAATAACCTGGAATAAAATGTGTCATCGTTTTTCTCAACTTGATCACCTCCTTCATTTCCAGCCAGACACCCATCCTAATGAAGTCATCAGCTTCTTACCTATGACAAGCAAAAACTACTTGATTTTCAGAGGTTAAAAGATCATACCAGATGGATAAAGCTAAATTCCCCAAATACATGATTTTTTAGAAATAGTTTCAGTTCCCTTCATAAGAACAATTGTCTTTTAAGAGGAAAATGCATGACATAGTTGATATCTTTTAGTTTGTCTCAAAAGCCACAGTGACTGCAACTTTTGGAAAAATGAAAAATTGATCTGATTCATTTGCTAAAATGTCTATTCTTTCCTACACATATCCTTAACTTATTCCTATATTTTCTGTAATATACTATAAATAACAAGGAATTGTTATGATAATGTAGAAGTACTTTTAAACAACATTAAAAAGAGTTTTAGAAAATCCCATGACTTCACAATGGAGATATTGATTGTACGAAAGAAAAACCTACTCATATAAGATCAAATGGTTTACCTAGCTTAGGTCACTTTACTGTGAAACTAAAAACTTTCCTGAAGCATAGTAAAATCCCACATACGTGACTAAGCTCTCTCCTAAAAATAGAAGTGGCTTCAATTAAATTATCAGTGAGGCAATAAGTCAGAACATTCTTAGAGTTCACGAACATCATATGATCTATGTGAAGAAAGATTTTAAAAATAGAAATTTGGCTCAAGAGAGACAAACTATTCCCAGAGCATTTGTTTATGAACATAGTGTTGAGGGGGAAAAATTTACTTACTCTCCCCCAACCCCAATTTTTTTTTTTGAGTATATGTGCACACATGCATGCCTGCAAGTTTATGTGTGTGATTTTTATCTTGTTGGTTTTAGCTCAGTTCTCACAGATCAAAGATAAACAGTTACTGATAAATTTAATAGAGATATTTTCTTTTATGAGAGCTGCAAAATTACATTGAAAAGCAAGGACCATCTTTTTTATCCAGTTGACTGCAGTAGAACCCTTTGTAAATAACCTAAACATCCATGGCTCTTCTGAAGAAGCATCTGAAAGTATTCCTATTTTTGAGCACGGTATTTTACTGTAACATTTGCAGTATTGCAGTACATTAACTATTACACAAGTTAGCATGACCTTGTTTTCAGATATATTGATGGAATCCATTTTATGTGTAGAAATAGAATGAGATTAATTCATTTTAAAAGTAATGAAATACAATCCAGGTAGGATTTTTGATCAGTAGATATTATATGTCCATTAAAAACAGGAAAGAAGATTCTTCTGAATAATGGTAGTAGATATTACATAACTCATAGACAAATCCATTAAGTTAAAAACATCAGTTAACCATTTTCACTGTTCAGTTTCCCATGTGTGTTTATTTTCATAATTAATTTGATTCACTCAAGTGCACATTCAGTGTGACTTGTTGGGAATTAGTGCCACACATTTTTGTTTCTGACAGTGTAAGTCCTGGGAAACTACATCATTGTAATTATATCGAACGCCATTCAGAAAGGAATGTCTTGGGAAAATGTTGTTTTCTGGGAGGAATAGAATGCTAAGAGCACTGCAAATTTTCCTGTGAATTTAGAAGAACATGAAAATATGTTGCAGGCTTACAGCAAAACCATTAATACAGCATTTGGAAACAGAACACATGCTCAGCCACATTTTCACCTCAGGTAGTAAGGAGGACTACTCTGGAGATTCTTTCTGAGATAGTCTTAGAGTCAGTACTGCTAGAGGGCCATTTATTTTCAATACTTCCCAGGAGCATTATCAGCAAAGGAGCATATTAAGCTGCCATAATTTATTTGTAAAGCCCCTAAAATAGAATTGGCAGAGACTGAATTTCTAAATGAGAAATGATAGTTCTGCAAGACTGAATTTCAGTGTAACTATATTAGAAAGTAACTCATCAAGTTTCACTCTTCTTGATCATAGTATGTGCCAATTCCAAAGAAAGGCATTTATAAGACTGTTGCTTTAGAAAATTGTATGAAGTTCCAAAAAACCATAGGTAGCTTCTACACACTGAAGTTAGCATTTTATATAGGTAGCAAACCAACATTTTTCTTTTTTTATTTGTTTTTAGACATGAGAAACTAGTTAAGGCAACCAATATCTCCACATATTATCCTCACATATCTCTATGAAATTAATATTAAGGATACTTCTGTGAGGTTATAATTACATATTAATCACTGTTATCCTCTATGAGATTATATGAGGCTATCTCTATGAGATTAACATTAAATTAAATGTGCTTTCATTTTCTGTACCTTGACTTATTCTGTCTTTGAAGCGTTCTTCCTAGTAACTTTGGACCATACTTTGCTGGAAGTAATAAAACTACTAAATTAAGCCTCTATTTCTTTGGTATTATGCAGCTTCCTTCCTTTGAGATTTATGATATTTTGAAAGTTTAAAGGAAACAACAAATATTTTACTGCTTTATACCTCAATGTATTAATAAATCTCGCTGAAAATCTTTTAGAACTGATTTTGTTAACTCTCTCATAATTTAAATATTTAAACAGAGCAAGCACCTTATAAATGCTGGTGGTAGGTTGTTTTTATATAATAAAGAATTTGGCTGGCCTTTGTCTCTAGTTCTTGGGAGGGACTTCTACACTCTTGGCATTTTCAGAGTGATAGCAGTGTTTTTGTTATTCATGAACCCCTTAGAGCACAACTGACTTCATGCTAATAAGGTGACTCAAGAAGGGCTTCTAGATAGCTTCAGAGTAGGATCGGCCACCAGAAAGGCAAATCATGTAGAAGGTTGGGATTTTGAGCCAGCCGAAACTCCAGGGAGGGAAGGGGGGTTAAAGACTTAATTCTATCGAATAGTCAGTGATTTAATCAATCGTGCCTATGTAATGAAATACCAATTATCACTCTGGACATTGAAGCTCAAAAGAGCTTCCTGGTTGATGAGCACATTGATGTCCCAGGAGGGTGACATGTCCTGACTCCACAGAGAAGAGTATAGAAGCTCTGTGTTCAGGACCCTCCCAGATCTTCCTTTATGTGTCTTTTCATTTGGCTGTTCCTAATTTGAATCCGTATGATAAAAATGTAGTCATGAGTTTTGCAACTTTCAGAGTTCTGAGAATCATACTACAAATTATCAAATCTGGGGGGTGGTCTAGGGAACCCCTAGAATTTGTAGCCTGTTGTTCAAAAGTGTGGATGGGGTCCCCAGTTGTGTCTGGCATCTAAAGTTAGGGCAGTCTTGTTGGGTAACATGAACTTTAACTTCTGGAGTCTGCACTACCTACCACCAGTTAGTGCCAAAACTGAGTTGCAGTATACCAGTTGGTGGCAAAATGAGTGTAATGCATAGGGACTGTTAAATAAATAAACTGTAAAATTCTGGTGAGGCAGGGTTTATTTTATTTTGCAGAGACATATTTTAATTACACTGAAAGGACAAATGGTAATGCAGGATAGGAAATAATAACTAAAGAAATGTTTTCTTAAGTGCTAAGGAGCCATTTTCCAGGCAGTACTCAAAGGTGAACTATGAAAGCATTTAGATTTCTCTCTAAGTGATGCAAAAGATAGTTAGAGGTAGACTTTTCATCAAGACGGTGGAACAATTGGACACTCATAGGCAAATAAATGGATCATCTTCATAGAAATGCAAAAATTAACTCATAATTGACCTTAGACCCAAATGTAAAATCTAAAACTATAAAATTTATAGTCAAAAACAAAGGAGAAAACTTTTGTGACCAGGATTTAAGCAATACTGAGATACAACCTCAGAAGTATGGTTTACACAAGAACAAATTGATTAGTTGATGTTTGTGAAAATCAAGTACTTCTGCACTTTGAAAGGTATTGGTAAATAAGAGAATTAACAGACAAGCTACAGATGGCAAGAATATTTACAAATGAGACTGGTAAAGGTGCTATATCCAGACTCTATATGAAAACATTCTCAAAATTCAAAGATAAAAAACAAACAACCCAATTAAAAAATGGGCAAAAATTTAAACAGACATGTCACCAATGAAGATAGATATATAGATATATAAAACGGCAAAAGTGTACATGAAAAGTACTCAGAATAATGCAAATTAAAACCAAAATTAAATACCACCACACAACTGAAATCAAAGAAAGTGTTGATAATAAATGCTGAGTAGGATTAGGAACAACTGGAAATCTCAGACATTGCTGGTGGGAATGCAAAATGATAGTCACTTTGGAAAATATTTTGGCTGTTTCTCATGAAATTAAACAAATGTTAACCATACAATTCAGCAATCTGACTTAAGGATCACCCAAGTGAAATGAAATGTCATGTGCACTCAAAAACCTGTATGTAAATGTTTCAAGTGGCTTTATTTGTAATCACCACAGCTAAAAACAACCCAAATATCCTTCAACTGGCAAGTGAATAAACTGTGGTATATCCAAACAATGGAATTGAAAATTCCAATGAACAACTGAAAAGGAATGAACAAGTGATTCAAACACCACCAACAAGGATAAATCTCAAATGCATCATTCTAAGTGAAAGAAGCCAGTCTCAGAAAGATACATATTCTATGATTCCTTTCATTGTTTGCTTTTAAAATAAAGACTTTATATGAGAGCAGTGTTATGTTCACAGCAAAATTGAGAGGAAGGTGCAGAGATTTCCTATGTACTCCCTGCCCCCAAACATGTGTAGCCTCCTCCACTATTCACATCCTTTACCAGGATGGTACACTTGTTATAACTGATGAACCTACATTGACACATCACAATCCCCCAAAGTCCGTAGTTTGCATTATGGTTCACTCTTGGTGTTGTACATTCTGTTGATTTTGAAAAATGTATATTACATGTATCCATCATTACGGTATCATAGAGGGCTTTCACTTTCCTAAAACTTATCTGTGCTCTGCCTATTTATCCCTATACCCTCCCTATGATTCCTTTTGTGTGACATTCTGGAAAAGGCAAATAGAAGTTTATACATATTAACTAGAGTTTTGGAGACATGATTTTATAAAGATATATCAAAATCATAATCATAAAAACAATAATATCAAGGATAATAATACCACCTTAGATTTGTGTAATATATAATATTAAAAGTCATTTTATTTTTGTGATCCCATTTACTCCTCACACCTCTAGAAATTTGTGTGTATATCTGAATCGTTTGTGCTTTAACAGAATTCTACTGTAAGTCAACAAGTTGCCTCCTCTGCTTTATTTCCATTGCATAGCCCTGCAATCTATCACCTAGTAGAATCTCATGTCATTAACAATGATTTATAGTACCATCAGCAATAAGGATGGAACTAATTGATATCATCAATATGTCCTATACTCCCACTGCATGACAACTAAGGGAAAAGTACCTAAGCACTAAGAACAAAAGTTATCTTTGTACTTTGACTAAAACACAGAAAGTTACACACACAAATTTAGTAATGCTGTCCTAAGCAAGTATTAAAACTTGGGAAATAATGTCATAACTAAGGCTAGGTGGAAACTAAAGAACCATATTTTTTAAAAGTCATATATATGAACTAACCTCTGAGTGACCTATTCCCTGAAGCCATATGCATTGTAATATATTTTCACAATGTCAGATTTTCAATATCATACGGGTTATTAGAATTTGTGTCACAGCAACCCAAACATTTGAGAACATACTAAAGAAAGTAACTTGAGGAGAGAATGAAGAGAGGTTTTTATCATTTATACTTGTAACCAGTCCAATTTTTAGCTAGTTTCAGCTATTCAGGTTATAAGATTTTAGCCTTGCTTCTGATTTTTTTAATTTGTCTATACTTTGGGAATATAGTTGTCACACACAAAAATTGAGATAGAATATATATGCATATGTTTTGCATTTCTTCAAATAGATTTCACAAATGGATTTCTAGCAAAAGCTAGAAAAGTGCATGAATATTTACATATACATGAATACAAATAACACTTGTACATTTACATTGCATGTGTTTGCATCGATTTTTCCCATAAGCATCTATAAAATTTCCATAAGGATGTTGTTTTAAAGACAATAGGAAGCAAACACTTTCTGGCAATGCAATTAAATCACCTATCATGACGATACCTGAACATACCATGTGACAACACAGCATTGCTATGAGGGAACTATTCCAACATCTGCAGCTCTGAAGTTAATCATGACTCCAGAAAGAACATCCTTCTAACGTGCTGCATGAGAGAGACACTAATTAACCATTAAGTGGCCTGATATCATACAGGGTCGCCACTTCCGTTTCACGTCAACTGGGGTGGTGTGGAGCAGCAATGGCGGGAGCAACAGCGGTACTGAACGTGATGGGGGAAGTGTGGATCACCAAAACTCCGAGAGGACTGCAATTTGGAACTGGCCCTTAAATTGTTTAATAAATGAGAGCCCATCCTCACTTTACTGATGGATGGGCTGTATTGGCCACTTGCCAGAAGTGTTTTCTAATTTGCACTGACG
Organism: Balaenoptera musculus; assembly: GCF_009873245.2. Taxonomy (NCBI): domain Eukaryota; kingdom Metazoa; phylum Chordata; class Mammalia; order Artiodactyla; family Balaenopteridae; genus Balaenoptera; species Balaenoptera musculus. The sequence continues at coordinate 24,384,000 of NC_045796.1, forward strand.
GGAGGTAAATTTCCCTTGATTGTGGAGGTGTGAGCTTTTGAGACTCCTCCTTGAGTCATGGTGGAATAGGATATGTTCAGATCAGTACTTTCCAGCAGCTTCACCTTTACAATACCGGGCATAATCCAGTATGAGAGAGGTTACTTTCAATCATGCCACACAATATCCACCCTCAGGAATACTTAACTAGGTGAAATCAGACTACCATGGTGATAATATACTGCCCTGAAAATATTGTCACTCACTCCTTGTATATGCCTATGATTAGACAGTTGGAAAAGACAGAAGAGTGCACAGATGAAAATAAACAATTTCAATAAGTACCAACCAAACAAACACAATGTTTAAATCTTGGTAAATATATTTTTATTGTTTTTTTTCATCTTCAGAAATATCTAAGCTTTACTGAGGGCTTGAAGTGTGCCAGCCACTCTTCTAAGCATTTAATATGTATTATCTTACTTAGATCTCACAACAATCCTATAAAATAGGTACTATTATTTTTTTAAATTTATTTATTTACTATTATTATTATTTTATTATTTTGCATATGGGTGAACTAGAGCACGGAGAAACTTGGTAATTTCCCATGGATACATGAAACTTGGATGGAACTTGGATTTGAATTCCCAGAGGGAGATCTTGATAAAGACCCTCTCCTACAAATATATGTCTACGTGTAACTAACATAACTCCCCCAGCAGTGTCAAGGCCAACATGATAAGAAATCTAACCTTTCCAAGGGTTCTTCTATCCAAGTATTTTCAGGATTCCTGTGACTGCCTACAGTGGTCTATTGAATCAGTCCTCCTTGGTGCTTGCTGCTTCTACATGCTAGGTGGAAGCAAGAGCTCAGGCTCATTTTCTGCCACTGCTGGACAACTCTATACTTTTGGTTTTTTTCAGCAATACCTGTGGTTACTCTTTAAGTAGACCCATGGTTTTGCCCTTGGACATTCTGAGATCAGCCATAACACTCCAATACCTAAATGAATTGCTAAGAAGCCTGAGGAAATCAGAGCCACCTGGTAGCTTTGTATAAAACCCTCCTCCGTGAGGCTACACATGATGCAGTCGTCCCTCGGGAAGTGAGAGAAGATAATCATTTCCAGTCCCACCTTCCTTTCCTCTAAGATTGGGTTGCACTTGGAGACCATCACTGTCTTTTCCAGAAGTTCCTCAATCTGGGTTGCCTCAGTACATCAGACATTTATAATACCTTTGAACATCAAAAAGGAAGAGGTCAGGACCCTGCCCTGTCCCTTCCTTGAAAAGATCCTTGGGCCTTAAGAAAATAGTGATACAAACAAATGCATGGGGTCACTAATTTTATCCACCCAATAGGGCTTAATCCAGGTATCACTTTGTCCATGAAGTCTTCTAGGCAGCTTTTAAGGACATTGTGAGCATTTCTTAATAGTGTTGCATGTGGCCTCCATGTTGCCCAAGTCACTCATATTATTTTGTTTCTGTGTTTGTCTGCACTCTTCTTTTAGCATATTACTAAAGGCAGTCTTCTTCTGAGGCAACTACAGCTCTTGCTGTATAAGTAGTAGCCTTCGTGAATGCAGAAATACTTGCAAATGAAATCTGATAAAGAGCCTATAACCAGAATATATAAAGAACTCACAAAACTCAACAACAACCCAAAGTCCAATTAAAACTAGGCAAAGATTTGAACAGACATTTCATCATAAAGGTATATGGATGTCAAATAAGTACTTGAAAAGGAGCTTAATATTGTCTGTCATTAAGGAAATGCAAATTAAAACCACAATGAGATACCGCTACACCCTATTAGAATAGCTAAATTTAGAAAGGCTGAGAATACAAAATGTTGGCATGAATTTGGACCATGTAGAATTCTCATACATCATTTCTGGGAAAGCTTAAATGGGTATAGTCCCTTTGGAAAACAGTTTGGAAATTTCTTAAAAAGTTAAACATCCATCAACAATGGGTCCCAGTCATTCCATTACTATGTATTTACATAAGAGAAATGAAAGCGTATATCCATTCCTGGCTGCTCAGCTGCCCCTCTGAACATTCTCATGAACCAGTAAGGAAGATCCCACCCCCTCCCAGTGTGGTAGGGACTGAATCTTCTATTTGCTGGTCTGAATTAGTTAGTCTATCAGTAAAGGAAGATTAACTTACTTTAGTTAAAGTAACTTTTTTAAAGTAAATTTTTATTTACTTTACATATATAGATACAAGTGCACAAATCATATACAGCTCAATTAATTTTCAAAAGGTGAATAGACCTACATAACCAAATCAGGAAATAAAATGTATTCTGCACCTGAAAAAATTCTCCTCACTTTCCCTGTGTGCCTACCCCCCAAGGTAACCATTGTCCTAACTTTAAAAACTATAGATTATTTTTTCTATTTTTGAAATTTTTAGCTCAGGGAAATATATGATTAAGAGAAATCCTGACACACTCAAGGCAACTCTCTATATATCAAGAGAGACAGACATAAAGACAGGAAGGTAGGAGAATAGATTTGACCTGAGAATTATGGCTAGGAAAGCATGGTAGTGTTGTTACTAGCACTTGGAATGGACTGGAATCATAAAAATAAGAAAATTATGTTTGAGAGAATTGACCTGCCAAACAAAGCACAAAAATCTGAACTAAAAAGTCCTGTAACTGCTCAAAACTTAACCTTCACACAACAGGCAGAGAGTTGAGAAAGCTGCTCAGCAACCAACTAGCTCGTTTTCCCCTCTGCTCTTTTTAGATGAAGCCAAGGAAACAAAGCAATATCCCTGCAGTAGAACCAGAGACCATTAAGAAGAGTGGACACGTAAGCAAAATTAGGTCCCCTTTAAGGAACATTTCTTACCCACAGAGCAGGGAGTCCTCACAGTATCTGTTCAATGGGACTTTGGAAATACATGTACCAGTGACTACTTTGAGGTACTCATTCTTCCTCTTCCCACATAATAATGTTTATTGTGGGTCTTGTCCTTCTATTACCACTTTGTAGTATCCACTATACTATAATGGGAAAATAACTTGTCTTTAGAGTTCGTCAATCTCTAGACCTTGAGACACTATTTCCAAACTGGATGTAGAAAACAATGCACAACATAACACCCAGAGATCCTGGGCTTTGAGCTCAGAATGTTGACTGGACTGACTTTGGATTGACTGGATTCCTTTGGAGAGGGCTGAGTGTGCTATAAGTGCAGAAAGAAAGAAGAAAAGGAATATTTGGTGGCCAGGGGAGTGTACTGTAGCAGAGACAGTGGTTCTCACCAAATTTGCCATCTGACATCCCAGTTTCTTTACTCTTTTTTAAGGGGCCATGTACCTAGGTTTGGCTAATGGCAGGTGGAGGGGGGAATGACCTATGTCACCCCTAAGCCAAAAAATAGAAGAGTCATAACTTTTCCCTTGTTGAGGTGACTGAGTAAATTCTGTTTCACATGGTGTAGTTACATAATGATGGAATCTCTATCAGCCTGGGTCCCTGAGGAACTAAGTAAAGTACAACTTTTGATTTTTTTAAGATGCTGGGATTTGGGGGTTAGGTGTCACCACAGTACTACTTAACCTATTACTTCTAACACAAATGCAGTACAGAATGTGGCTCCCACAGCACTTAGAATTCTGCCTGGCTGTTTTTCAGAACTTTGCAAGAAAGCATTTTTCCAAGATGTTTGCAACCCAATCCTCTCCCTGCCTTAGGGGTGCCTGGATGAGATGAAGGTGAGTGTGGATTTATCATAGATGTCCTTTAAAGAAAAATGAGAAGGGAACTGCCCTTATTCCTAAAGTTTACGCATCCTGAGAAACTGGCAATACAATATGATATAAATCAGAAGGATTGATAAATGCACTCATCCCGAGGTAGCCAGAGCTCCCCCTTTTAAGGGTCTGCAGAGAACCACCTCATCAAATCACTGCAAGTGTCCTGAGATCACCTGGTTTGTCTTCCTGTACTGTATGAGACAATCCTTCAAGTTTTCTTTGCCAAATGGTCATCCCTCTTGCTGCTTCTAATGATTTTCAAAGTTGGTAACATTGTAAAGGATCAGAATTAGTATCATTTTCTTTCAAATATTTATTTTTCTTTTTCACTTATCTTCTTATATATTGTTGTCACCACACTAGAATATAAGCCCCATTGTGCTCATACGGAGACATAGCATGGTATAGTAAAGAGCATAGACAATCTTTCAGGGTTTGAATCCAGGTTCACCACTTCTGTAGCCCTGGGGTACAGCAGTATGTAACCATTTGCTGCCTTCGTTTCCTCATCTGTAAAATAAGTCTAATATTAATACCTACCTCATAGGGCTGTGCTAAGTATGGCATGAGTTAATACATTTAGGACATTTAGATCAATGTTAGGCACATGTTCAGCCTTCTATAAATGTACCTACTCCATCGAGCTTGGATCTTATCTATATTGTTCACTAAGTTATCACAAGTGACTGGTACATGGCCTTGTGCATGGCATCAGAGGATGGTCCAGAGACAAAAATGGATACTTGTACTTATCACTGTAAATATAACTATCTTTGTCCACATACTTGAAAATGTCTTCAGGTATGTGTGAAGAGTCCTACAAAACATAAATTTATTCACAGAGTCTTTACAGTAACTGCCTCTGTGGCCTTTAATAACATACTATGAATCAGCTATTTCAGGATAATTTTCCTGGATCATCTTTGCAAATGTTCTGTTATTAAGACAGAGAAATCAATCTCATATACCACCTATTGCCTTAGGATGTAAATAGTGCAGGATAAATATTTGTTTGCAAGGCTATGAATGAGGCATTAAAACAGCTCTTCATCCTGATGGGTAATAACTGATAATGATTCTCTCTATCTATTATGGAACGGAAATGTCATTGCATTGTTTGGATAAGACTCTTGAAGCTAAGGACACAATGTTCGGTACTACTTTGTGTTCTACTCTCTTTTTCTCTGACGAGACAAAATATCGAAAGCAAATCATGCACGCACACACATCAGTGTTACTGATCAGTGGACTAGACCATAGTACAAAAGAGAAAACATTTGTTTTATGCTGATGTAAATTAACTAAGGAAATCTCCATTATCCATTGTAGGAAACAACTTTACCCTGTTGCATCCACTCCTCACTTCCATTTGTTTTGACTTCCAACTCAATAAGAGGATGATGAAAGCAAGGAAGACAGAAAAGGTCAATTCATCTGAATTCTGCTGCTCATTTTAAAATGTTGAGATTTAGCTAGAGGGAGGAGAGAAAGATGAGAAAATTAGGGTTACAATCAGAAGCTAAGTGAAGCTTCAGTTTTTCCCCCCCGCTTCAATTTATCTGGGCTATGTAAACCTCCATTACTACAGACAATTAAGAGTTTCTAAACTGAAGATTCTGTTTATTGGTGTAGAGTTTAAGATTTTTTAGGCTTTAAATTCTTAGACCTAAATGTGCTGCTAGTGGAGGGGAGAGAATGCAGCCTATTCTGTGGCAACAATTTGGGACTTAGCTAGAAGACAAATTCCAATGAAAGAATCATTTTCTCAATACTGCTAATGGCTTCAAGGAAAGGTATAATTACAAGAACGGGGATGAATGTAAATATTGTATAAAGCTTCTTGTCTGGAAGTAAGTGCAGCCTACAGAAAGCATCATATTCTAATGGACGTTTATCCTTATTGGAAAAAGAGTTCAATGTTAATTTAAAACAATTCCTAAACCTCTAGTGTGAATTATAGGTAGAGATTTGAAGGCATCTGCTATGACAACATCTACAAGCTTTGGAGGAACTAGGTGTCTGCCTGCCTTCCTCTTATTTACTGAACTTTTGTAAGAGTTACATTGGGACTTCCCTGGTGACACAGTGGTTAAGAACCCACCTGCCAATGCAGGGGACACAGGTTCAAGCCCTGGTCCGGGAAGATCCCACATGCTGCAGAGCAACTAAGCCCGTGTGCCACAACTACTGAGCCTGCGCTCTAGAGCCCGTGAGCCACAACTACTGGAGCCCACGTGCCACAACTATTGAAGTCCATGCACCTAGAGCCCGTGTTCTGCAACAAGAGAAGGCACCGCACTGAGAAGCCCGCACACCGCAACAAAGAGTAACCCCCGCTCGCCACAACTAGAGAAAGCCCGCACGCAGCAACAAAGACCCAACGCAGCCAAAAATAAATGAATTAATTAATTTAATTAAACAAAAAAAAGAGTTACATCTAAGTTGGCCTCAAGTCAGACTTTGTCACACACACAGACACACACTCAGAGAACATTTTGAAAAGTATTGAAATTGAGTTTACAGTTCAATAAAAAAGTATCTTTTTAGTCAGAACTGGGGGAATTAGACAAATTTCCTTCCATCCAAGGTGCTTCCACTCAAGGTGCCTCCAATGTTCAAAAAGCTCTCCTTTACTACAGACATGTTACTCCAAATAACCAGAAACCAATAATTAATTGACGTATTTCCCCGCTCCACTTGACACCAACAACGATTATGCGGTATTTTAGAACAAAAAGGCAAATCAAATAAAAATAACCAAATATCAGGTTTTACGGAGGAAAAAAAGTACTAATTTCTAGGTTATAACCAGGAACTGTTGGGGCAAGACTCAATCATACACAGTGTCTATGTGTGCAGGTAAAGTCTGATAATTAATGTTCAGATAATGAACCACCTCCCACTCCAAGGAAAACCAACCTGAGCCATGAAAAAAATTTATTTAACAAAATCAAATTTATAAGATAAAAAGTGCTACTATAAACGCTTTAGTTATGGAGAAAATTCAGTTGAATGGATCATTTCTTTTTCATCAACATTTTGGTTAAAAAAGTTTGCTGTAACAGTACTCAGTCCTATTTATGGATTAATGATTTTCATTTCAATTTTCAGAAATAACTACCTTTCTGTTGCTTATTTGGTTTTAATTAAGTCACTCTTTCATTTATTCATTCACACATACATTCAACAAATAACAATCACCCAAATGAGGCAAATATTCTACAGGGAAGTAATCTAGTCTATATTCTTACTTAGTTTTTATTATTATAATAAATGTTTCCATGCATTCTAAAAAGAGCATGCTGAATAGCACAATGAAAAAACATATAACCATAAATGAATTTCAATAACAGTTAATATTTTGCTATATTTTCTTTATCAATTATTTTATATAAGTATTATAAAGTAAATTACAGGCATATTTCCAACTCTAAATATTTTACCATAAAATATTTATTACCATAAATATTAATACCATAAATAATAAGAACATTTTTAGTCCAACCACAGTACCATTTTTATACATAAAATGTATTACTGTAAAAAAAAAAAACATTTTTAATCTAACTACAATACCATTGCTACATATAACAAAATTAATAGTAATTCCTTAGTATCACTGAATGCAAAAACTGTATTCAAATTCCCCCAATAGTAATTAAAATGTTTTTGCAGTTCCTTTTTCAAACCAGGACTAAGTCAAGGAACACACATAGCATCCAGGTGTAATGTCTTTTAACAATGCACATATTTTTTTAATTGAAACATAACATACTTGCAGAATAATGCACGCATTTTAAGTGTAGAGTCAATGGATTGCCATTCATTGAACCCAGCTATTTAACTGCCACTCATGTCAAGAAATAGACTTGTATCTCAGAAGTGCCAGTATCCCTGCCTGTCCTCGCTCAATCAAATACCTAACCCTCCCCTTTAAATGTAACTGCTATCCTATCTCCTAACACCATGTTGAGAGTTTCATTCTTGTTCTTTTTCAAAGTATCTTGGCTTTCCTTGGTCCTTTGAATAACCGTAACCATATACATTTATTTCAGAAATAGATCTTTGTCTTTCACACACACACAAAAGAAGTCTGTGGAAATATCTACTGGTGTATTGCATACATAGATCAACCTTAAAAAAAACTGATACTTTAAAAATTTTAATTCCCCAACATTATTATGACCACCAGCACAATGTTGAAATTATGCAGTTATCCTGCTTTCTTCCTGATATCAGATGAAATATTTCAAGAGGTATCATTAATTACAATATTAACTGTAAGTGTTTTGTTGTTATCCATTATCAACGTTTTATTTCTGGTTTGCTAAGAAATATTTTAGATGTTGAGTTTTAGCAAATACTTTTTCTACAAATATTGTGATAATCATGTTTCCTTTTCTTCATTTCATTAATACAATAAATTATCATTTTTAGACATTTTCAAATATTAAAATTATTTAGACTCCTAGGATAGACTTACTTTTCTTGAAATATGTTATTCTTCATCTATGTTTCTGGGTTCAATTTGCAAATATTCTCGTTAGTAATTTTGTATTTATGCTCATGGATATATTGACCTTTGCTGTTTCTTATGGTCTTCATGCCATCTTTTGCTATCAGATTGCACCAGACTCATAAATAAGGTAGGAATTGTTCCCCCTTTTTTCCATTCTCTGGAAGCATTCATGGAAGATTGAAAATGTTTTAATCCTAGTCAATAAACATCTAGACCTAGAGAAGCCATCTGGATCTGAGATTTCTTTGTGAAAGGTTTATAGTTGCAGATTAAGTTTAATTAACAGATAGGGAACACTAATTTTTACATTTAAATTGCATAAAGTTTGGTAAGGAATTTATCCACTTTATCTATTGGCGTAGAGTTGTTCATGATATTCTCTTTGTATGTTTGTAGGCTCTGTAGTTGTATTCCCTTTTTCTCATCTCCCAAACTGATTATTTAGGTATTCTTTCTCACTTCTTCTCTTTTTTTTTTTTTTGACTGCACCACACAACTTGCTGCAGGATCTTAGTTCCCCGACCAGGGAGTGAACTGGCGCCCTCAGCAGTGAAAGTGCGGAATCCTAACCACTGGACAGCCAGGGAATTCCCTCTCTTCTTTTTTCTTGATGAGTCTCACAAAGTTTTATCAACTTTATAAGTCTTATCAAAGAAATAGCATTTGGCTCTGATTGCCATATCTATAGTCTGCTTTTTTATTTTACTAATTTCAGTTCTTATATTTGCCATTTTCTTTCTACATTGGGTTAAATTCGTTTTCTAGCTCTTTGAGATGGCTCCCTAGCTAACTGCATTTTAGTTTGTCTTCTTTATTAACACTTCCATTTAAACTATATATTTTCCTCTAAGCATGACATTAGCTTTATTCCACCAATTTGATACATAGGGATTTCATTATCATAAGGCCAAATATTTTTCTAATTTTTCCTTGTGATTTATTTATTAACCCATAGGTTATTTTAAAGTATATTGTTTAATTTTCCAAAATATAGGTATTTTCTGATTATCCTTTTATTATGGGTTTCTATTTATTTCAATTGTGTTATGAAAATAGACTGTAATTTTCCAAATATATGACATTTAAACATCTGCTATATTGCTCAGCTTGTGGTCAATTTTGGAAGAACTTCTAAATACCCTGAAAAGAATATATACACTACAGGTTTAGGATGAAGTAATAGATACATCAGTTAAATTTTACTAATTATGTTGTTCAAATCTTCTATATCCTTACTGATTTTTGTCTGCTTATTCTATCAGTTACTGAAGGAAATGTATTCACATTTCCAACCTTGATTATGGATTTCATCTGTCTCTTTTTAGTTCTATAGATTTTGCTTTACATATATTTTTCATAAATATTTAGAATAATTTTATCTTCTGAACTTTTAGCACAGTGAAATCCCTCTTTATCTCTAATGATGCTTTATGTTAATACAGCTCCAGCAACTTTCATTTGGTTGCATAGTATATATATTTCCATTTCTTTTATTTTCAATCTTTTTATTTAGCCTTAAATTTAAAGTGTGTCTCTTATAAATAGCATATTAAAAATAAGCACTTTGTATGATATTATTGTTTTGATGCATTTAGTTCATTTACATTTAATGAAAACACTGATTTATTAGGTTTAAAGATTCTATTTCTAGTCTATTCATTTCTCAATTTTCCTTTCAATTAGAGTTTTTCTTACACATTTTTACATTATTATTTTAGAGACTTATTTGACATACATCCTGGAGGTATTACATTCTAGTATAAATTATTACTTTGCATATTCACTTAGATATGCAAAGACTTTAGAACATTTTAACTCCTTTTATCCGCCCCCCCACAACTTATGTGCTATTTTGCTGCATAATTTCATTGTAGATGTACATTCTAAACCCCACAAGACATTGTTATTATTTTGTACAGTCAATATCCATTCAGATTTATTCCCATAGACATTCTTTCCTCCAATATTGATTACTTCTTTAGTCTTCAGACTTCCTTTTGGGATCATTGTCCTTCAGCCTGAAAAACTACTCTCAGTAATTCATTCAGGGCAGTCTACTGCTTGTAGCAAGTTTTCAGTTTTGTTTGTCTGAAAATACCTTAAGTATTCCTTTATTTTCAAAAAGATATTTTCATTGAAGGTAGAATCTTAGGTAGGCGTTTACGTTTATTTTTCACCACTTGGAGAATATCATTCTATGTCTTTTGTTTCCATTGTTTCTATTAAGAGGTCAGTTATCTGTCTTATTATTGTTGTCCCTTTGATGATAATATGCCTTTTTATTCTCTATCTTCAATATCTTTCTTTGAATTTCATCAGCAGCCTTATTGTAGTGTACCTAAGTGTAATTTACTTTGTATATATTCTTTACGAGATTCACACAGATTCTTAAATCAATGGCTTGATGAACAGTTATCAGTCATTATGTCTTCAAATATCGTTCCTGCCCCATTATCTATTATTTCTCCTTCATGGAGTACAAGCATACTTTTTTTTAGATCTTATCATGCCCTTTTCTAAATTTTCTTTCATTTTGCTGTTTTTATATGCTGCTTTTCAAATTTTCTTCTTGCCTAGGTTTCAGTTCACCAATTTTTTTCTGTTGTGTTGAATATGTTTTTCTGTTGTGATGAATGTGTTATCATTAATATAAAATATTAATTTTATATATTGTTGTTTCAGTATGATAATTACCATTCAGCTCCTTTTTATTGCTTTGATGGCTCTGCTGAAAGTCTCAATCTTGTCTTTTAATACTTTGGAAACATGATCATAGTCATTAAAAGTCCTTGTATGATAACTTAATTACCTATACCCACTAAACTGTGCCCACTTTAGGTTTTGGTTGTTTACTGTTTTTTGTTTGTTTTTTTACATGCCTTAAATTGAATGTTTTTGTGTGTGTACAACTGGTTATTTTTAATTTATTATTAGAAATTATACATGAAATACTTACACAGATATTGAAGGCTCTGCATGATGTCATCTTCCTCCAGAAAGGTTATGATTTTAGTTTTACTTTCTACAAACAGGTAAATAATGACATGAGCAATCTCAGATTACATTAATCCAGTCAAGGATTAAGATGAAAAAAATTTTAACCCATCTTCAATTATTGTAAGGACTGGCCTTTATAGCTCGTTCTTACTCATGGGAAGGTTGCTTCCTAAAAACCTAAGGTGTTTCCTAAGGACTGTCCTCATTAGTGAGCCAAGAACTTTGATTTTTCATGAATGTACCAAAACCTACACTTAGCTTCTCAGCCTCTAGGCTGCCAGGTTCCTTCTTCCCCACGGCTCTGCAATTTTTCATCACATTGGTAGCTCTGTGACATCTGCAACAATCTTTTTGGTATGTTGTTCATATTTTCTAGTTGTTCTTCGTGATTGGTTTAGTCTGAACTATAGGTTCCATTGATACAAGTGGAACACCTGTCCTAATTATCTTTTAGTCTAGAATAGTTACATCTTTTTCTCATGATATTGACTTACTGAAGAGACTAGGACAGTTGTCCTTTAGGATCCTCGACTTTAGATTTGTGATTGTTTCCTTCTGATGGCATCTATTTAGCTAATCTATCCAATATGTTTCACATAAAGTTATATCTAAAGACTTTATTAGGATAATATTAAGTATTTTGGCAAGAGAACTTCATAAGTAATACTATATTCCTCATAACTCATTATATTGAAAGAGAAATAATTTTGGTCACAAGTTTAAAGTAATGAAAGCTTGATACTTTCATTGTAAAGTCATACATTCTCCCCTTTCTACCGGCATGTAACCTGCCAATTGATACCCTGACATAATTATGTATATTGCTAAGTTTCCCATCAACCTTTCATTGCATGTTTTGGTATAAATTGACAGTTTTTACCTGAATCCATTTTTTTCCCTAAGATTACATTATGGAGATTTCCTGATACTATAATTTCCTCTATATTTATCTTCTGTAAAGAAGAATGTTTCTTCATCAATTGAGGCTATTTTATTACCCTGAAATATACTTCTTAGTGGAATATCAATAAAAATGCTTAACCCTTTATGTTTATTTTCAATTTTCTTTAAAAAAATGTTGAAGAATAGGCAGTTCCAATAATGATAAACCAGGTTGTATTTCATGTATTGATTATCATTGTGGACTCAGGAGTTTTTATATATTCAGAATGTTTCAGTTCCAGTATTTTAGTCTCTGCCTTTATGAAGTTATATTTCTAAGGGGAAGACAAAGACTAATATGTCAACAATAGACAAACAAAAAGATAAACTGATAATAATTACTAACATAACAAAACAAGTACTATTTTGAATTGTGCATAATATTGGTAGGTTAATTGTAGTAAATAGACACCAAAAAGTATAATGGAAACTCCAGCAAGTATAATTTCTCGAACATAATAAAATGTGTTTCTCACTCACATAATAGTACTGTGCAGGTAAATGGTTAGGAAGGATGTACTTCTCCATGTTATTCAGAGATCAAGGTTGACTGAGGCACTCTCACCTTCAGTGTATCTTGTAAATTCACCACAGGGTTGTTGCATTCCAGCTGACGAGAAAGTGAAAAGACTGAAGAACCCCCACATGGGACTATTTAATGGGAAATGGTGCTTACCACTTCTACTCATGATCCATTGCTCTGAAATCATGATCCTACCAAATCAAGAAAGTCTTGGGTCCAGCAAGAAAAGAACATGAATTTTGGGGAGTTAATATCACAAGTTCAGAGGAGGAAGTGGCATAGGAAATGACAGGCATGTAAAGAAATGTGACATGAGAAACTCTGAGGGAAGACCTTCTCATCAAAGAGAATAGCTCTGATCTGAAAGAATCAACAAGATTGGCCTGTTCAACAAATAGTAAGAAGGCAAATGGTGACTGAAGCATAGTGAGCAAGGAGGAGAGAGATTAAAGGTCAGAGGGATAGGCAAATGGATCCTGTCTTTTTATACCTTAAACCTCATGTTAAGGGTGTTATAATTTTTACTAAGTATAAAAGAATTCAATGCAAATTTTTGTAATCTATGTTTTGGAAAGAGATCTCTTGCTGCTGTAGTAAAAATAAAATGTAGCAATGTAGGAGTGGAATCAGGGAGACCAGGTAGAAAACTTTTTAGCATCCCTGGTAATAACTGACAGATACTTGATCTAGGATAGTTGTTGGCAGTTCATGACAAGAAGAAATATTAGGCATCCTTTGGTTCCACTCTTTCTCTCACACTTCCTATTCTGTGTGTCAGGAAATCCTCCTGACCCTACTTTAAAATACTTCCAGAATCTTACCACTTTTCACCACTTTGAATACTAATACCCTGATCCAAGTCTTCTGTCTCCTCTGGAGCTCACAATGGCCTCCTCCCAGCCCTCCTGCATCTCCCTTGCCTCACTAGAACTAATTCTTAAATAGCAACCAAAGCAAGCCTTTTAAAATCTAAGTTAGAGTACATCACCCCTTGCTTAAAACCCTCTAGTGGTTTCCCATCTTTCAGATCAAAAGCCAAAGTCAGGACAATGACCTACAAGGCTGTCCATGGGCTGATTCCTTTCAGTTCATGATTTTTCTTTCTTTTCAACTCTTGTCCCTGACCCATTCCATCTAGCTATCTTGCTATTCCTATGATATGCCAGTCATGCTTCCAACTTAGAGTTTCTACTGTTTTCTCTGCCTGCTCTGTCTTATCAATTCTACTTCCCTGACTCTTTCCTGTTTTTTCTACAATCTCACACTCTCTCTGAATCCTGTGTGAGTCAAACTATTGAATGCAGTACACACATGGCCCCACCTCATGTCCTCATTCACCCCCCTTGCTCTATTTTTTTCATAGTGTATTTTACTTTCTGACATTATGCTTATTTAAAATGTTTATGGCTTATTATTTATTTCTTCTGTACCCTCACCCAGAGTTAAGCTCCATGAGCACAGATATCTTTGTCTGTTTTGTTCACTCATGTCTTCAAATGTCTAGAATTGAGCCCAGCACATAGAAGGTCCTCAATTAATGAAAGTTACTGATTTAATGAGTGAATAAACGAATAAGTGAAGGCCGGAGCTAGCATACAGTGTAAAGGGACATAATTTCTTCTTTGAGGATGTGGCATTTTATCACAGATATGAAGCCAGCAAGGAGCAGATGAGGAGGCTCCAGAAAGATCTTTCAGATCTTATTGGCCAAGGTGCTTAGATGATGTATTTAATCAAGGAACTCAGGGGCCAGGTTTATTTGGAACTTGTATAGTGGTGGATAAAGAAGGCAGTCTGGCCTGCAAGATTAACTCGGGAGTAAGAAAGAAATACACATTGAAGTGTCAATCTAAATAATACATGTTCAGTTTGGTTTTGGTTTTGCAAACTGCCCAGTTTAATCTGGTGTGACTGCAAGGTCTCAATTTTCACACCTAACATAAAATAACAGAAAGTCAGATATATAGAGAGAGACTACATCTCTCATTTCTAAAAGTCCTAAGCATGTACAATTAATCTCTGGGTATGTTTTGGAAGTTGTCATAAGACAAGTATATTCTGCATTCAAGGTGAGAATTACTCCTAGTTAAACAGAAAGCAACAAAAATCAGGTCCATTGTTGATGTCTAGCTCTGCCAATGAGTATTATCAATCTATGGAAGGTAAAAGAAGTCAAAAAGATTTTTATCAAAATGGCTGAACCAGAAAGGAACTGAAAACAAAGAGAAAGGGCTCAGATTAAGCGTCACTGCATGAATCTGACTCTTTCCATGGCTGTGGGCTTTTCAGAATCAAGCCTCTTTCTGTTATTTTGCTCGTTTTGTGGGCATCTTTCCTACTCTACTGCTGTCCTTTGTTTTTTTTTTTTTGGTTTCCCCTTTTTCATCAATAGTCCAATCCGAGTGCAAAAGTACCAAGAATGTTAGATCCTTACACTGAATACAATGGTCTATATATATTTGGAGTATTCACTCTGGAACGTTTTCTGCTCTAAAAGGCCTTAAGTTTGGCACCTTTATTTTATACCTGCAGTACATTTCAGTCAGCAAAAAAAGAATGTCTTTTTTTCCTACCTACCATTGTAATCAAACATAATGGAAAGAATGACAATGGCCACCATGACCAAAATTCACTCATTTTATTTGAGATTTGGAAGAATATAAGTGACTGAAAACTTATATCTGTTACACAGTTTATCTTCAGCTATCCATTCCTTAATATTTTTCATTGTCCAATTAGTAAAATCAATTTGCCAATAAGATATATATATATATGTAAACATGTACAATTACATTCTTAGTATACAAAAATGCACAATAAACCTTTGCCTCTGCTCAAATTTCAGTTAAAAATATTCTTAATATACGTAATCCATGCTAAGTTTAATTGTCTGTTGAGAATAAATTTTTTTCCAATAGAAAAAATAATTTTTGTATAAGAATTTTCATCACCTGTCAAATATTGCTAATCACTTATGACATTTTTCTTCACATATAAAGAATAACCCAGACATAATAAATACAATGGTTATCATTTCAATTAAAAAAAAAACTTTACTGCTACTTTCTGTTATTTTGTAATAGTGTAATGTAACTGTTTATCTAAGGGAGGAGGATGAGGATAAGAAGTGCAGAGCAGTCAACCCTTAGAAACACTTTAATCAAGAGTCATGTCTAAGCTATGATTAAGGAAGCAAAAGAATGTTTTATATAATGATTTTAAATATAACTTTACATCAAGGCAAAGCCAGTAAAAATGAGCAAGACAAAAAAAAAGGGGGGAATCCAAGATACTATATAGCACACAGTTTTTTTCTTAGTAATCACCTCTCCATTTCTCACAGATGACCCCTAAAACTTGGGCACCCTTTCTACTCAAAATGAATGGTATTCTATCTGAACATGTAAGTGATGGATAGAAGCAAACCTTTTCCAGTTCCTGCTTGCTCTCCCAACATTTGACAGCACATGGAGATGCTCATCCACATCCTACCCCTTTACTGTATATAATACAAGATTTCCTGTCTGGGAAAGATTTACATTCATCACTTCTCTAAAAATTCTACACTGCCTTGAAAACCCTAATGACTTTTAGCTGTGTATTTTTTTCTAGATATTTTTCTCACTCTTATTTCTATGAGATTACAATGACCTAGCAATTTTAAAGAATGAAAGTATATGAATAACATGATTATATACTCCCCAATCTGGTTAATACATTTTGGAGACTGAATGACTTTTTCAAGGCCATGTATACTACAAAAGCATGACTAAAATGAGAGAAACCATTTCACAGGAGCCATTTATAAAATGCACTTTCTCAGTCAAGGACTTTTTATCTTTTCACAAACTCATTATGGAAAAAAAAGACAGAAGAAATAAAGAGATTGCAGCCCAACCATTAGATATAAATAGTTCCCAGTGACTTTTTAGCAGAGTACAAAGCATTGTTTTTGCTAGGTTTGATTTTTTTTTTACATCTGTTTCTGAAAAGATACATTCTAGAGGTTGAGAAAATAGATATGCCAAGACCATATATGACAAGAGAACACGAACCCACAACCTCATCAGCAACCAGCTTGAGAAGCCAAACACAGTTTCTGTAGCAACTGGCCCAGAGTAGTGAAGACTTGATTGATGACTGCCAGCTTCCCTATTTTTTTGCCTAGCTCCCAACTCATGACCAACCAGAGAAAGCCAAATATACTGAATATTTTCTCTCCTCTGCCGGTCTTTGTACCTCTGCTAAATTCAAGTGATGGTGGCTAACTCACTTGCAATAGCGAATTCTGTATAACTAGCCTCTGCTTGTTCCCATTTGGGTGGTCTTCATTTATTTCCACAAGGTAAAACCTTGAAGAAATGACTGAGGCTCACCCACTTCCCAGGCAGCACTCTTGCAGTGGATACCATGAAGTGGGTTCAGTAATTTAACCACGTCAGAGAGGAAAACAAAGCTCAGGGATTCTAAGGCAGTCATACACCACCTCCAAGAGCATCCATGGGAAAATGGGGAGGCCTGGACAGTCCCCACCTGGCATCCTCAGGACAGAGCCTTGAAGGAGAGCCTTGAAATCTACAAGGTTGCTTGGGAGGATAAAATGAAATAATGGATGTGAGTGTGTTTTTAAAAAGCAAAAAGTGACGGAGACTTTCAAGATAGCAGAAGAGTAAGACATGGAGATTACCTTCCTCCCCACAAATACATCGGAAATACATCTACATGTGGAACAACTCCTACAGAACACACGCGGAACACTGGCAGAGACCTCAGACTTCCCAAAAGATTTTTTTTTTCCTTTTTCTCTTTTTGTGAGTGTGTATGTGTATGCTCCTTTGTGTGATTTTGTGTTGATAGCTTTGCTTTTACCATTTGTCCTAGGGTTCTGTCTGTCTGGGTATTTTTTTGAGTTTTTTTTTGTTTTGTATAGTTTTTAGAACTTGTTATGACTGGTGGATTTGTTTTTGGTTTGGTTGCTCCCTTCTTCCTTTTTTTCTTTTTTTATTACATTTGTTTTTAACAATTTAAAAAAATTTTTTCATTTAATAACTTTATTTTATTTTATTTCTTCCTTTTTTTTTTCTCCCTTTTCTTCTGAGCCATGTGGCTGAGAGAGTCTTGGTGTTCCGGCTGGGTGTCAGGCCTGTGCTTCTGAGGTGAGAGAGCTGAATTCAGGACATTGGTCCACCAGAGACCTCTTGGATCCATGTAATATCAAATGGCGAAACTTCTCGCAGAGATCTCCAACTCAACACTAAGACCCAGCTCCACTCAACGACCAGCAAGCTACAGTGTGGGACACCTTATGCCAAACAACTAGCAAGACAGGAACACAACCCCACCCATTAGCAGAGAAGCTGCCTAAAATCATAATAAGGTCACACACACCCAAAACACACCACTGGATGTGGTCCTGCCCACCAGAAAGACAAGATCCAGCCTCATCCACCAGAACACAGGCACCAGTCCTCTCAACAAAGAAGCCTACACAACCCACTGAACCAACCTTAACCACTGGGGGCAGACACCAAAAACAACGGAAACTATGAACCTGCAGCCTGTGAAAAGGAGACCCCAAACATGGTAAGTTAAGCAAAATGAGAAGACAGAGAAACACACAGCAGATGAAGGAGCAAGGTAAAAACCCACCAATCCAAACAAATGAAGAGTAAATAGGCAGTCTACCTGAAAAAAGAATTCAGAGTAATGATAGTAACCATGATCCAAAATTATGGAAATAGAATGGAAAAATTCAAGAAACGTTTAACAAGGACGTAGAAGAACTAAAGAGCAAACAAACAATGATGAACAACACAAGAAATGACATTAAAAATTCTCCAGATGGAATCAAGAGCAGAATAACTGAGGCAGAAGAACATATAACTGACCTGGAAGATAAAATATTGGAAATAACTACCACAGAGAGAATAAAGAAAAAAGAATGAAAAGAATTGAGGACAGTCTCAGAGACCACTGGGGCAACATTAAATGCCCCAACATTCGGATTATAGGGGTCCTAGAAGAAGAAGAGAAAAAGAAAGGAACTGAGAAAATGTTTGAAGACATTACAGTTGAAAACTTCCCTAATATAGAAAGGAAATAGTCAATCAAGTCCAGGAAATGCAGAGAGTGCCATACAGGATAAATCCAAGGAAAAACATGCCAAAACACATATTAAACAAACTATCAAAAATTAAATACAAAGAAAAAATATTAAAAGCAGCAAAGGAAAAACAACAAATAACACACAAAGGAATGCCCATAAGGTTAACAGCTGATCTTCGAGCAGAAACTCTGCAAGCCAGAAGGGACTGGCAGGACACATTTAAAGTGATGAAAGGGAAAAAAACTACAACCAAGAATACTCTACCCAGCAAGGATCTCATTCAGAAAAATTAAAACCTTTACGGACAAGAAAAGCTGAGAGAATTCAGCACCACCAGACTAGCTTTAAAATAAATGTTAAAGGAACTTCTCTAGGCAGGAAACACAAGAAAAGGAAAAGCCCTACAATAACAAACCCAAAACAATTAAGAAAATGGTAATGGGAAAATACATATCAATAGCTACCTTAAATGTAAATGGATTAAATGCTCCAACCAAAAAACATAAACTGGCTGAATGGATACATAAACAAGACCCATATATGTGCTGTCTACAAGAGACCCACTTCAGACTTAGGGACACATACAGACTGAAAGGGAGGGGATGGGGAAAGATATTCCAATCAAAGAAAATCAGAAGAAAGCTGGAGTAGCAATTCTCATATCAGACAATATAAACTTTAAAATAAAGACTATTACAAGAGACAAACAAAGGCACTACATAATGATCAAGGGATCAAACCAGGAAGAAGATACAACAATTGTAAATATTTATGCACCCAATATAAGAGCACCTCAATCCATAAGGCAAACGTTAACAGCCATAAAAGGGGAAATCGACAGTAACACAATCACAGTAGGGGACTTTAACACCCCACTTTCACCAATGGACAGATCCTGCAAAATGAAAATAAATAAGCTTGTGTTATTAAACACAAGCTTTAAATGATACATTAAACAAGATGGACTTAATTGATATTTATAGGACATTCCATCGAAAACAACAGAATACACTCTCTTCTCTAGTGCTCATGGAACATTCTCCAGGATAGGTCATATCTTGGGTCACAAATCAAGCCTTGGTAAATTTAAGGAAATTGAAATCTTATCAAGTATCTTTTCCAAACACAACGCTATGAGACTAGATACCAATTACAGGAAAAAATCTGTAAAAAATACAAACACATGGAGGCTAAACAATACACTACAAAATAACCAAGGGATCCTGAAGAAATCAAGAAGGAAATAAAAAAAAATACCTAGAAACAAATGACAATGAAAACACGATGACCCAAAACCTATGGGATGCAGCAAAAGCAGTTCTAAGATGGAAGTTTATAACAATACAATCCTACCTCAAGAAACAAGAAATATCTCAAATAAACAACCTAACCTTACACCTAAAGCAAATAGAGAAGGAGGAACAAGAAAACCCCAAAGTTAGCAGAAGGAAAGAAATCATAAAATCAGATCAGAAATAAATGAAAAAGAAATGAAGAAAAAAATAGCAAAGATCAATAAAACTAAAAACTGGTTCTTTGAGAAGATAAACAAAATTGATAAACCATTAGCCAGACTCACCAAGAAAAAAAGAGAGAATACTCAAATCAACAGAAATAGAATTGAAAAAGGAGAAGTAATAACTGACGCTGCAGAAATACAAAGGATCATGAGAGATACTACAAGAAACTATATGTCAATAAAATGGACAACCTGGGAGAAATGGACAAATTCTTAGAAAAGCAAAACCTTCCAAGACTGAACCAGGAAGAAATAGAAAATATAAGCAGACCAATCACAAGCACTGAAATTGAGACCGTGATTAAAAATCTTCCAACAAACAAAAACCCAGGGCCAAATGGTTTCACAGGCGAATTCGATCAAACATTTAGAGAAGAAGTAACACCAATCCTTCTCAAACTTTTCCAAAATATAGCACAGAGGGAACACTCCCAAACTCATTCTACGAGGCCACCATCACCCTGATACCAAAACCAGACAAAGATGTCACAAAAAAAGAAAACTACAGGCCAATATCCCTGATGAACATAGATGCAAAAATCCTCAACAAACTACCAGCAAACAGAATCCAACAGCACATTAAAAGGATCATACACCATGATCAAGTGGGTTTTACCCCAGGAATGAAGGATTCTTCAATATACACAAATCAATCAGTGTGATACACCATATTAACAAATTTAAGGAAAGAAACCATATGATCACCTCAATAGATGCAGATAAAGCTTTTGACAAAATTCAACACCCATTTATGATAAAAACCCTCCAGAAAGTAGGCATAGAGGGAACTTACCTCAACATAATAAAGGCCATATATGACAAACCCACAGCCAACATCATCCTCAATGGTGAAAAACTGAAACCATTTCCACTAAGATCAGGAACAAGACAAGGTTGTCCACTCTCACCACTATTATTCAACATAGTTTTGGAAGTTTTAGCCACAGCAACCAAAGAAGAAAAAGAAATAAAAGGAATCCAAATCAGAAAAGAAGAAGTAAAGCTGTCACTCTTTGCAAATGACATGATACTATACATAGAGAATCCTAAAGATGCTACAAGAAAACTACTAGAGCTAATCAATGAATTTGGTTAAGTAGCAGGATACAAAATTAATGCACAGAAATCTCTTGCATTCATATACACTAATGATGAAAAATCTGTAAGAGAAATTAAGGAAACACTCCCATTTACCATTGCAACAAAAAGAGTAAAATACCTAAGAATAAATCTACCTAAGGAGACAAAAGACCTGTAGGCAGAAAACTATAAGACACTGATGAAAGAAATTAAAGATGATACAAACAGATGGAGAGATATACCATGTTCTTGGATTGGAAGAATCAACATTGTGAAAATGACTATACTACCCAAAGCAAACTATAGATTCAATGCAATCCCTATCAAACTACCAGTGACATTTTTCACAGAACTAGAATAAAAAATTTCACAATTTGTATGGAAACACAAAAGACCCCACGAATAGCCAAAGCAATCTTGAGAAAGAGAAATGGAGCTGGAGGAATCAGGTTTCCATACTTCAGACTATTTTACAAAGCTACAGTCAGCAAGACAGTATGGTACTGGCACAAAAACAGAAATATAGATCAATGGAACAGGATAGAAAGCTCAGAGATAAACGCACGCACATATGGTCACCTTATTTTGAATAAAGGATGCAAGAATATACAATGGAGAAAAGACAGCCTCTTCAATAAGTGATGCTGGGAAAACTGGACAGCTACATGTAAAAGAATGAAATTAGAACACTCCCTAACACCATACACAAAAATAAACTCAAAATGGATTAAAGACCTAAATGTAAGCCCAGACACTATAAAACTTAGAGGAAAATATAGGGAGAACACTCTATGACATAAATAACAGCAAGATCCTTTTTGATCTACTTCCTTGAGAAATGGAAATTAAAACAAAAATGAACAAATGGGACCTAATGAAACTTAAAAGCTTTTGCACAGCAAAGGAAACCATAAACAAGATGAAAAGGCAACCCTCAGAATGGGAGAAAATATTTGCAAATGAAGCAACTGACAAAGGATTAATCTCCAAAATTTACAAGCAGCTCATGCAGCTCAATATCAAAAAAACAAACAACCCAATCTAAAAATGGGCAGAAGACCTAAATAGACATTTCTCCAAAGACAATATACAGATTGCCAACAGACACATGAAAGAATGCTCAACATCACTAATCATTAGAGAAATTCAAATCAAAACTACAATGAGGTATCACCTCACACCAGTCAGAATGGCCATCATCAAAAAATCTACAAACAGTAAATGCTGGAGAGGGTGTAGAGAAAAGGGAACCCTCTTGCACTGTTGGTGGGAATGTAAATTGATACAGCCACTATGGAGACCAGTATGGAGGTTCCTTAAAAAACTAAAAATAGAACTGCCATATGACCCAGCAATCCCACTGCTGAGCATATACCCTGAGAAAACCATCATTCAAAAAGAGTCATGTACCACAACGTTCGTTGCAGCACTATTTACAGTAGCCAAGATATGGAAGTAACCTAACTGTCCATCGACAGATGAATGGATAAAGAAGATGTGGCACATATATACAATGGAATATTACTCAGCCATAAAAAGAAATGAAATTGAGTTATTTGTAGTGAGGTGGATGGACCTAGAGACTGTCATACAGAGTGAAGTAAGGCATAAAGAGAAAAACATATACCGTATGCTAACACATGGAATCTAAAAAAAGAAAAAAAAATGGTTCTGAAGAACCTAGGGACAGAACAGGAATAAAGACCGACCCAGACATAGAGAATGGACTTGAGGACACCGGTAGGGGGAAGGGTAAGCTGGGATGAAGTGAGAGAGTGGCATTGAAATATATACACTACCAAATGTTAAATAGATAGCTAGTGGGAAGCAGCCACATAGCACAGGGAGATCAGCTTGGTGTTTTGTGACCACCTAGAGGGGTGGGATAGGGAGGTTGGGAGGGAGATGCAAGAAGGAGGAGATATGGGGATATATGTATATGTATAGCTGATTCACTTTGTTATAAAGCAGAAACAAACACACCACTGTAAAGCAATTATACTCCAATAAAGATGTTAAAATAAAAAGAAAGAAATGACTGAACTTGAGAGTCTAGGATCAAATTTGAAAGAATAATTTTACTGAGAGAAACTTGCCCTGTTTCCAAGTTGTGATATAATCAATACTTCAAAGGCAAAATTTTCCTAGCTATAATTTGAATAATGCATCCAGCTAAACGTTCTCTATACATACATGGTGTATATAAGTGGACCTTGGGATGATGAGAGATTGAGGTCAGACCAATACTAAAAGAAAAAAAAAGATTAATAAAAAGCTCTAGAGAGTCAAGTGGGCTTTTTAAAAGTACCCCAATTACAGCTAATCCAACTGGAATTGAAATGAACCAAGAATAACTTTAAGCATGGAACAAAGCCCAATAAGAAATAGACCTCAGCCACTGAAGAAATAGAGGTATCCATCTCTAATGTGGCAGAAGCTGGTGAAATATTCAACTCCTGGAGCAATACAAAGCAAAGAAGAAATCATTTTTAGATAAGAGGACAAAACTAATGGATCTTCTCAGAAAGCCTAAGAGCTATGTTACCACAATAGTGCAAAGATAATGGTTTCTATGTCTACAATTCTTTTCAATGATTGTTTTGCCAATATAGTGTAAAGGAAACAAAGACTAATAATTGCTTGTCAGTATTGACAAAGCATGAGTGGCATCACGATAAGGAAGAGCTGCGGGAAGGTGGATGCCACTTCACAGCTATAGCGGAGACTAACCGGCTGTGCTATGTTCACACCAAAGGAATGAGAAAGGAAGGCACATGTGAAGGTCAAGTTAAATGAGCTGTTTACATCTTTCCAGTTAACAAAACACATTTCAAAGCCCAAAGGATTTGAGTCATTGAGGAAATTTTAAAAGGTGCAAAATAATGCAAGAAATCACATTAAGATTTAGAACTCTGTGTGCCAGGTCCAATTATAGGTGGGTGAGAGAAAGCTTGACTGTAGAATCTTATGAAGCAAAATTGTAAGCCGTAAAGTATTTCACTATAGGGGAAAAAGCCCTCCATGACTCTGAATCCTATTCCTTAATAATATAGATATACAATACAAAACACCCAAACAGATTTGAGTAACTAAAAGGAATTTCTGAAATTCTGCAATAAGAGGAAAATATAGTATATAAAAACGAACATGTGCACTTTCAAATAAAGGAGCCTTAAGGAAGCAATTATTTTTTATAGAAATCATATACATGAGTCTATTTTATTTTATTTTTTATTTTTTAAAATTTTGTCTGCGCCACGCAGCATGCAGGATCTCGGTTTCCCAACCAGGGATCAAACCTGTGCCCCCTGCAGTGGAAGCACGGAGTCTTAACCACTAGACCAAAGAAGCAATTATTTCAAAGCCCACTACCTTTAAACATGTATGGAATTCTTGCTATATATGTATCTAGAGATACAAAGACAGCCAAGAACTGGAGGAACTTACAGTTCACGGAGAGTAAAATTAAACAATCACAAGCGTTAAATGTGTAGTTACAGGCATTTAGTGCATCTGTACTTAGTAACAGGAATAGCATTTTGCCCAACAAGACCTCACAACACAAATGAAGAGCTGTAACAAGACAGATGAAGAGGGATAGAATACATATTAAAAGTGTAGCTTGATGTCCACATGTTCAAATGACTTCCTTAAGGATTTGAAAACAAATTTATTTTAATATCTTCCCCTGAGAAATAATGTAAGAATTCCAGTAGTACCTTGAGTTGAAAAGTTTACATATTTCTCAGCAGACATTTATCTAGGCACGTGCTTCTATTGACAAATATACACAAATATCTCAAATATGAAAAATAATGAATAACATTTAATTATGTCATTGTCAGGCTTGTCATGTACCAACTTTGCCATTATCCACCTGCAGTTCAACAGTAAAGCTGGTTCAACAGGTTTTTTTTTCCTGGCTCAGCCCAGTTGTAACTTACTCAAGGATAATGAAACAATGAAAATGTTAGCAAACCTCATTTCTCAGTAAGCAAACTTGAGGCTCTATAAATTCATGTTTTGTGTGTATGGCTACAGCACCCCTCCTTTTCAGCAATCATCCACATTCAAGGATTGTGGAAGTCAACTCCTGTAGGTTTTTCTGCCTGTAGAAAAATGAGATTTGATACTCCAGAAAATGGTCCTCCAATGTTAACTGAACGTGCCTCTTTGCTAAAGTTTGAAATATAAACTTTTATTTTATTTGGTGGCTTCTTAAAACAGTGTCAGAAAGGAAGTCCAAAATGTGACGTCATTCTCCTCATACCAAGCCTTCACGTCACCCATGTGGTTCATCACAGATGAAATACAGATTCAACCCTACTGTAGACCAGCCAGCTTCTCTATTAAATAAGCAAAAACAGACAAATGAAGCTTCTGATGCCCCTCCTTCCCTTTTGCTTAATTACTTCTCTATTTTCTTCTTTTCTTTATCATAAATTTTATTCAAAGACTTGTATCT
Source organism: Balaenoptera musculus (assembly GCF_009873245.2). Lineage (NCBI taxonomy): Eukaryota > Metazoa > Chordata > Mammalia > Artiodactyla > Balaenopteridae > Balaenoptera > Balaenoptera musculus. Next base: position 24,409,911 of record NC_045796.1, read on the forward strand.
ATTTGGTATATTGTCTCAGATTACATCCAACCCTAAAGAATCAAAACTTATATTTCACTCTCTGTCCTTCAACAGAAAATGTCCTTCTTAGGTATGAAAACAAATGACTCCTTTTTTTTTCTTCTGTAACCTTCTGTAGACCCCCTTCTGTAACCTCCCTCTCACCAAGGTCCTCATTATATCCTACTGGAGCTTTCACAACTGCCTTCCAAACTGGTCTTCTTGCTATTGTTTCTTAACTCAAGTCCACCCCCAACACGGCTACCTGTTATTTTCCTAAAACTAACATCTGATCATGTTACTCTCTGCTCAAAAAACAATCATTGCTCTTTATTGCCTACAGAATAAAATCAAAATTCCTTAACTTTACAAAGAATATCCCCAAGATATCATTTTAGTCATTTTCCTTCCTTCCTGACACACATACACCAAACTCCAATATTAATTCCTCACTACGTCTGTCATTAGATGAATTGGAGACAGGAAATATGGTATCCTCTGCTTAAAATACCTCTCATTTCTCTTTCACATGGGAAGTCCATATTCACTTGTATGATGAAGCTCAAATTTCACCTTTTGGGAGGTCTGAATCTCTTAGGAAGGATAATTTTTTCCTTCCTTGAATTTCTGAAAGAACTCTGTCCATGTAACTACTATAACATCTATTTCCTGTAATTTTATATGTGTATGTTCTTATTTGTTTTATTGCCTATGACCTTCTTAAAGGAAAGGCTTCTTTGTTTTTGTATTTTTAAGACCTTGCTTAGAACATCCAACACACAAGTGTTGTCAATAAGTATCTGTTAACTTGTTGAAATGAATGAGTACATGAATGAATTAATATTACTCTATGACTACACACTGTGCAATAATCTTTACAAAGTTTTTAATGATCACAGAAAAGACTATAGTTAATGTAGATGACATCCGAATATGTGTGAAGAACACAAATAGAATATATAGGAAATCCTACAGTAAGAGAAGACTAACTGCAGTCTCCTTCCATGTCCCTTGAAGGGTCTCATGCTTGTAGGCAGCTCTCCTCCATATTGTATTCTCAATTTTCACAATGACAAATCCAAAACATTTTTATTTTTTTACTTTCTCCATTGGGACACATGGGTAGAAAGTGGTTCCCTGACTTCAAAAACTAGAGACATTCTTAAGTTGAATATATATATATATATATTGTGTGTGTGTATATATATAGATATATATTCTCACATGAATATATTCTAGAAAGTATCTTAACTTTTAAATCCTGAGTTATTTTAGGACATTATTAGTAGAAGATGAATGTTCTATCTATAGGTTTGACTTGTTTTTAGTTCAGAGCTGATTATTCTCATATAATATAAGATTTTATATTATTCAATTTCTTGGTTCCCATTATTCATTTATTACTGCTCCAATTAAGTTATAATTTTTGAAGTTAGTAAAATAGAGTAGAAGAAATATTCATAACTTTTAGTATAGGCAGTTAAAAAAAATCATTTGAGTCAGTGATTTCCCAGAAATTTACTAAAGAATAGTAATTCCTCTTAACAACAACAAAAAAATGGTATTCCTTGAATTATATATTTATTCATATGCTCTTCTAGATATCCATGATCAAACAGAATACATAGGAAATATGGATGTCACATCAAAGGAAGACTTAGAGAAAAATGGTAATCACTACTTATTTATCAGGAGTATGGAAGAGAAAGGGGAGAACAAAGAAAATGTACTAGTATCCAAGATTTTAAAATCAAACTTGGAGTTTTGCCCCAGAATCTTAGTAGGTCCCGCTGGGGAGAATGCTTGTATGCTTTTCTATGCTTGGAACACTGAATCTGATAAAGATTGTTTGCTGAGTCTAACAAAAACTTGGCTTCAATTTTACTTGCTGGAAGTTTAAATTTGACTTTCATTACCTTTTATTTTTACTTCTATTCCACACTCCTGTTTCTTCTATTTCAACATTGTGGTTAAGTTCTTTGTAGGTCCGTAGAATCATTTAAAGAAAGTATTCATTTAGTTTCCTACACAAACTTTTTTTGATGATGAGTTAATCTAATGATAAGAATTACAAAGAGGAGAGACATTATTTAAAAACACAAATCTAAGAATTCAAAATTGTCTTTTCTTCATAATACTGCAATATAGTTTGTACCTCTTCATTAACATTGTACCACCATCATTGTGGTATTATCTTCCAAAGGGCTTGAGAAAGTGACTACATGAACAATTTAAGAGTGATAAATTCGCATTATTCAGCACTCAGTATGGAAGGCGATATGCAGGAGAGACAAGCTAGTGACAAATGCTTCTATAATAAAGCAAGTAAAGACTCATATCCATGTTCACATATATTCTTACAACTTCAGGATTAAACCCCACCAACAGAGGCAAATAAGCTAACAAAAAATTAAGGCATTTCCTCTGTGAAATGCGGAAATTCTACCTACTCCCCAAATTTTTCAAATAAATGTAGCTTTAAAAAATTTGAGGAAGGGAAAGAACAGACGGGCTTGTAAGAATGGAGTGTGCAATACCAGGATTAAACCATAGGGTTAACCATGAAGAAGAGAGTCTTCAAAACTTCTGTATAAGACTTAGTATTGAGAAACCTATTAACTTTCACTGAGAGGCATACAAAATATTTGAATAAATACAGGTAAATTATATGGAGGTGATCAATGCTGCAAAAATATCAGTTCTTCAGAAATTACTATATTGATAGAATTCCAGTTATAATTGGAATGCACAAAAGGAGCGTTTGAGTTAAAAAGGGAGATTACAAAAGTAAATGTACAGTTTGACCCCTCCTTTGGAAAACATGTATATCATAGCATACATAGAAACAAATACAGCAAAATATTAATGGTGATTATCTCTTAATGAGATGATCATTATTGATTTGTTATTTGCATTATGTAGCATATTTAAGTAAAGTGATTACCTCATAGAGTTCTTGGAAAGTTCATTGTTATTGTGAAGCTCAAATGGAATGTAAGTGGAAGAGGTTTATAAACGCTGAAATATTATACAAGTATGAAAATTTTAAATTAGATTATATAATAAACATTAATGATTTGGCCTTTCAATGTTACAGATTTTAATTGCCCTAATAACTCTATATGTCTTTTCTCTCAACTTTTTCCCCCTAATATTTTCTAAAGTACTTGGGAAATGTCCTGCTACTTAAAGAATATCTCACCAATCTTTCTTAGCAGATAGTTTCCCTTCTGCTTTATCTAGAGAAAGAAGCCCTCAGGTAGGTACCCCTCCACACCACAAAACGTATCCTGTGAGCCTACATTCATGGTCACCCATTTATCCTTCCATCTTTCCTCTTTTTATATAAGGGAAATCTACCCTCATAGTTCCGAAAGCTACCCCTCCTCCCCTTTTTTAGTAAATTCTATTCTCTCCTATCTTCTCAGGAAGCTTTAACTATTGGATATTCTTTCTCTCACTTTTTTCTCAGAAAGACATTTCTCTTTAGCTTTAAAAATACTCAATTCTTCCCATTTAAAAAAATCTGTATTCTCACTTTCCTCTACTTTCTCCTTCCATTTGTAGTTAAATTCTTGAAAGTCTTTTTTGACAATATCTCTGTTTCCTTAACTCTTATTATTCATCCCACCCAACCTTAGCTTTCTTTTCCCACCCATCATGGCTCTTGTTAAGATCACCAATAACCTCCAGCTCTCTAAAATCTATGACCTTTTTTTCCCATATTACATAAAATGTTTTTGTTGATATACCCTTCCCTGAACTTCTGTAACTATCACATTTGGCTTCCTTGACCATCTCTATGCTAGATACTTTCAAATCCATATTTTCCAATTTCTCTTTTGAATATAGAGCCATACATTGTTATTTGCTCTTTTTGGATGTCGAAAAGCTGCCACAAACTCTACATATCCAAATTAGTGGCGCCCTCACCCCACTCCATCACCACATCTTTAAACATTTCTATTTATTTATGCATTTATATACATTTTTATAGCATAGTGTTTAAGAACATGGGCTCTTAGTCAAATATCTGAGTTCATGGAGTTCATGTGCTACTTCTAACACTTAAAAGATGAAAATCCTGGATAACTTACTTAATATCTGACTTGATCCTGTCATATGAAAAACATTCAGATTCATTTTGAGAATTAAGTGACAAAGTAAGAAGAGTTGAGAATATAACCTGGCATAGTAAATAGTTAATAAATATTTGCTATCATTATTAGGTCTTATCTCACCTTTCTCACACTTCTCAGCTAGTTTTATCTGAGAGAAAAATCTCGGAGTCATGTTTGAGTTGTACCAGTCCCATACCTCCATAACAGTTCTACCACCAAACCTCAGTATTTAAGTTCCTAAAGAGTTCTCAAACGTGTCCACCTCATTCTGTTTCCATCTGTCCTACTGCAGTGCAAACAACCTTTATAAGTCACTTTATTCTCCCCTACTATTGCTAAACCAGAGTTCTCATTTTCCTTATTAGAATCTTTTTGGAGGAAATGAAACCTATTGAGTCTCTACTTCACTATAAAACCAGCTGAAGAATTCAATTTCAAAACTGTATTTCAATGGTTTTATTTATTTGCAATATTTCACTTACCTATAAGGGATACCAACAAAGAAAAAAAAAAAGAGTTCTATGGTCAAGTAATTTTGGAAAACATTGTATACTATTCTCTTGCTTACAGATTTACCATCAATTTGTTCTAGAAAAGATGCTACCAATCTTTGTGTAACCTAGCATTTCCCCATGTATTTGGGCATTATACTTCATTGTAAAGTAATACTAGTAGCACATTTTGGGAAATGACATTCTACATAATGAAGATCTATAAATGTTTTAGTAGTGAAGGGACGGTAATAGAGTTGTGTTTTAGAAACACAACTGGCAGTGACATGAAGAATGGACTTGATACTATATGAAAAAATTATGTATCTACCTAAGGGCAGTATTCTGTAATTTTCCTTTCATACTATCATATAACCTACTGATTCATCCTTTTTAGGTGCTAACCTAAAACATTCTCTCCATTAATATTTTCTAGATTCTCCTACACTCTCCAGATCTTTCCAGTCCCACTGCTGTCACTCCCTACCAGCTCTCATTACCTTGAAAAAAAGTAATTAAAACAATATCCTGAATTCAACCTCTATCCATATAGCACATCTGAACTAGACTAAACTTTATTAAAGCAGCTATTGAATAGATAATTTCCCTACAAATGTCACAAAAGGCTTTTCAAATATGGCCTGTGAGAGGAAGGTAGGTGTAGGCTTTAGGTAAGGAGTAAAGTCACATTTGAAAGAGGCAAAGTATAAGGGGGAATCCAGAAAACACTTAAACCAAATTCAGTGAGGCTAAGGAAGTGTCAGAAAAGGGAGTTGTAAATATTGGCAGCCTAGAGGAAATTGTGTTAAGTGTCTATCTCCAATAATATTTGCCCATCTTCAACACTATCACCTGTCCAAATGATAGTGCATCCATCCTCAGGGTGTTATAATGGTACCAAGAGCAGCTTCTGAGGCTCAAAAACAGATGTGCTTCATCGAGTATAAGATCAAGTAAAAATCCCTTTGCCCAACAATCAAAACCTACCACAATCTAGCCACAGTCTAACTTTTCAGTTTATATTTCTGCAATGACATAGCAGATCCTTAGTCTGTAGTATATGTCTACAGAATAGACCAGAGAGAAATGTACTAGAACACATCCACATCCAGTACTCCTTTCCTTCATGGTCTCTTGGAGGATTAAACTTCCCAGTGCTCTTGCAAATAGGCAGGCCATTGCAACAAGTTGTGGCCAATGGGCTATTGGCGTAAGTGATGTGTATTTCTGCTAGGTCAAGCATTTAATTGCCAGGGCAATAACTTCCAGTTCTCTCTCTCTCTCTCTCTCTTTTTTTTTTTTCTGCAGAGACTGAGAAAGACACCTATTTTATATAACTCAGCTTCAAGATGGATGCCAACCTGTATCCATGAGCATTTTTGTGGAGCAGAGTCCCCCAGCTAACCCTTGTGGGACATTTAGGACTAGGAAGAAATGTGTTTTGTCCTGTTTAGACACTGAAATATGGGGCTAGTTTGTTACCTCAGCAGAACCTAGCCTATCCTGACTAATAAAAGAATTTTATTAGCATCACCTCTGAATTTTTACAGGAAATGTAGCTGTAAATTATTTCATTCTCTTCCCTAGTAAAAGAGGGTTATATTATGTGAGGTGAGGAGAAAATAAGATATCTTAACTCAGATGAGAAAATTTAACAAGTCGCTTAAAAGAATCCTAGGATTATCCTGGGAAGTAACTTCTAGGAAAGCTCAGTCAGCAGTAGAGAAGCATGTGAATTCTTTTTTCTCTTCTTCTTTCTTTTTTTTTGTTATCATACGATATGGCTACAGAGAGACATCAATCTTAAAAAATCAATCTTCTAAACAATCAGTTCTGTTCATTTTATTACAGTCATTTTAGTTAAAAAAAATGAGTTAGTTCTCACAATAAAAATTCCTAAAAGAAAGATGTTCACAGGAGACACATCAGAAAAATATCAAAGAGCCAGACAAATGAAGAGAGAAGAATCCTCTCTGTGCTTATAGGAATAAACCTTGCACATTCTTTTTTGAGCTTTAGGACAGTTTAAAGTCAGTATGTTATTGTTATAAAGTACAGAAGGCTGGATTGTTTCCCTCTGGTGATTTTGGTGGTGTGCTGTCTGACATGAAAGAGATTTTTTTCCCTCTTATTTGTATTTACTTTCTTAAGGATTCTCTTTGTATTTAGTTATTTGAAGTATTTGGGGGGCAGAGAGACTTGAAAAGGATTGCTGCTCACTATTTCTTTTCTCTGTCCTACTTCTTGGAGTTCTTCTCTAGTAGTAAAATGGCTTTGTGCCTTTAAAGTATGGAATGGTTCTCAACTCACCTTTAAAAAATTTTTTTCTTTGCTTTATTAGAAACACTATTTCCCAATTGTACTGTTGCTATAACATTACATTCCACTCTTTGAGCGCCCAAGAAAGTCAGCTGGGCCATGCCCTTGATGAGATTGTTAAGGTGGAAAAGGTTTCCTTCTATTATTCTAGGTTCTTTGGCTGATCTAATAATTAACCTGACATAAGACAAATTAATAAGAGAAAAATAAATTTATTTTTGTGCACATGGGATCCTCATGTAATATGAGACCCAAATGCAGTTAGGCAATTGAGGCTTTATGCCATCCTGAGCTAAGGAATTGGATAGGGGCCTGGGGCTTCAAAGGGGAGAAGGACTGTTCACAGGGAGATAAGAAGAGCAAATGTTTGGTAGTCAGATGTTTGTCCTGCCAGGCAGGTAAGTCTTTCAGATAAAAATTATCCCTGGTCATAGCTCTACTTCTGAACCAGGCCCCTATCTAAATTCTTTTAGTAAGTTAAAGAAGAGGTACAAGTTTTTCCTCAAGTCAGCTGGGTCTCATTACCCTCAACTCAAAATAATCCACCTGCCAAAGTGATACATTTTGGAGTGGCATATTTGCTCCCCTTCAAAATAAAGAGACCACTGCATGCTTCCATGGCTTCTCCTTTAAGGATACTGGAAATAGAGAAAATAGATCAATAGCAACAACATATAGGCAGATGAGGGAGGAAATCTTCTCCTTTTCTGTGGCAGCAGCTCCAACTTTCTCCTCCATATCCTGATCTATTAATTTGCAAAAATTTACAGCATCCCTCTCCTCACTCATCCAGGGAAAAAGATGGGGTGAATTATTTTAAAGGATAAATTGTCCTCATATACAAATATTGCAGCAAAATTGGATCATTTTCTATATTTCTTTTTGCCTTAATAGCCTTAGGTTAAAAATGAAAATTTTAAATATAGCCATGGCTTGACCTTTGCTTTCTTATTTCAGATGGTCATTGTGAACGTTTTCAATAAAAGATGATCATATTAACTGAGCCTTCTTCAAAGTCAGCTTGTCTATTTGAATTGTTTGTTATTTTAAGAGACAGTCATGTTTTCATTTGGGGGCCATCCATAGTATAGTTAAATACTATTCATTGTTTCAAAATTGCAGTTCCATGGTTTTGTTTAAAATACAAAACATCAGTTAGAAAACTCCAATATGCATTTCCTACATTCCTTGCTGTTATAGGAAGGAGTCTAGGCAATGAGGAAACAGTGGCTTCCTTGAGAAACAGAGGGAAGTGCTCAAAGGATGTGTGGGGACAACACAAGAAGAGACTTTGCCTACTTCTCAAATTTTTTCTAGGAATAGTTCTCTCCACGTTGAGTGTTTCTTTATATATACTTACAGATAAGTAAGTTGAGAGTCACAAGATAAAAAAACTGCTGAAACAAAGTCCAACCTGAAAATTAACTCTATATTAAAGGAAATAGGACTGTGAATGGTGCTGGAAGGAAAACAAGTGCACTTGAAAATACTTGGTTTGTGACTATTGACCAGAAATATTTATTCAATGTCCCCACGAGCATGAAGCTGTGGTAAGTTAAATATTGTGTGGGGACAGAGGTAGGGAAGAACATATTTAGCATGGTTTTCTGAAGAATTTCCTTGAAAAGAGGAACCTCACAAAATTCTGCTTTTTAAACAAAAGGAAACAAGTAAAATTATACAACTACAGTAATACTCTCTTGAGAATATTAAAATTTTGGTTTTGTATATTTACATTCCATTTAGAAAAATCCCCCCAATGTTGTTGTTCAATGCATAGAATCGGGAGATAGAGGTATACCCAGATGGTTCCCTGCCCTCAAGGAACTTAAAGTAAACAATACCAACAGCAACTGGCAGGTCAATAGTAAGTGACTGTTATTTTCAGGCATATGAGCTCATCATCCACAGGTATGTATTACTGTGTTGTGAATTCTGGTATGCATCTTCTTTTAAAGTGTGATAACCCAATCATTCTAAACCTATCTTACTTGATTTGAAAGAGCCTGACATTGCAAGATGGAAATAAAAAAGAACTGTAATCTTATACTCTTTCAAAGTGCTTTCCGGGACTGCAAAAGTGGTCAACCTGAGAAGTTAGAATTGATTTCCAAATGACTTCATATCATACTCCTCTTGTGTTCACACAATGTTCTTCTGGGTCAAAGGAAGGGGAAAAAATTTTGTCAGAAAAATTTCAAAATATCTATCTACCAACATTTTTAAGGGTGCTTAAGTGAATTAAATTCTAATCCATTTTAAGGCAGATATAAATGTATGGTGTGTGGTCATATCTGTAATTTAAAATGAAAGATATTTTAATATTAAAATTAAAAATAAAATAATTTCTTCCCCAGGATTCTCAAATTTTATATAAAGCGTTATTTTATGACTAGTAAACAGGGCTCAGGGAAAGTAATTGGAGCTTTCTTCATTATAATAGTATGTTATAAATGTTTGGTTCAAAGTTATTTCAAGCCCATTGTATATTCATGTTACATACCTGTATCCTATACACATTTATAAAATCATTCAATGTGAGTGAATCTATAGTAAACTGCCATTCTGAAGAATAGCACTGTTAATCAGCTCAGGAAAGGTCATGCTTTGTTTGCTTCTTCTATAAATCATGCACACATTTCTTCTAAGCGGCTTAAAGATGTGCAAGGTCTCAATTCCACCAAGCAAAGTAACTGAGTATTTTTGAATGAAAATCTCCAACAGCTGTAATTGAAGAAGTGGCGTAGTTCACATTCTACATAAATACAATGAATACTACGTTCAAGGGCAAAAAACAGCCTGTGAAATGAAACCAAAATGACTGGAAACAGAAGGCACACACTAAGTTAGTCATTGATTGATTTAGTTGGGAGGGTCCTAGTAAAAAGCTGACATTGATTTATCTTTTAATCTAACAGAATAACAACAATCTTCAAGCAATCAGTTTTAATGGTCTTAATAACTCCAATCAAAATTATTCACCTTCCCCATTAATATACGAGGTTGGCTTCATATTTATTCTTCAGATCTGTCAAATAAATATCACTGTTTGCCAACTAAACCCTAGTCCTTCAGTTTCTAATAGATTCTATTAGCATTCCATTTATTGCCCTCCCTCATAGTTAAGGTGGACCATAGGTTGTAGTTTTTCAGGCATAGCCAGTCCTGGTTTAGCTTTTTGCATTTGGCATAATTTTAAAAGAGTCTCTCTATTTTTTTTAAGTGCCCTGGTTTGAAAGATGAGGCATATGACCACCATGCTCATAACTGCTTTCATGATTCCCTGTTTCTTTAGGGCCTATTAAAGCTGAAAATCTTCTTTACGATCAGCATGAACAAGTAATTGAAAATATCAGGAATTAAAAATCTATCTGATATTTCCTCACCTACCCAAAGAAAGATCTTTTCCTCAGCTACATCACATATCTGAGTCCTCAAAAATAGAAGCCTAGCAAGATAAAACTTTGTTGACATGCTGCTTTGTAAGCTTTTGTTTTCAAGGACTCTATTTGAAAGCTAAACATTTTTTTGTCCTTCTTACAGTAGAAGAAACTAAGGTGGTCCTGGTGAGTGAATTTAAAAGAAGGAAAGCTGCTTGATTTTGTTTATTTGACCTGAATTTTCCTAATATAAACTTTAAAAGTCTAAGATCATGATGAAGTGAAATTATAGCACTGTTTACTAATATTGATTACATTTAGCATTTTAGGTTTTGCATTTTGCATTTAGGTTTTAGGTTCTACAGAACTCTACTACAGGAGTTCTGTTGTGATGAAAATGGTGAGCACACAGGTATCTCCAGGACACTGTTGGAGTCACACTGAGGCTTTTACCACCAAAGTCATAGTTTTACATAGAGACAGGACCACCTGGGGCTGTCCAGGTGATGATAGGTGAATAAAGTGGACAGATAGATGGGAGACTGCTCAATGGATACAAGGCAAGGTTGACACCGGGAAAAAGAGATCAATGCCACAGCAATGCAACTTCTACAGAGTTTCAAACTTAATGGATTTCTCACTTAGCTAGACTGTAAATTTGATCCTGTGCAACATTTACTTTCTTTATTTAGATCAGGATTAAAACGGAACACCTAAAAAGGACACATAGGATAAAGAGACTGTGAGATGCCTTCAAAGGGATGAACATTTCCCAGTGGATATAAATAGATTGTTGTTTTGATCCGTTTCAAAGGTCATTAGTCAAATGTTCTGTTTCTTTTTCTCTCTCTCATTTCTTTCCATCTCTAGCTCAAACACAGAGGCGTGCCTTAGAAAAAGAAATTAAATCACCAAGCCAACCCATCCCTAACTCAAACAACAAAACACAAACTTAAAGTTAAATTTTTTGGAGGTACTAAGATTCGAGTTCCACATGCATTTCCTATTGCAGATAGAGCAAGTCTTTATTTAAGTAAAATGCACTTAAAATAATTCCAAAATTAAGAAAATAATGAATTCAAAATCCCACTTTCACCATAAGAATTTGAGAAATCATGTTCCAGCTTTTGCTATCTTGTTAAAATCATAACCAGATAATGCCATTAACTTGAAGCATTGTGCTCTTCTATTTAAATTTTATATAAAGGATCTAACAAATTACTAATAGCTGATAATCATCAGGTTCTACCAGGTTTATAAAGCCAATGTTGAGGTATTAATTGTTCCTCGTGGGGAAATCAGTCCTGAGTTAAATAAACAAATTATTAGGTTGCAGTAGAATATTTAATTTGGAAATAGTGCAAAATGGATAGTCTCATGTATGGCTTCAAATATTGCTCAGCTGAATGCTATACAAATTATCTGACCACTATATCAGGCATGCTGAGCAATGCCAAACAAGGAGAAAATATAGTCCTCAACCTTGAGTTATTTATATTTAACTGGAAAAAGACACAAGCATAAAACAATACAGAATGATTCCAAGCAAACCATGCAACACGTAACATTTGATTATAAGCCCCTGGTGTGCATGACCTATGTCTTAAATAAACAACATTTAATAGTTAACAAACGCTTATTTAATACTGTTTATCAGGCACCATATTGGGCACAGGGTTTATGCCAGAAATAAATATATAGTCCTTCTTATTGATGAATTTACTCTAATCTTAGGGAGGAAGATAATGAATCAAGGGACTCTTCCCTATAGGGGTGATACCCACACCGAGGCCCGAGGCGAAGAAGGGAGAGGCCAGATCATGGACGGGTGTCCATGGCAGGGCAAAAGAAGGGTATAATTTCCCAGAGGTGAGCCAGAGCATTATTAGTGCGACAGAGAATCTGACACATCTTAAAAATAGAATTGAAGGGACAAAATCTGTGCCTTTGCTTCCATTGCAGCTCAGAGTAAGGACTGTGATATAAAGTAAGTCTTCAATGAAAATTAGTTTGAGTTAAACGGTGAGGCTGTCTATTAAAAGAAAAAAAAAAAAAAGCACCGTGTAAGCTATATGAGCACTTTTAAATCATCTTCGCTCTATTCTGTCCTGGAAAGTGACATTTCCAAATTCTCCCTCCTATTTGCTTGCCCCACTCTGAAGCCACTTTATTTCCTTGGATCCCTCTGCAAAGCACAGATAGCATTCTAAACGTCCCACAGGAATCCCAAACTTGAAGGATCTGAGAACCTGGCTCAACATTTATTACTCCAAACCTGGTCCTTCCCTTGCATCCCATATACTAGTGAAGACAACTGTATTCCCCCTGAATCCTAGCAAAGAGCCAGGTGGTCTTCCCAGGCTCCTCGCTTTCCCTTATCTTGCCGCATCATTGGATCACCAAATTGTCTCAGTTCCACTGACTAAATATCTCTAATTAGGTGATATGATTAGCATGATACTATTTAGAAAAAAATAAAAATACAAATAACTTTATCTTATTTAGAGATACATATACACACAATAAAATACTAAACCATAGATAGACAAGAATTCATGCCAATATTCTGCTGCTTTGGACTCTCAGTTTTTCTCTCTCTGTGTGTCACTGTATCTCTCCATGTCTCTCTCTCTCTTTATATATATACATGTATATATAATTTTGAAGAATAAAGAGAAGATACTTGAACTACCAGACAGCAAAACTTATGATAAAAATATAGTAGTATTAGCACAAAAATACACTCACACATATATAGAGAAATATATACCTATATGTATGTACCTGTCCTACAGCATACATAGACCTGTATGCACATCATATGATAATATGCCAATATGTACATATACACACATGCATGTAGGTATACTATCATACTCTGCAACGTGTGTGTATGTTGCAGTATGGGTGTATATATAAATGTATTTGCATATATATATTTCTGTATATATATATGTGTCTATATGTATCTTTGTATTAATACTACTATATCTTTTTCATAAGTTTTGCTATCTGGTAGTGCAAATATCCTCTCCTTCTTCTTCAAAATTATCTTCACTGTTCTTCTTCATATGAATTTCAGGATTAAGTTATCACTATCTATTTAGAAAAAGAATTCTGTTGGGAATTTTTAAAATAATTGCATTAAATATATACATTAATTTAAGGAGAACGGACATCATCATGATCTTGATACTTCCTGTCTGTAAGCATGGCTTATCTTTTCATTTAATAAAAGTATCTAATAAAATACTTAATAATAAATATTTAAATAAAATACTTATTTAATAAATGTATTTCAATTTAGTTTTATAGTTTTCTCCTTCCAGATGATTTTGCATTTTGGGGTAGAAATATTCTAAAGAAACATGTTATTTGAGTAATGGGATGTCTTACTATAGCTATTATTTAAATTTTGTAATTATTGTTGCTAGTACTAATGTTATTCATTTTTACATATTGATTTGGCTAAAGTCTGTTATTAGTTCTACCAGTTTGTGTGGATGGTTTGGATTATTAAAAAGGCATTCATTTTTCTGTGAATGATGGCAATTTTACCTCATTCTTTCCCATCTTAAAATCAGGCCTGTATTTCCAGAGGCATCATTCATAGCATGACCCTTATAGTTTTACTCATTGTGGTAGTACTGATTATAACTCTTGTTCATTTCTTTGTTTGTTCTTTTTTGTTTTCTTTTGCAGTGATAGATTAGAATCAATGATACTAAATGCTGTTGTCTTGGTCTTCACATTAAACAGATTACTTCTAAGGACTGACCACTATCAATGATAAATTGCTATGTATATATATATATATATATTTTTATTATTATTAAAAACCTTCATTTGGTTAAGGAAATTTCTGTTTTTTTCTATTTTTCTAAATATCTTTTCACATGAATGAGTGTTCTACTCTCTCAAATAAGTATTTTTAATTGAGATGATCAGGCATGACTTTTCTTTTTTTTCTTTTTTAACATCTTTATTGGAGTATAATTGCTTTACAATGGTGTGTTAGTTCCTGCTTTATAGCAAAGTGAATCAGCTATACGTATACATATATACCCATATCCCATCCCTCTTGCGTCTCCCTCCCACGCTCCCTTTACCACCCCTCTAGGTGGACACAAAACACTGAGCTGATCTCCCTGTGCTCTGCAGCCACTTCCCACTAGCTATCGATTTTACAATTGGTAGTGCATATATGTCCATGCCACTCCCTCACTTCATACTGGCTTACCTTTCCTCCTCCCCGTGTCCTCAAGTCCATTCTCTACATCTGCATCTCTATTCCTGTCCAGCCCCTAGGCTCTTCAGAACCTCTTTTTTTTTTTTAGTTTCCATATATATGTGTTAGCATACAGTATTTGTTTTTCTCTTTATGACATACTTCACTCTGTATGACAGTCTGTAGGTCCATCTACTTCACTACAAATAACTCAATTTCGTTCCTTTTTATGGCTGAGTAATATTCCATTGTATATATGTGCCACATCTTCTCTATACATTCATCTGTCGATGGACACATACGTTGCTTCCATGTCCTGGCTATTGTAAATAGAGCTGCAATGAACATTGTGGTACATGACTCTTTTTGAATTATAGTTTTCTCAGTGTATATGCCCAGCAGTGGGGTTGCTGGGTCGTATGGTAGTTCTATTTTTAGTTTTTAAGGAACCTCCATACTGGTCTCCATAGTGGCTGTATCAATTTACATTCCCACCAACAGTGCAAAAGGGTTCCCTTTTCTCCACACCCTCTCCAGCATTTATTGTTTGTAGATTTTTTGATGATGGCCATTCTGAAAGGTGTGAGGCGATACCTCATTGTAGTTTTGATTTGCATTTCTCTAATGATTAGTGATGTTGAGCATCCTTTCATGTGTTTGTTGGCAATCTGTATATCTTCTTTGGAGAAATGTCTATTTAGGTCTTCTGCCCATTTTTGGATTGGGTTGTTTCTTTTTTTGATATTGAGCTGTATGAGATGCTTGTAAGTTTTGGAGGTTAATCCTTTGTCAGTTGCTTCATTTGCAAATATTTTCTCCCATTCTGAGGGTTGTCTTTTTGAGTTGTTTATGGTTTCCTTTGCTGTGCAAAAGCTTTTAAGGTTCATTGGGTCCCATTTGTTTATTTTTGTTTTTATTTCCATTTCTCTAGGAGGTAGGTCAAAAAGAATCTTACTGTTATTTATGTCATAGAGTGTTCTGACTATGTTTTCCTCTAAGAGTTTTATAGTGTCTGGCCTTACATTAGGTCTTTAATCCATTTTGAGTTTATTTTTGTGATGGTGTTAGGGAGTGTTCTAATTTCATTCTTTTACATGTAGCTGTCCAGTTTTCCCAGCACCACTTAGTGAAGAGGCTTTTTTTCCTCCATTGGATATTCTAGCCTCCTTTACCAAAAATAAACTGACCGTATGTGTGTGGGATTATATCTGAGCTTTCTATCCTATTCCATTGATCTATATTTCTGTTTTTGTGCCGGTACCATACTGTCTTGATGACTGTAGCTTTGCAGTATAGTCTGAAGTCTGGGGGCCTGATTACTCCAGCTCCATTTCTCTTTCTCAAGATTGCTTTGGCTATTCGGGGTCTTTTGTGTTTCCATACAAATTGTGAAACATTTTGTTCTAGTTCTGTGAAAAATGCCACTGGAAGTTTGATAGGGATTGCATTGAACTTGTAGATTGTTTTGGGTAGTATAGTCATTTTCACAATGTTGATTCCTCCAATCCAAGAACATGGTATATCTCTCCATCTGATTGTATCATCTTTAATTTCTTTCATCAGTGTCTTATAGTTTTCTGCCTACAGGTCTTTTGTCTCCTTAGGTAGATTTATTCCTAGGTATTTTACTCTTTTTGTTGCAATGGTAATTGGGTGTGTTTCCTTAATTTCTCTTACAGATTTTTCATCATTAGTGTATACGAATGCAAGAGATTTCTGTGCATTAATTTTGAATCCTGCTACTTAACCAAATTCATTGATTAGCTCTAGTAGATTTCTCGTAGCATCTTCAGGATTCTCTATGTATAGTATCATGTCACCTGCAAACAGTGACAGTCTTACTTCTTCTTTTCCGTTTTGGATTCCTTTTATTTCTTTTTTCTTCTCTGATTGCTGTGGCTAAAACTTCCAAAACTATGTTGAATAATAGTGGTGAGAGTGGACAACCTTGTCTTGTTCCTGATCTTAGTGAAAATGGTTTCAGTTTTTCACCATTGAGGATGATGTTGGCTGTGGGTTTGTCATATATGGCCTTTATTATGTTGAGGTAAGTTCCCTCTATGCCTACTTTCTGGAGGGTTTTTATCATAAATGGGTGTTGAGTTTTGTCAAAAGCTTTATCTGCATCTATTGAGGTGATCATATGGTTTTTTCCTTAAATTTGTTAATATGGTGTATCACATTGATTGATCTGTGTATGTTGAAGAATCCTTCATTCCTGGGATAAACCCTACTTGAGCATGGTGTATGATCCTTTTAATGTGTTGTTGGATTCTGTTTGCTGGTATTTTGTTGAGGATTTTTGCATCTATGTTCATCAGGGATATTGGCCTGTAGTTTTCTTTTTTTGTGACATCTTTGTCTGGTTTTGGTATCAGGGTGATGGTGGCCTCGTAGAATGAGTTTGGGAGTTTTCCTCCCTCTGCTAGATTTTGGAAGAGTTGAGAAGGATTGATGTTAGCTCTTCTATAAATGTTTGATAGAATTCGCCTGTAAAGCCATCTGGTCCTGGGAATTTTTTGTTGGAAGCTTTTTAATCACAGTCTCAATTTCACTGGTTGTGATTGGTTGGTTTATATTTTCTATTTCTTCCTGGTTCAGTCTCGGAAGGTTGTGATTTTCTAAGAATTTGTCCATTTCTTCCAGGTTGTCCATTTATTGGCATGCAGGTGCTTCTACTAATCCCTCATGGTCCTTTGTATTTTGCAGGTTCAGTTGTTACTTCTCCTTTTTCATTTCTAATTCTATTGACTTGAGTCTTCTCCCTTTTTTTCTTGATGAGTCCTCCCCTGTTGGAGGGGACTGGTGCCTGTGTTCTGGTGGATGAGGCTGGATCTTGTCTTTCTGGTGAGCAGGATGTCATCTGGTGGTGTGTTTTGGGGTGTCTGTGAACTTATTATGATTTTAGGCAGCCTCTCTGCTAATGGGTGGGGTTCTGTTCCTGTCTTGCTAGTTGTTTGACATGGGGTGTCCAACACTGGAATTTGCTGGTCGTTGAGTGGAGATGGGTCTTAACGTTGAGACAGAGATCTCTGGGAGAGCTCTCGCCAATTGATATCATGTGGGGCCAGGAGGTCTATGGTGTATTAATGTCCTGAACCCAGCTCTCCCACCTCAGAGGTCCAGGCCTGACACCTGGCCGCAGCACCAAGATGCTGTCAGCCACACAGCTCAGAAGAAAAAGGAGAAAAAAAAAAGAAAGAAAGGGGCTTCCCTGGTGGTGCAGTGGTTGAGAATCTGCCTGCCAATGCAGGGGACATGGGTTCGAGCCCTGGTCTGGGAAGATCCCACATGCCACGGAGCAACTGGGCCCGTGAGCCACAATTACTGAGCCTGCGCGTCTGGAGCCTGTGCTCCACAACAAGAGAGGCCGTGATGGTGAGAGGCCCGCGCACCGCGATGAAGAGTGGTCCCCACTTGCCACAACTAGAGAAAGCCCTCGCACAGAAACGAAGACCCAATACAGTCATAAATAAATAAATAAAAGAACGTGAGTTTCTAAAAAAAAAAAAAAGAAAGAAAGAAAAAAAATAATTAAATTTATTAAAATAAAAAAATTATTAAATAAAAAAATTTTTTTTTAAAGAAAGAAGAGAGCAACCAAACCAATAAACAAATCCACTAATGATAACAAGCAGTAAAAACTATACTAAAAAAAAAAAAAAACGGACAGACAGAACCCCACGGCAAATGGTAAAAGCAAACCTATGCAGACAAAATCACACAAAGTGCATACACATACACACTCCCAAAAAGAGAAAAAGGAAAAAAATACATATATATGTGTGTATATATATGTATATATATAAACGGAAGAGAGCAACAAAATCAATAAACAAATCTATCAATGATAATAAGCTGTAAATACTAAACTAAGATAAACATAAAGTCAGAAACAGATTAGATGCAGAAAGCAAACCCCAAGTCTACAGTTGCTTCCAAAGTCCACCACCTCAATTTTGGGATCATTCTTTGTCTATTCAGGTAGTCCACAGATGTAGGGTACATCAAGTTGTTTGTGGAGATTTAATTTGATGCTGCTGAGGCTGCACGGAGAGATTTCCCTTCCTCTTCTTTTTTCGCACAGCTCCTGGGTTTCAGCTTTGCATTTGGCCCTGCCTCTGCATGTGGGTCACCCTCTGATGTCTGTTCTTCACCCAGATAGCAGGGGGTTAAAGGAGCAGCTGATTAAGGGACTCTGGCTCACTCAGGCTGGGGGAAGGGAGGGGTACATAATGCAGGGCGAGTCTGCAGCGGCAGAGGTCAGCGTGACGTTACACCAGCCTGAGGTGTCCCGTGTGTTCTCCTGGGGAATTTGTCCCTGGATCACGGGACCCTGGCAGTGGCGGGCTGCACAGGCTCCCGGGAGGGGAGGTGTGGATAGTGACCTGTGCTCGCACACAGGCTTCTTGGTGGCTGCAGCAGCAGCCTTAGTGTTTCATGCCCATCTCTGGTGTCCGTGTTGATAACCGAGGCTCACGCCCCGTCTCTGGAGCTCATTTAGGTGGTGCTCTGAATCCCCTCTCCTTGTGCACCCTGAAACAATGGTCTCTTGCCTCTTAGGCAGTTCCAAACTTTTTCCCAGACTCCCTCCCAGCTAGCTGTGGTGCACTAGCCCCTTCAGGCTGTGTTCACGCAGCCAACCCCAGTCCTCTCCCTGGGATCTGAACTCCGAAGCCAGAGCCTCAGCTCCCAGCCCTCACCCGCCCCAGTGGGTGAGCAGACAAGCCTTTCGGGCTGGTGAGTGCTGGTCGGCACTGATCCTCTGCGTGGGAATCTCTCTGCTTTGCCTTCTGCACCCTTGTTGCTGTGCTCTCCTCCGTGGCTCCAAAGCTTCCCCTCCTCCCAACCCCCATCTCCGCCAGTGAAGGGGCTTCCTAGTGTGTGGAAACTTTTCGTCCTTCACAGCTCCCTCCCAGAGGTACAGGTCCCATCCCTATTCTTTTGTCTTTTTTTTTTTCTTTTTTCTTTTGCCCTACCCAGGTACGTGGGGAGTTTCTTGCCTTTTGGGAAGTCTGAGGTCTTCTGCCAGCATTCAGTATGTGTTCTGTAAGAGTTTTTTCACATGTAGATGTATTTTTGATGTATTTGTGGGGAGGAAGGTGATCTCCACGTCTTACTCCTCTGCCATCTTGAAGGTCCTCTCCAGGTATGACTTTTCCTCTTTAATCTACAGAAATAATAAACTGCCTTAACAGGTGGTAAACCATCCTAGTAGTAATGGAACAAATTCCAGTTGGTCAGGATATAAATTATATTTTATACATTGGGAGATTTAATTTCCCAAAATTTTTATTATATGTATATTTTTATTATTAAAGGTTTCTGAATCTTTGCTACTCTGGTTGGCATATAATTTTTCTTTCTTGCACATTTTTGTTCCTGCCTCTGCTATTAAAGTAGCCACATCAAATTAATTGGAGAGCATTTCCTCTGTAAATTTTTTTTGGACATATACAACAATAACAACACAACAATAATTGATACACTTTCATCGTTCTCATTATGTGCCAAGCATTATTCTAAATTCCTTACATATTTCATTCAATCCTTATAAAAATCCTATGCCATAAATTTTATTAATTATTCCAATTTTACAGATGAATAATCTAAGGCACTGAAAGTTTAAACAACTTGTTCAAGATCAAATAGAAGCTAATTCAATTCTCCAACTCCAGACAGTCTTGTTCCAAAATTTATATAAAAGAGAAGTATACTCAATTTTCATAGAGGGCTAACTCCTGACACTGGCTGTGTCACTTCCTGCTTCTCTCTTTGTGGTCAGATCTCTTAGGATATGCTTATCTTAAAATGATTACATTTTGTCTTGGTTTCTATAAGATAGATTATGAGGGTTAAAAAGTTGTCTGGCACTTCATTTTTTTCTGGGGGCATTGGAATTTGAACATTACTACCTCAGCTCATGATTATTAAAAAGTCAGCTGTCACTCAAATTGTTTCTTTTTTATATGAGAATACCCTTTCTCTGTCTCTCTGTTTTTAAATCTTATTTCATATTTCAAAGTTTACCTCTATGTATTTACATAAGAATTTCTTCTCTTTGTACTGTTTGGTAAACAATGCTTTTTATATTTGTATATATCTTTTTGTTGTATAATATTTCCAGCAATTATTACTTTGAACATTGGTTCTTCCCCATTCTCTCCATGTTTTTTCTGGAATTCCAATGAGATATATGATGAATTGTGTCAGTCTAATCTTTCTGTCTTTTAGCCTTCTTTTCATATTTTCCATCGCCTTGTCTGTCTTCATTTCCAAGATATGTATTCAGTTTTATCTTTCAGTTTACTACTGCTTTCTTTAGAGGTGTCTAGTCTTCTGCTCACCATATCCATTGATTTTTTTCATTTAAGAATTGTAGATTTTACACACACAATGTATATTTGTTTCTTTAAAAATCTATCTGGTTATTTTAGATAGTCTTTAGTGTGCTGGTTATTTTTTATTCTATTATTTTTTATGCATTTGAAAAATAGTTCTTTATGGTTTATCTGATAATTTCAATATGAGAACTTTTGTCTTGTTCTGCTGATGCTCAATCTTGATGGCATATTTCCTTACATGTTTAGTAATATTTTTTCAAATTGGGAACACATATTGGTGGAACACAATTTGTAGAAATCCAGAGAGCCCAAATAGAATATACTTTCTTCCAGAGAGGATTTGTGATGGCTTCTGCTTAATGGCCTATGGTGCCCTCAAGCTAATCTATGTTAATTTCAGATCTCAGTTTGAGGTTTCCCTAATTAAATAGTGCAAATTTGAACACCAGACTTATAGGAGAGCAGGCTAATGACTACCGCTTATCTGTAAAGAATCTTATTAATAATATTTTCCCCAATAGCAACCTTGGAAATGACAAATTTCACAGTGGAATCTAATTTTTGACTGGCAATTTCTTTTCCTAGCCCGTCCTTTCACTATATAGCCCCATTGAGGGTCCATGCTTATTTGAGGGTTCTCAGGCTCAGATTCCCAACTCTGCATGGACTGCAAAGCTTGATCTCCAGTTCCTCATGCTTTCAAAGTCATTTATCACTCTACTTCCACTTGTCTCTTCATTTATGTATCTGTGTGTTTATTTTGGTCTCCACTGAGTGCCAATATATTGTTCCTAGCTCAGCAACGAATTAAAATGTGATTCAGAATCGATTTGAACTGTAGTGTAGAATGTTTTAAAAAATCTTTCTTGCTATGCTCCCCCAAATGGAAATAGCCCACTGTTTTGAGCTCCTTGGGATGGGAGACTATGTTTTGATTTGTTTGATTTTGAATAGTCTTCCTGGTAAAGTAGGGCACAAAACCAAATCAAACTGAGCTGAAATATATAAATTTAAAAATTTTTCATAAATACATAAATTTATTTTATATTTTAACAGCTTTATTGAGGTGTAATTCACCTATAAAGACTATATGTATTTAAAGTGTACAATTCGATGTCTTTGACATATGTACACATTCATGAAACCATAACCACAATCTGGATAATGAACATATTCATCATCCCTTAAAGTTTCCTTGTGCCCTTTTATAATTCCTGCCTCTCACTACTCCCACCCATCCCTAGGCAACCACTGATCTGTTTTCTATCCTTATATATCAATTCTGTATAAATTGAATCATCTGGTATGTAGTCTTTAAATCTTTGAAGCCTTAAAGACAACATATTCATATGGTTATCAATTAATAAACTTTTAGTGTTCATGAAAGAAACAAATGCTTCTCTCACTATCCAAATACTTTATACATAAGTGAAGCGGAATCCAGGAACAAAGCTCCTTATATGTCTAACTTACTTTGATCATGTAGTCGCTAACCTAAAGATTAGTGGTAAGCCATGGAAAGAAAATTTGAGTGAACAATATATCCTGAAATCCTACTAATTAGTTTGGAAAAATACAATTTATCTTTAAACTTAGTAACGCATGTTTGTAAAAGTGACTGAGGCACACAAAGCATTCAAACACCTAATCCATGTTCCATATTGATGGGATACATAATCACTCTGTATAAAAGAAACAAAAACATTTTGTAAAAGTCTAAATACTTAATTTCTGCTGTTCCTTCTAGAGAAAAATAATTCCCAGCATTTAGTATTTGTATACATTGCTCTGTTACAGAATAATCTTCAACTGAGAAGAAACATAAGCTCTTGGAAAATGATTAAATGCAAAGGAACATGACAACAAAGGAAGGAGGAATACTAAAGAAAAAGAAATGAAAGAACTTCACTTAATCTTTTCTTTCAAAGACTCTCAAATCAATATTCCTGAATTCTCTAATCACCAGGGTAGATAATTTAGAATCCAAAATATGATACGTTTCTCAGTGACTCAACAAAATTCTATTCCTATTCTTTAACATATTTTGGCAAAACAGAACAAGAGTCACCATGGCTGTCAAAACAGAAACAAAACCTAATTTGACGTAGTGCAATAGAAACAACTTTAAATGGCTTTTCTACATGTATGGCCTAAAATACAGGAAGCGTTTCATTTCTCTTGAAGCCTTTCTCATAGCTTTGATTCAACACTCCTGAACCTTTTGCTCTTATAAGCAGCTCTAATTTTACCTCCAAAGGCAGATCAAACAAGTCTCCACTTTCTAATTTACTCTCTTTCTTTTGCTGATGGATGCTTTGAAATAAATCTTTGGGATCATGCTTTCAATTTTTATTATATCCAACTTTCAAGATGTGAACTTATTTTCTGTAGTATGAGTCAAAAGACATTATCTATCAAGACCAAATGTTTCTTTTTCTCTATACTTAATTTTATTTCATGAGGAGAAAAGCTTTCAAGTTCACCATAAGTCGTGCTATTATGTAAAAAATAATTTGAAACAAGAAAGGAACATTTTACTGAACATGAAAATGTAAAGCAAGGAATGGACATTTCACTAACGATCATGCTGTGAAGAGCAGGAGAAGAGGTATCTACCAAGAACATCATCATTCATCTTAAAATTCCACTTCCCCATTGCTTCACCCCTCTTTTTTAGCTGACACCTTTTCTCTTGTCCTTCCCTCCCTGCCTCCCATCAACCAAGGCTCTAACAAACCTCAAGGGTTTCTCATCCCTATCTCTACCCCAACTGAATAAACACAACCATCAGCATCACCTTAGTATCTTCGCAGACCATTTCTCCATTCATTTTCTCCTATGGAGCAATTTTTGTTTTCTCTTCTCCAGTTTAATGGACAGAGACTCTACCTTTGGAAGGCAGGGGTATAAATGACAGTAACTATTGTTTTTTCTGGGATGTTGCAGACACCAACAACATCTTCTCATTTTAATGGATTAGTGAATAAAGTTTTAGTGCCAAGAACTTAATCTCACTGAGAAGCAAGTGGTTAAAGATGGCCCTTCCTCTCCTAATACAGAAGGAACAACCCCTCTTCACACTGAGTCCCCTGAGTTATGTCTGGGCATTACCAAACGTATGCCTCAGAAAAGCCCACCAAGTTGGCAGTTTTTCAGTATCAGTTTTCACTTGAAATCCACAGTATAATTCTAATGTTTCTTCCATGTGTGACAAACACTACCCTTGAAGCTGTTTGAAGAAGACATCAATAGCCCTGTCCACAGCAGCCATCGTGAAAGTACCAAATTTGATGCCAACCAAGGTACTCTCTCTGGATACTCTTAAAACCAGCAACAGCCAGATGTCAGCACAATATCTGACTCCACGTAGACTACTGTGGAATTTAGAACAACCAATGCAACCTTAATTTATCGTTCAGAAAACACGTAATTCATAGCTTCATTTGGTTTTATAATAGCCCTCTGAGACTATAGACAGGTTGAAGAAATGTAGAAATTATTTGTATTTCAGCTAATAAGTCACAGGGTGGGGACTCAGACCCATGTTTTCTATTTCCAATGTTTGTTCTGTTTTTCACCTAAAATTTATTGATAGATTAGATAACTCTTTTTGAAATTTGCATTTTAGCACAGATGTCTAAAGAAAAATTAGTGGACATAAATCACTTGGAATAATACAAAATGATCACATTAATATAAATTTAAAATTATCAGGAAAAATTCTGATGTCAATAAATGATAAGCTATTTTGCCTATGTAACATTTCTTTTGACCTGCCAATATGCCAAAATTTTTAAAAATAAATTTCTAAAATCATTATAATTTATCTCATAATTCAACTAAGTGAATCAGTTTAAATGTGTAAAAACCAGTTAAATACTTTATTAAGTTAAATAATTTTGACAAGTTTAATTATTGTAAATTATTTAATATGAATATAAATGATACCTTTCTATTGTAAAGTACATGGAAAACTCAGGAAGATTAAAAAAGATTAAAAAAGAAAAAGTTTCAATTAAAAATTGAAAAAGTGATTCTGCTACCCAGTGACAAAGTGTGACCTAAACTTTTTATTAAGTACTTTTACATTGGATTAAAGAGTATATAAACATTTATACTACCTGATAAAATCAAATAGGTATGCTACCTTAGGAGACCATTTCTAAAACAAACATACAGAAAAGACAATGAAGTACGGAGAGAAACCTTGTTTAATATCACATTTTATTAAGTGGTAATTTATAGAGGGAATAGGATATTAGATTTACTTCCAGATTATAGGTATCAGAGATAATGTCTGACTGCATATTGAACTATTTATGGCACACTAAAATTGGTTGTCTAAAATCATGAGAAACTGAAAAGAAAAAACAATTTTTTTAGGGATGACATGAAGGTATTAGAGAACAGAGGAGAAAGAAAAAAGAAAGGAACCCTGTTTATTATAAATAACTAGGTAGGCAGTTTCATCTCTGTAGCAATGGATAAGAAGTAACACTCATCCAAAAATGAGTCCCCCATTAGCTTGTCATATGGTCTGAAACCCTACTATTAGAAATTTATGTTCCTGGGTCTTAAAGATCTTAAATGTATTTTCCTATTTAAATATAAATATCCTTGACTGTAATAATTTGGCCTTTATTAGTAAAGTGAAGGTCAACATGTTAATACTCAACTAGATGAAGAAAAACACAAGAAAATGGCATGTCTCCCTAAAGAATTTACTTTCTTGTTGGAAAAATAAGACTCATACATCTGAGGAAAAAAAAAAAAAAACCCAGCAACTTGGCGATTTAGGCATTAACTGCTAAGTTACGTGGGTGTGCATGGACAGTAATGTCTTAAAAGAATTGAAAGGCACATTTTATTTGCATCTAGCTGGAATACCTCATAGGAGAAAAGGGAAACAAAAGTGATTCATTGTGTTAAATTAAATTGTAGTAAATGAAATTATTTAGTATGATCTAGAAAACTGTATATCTACATATGTAGATATAGATATCAAGACATACATATGAATTTAACGTAAATATTTAGACGTAAATGTAGAAAACAAACAAGTGCATCTATGATAATTCCTACATAGAGATGGTAGTCCAAGGTCAGAAAAACCCATGGTGGCCTAGACTCACCTTTCTGGTTTGGAATCAGAATGAAATGATCTCCTATGCCCTCTTCCCCAGGGAAATGTAATTCTTGAAAAATTAGGTGAGTAGTGTGTTTCTCAGGCTTTTTAACATGTTCTATCTTTGTCTGTCTATTGTGGTTGCTACTTTAATTCTAGTATGTTTCCCAAATGAGATCTGCTTACAGGTATCAATTGATAAATGTTATTACTACTGTTATCTTTGGATGCCTGGGTTTGGTGTGCTAATGAAACTGAGAAAATAGTTGATTATATATCAAAGCAATAAAAGATGAACTGGCCCCCTAAGTAGCTCAAAATTGTACTGACACCTTCCTTCCTATTTTGCCATCTTACCATAAGTATAAATCACTGCTGTCTAGTTTAATCAAAGCCCATTCAAATATATATCACACAGTTTGGGAGATGTGATATATCTTATGAAATTGAAGCAGTTCTGGTCTAATTTGATCACTTTAAGTGAAAAATCAGTAATCACAAAAGCGAAGCAAAATTAATTGATCAATAGGAGGTGTTTTTGATATGGACAAAATAACTGGTCAAAATAACTGATTTCCAAAGCTAAATTAAGCCAAAAGCTTGGCAAGCTATTCTTGCTTTTTTTTTTTTTTTTAATTAATCCTTCAGATGTCTTCTTCCTATACTCTCTATAACCCTTTCTAGTTGAAAATATTGAGAGTTTGGGGCAAACAAAGCTCTAACTTGGTTTTCATGGCATTTCATTCCCAGTATTAGAATGTTGGGCCTGTTATTGCTACTATAGACTTCAAGGCTAAAGGACGTGGCAGGGACTGATTCTTGGTTGAAATGCATTATCTAAGGATGAACAAGTATCTGGCTTTTTGTTATATGAAATACGGCCAAAGCAAGGTAGACCCTTGATAAGTTCATATGAAGCACTGACACATATGAGATTCATCACCACAGTTCATTTAACATGGAGAAAAAAGGGAGTTGGGCCCTAAATTCATAATTCTGAAAATGCTAGGGTTTATAAAAAAGTTACTGTAAGAAACTTTCTTCTATTTTCAACATGGCAACGTAACTCAATGAAAGCATTATTTTAAAGCTAAGTTTTATTGTTTTTATTACAAGTTTTGTATCAATAAATAACTAGAGCTTACTATAAAAAAATCATGCCATGATAAGGGAAAAGTAGAAGAGAAAAGAGCCGATACATTTTTTAAAATTTAAAACTCCCATGAAGTATTAATATGCTGCCAAGATTGAAAACTGGACTAGAGGCTTAGATGGTAAAAAGGACATTAGATATGGGTGGAGAGAGAGAGAGAGGAAAAGAAAATTTTTGTTTTGTTTCGCTTTTTTTTCTTTAATGTACTGTCTTTCCTTATACTAAACAGCAGAGGTTCTTGAGCCCAAAAGGAAAAAAGAGAGGAGGTTAAAGGTAATACAAAGAAGGTACCATTGATGGAACAATATACTTGGGAAGATGAACATCAATATGAGCATCAAGAAATCCATTGGAATAATTGGTCTTGGGCAGGAGAATGAATACTCTTCCTACCAGAAGGAAAGAAAGAGTATGGATAGAAAAGTATGAATGGGGGAAAGCCATGAATTTGAAGAGGTTCAGTTTAACAGTCTCGTTTCATTAATAAGTCAAAGGCAAAATTAAATGGTAAAAGAATAGAGGTAGAAGCCTTTAGATGAGTAGTGTAAACATAAAATAGCTGTTGAAAGGAATGAGAGTGGGATATGAATAAAAGATTAAAAAATCTTACAAAATAAGTCATAGAGCTATTTCCAAGGAAAAGATAATAAATACAAAGAAATCCATTCTTGTCTAAGTAATATAATCAATGTTAATGACTGAGTAAATATTTAGGTACTGAAACTTCCTGCATAATAGGAGAAGATGGAAAAACAAATGATAAACCTATTTAAAGAAAAAATATGCTCAAAATTTGAACCAGGTATATTTGCATTTTATCTTTTTAAGTTAATATATAACAAGAAGAAGAGAATTTGTACTGTAGGAAAAACACAGAATTTGGACAGAGAACACCTGGACTTTTTACATATTTTCTTATTTTCATAGTTTTATAATATTGAGGCAGTTAACTTAAACTCCAGGGTCTTCAGGTTCTTAAGCTGTAAAATTAAGAAAATGTCTGCTCTTCAGCCACTACATAAGGTTATGATGAATGCTGCAGCATATCCTAGTGCTTCACAAAAACTGAGAGTAAAATTTCTTGAAGACTCCTTCTAGACTCACAGCTAATTTGATATTGACCTCTGTACTCTGCTCTTTACTATTTGAAAAACCTGCTTAAATAATGTGAAAATAAATTTCATAACATATGTATTTTTTCCATATTAAGCAATTAATGTAAAATTCCAAAATTATATTCTTAGCATTAATGTCCTCCATGAGTTATTTTTTGAAAACTGTATTAAAATTTCTGTGTATCAAACTGTCTATAAGACACATTATCTCTATGGCCAGAGAATGAAGCTTTGAAAAACTCTCTCTCTCTGTCTCTCTATCTCTCTCCTCTTCACTTTCAGAGCACAGAGTGGGGATCAAGTCTTTATTTCAGTCATGTGATAGGGATACAGATGACTGGTTTTTATTAAGGTGTAATTTACATACACTAAAGTTACCCCTTTTACTGTATAGTTGTACATGTTTTGACAAATAAAGATACAGAATAGTTCCATCACTCCAAAACATCCCCTTTGCCCATCTGTGGTCAACCCTCCTCCCCCACTCCTTAGCATCTGCAACCACTGATTTGTTTCTATTTCTATAATTTTGACTTTGCAAGAATGTCATAAAAATGGAATCAGTCATATATTGTATTTTGAGTCCGTCTTCTTTCACTTAGCATAATGCATTTGAAAATCACCCTTTGTTGGGTTTATCAGCTGTTCATTCTTTTTTATTGCTGAGTAATATTCCATTGTGTGGGTTTACTACACACAATGTGTTGATCTATTCTTCAGTTGAGGGGCATTTGGATTGCTTCTAGGTTTTGGCAATTACAGACAAAGCTAATATGAATATTTACATATGGTTTTTATGTGAACCTAGATTTCCTATTTATTTATGTATTCATTCTTGAGGTTTCTTTTTTACTTGGATAAAATACTTAGAAATAGGATTCTTGGCTCATATGTTAAGCATATGTGTAACTTTATAATAAACTGTCAAAATGTTTTCCAAAGTAGTATACCATTTTATAATCCCACCAAAACATGAGTTCCAGTTGCTTTGTACCTTGTCAGCCCTTGATATTGTCAGTTTTCTTTTTTAAAGCCAATCTTATAAATATGTCATAAAATGGCAGTCACTTGTGGTAGGTTAATTTTTAAATCTAGTTCTATAAGCTCAAACTCCCCCAGTTAATGCAGAAAAGTTACCAGGAATATTTAATGAGGTGAATACATCCGGTGGCAGAAAAAATGTTGATGGCCTCTCTTGAAAGATGACTTGATTGCCATTGAGACCCTATTTTTCTGTGGTTTGTTCCATAGTGGTTAAGGTGCCACTTATGTCAAAGGACTGAAGCTGTCATACCTGAAGCAGAGATTTAGTTCCTCCTTAGATCTGCTGAGTGGTTTCATATAATATACCACATAATAACAAAATATAATGAATGCGTAGAAATTAAGAAACTTTTATTACCAAAACTCAGTAAGTTCTATAAAGTAATTTCTGATTATTTATATAATAAAACAAGCACAAACTATCACTGAACATAAACATTAATTATCACTCTTCTATCTCCTTTCCCTAGTTTGATAATCATACAACATTTTTTGGACTGTTCTCGTATATAGTAAACACATTCTTTTGTTTGCCTTACATCTCAACATGAGACATGCACCTGCATAACTTTAAAAAACAGCTCCTATACATTCCTTTGTACATGCTGATAGGAAGAGGATGTTTTCTATGGAATATTAGTCTCCAAAGTCAAGTAGCAAGACTTGAGAGGGTCAAATATGGGAAGACAAAGAGGAAAATAGCAAAGCAATCAGTCCTGTGTGAAGTCTCCAGGTGTTACTTCAAGAGTTTGTTGTGGCCTCAAAGGCACACTTAACACAAATATTTCTTAATCCAAGATCCACAAAATTGAATTTTCAGGTGTCTTATTTTTAACCTCATGTCCATGGATTTCAGAAGTTTCCTAAATTCCCTGAAATTGTGTGTAAGATTTATTTTTGTGTCTATTGTATGATTTGGGGGGTATTATTTGTTTGTTCCTTGAGGGAAGATTCTTCTCTCTGCTGAAATAAGTTGAGAATTGATAGTTTAGAAAGTATCAAGACATGTTCATATAGTAATCTTCCAAAGGATTAGCATTCCATTAACAGATATCCAGGGTGTGGCAAGAGCAGCATATATGTAAATATGGGAGGGCTGGCACAAGGGTCCTGTAGCCAATCATCCAGTGTCTAAACGCAGCCTTTCATGTCTGAGTAGCCGAGAAAAGAAATGTAATGGTGGTAGGCACTGCCCCTCTCGCTCTCTCTCTCTCTCTCTACACACAGACACACACAATCAGTTGAGAAGTTTTTCTTCTTTTCCTGTCTTTTTTCCTTAATTGTAACTCTAATAACCATTACGACATAAAACAAAGAAATATAGCTAATAAGCCAATAGAGATGTTTCTTACCCCCTTCATTTTGCTTTCTAAGCTCCTTCTACCTGGAATGAATGTTCCTGTTGCTTTTTCTTTTCTCCACCACTTCTGTACATCTAATCCTACTTTGGAATTACCAGTCACTGTATCATATGTATCATATATAAAATAAATATATAAAATATTATATAATATAAAAAATAGTTCATATATCCTGTACCCCACCATACTTTGTACACACAACTATCATAGAGAGTACAACATTATTTTTTTTTTTTTTTGATGAACTGGACACTAAATTAGGTACTGCAGATGTGGCAGTGAATGAGTTAGGAAGAATTTCTGTTCTCGCTAAGCCTGTATTCTGTGGCTAAAGACAAATATCAAATGTGTGATAATTATAGCTAGAGAGACTTACAATAAAATTAGTTTTTATTCATCTTTGTTTCCCTATTTCCTAGTCCATTTTGAGTCATAGAAAGTCCTCAGTAAATATTATTAAATATTATTGACTGCATAAAGGAATGGAGTGCTGATTTAAATGTCGTTTTCTGATAAGGTCTTTCTTCTCTCATTTCTCCAGGAAATATGAGCTTCCACAGCCTTTGTTGATATCACTTTTTATAGCCCTTATCATCATACTGATGATAATTTATCTGCTTAAATAACCAAGATCTACTTGAGGGCAAGTTCTGTACTTTTTCTATGAATAATCTAAATGTCTCGAAATTAATAAATCTTTTGAAGTCACCATTTCTTTATTATTGTTCTGAATTGCTTTCATGGATTTTTCTAATAGACAAGTACCTTTGTATTACTGAAATAAAGTCCACCTGTTCATGCTGTATTATGCTTTTTATATATTGTTGGAATTTATAATGTTAGGAATTTTCTTCTCTATTTTATACGCTAAAAAACGTTTGTGTAAAACTGGTGTTATTTCTTAAATATTTGGAAGAATTCACTGGAGAAGGTATCTTGGCCTGGATATTTCTTTGCATGAATGTTTTTAATAAGACTTTCAACTTCTTTAATAGATATGAGATCAATCATATTTCTTATGTCTTGTTGCATCAGTTTTGGACATTTTTGAAATTGTGGTTTTTGAAGAATTTGTCCATTTCTTTAATTGTAAGTTTTCATTGGCATAAAGTGGTTCATATTACCACCTAATCAACATTTTAATTATTATTGAAACTGTACTGATGTTGCATTTTAATTTATTTTTATTGAGGTATAATATAACACTGTATTTGAAGTATTTGAAGTAATCACTGGGTGTCACAATATATATTGTGACACCCAGTGATTATTTCAGATACTTCTGGTCATTAATGTCTTGGAAATTACTTTTGAAAAGAATCAAACTAAGTCAAGATATAAGGATTCTTTATACCTTGGGCAATTGATGATATAGTTGAGTAACAGCTATCTGGGTTAGTGCTGTGTGCTTGGTGGAAGCTTAGAAATAGTTCGATTTTCCCCAGATTTTGCTTCCAGGCCAAGGAATGCCAGATCCAATAAATAACACCCTCTGTTTTCCCAGTCTGAGTTCTAAAACACTTGTTAAATGAGAAAAAGAATTAAAGTAGGTAAAGAACAAAATAGCATTGAAGGCTTGGCTGCAGGACATAGCAAAGGTGTATGTTGCACAATGGTCTTCCTAATACCAAACAGTGTAATTTGATAGACATTTTTCCCCACTATACTCTCAGTCATAGCTAATGCTGTAAAATTCATCCCACTTTCCTTTGTGGATAAAACTTATTAAAATTCTGGCATGGTGGAGCAGCACAGAAGCTACATTCCTTGAACTGAAGGGAGGGAGAGAAAGACTGAGCTACCCAGGCAAAGTTTATCTCCCAAACTCATCAATGAAGTAAGTCACTCACTCTCCTCTCCCCCCATCCCCAGGAGAAGCCAGGATTGTTACAGAAATGTAGATCCCTCTACATGAAAGGAAACATTATGTGTAACAAATAAATATTGTTCTCTAACAGGAAAAGGTCTTATAAGCTCTTCAGGTATTTGTTAACCCTAAACCATGAAGGCATGGGGTTCCCAATACAGCTGTAGATTCTTGCTATGTCTCCTCCCAGCATGTAATTGAACACATATTTGTGGACACAGGAAGAGGAGGAAGCGTTTCTAACCTCAGAGCAGCTGAGTTAGCTACAATCACCAAGTATAACCACCTTTCCTGGGATTTACATGATTTGAGAGAACAGCTGCTACGGTTATTCTAACACTGGTGTAAGAACACGGGTTTAAGGGAAAATCAAGAAGGTTTTTCTCTTTTTAATTCTCTAAGGAGAACTCATAGTTAGCATCTTCCTAAGCCCAAAGTGAGGAGGAGAGGGATGTGTGCTTCAAACTGAATTAAAAACAGTAGATTCTAGATATGTCTATAAACGTCTTTCTAATATTTGAAAAGATCTCCCATTTTCCCTCCTACTGTTTAAGCTGAGCATTACTTTTTATATTGGAAACTATTACTTTACTATTCTGCCTTGGTAACTATAGTGAACAAATTTTGTTTTTCTTATCATCTCAAAAAACAGTTTTACAGGCTTGTGGATTGCCATCATGCATTCCTGTGCACATATCTTTCCTGTGCTCATATCATTCTTATGACGCTATCCTAAGAGGTCATATAAACTTTACTAAGAATGTTTGGTGAAATACTATATTTAGAAATAGAGCATTTATTTGTCCAGGCTCCATGTAGCTGTTGGACTGTTGTTGTAGTTCAGAGTCACACGTGAGTAGGTTTATATCATGCAGTGGAAATGTTGTGCAGAGTGAAATGAGTGATGAAGACCAGCTAGACTTGGAATGAATGTGAGGATCGCAGAAACCAAGAGAGACCTCTCCAAATTATTTGTTGGTTTCTGTTTTATCAAACCTGTAGGGTTATATTAAATGAACACCTCAACACCATTGCCCTAAGGAATACAAAGGCTGAAATAGAAGATAAATGTCAGATAGGAGGTGACAGATTGCAGTAAAGTTCTTAGCCAAGATTTGTGTAAAGAAGGCTGTGCCAGTACAAGCAATCATCTCCCTAAGCAAAACCAGACATCCATCCAGGAACTGTCTTGGTCTATTCCCTGAAGATCTTATCAGTGAGTTCAGTGTCCAGCTACCATCCTCCACTCCCAGGCAAGTATTAGCTTTGTTCTGCCTCAGAGAACCTGAACAAATTAAGCATGGATCTCTAAGATCCTTAGTCTGATAAATGTTTCTAATCCTGGAAGGCCTGCAAAAGGATAAACTCTGAATATGTGCAAAGCTAAAATAATCAGTATTGGTTATATTTCAGAGGAAGAAGAGCAACTTGGACATAAGCATATTTAATCTTAAGGGGTACAAATAAAATATAGTATAGGTATATATTCCAACTTTTTAAATGACCCCAAAAAATCCTTCATCTATAAATTAAAATTATTTTGTAAGAATATTTGTAAGAATATAATAACTCCAGTGTAATTTTTTCATGGATCAAAATACAAAGTAATTTATGAAGATTCTTTCCAACTGGTGCTTTTGGAAGACAAGAAACCAATACCTTACATAATAGAAAGTTGTAATTAACCTAATTGATTTTATTAGAATACCTAGACAGCAGTGAAATCAGGAAAGAGCTTAGCTAGTTTAAGTAGCATAAAAACAGACTATCAGAAAGACTCTTGCCAAATTGAGAAACAGCTACCTCAAGAAGGAGATGAGCTGAAATCGGGATAGTCTAACGCTTTCCAATATTCAGATGACATTTGAAGCATAGGTGCCCCCCATGTTGTGCTGGAGCTGATGTGTGGATGACAACCATTGAGTGTTCAGAATTGTGCAAGACCAGTTGATGTCACTATGATAGCTAGAAATGGGCCAAGGTTATGTACATCTTGGAAAATAAATGCTACAAATCAGGGCCTTTTTTATTCTTTAATAGAACTGGTTGTTAAATATTTACCGGCATAACAATAGGACCACCCCATCCTAAGACAACTAACTATTATATTCAGTAGGAGATAGCATAACCCCTACAATATAACAACTACATTATATAGTTAACATATGTGTTTTGGTTAGCCAGAAAATAAATATTTGGTTCTATCCGAAATACCAGCACTAAAATTGGCCCCATTCAACCAATGTGCAGTAGTAAATCATGTAAGAATATAAGTACAAAACTAGCTAAATGTGTCAGAAAATAGTTGACTGGAGCTAAAGTAGGAAGAATGGTACCCAGTGGGAGTATAAATAACACAGTGTGGAGATGTTACAAGACTTTACTTGTGCCCCTCCCTGAGGGGTGATGAAAATGTGAAAAACAAATACACCTGCAGGTGAAACTATTTGATTTTACTGTTGTTAGAAATTAATGCTGAAACCAAAGGATTGCTCTACCTGGATTTTATCTTATGTTATAGAAACAAAAGATGCTTTGTAAAGTAAAAATAGCACAAAGCTATTAATTTATAAGAATAGTGGTATAGAACAAATATGGCAGTGCTGACTCTCTTAGAGCAAATAACTTTCGTCCGATGTTATACAAATTATGCAGGAATATTTCGCATCCTGAAAGAAACCTAGCAAACACTAGAAGAGTTTGTAACCTGACAGATTACATATACTATTAAATAATGACTAAAAACCAAAATGTTGTGATTTTATTAATCTCAGCTGAACTGCTACATAAAAGTGAAATGAAGATTATTAACAGGAATAACAAATATATCTTTCTAAATGAGAAAATATTAGAAATGAGTGTTTTTTGATTCTCTTTTAAAACATGATCTTAGGGACAAACCCATTTATTAACTGATTGAAATTTATCTCCAGAAATAAAATTATTGCAGGAGCAGCATACACTTTGAATTAGTTCATAGCAGATCCACTGTCGAGTATCTAGTAACAAATTATGTAAACTATTAATTGATTAGACTCTATTCCTAGTATGTTTTATTAGAGACCATTAGATTAACATTTATTTGATAATTTAATGAAATTGGCTTATGGTGATAATAAAATGAAATAAAACAAATAAAGAAGAATTAAGCAATATGGAAGAGCATAAGAAAACAATCTTTAATCTCTTCATTTTGAGATTACAGTGACCATGTTTACATGAAGCATTTCTTATGCACATGGACATATACAGGTACTTTTACATAAATTATTACATATAATTTTTCCATGTGGGAATTTAATTGTATGCAATTTTTAAAAATTAACTGAAGTCCATAGTTCACGTGAAAGTTCACTTTTTGTGCTGTACAATTCTATGACTTTTTGAAAAATGTATGTCATATATCCACCATTAGAGTATCACATAGAGCATTTTTGCCAGGCTAAAAGTCCCCTGGGTTCCAGGTTTTCATCCTCAATCCCTCCTCTGAGCCTGGAGCAACTACTGACCTTTTTAATGTGTCTGTAGTTTTGCCTTTTCCAGAATGCCATATAATTGGAATCATATGGTAGGTGATGTTTCAAACCTGCTTCTTTCACTTGAGAATGTGCGTTTAAGTTCCGTTTATCTTTTCATAGTTTAGTAGCTCATTTGTTTTTGTTACTGAATAATATTGCACTGTACCAATTAACCACATTTTGTTTTTCCATTCACCTGAGTGATGTTATTGTTGCTTCCTGATTTGGGCAATTCTGAACAAAACTGTCATAAATATCTGAGGGACATAATTCAACTCCTTTTGGTAAACATCTATGAGTGCAATTGCTGGATGGTATTTAAGAATATGTGTAACTTTGCAAGAAACTACCAAATTATCTTTCAAAGTGACAGTACCATTTCTCACTCCCATCAGCAATGAATGAGATTTCATTTTGCTACACATCCTCATCAACATTTGGTGTTGTCAGTGTTCCAGACTTTGGCCATTCTGATAGGTGTGTAGTAGAATCTCATTGTTGTTTTAATTTGCATTTCCCTGACTACATATGATGTGGGACATCTTTTCATATGTTTATTTACCATCTGTAGATCATCTTTGGTGAGGTGTCTGTTAAGGTGTTTGGCTCATTTTCTAATCTAGCTGTTCATTTTCATATTGTTGAGTTTTAAGAGTTCTTTGTATATTTGGGAAATAAGCCCATTATCAGATACATCATTTGAAAATATTTTCTTCTGGTCCGTGGCTTATCTTTTCATTCTATTGAGTGTCTTTCACGAAGAGAAACTTTTATTTTTAATGAAGTCCAACTTTTCAACTTTTTTTTTCATGGAATAGTGCTTTTGGCATTGTACCTGAAAAGTCACTGCCAAACACAAAGGAACTTAAATTTTCTCCTATACAGATATACCTCATTTCACTGCATTTCATTTTATTGCACTTCACAGATACACCATTTTTTAATGAATCGAAGGTTTGTGGCAACCCGGCATCAAGCAAGTCTGTTGGTGCTATTTTTCCAACATCATTTGCTCACTTCATATCTGTGTCACTTTTAATATTTTAATCTTTTAAAATGGCTTTATCTCGTTTTAGTGTTCAGGTAGAATAAATTCGGAAGTGTTCCCTCTGCTTCTATTTTCTGGAAGAGATTTTAGGGAATAGGTATTATTTTTCTTTAAATTTTTGGTAGAATTTACCAAACAAATGGGGTCTGGTCCTTTCTTTTCTGAAAGGTTATTACTAGTGATTAAATTCCTTTGATAGATATGGGCCTATTCAGACTATCCTTTTATCCTTGTGTGAAGTTTGGTGGATTGTGTCTTTCAATGAATTGTTACATTTAATATTTGTTATCAAATTTGTTGGCAGAGTTGTTCATAATACTCCTTTATTACCCCTTTAATGTCCATGGTATCAGTAGTGATGGCCCCATTTTAATTTTTGATAACATTGATTTCTTCTCTCTTTTTTCATTGGTTAGCCTGGCTAAAGGTTTATCAGTTTATTAAATTTTTCAAAGAACCATTTTTTTGGTTTTGTTGATTTTCACTATTAAAGTCCTGTTTTCAATTTTATTGATTTCTGCCTTAATATTTATTGTTTTCTTTTGCTTGCTTCATGTATACATTGCTCATCTTTCTCTAGTTTACTAAAACAGAGGCTTAAATTTTTGACTTTAGATCTTCCTTCTTTTCCAATATATGCATTTAATGCTGTAAATTTCATTCTAAGGACTGCTCTTGTTGCATCCCACACATTCTGATAAGTTGTATTTTCATTTACATTTAGTTCAATATATTTTAATTTCTCTTGAGACTTCTTCTCTGACCCATGTGTTATTCACAAGAATATTGCTTATCTCCAAAAAAATGGACTATTTTTTTCAGAAAATAAAAATTATTAAAATTTATTTACAAAAAAATCATCATTACATGGACAAAATTGAGCAAGGTTCTCAAAGACTACATGGAGAATGTCAGGCCCAGATGATTTTCTCAGTGAAATCTATCAAAACTTCAAGAAACTAATAAATTTACTATGAATTTTAATCTTCCAGAGCATACATACAGAAGAAAATATTTTAGATTATATTTATCAGACAATTTTAACATTAATACACAAACCAGAAAAATATAGGAATAAAAATTTAATGAATTGGAAAAAATATTTCTAAACAAAATGTTAATCATTATGTAGTAGTAGCATATTAAAAAGTAAAATGCCACCATCAAGTTTGTTGCATGCTAAGGCTTTTCAGTATTAGAACATCTGTTATTGAAATTCATCATATTAATGGGGAAAAGGAATACAGTAATTTTGTCAGCTCCATGAGTTTCCAAAAAGGGATTTGAAAAAATTCCACATCCATTTCTGACAAAACTCTTAATTTTTTTTTTTTAAAAAAAGGTCCCTTAACATTATCAAAAGCATATGTGTGTTTCAAATGAAAACCAGTATCCTACTCAATAGCATGATAACATAAGGCAGTTGTCAAAGTCTGGCCCCTGGACCAGCAGCTTCAGAAGCACCTGGGAGCTTGTTAGAAATACAAATTCTTGTGTTCCTTCCCACAACCTACTGAGTCAAGAGACTGGGTGTGGGACCCAGAAATCTGTGTTTTCACAAGCCTTCCACTAGAATAGTTTCATGCTAAAGTTTGAGAACCATTTATATGAATGAATGACATTAAAATCAGAAACAATGCAAAGAAGCTTTTAGAATGACTGCTGTTTAACATTATAATAGAAATATTAGATAATTTAACTGGAGAAGAGTATGAAATATGAATGTAAAAATTGGAAAGCAAGAACATTAACTTTTTAAAACTATTATATAATTATATATCTGAAAAACATTAGCAAATTTATTTTTAAAAAGCCTTAGGACCCACAATACAATTTAGTAAGATGGCTAATTACAAGATTAATATATAAAAATAAACACCTTTCCTATAGAGAAACTAAAAATAGTGATGTTATTCCATTATGTTTTGTTGTTCTATTAAAAGTAAAAATATACTTTCATTAGATCTGAATAAAAATGTCAGCAACATATTTTTTGAAAGATAAGAGAAATTAACACTAAGGGTTTTGTAAGAATAATTAGAAACATTTGGAAAAATGATGAGTAATGAAGAGGGACTAACTCAATTATGCATTGTAATATAGACAGTTACAGCAATTCTAATCCTGTGTTACTGGCACAAAAATAGACAGATCACTTCAACAGAATAGAGAGAAGCATAAATATTTAAATATTTAATAAATGATAAAAATGACATTTCAAAGAAGTGGGGAAATATGTTTCCTTCAGTAAGCTCTTCTGGGCCCACTGAGCTTTTTATTTGGAAAATAAAAGCTTTATTCTTAAATTACAATATACACCAAAATAATTTTCTAATGAATCAAAGATTTAAATGTAAGATATAAAAAATGAAATGTATTAGAAAAAAGCATGAGAAATTACCAAAAAATGCCAATGATGGAAGAAGTCATACAAAGATACACTTGACTACATAAATTTTAAAAGTCTTTGAACAACCAGATATTGTAATAGGAGTTATAACATATAAAAGAAAAATTGAAGGAAAAAAACTAAAATACAGCAGTTCTGCAGGAGTTAAAAAAAAAACCTCCTATATTGGGTGAAATATAAAACTGTCAAAATATATTAAGTGAACTAAAAGTAAGGTTTAGGCCAGTCTCTATTAGTACACCATAATTTGTGCTAGAAAGAAAAGAGGATGTATATATACAGGTACATGCATAGAATATGTGTGAGACTCCACCCAAGAAACTGTAAATGGCTGTTGTCTCTGAAGACTAAGACTATGGGTATGAGATAAGAGAGAACCTTTCTTTTCATTGTGTATACTGTTAAAATAGAAGGACTTTAATGTATTTATATTTTAAAACAAAAACAAAACAAAACAAATTACAGTACATTCCCAAGCTGCAATGGAATACCAAACAAATGGAGGGTATATTTATTCACAGATACAGAAATTAAATGACTGTGTTGGTGATTATGCGGTAAAACACACCTAATCACATACCTTTGTTGAAATTTATATTGGCACAACAAATGGACAAAGGGTTAATGTCAATATCTATAAAATACTTAAAAGACATCCCTTCTTCCAGTAAACCAGAGAGTAATTGAATGAATTTGTTCAACAGTTATACTTATCCATGTATTCAAATACATATATACATTATTATAT
This sequence comes from Balaenoptera musculus, assembly GCF_009873245.2. NCBI lineage: Eukaryota > Metazoa > Chordata > Mammalia > Artiodactyla > Balaenopteridae > Balaenoptera > Balaenoptera musculus. The sequence goes on from NC_045796.1 coordinate 24,450,183, forward strand.
AATTATCACAGCACTGGTCATGATTTTTAAAAAAGGAAAGAAACAACTTAAGAATCCATGAATAGAGAGGCTAGTTAAATCTATACAAGGCTGCTAATTAAAAAGAATGAGATCTTCCTATACTTAGTGACATATAAAACTGTCAGGATGTATTAAGTGAATAACAGTAAGATACAGGCCAGTCTCTATTAAGATGCCCTAATTTGTGTTAGAAAGAAAAGGGGAAGTATTTATGTATACATGCATAGAACATGTCTAAGACTATGCCCAAGAAACTATCGATGGCCATTATCTTTGGAGACTGGGATTATGGGTATGAGACAAGCTTGAGTTTCACTTTTCATGGCTTACTCTTTTATATTATTCTTTGACCATGCATAATGTATAAAAATATATATAAAAATAAGTTTTAAAATAACAATCACATAATACTTAAAGACTAAAATACCACTGTAAATTTTAGTATGACATGGCAATAGCTAGTATTTATTGAGGTTTGCTCTAATTGACACAGTTCTAATGGTTCAGATGTATTAATTTATTTATTGTAAAAATAATTTTTAAAGTGGTTACTTATAACCAGTAGTTATATATTTTACAGTTGGGAAAACAAAGCACAGAAAAGTTAAATAATTGATCAAAGTCAAATAGCTAGTGAAGATTTCTAACCCACATTGTAAAATCCAACATTGAAGTCCTTAGCCACTAAGCTAATCATCGAGCAAAATCCTGGCATATGTAAGACTGTCCATAGATGTTTGTTTGTTTGTTCTGTCTTTATTTCATGATTGAATTGAATCATGGATCAATGTCAGTCTAGAAAGGGAAATCTATCAGCAAACCACAGTACTGTCTAATTTAACACTTGTATTAACTACTTGGATAAGAGCACAGAGGGCAAGCAGATAATTTTACTGGAAGATATTAAAGACATAAAGTGAAAGTAAGTTTATTCAAATGAATAAAAAAAGAAATATTGCTGAGATAGCCATGTGCAATGTCATGAATGAAAGTAAATGTAGAATTTTGATAAGAAATCTTGGGTTAAATTTGAAGATATATCTATACCCAAGGTCACTAAAATCAGATTTCAACTTTATTTACATACACTTGGCAGAAAGATTAAGTGAAATCCAGACATGGAGTTTAAATAATCTCATTAATCACTCTAGATATCTTTGGTAATGGTATGACTCGTGAAAGAAACATTTTTCCAATTTTTATAGGTTTTACGTGATTCACAATACAGTATATAATAAAACCAGAGCTAGTTTCTGTTCTAACAATGTGACATATTGAAATTGAATTTACAGTATAAAAATATTCAGAATCAAAACTTTATGGAAAACTCAGCCAATTTGATTTGATAGGTTAAAATAATTCTGTAAGAAACAATTATGAAATGTTGTGGATTTTTAAAAAACTATCCTCGGATCTACATTGTTATTCTAAAGTTCTATTTTTTTTTGGCCAAGTAACCCAACGGGGTCAGCTACTAGCTCAATTTAGGTTCTTTTAGTCAAGTCACTCATCTAGAAAGTCATATTTCAAATAACTAAATTTTTATGAAATATTTCTTTTAAAATATTTTATTTTTTTGTTAGTGCCTATCTTTCGGTTTTTCCTTTTATACATAACAGAAGCTAAAATTAATGATTTATTACTCCTCTATGAAAGACCTTTGAAAATAATAAAAAATAACAGGTTAATGATCTCGTATAGGGAAGGTCAGATGCCAGAAACTTTTTATAGCGCTATCTAAAAACAACTATATATTACATCAAAAGAGAGTCAATGAAGCCAGCCCATAAATTTGCAAGGTGCCTAGGTTCAACAGACTGAAAATCAATAAAACCATTGAAATCAATACACCGTTCTCATGAATACAGTCTGTTAACTACTCAGGGTTTAAATGATTCTGCCTGCTGGACTATAAATGTCTCACTGCTTTGGATGTAATATTTAGATCAAGCCTTTATTCATTAAACATGCCAGCTTCATTAGAAATGACCATTGATTCCACCATCAATGAACTATATTCACAAATTCCCAGAAGGATTATTTATTAAAGTCCTCTATTATAGATAAATTCAGTGATCTCTGGCGATTTGGGTAATTGGTAAACTGAAGGTTTTCATAGTTTAAAGTCCCTATATAATGGAGAAATAATTTGTTACTAGGCTTTTATGTCTTCATAACAACATTCTTTTCTGATTCTAAATTTAACAATTCTTGACTGCAGAATTTTTTTAATATATATGGAAAATCATAACAGAATTCAAAGTTTATTAATCACTACAATACATTCCAAATAAACACATACTTATTATTGCTAAACACATAGATGTTTATGTGTGTATATATGTGTGTATGCATATATATACTTTCAAACAGAAATTAATGCATACTTAAATTTAACTTTTTATTACATAAATTTACTTTAAGCATACAAAAAGGAGAAAAAATAGTGTAAGGAAACCCCTGGTGTCCATCACTCAGCTCCAATAATCATAACATTTTTACAGTATTGATTTATCTCTCTCTCTCCTTGTTGTTTTTGGTTGTACGTCTTAAAATGGACTCTAGATATCATGTCACTCAAGATATATTTTAATGGGATCAGATTTTTTATAACTATTTTTATTATGTTAAGTACATTTTTCTATAAGTATTCTTCCATAGTGTAATTTTGAAATGGTTGCAGAGTATTTAAACTTATAACTGTAATATAATTTATGTAGCCCTTACCCTACTGTCGAATATTTCATTTGTTTATTTTTCTCTATTCTAATTTCAGTTTTGATCTATATTCTTGTCTTTAGGCCTTTGCACATATTCATTATGATTTCCTTAGAGAAAATTTCCTAGAGGCAGAATTTCTGGTCAAAGGACATACTAACTCTAAGGTATTTTTTGTTTTTTGTTTTTTTGTTTTTTTGATATATATTTGACATCAGGATATATTTAAAATGAGAAGAATATTAATAAACTAAATGTTGAATTATTTATTAAAGAAAAAATTCTGACAGATAACTTTTAGATCAAATATCATTGCTTTTTAAATATAGCAACGTCTAGTGGTTTGAAGGGATGTTTGCATTTCCTTTATGATGTGTGCATTTCTATGGGAAAAAAATCAGGTTTTTAAATTGCTTTTGTAAGTATTAACTAATTAGTTTTCCCAATAAACCTATTAGGTAGGCAACATTATTACTAGTCTCCCATCTTGAAACTATGTTAATGAAATAGTCAAGTTGACTATCCTGGAGCCATCTCTTATTGACCTTTTAATGTAGATGATCAGAGCACAGAGTTAGTTCACATATGAATAAGGACTTCAGAACTGGTTTTTAGATAGGCTTCCACAAAAGGGAAAAACAAAAAGAACAGCCAGAGCAAGAAATTGAATTGGAATTGGTTATCAGATCATGATGAAGCATCCATAACTAATAAATATTCAAAGTGAGTGGAGCCTATTGAAGCAATAGACCATAGGAGAACACGAGAAATGTCCTCACCAACTTTAAACATAAGTAAATAAAAATAAATAAAATATAAATAAAACAGCATGATTTTTGGCAACATTAGCTTCAACAATTTTTTAGACAATTTATTAATCAAAGTAAGTTTTAATAAAAATATTGTAGCATTTTAATCTCCATAATGTATATGCAAATGTAAATTTTTCAATAAATAATTTTCTTCTAGAAATTGGTACAATTTTCAAAAATCCATTCTTTCCACTTAAAATTTTAGTTTTTAATTTTTTTTCATATGTATTGGTATTTGGTGACATGTTTCAGAACAATAACAGAATGAATAGTTTGTGTTACTCTCTGTTCTTTGCTAAACATTTCTACTGATTTCTTGCAATACTGCAAATACATGTCCCTAAAAAGCAGTTAAAAAAAAATACCACAGAGATGGAGTGTTCTTTTCAAAATTTGGTGTACGAGTCATAGGGAACAGGTGGTTGATTCAAAGAGCTTTACACTTGAATATTAAACTATGCTGTACTGAACAAGGGTTGCCTGGGAAGAGGGGCTTCTAGAAAGCCAAAGGAAAGAATTTTCAAGAAGGAGTCAAAGCCTTCTTGGGCAGGTGACTTTGTAAGTATCTATTACTGTCTTCTTGGTCACACAAGAATAGAAAGCAGCTATTTATGAATTGAGATTAACATAACCATTTAACCTGAGGAAATGTGGAAAACTGAAAGCTAGAAACTCATTCATTTTCTACAGCCTGTAGGAGAACAATGTGACAAGAGGAAAGAATCTAGTCAGTGTGAGAGGAAAGGGCCAGAGTTTGGCCATAGCTGTGATTCTTTGAGAGAGACTGGAAATTAAGGATGTTTCTTCACATAAATATAACCTATGTCAGTAGACCATTATAAATACATTTTGGAAATGAACAAATCCCTATGAAAACATGTTTTAAAGGACTGAAACTGCATCACTATAATAAAGATCTCCTAATTACTTTGATCAACCTCGTTGCCGCTCAGTGTGGGTGGTGAGAATTCAAGCTTGCTGAGAATTCAGATTTCATTCAACAGACATGACTACAACCTTACTCAAAAATGCCAGTTTGAGCTTTGGATATACCGCTGTTGGGCCTTAACTTCATTTGATTTGTATCGAATTAACCTAAGTAGATCAAGAAAGAGCAATACATATAGGAACCTTGAATTACAAAATAGAACAGGATAACATTGAGTGTGTTGAATTTTCTGTGTTATAACTGGACTATAGGTATCTCACAAATATTTATTTCAAAACCATAAACAGAGATGCAATATAGTATCTACCAGTTATAGCGCAAGTTGGGAACTTCTATTACATCTCACACGGACTATTTCAATAGCTGAGAACTTTACTCTGATTCCGTTGTCTACATATCAGTCAGAATGATCTACGAAAAAAATATTTTTCAGATTAGTTAAGAACCTTGTTTAATGTTAGCTAGCTCACAGAGTTGTTGTTAAGATTAATTGGGGTAATACGTAAACAGTGCTGAACAAGGTTCCTGGTACACGGTCATGGTTGTAGTCATAGCTGCAGGGACAGGAAAAACTACCATCATTTTCATCACCATCATCACATCCTCATCATCATACCTAACACTGACTAGTGGCTGATCATTTTGGTTGAGACTGGGCTTCCTAGTGTCAAGCAATGTGCGGGGTCTGAGGTCTTACCCTACTTGAAAGCTAAAAAGTGAGCCCATTATTGCTTCAAGGGTACTGGCAAAAGATATGAACTACCTGGGTAAGAGACAAAAGACTTTATTAATCACAGCAAAGGCAGTAGTCAGAGCTTCATTTTGGCAGTTCCCCATACTTCTTCCTTTCAAATTTCACAGGGCCAACACAAAGGTCTGGTATTAATCTGTGGGACTAATACCACAGGTTGTGTGGCTTAACTACCAGAAACTTATTTTCTCATACTTTTGCTGTATGGGAAGTCCAAGATCAAGGTGCCAGCACCGCTGTTGTCTGGTGAGAACTCTCTTCTTGTTTTGCAGGTGGCTGCCTTCTCCCTGTGAGAAAAGTAAGAGATCCCTCTCTTCCTTTTCTTATAAGGCCACGTTTCTATTGAATTAGGGGCCCATTCATATGACTTCATTCAACCTTAGTTATCTCCTATAGACCTGATCTCCAGATACAGTCACATTGGGGCTTGGGGCTTAAGGCTTAGCGTATGAATTTTGGAGGGACACAGTTCAGTAATGGATGTCTGCACACGCAGTGTGTTGCATTGTAGGAGAGAACCACTGATTATGCGGGCTCTCTTGGTTTTTGGATGAGTGGAAGGAAGCCTGCTCTGTGCCTGGAGATAGATGTCACTCATCTTACAAGGTTGCACACTGCAAACACAGCCTTGCGAAATGGTCCAGGAGAAGAGTGTAGTCAGGGCATGGCATTCTTGGCATACCCAGCAAGAATAAGAAGAGAAGCTCAGGGCCTATGGCAGACTGCCTTTTCCAATACCGAGGTGGAATTGAGCCACAGTGCTTGTATTTCTGCTTACCTATGACTTTCAGTATAGGCCTGGCTTTCCCTGAAACCATTCTGTCAGCATTGCCTGTCTTCGGTGTTTACAAAGGAAGGAGGAAGAAAAACATTCCCCAAAAACTAGTACTCCCTAGTGCCTGGTTGTTAACAATGGATCAGGGAACAAAGGATGACTCAGACAGAACAAGGAACAGAAGAGAAAGAAGTGTACTCTTTAGTCCATTTGCCCACTAAACGGAAGACTCCTCTTCAAAGAGAAACTGTTAAAAAGGAAGAGAAGAGATACCTAGCCCACAACAGCAATTTATTTGTTTGTTACGTTACATCTTTTTCTTGGGTGTTTTATGTGAGTTGTAAAGTTTCTGGTCTCAGAAACAAAAATGATCATTCCAATCAGAATCTGACAGGATCTTGAAAGTAAAATCACAGATATACCTAAACTAAATACATTGGTAGAAAGAACCAATTCTTCTGGATATTATGGGTTTATTCTTAGCAATGCATTAAAAAGCAGTAAGCTCTGCCAGTGTTATACTACTAGTATGAATGTATTTGAAAACATTTTAAAACATACAAATCATTTTTCTAAATTCAAAAACTGTTTTCAATAACAAGATCTTATTGGTATATTTTAATAAGTATAAAACATTATTTATTACTTATTTACTCACTAATCCTTATTCAAATAGGGACAGATTTTTAGAATAGACTGTGAAAGGGTATCAGGAAGAGTGGAGTCTCTTGCCTGTTACCATCTTTTTGAAATCTGATTTTTTTTCTTGTTTTTTATATTTAAACATGCTAACTTTATAATAACATTTATTTTGCTTTTTTACTAGTTAATAGGAAATATAAAAATCCATTATATTTGTGTTATTATCTTATAAGTGATGTGGCAATAGCATTAATAAGACAATTATTCTTGAATGTTTACACCTTCCTGCTATAACTTGCTTTACTTTTGATTCAGTATTCCTGGACTGTATTTACTGTTGTAATTCTCTGGCTTCATTAATTAGTATTTCATTTGGTTGCTTATTTTTTTTAATACATTGATCATTAACAATGTTGGTATACTTGAACTGAGAACTTCTAGTTCTGATGGTCACTCTACGTATAAACAGGACAAAAAACCTCTCTGATTACGTGTGAACTGTAGTGTTGGTTTGATATTTTAACCAAAATATATGTGCCTAGCATCATTTCTTTTGTTTTTATTTTATCTTGAGGTGCTTTTTGGTGTTCCTAGAACGAGTTTAAAAGAACTATACAATTGTTCAGTTGTATAACTTAATAGAATTGTAAATGTGAGAAACTACATCCATAAAGATTCATGCCCACTGAATATAAAGTTTCCTTAAGATATATACATCAAAGTACCTTTAAAAAGTAGTTTTTATTAAATTCACAGTAATAAAATTTTAAATAGTTTTTGTATAAATATAAGAGTAAATAAATGTAGATATGTGTTGTATTTCAACTATATCACATGTTTAGCAACTCTAAAGAAGAGGTTATCAAGTACTATTTTAGGTATATCAGATAAAAATATTATTATATAAAATAAGCTTATTTATTTATGAATATGTTACAATATCCCAAAATTATGCTTTTTAATATCTAGAAAAACTACACACACACACACACACACACACACACACACAAAGAAATCCAGTAAGAAACAAATCAGTGAATTAAATTTGTTATTAAAATAACTCAAAAAAAAGGCAGAAAAAGAACAAAAGAGTGACAAATAGTAGAGGGACAAAGAGAAAACTAATAATAAAATGACACAAATCTAATCATATGAGGAATTGTATTAGATGCAAATTGTCTGAGCACACTAATTATGACAGATCTTTCAGATCAGATAAAAAAGAAAACCAGATCCATTAATGTGCAGTCTATAAGAAACCCACTATAAATATAATGATGGTTAAAAATAAAAAGATGAAAAAAGATATAACATGCAAACATGATTTATTTTTTTAAAAAAAGCTGAAGACAAAGCAGACTCCAGAACCAAAATCAATCACTATAGATAAAGAAAAATATCACTTAAGGATATAAAGGTCAACTGTCAATTTTTAAAGAAGGCATATGGATTCTGAGTGTGTATGCATCCAATAACTGAGCTTTCAAATACATGAAACAAAACAGATAGATGAAAATGAAGAACTAGACAGGCAGAAATTACACTTGGAGACTCAAGGACACCTCTCTCAGTAAGTGAAAAAAAGGTAGGAAAAAATCAGTAAAAAAAAAAAGTATATATATATATATATATATAAAATACACTGTATTGTGTACATATATGTATATACATATGTATTTTATATATACTTTAAAATATACATGTATATTTACCATTAAATATAGAAAGAGAGGACAACACTACTGATCCAGTGGACATCCAAAGATAATAAAACAATAATACAGACAACTTAAATGAAATGGACCAATTTATTGAAAAATACAAACTATCAAAACTCATGCTAAAAGAAGTAAATAACCTAAATAGTATTGTAGTTAATAGTTTTCCTAAAAAATAAAGAAAAATCTAGTCCCAGATGGTATCATTTATGGTACCATAAATTCTGCCAAAAATTTAAAATTAAAATGACCATTGGTTCCACAAAATCTCTTCTAGAAAATAAAAGAGTAAAAACTTCTTAATTCATTCTGTAAGACCAGCCTTACCCTGATAGCAAAACCAGACAGAGATTACAAGAAAATAAAACTGTATATAGAGAAAAAAAAGTTCAACAAAATATTAGGAAATTAAACCCAGCAATATAGAAAAAGAAATATACATCATGAGCAAGTTGGGTTTATCCCAGTAATGTAAAGGTGTTCATCACTTAAAAAATCAACCAATGCAATTTACATATTAATAAACTAAACAAGAAAAACCTCATAACCAAATCAAGGCATGAAGGAAACACATTTTACAAAAGTCAACATCTATCTTTGACTTACAAATAAACAAAAACTTTCAGAAAATTAGTAATAGAAGAAAACTTCCTTCAATCTGAAAAAGAACATCTACAAAAATCTACAATCACATTAGATTTTACAGTGAAAGCTGAATAAGCATGATTAGGAACTTTGTATAGATGTTATCTATACAAATAACACCTTGTTATTTATAACAAATAATATCTTGTTACAAATAACATCTTATCACACCAATTCAATAACCTACTGAAAGCCATAGTCAGTGCAATAAGAAAAGGAAGAGAAATGAAAGACATTCACTGTGGGGAAAAAAAGCAATGAAACTGCTCCTATTCTCAGATGACTTACTTGTCTTCGTGGAAAATACCCAAACATCTACAAAATAACTCCTAGAACGCAGTTGGTTTAGCCTTGTCATAGGCTATAAGATCAACATGTAAAAATTTGTCATATTTTCTATGTAGTAACATTGAACAATTGGAAACTAAAAAATTTTAAACACCATGTAATTTATAATACCTTCAAAAACCTGAAGTTCTTTATATTTATAATTCTAAAAAATACGTTCAGGATCTGTATACTAAAAACTGTAAGACAGTGATGAAAGAAATAAGATAAATTCTAAATAAATAGAAAGACATATATTATTGATGGACTGGAAAACCTAATATAATTAAGATGTCCATTCTCCCCAAATTGATCTACAGGTTTTATACAATCTAATCAAAATCCTAGCAGAATGCTTTGGCAATATAGACAAGCTGATTTAAAAATATATATGTATATATTTTTTGACATACACACACGTGTGTGTGTGTGTGTAAAGATACCAGAATAGACAAAAACTTTGGCAAAAATCTGACAAATTTGGAGGACTCACAATTCCCTGTCTTAATACATACTATAAAGATATAGTACTCAAGACCTGTAGTATTGGTGAAAGAATAAACACAGATACAGTTGAAATAGAATAGAGATTCAGGATATAAAACTTCACAAATATGGTCAATTGATTTTTGACAAAGCTGCAAAGCAATTCAAATGACAATTTTTGTCCAATATTGTGCTTGAACAACTGGACATCTATATGCAAAATAACCCCCACACACACAAAAAAAATTATGCTATATTATAGCGTATTAAAAATGAACTCAAAGGGACTAGAGAGCACATGTAAAATATAAACCTCTAAAACTCTTAGAAAAAAACACAAAGACCATCATTATGACCTTGTCTAATTTTGGTATTGGATAATGTTGACTTTATCAAAATGAGGGAAGTTTTCAATTTTTCCCTCCTCCTCCATTTTCTGCAAGAGACTTTGTGGAATTGATAATAAATTGTCCTCCAGTGTTAGGTAAAATTAGAGATATCATTTGGGATTACAATTTTTTAATTTAAATTTTTTAAATTTTCTTAAAGAGTTTTCCATTATAAATTTAATCACATACACACACATTTTATGCTTTAGCTGTATGCCTCACATTTTGAAGAAGCGGAATATGGGAGGCCAAGTAGAAGCTAAGGCACAGCAAACACGGAAATATGTCTGATGTTTTACAGAAACACACCCAGGGAAGTTGGCCTGGCTGGAGTGAGGAGTCACTATGAAGAATCAATGGGAGAAAAAGGTCAGATCTGAAAGATTCTTTATCTTAATGGAAATGGAGAATCAGGACACCATTTTGAATAGCCAAATGGCATGATAAGAAAAAGTCTGAAAGAAGGGTAAATTATTAGGGTGCAAACTGGCATTTAAGGAGAGACTGCAATTAGGAAGAGAGGCTCAGAGAGTTTGGTAGATGCCGAACAAGTGATGAGGAGGTGAACTAAACTGTGGGGAGGCAGGAATAATAAAGCCAGCTTGCATTGCTGCCTGGCATCCGTGGGCGCTCTGCTGAGTGCTTTATATACATTGTCTTCCTAACCCTCCAAACAATCCTGAGGGAACCTGGGCTCACAGAGGTGTTAACGTAACTTTCTTAAAGACACATATCAATTATGTGGCTGAGCAGGGATTGGAATCAAAACTGTATGCCAAGCTACTTCTCCTGGAGTGATAATGTAGGAATGCAAGTAAGCAGTTTTAAAACAGAAATGTCAGGGTTTTAGAATAACTAGATTAACACAAAAGGATAGGAAAAGAAATCAAATGACTGGCAAAAAGATAAAGGAGAGGAATAGAAATCAAAAGAATGTGAAGTTTATGAATTAGCAGTTTGAGAAGATTTTTTTTTTTTTCCAATATGTACATGAGGAGGAGGGCTTGTGACTGTTGCCAGAGACGAAAGAAATGAGTAGCTTGACTTTGGATATTTGAATGTGAATTAACGTAAGACATACAGATGAAAATGTCTGATACATAGTTATATATAGTTAGAGCTAGAATTTAGAGAAAATTAATATTACATGGCTTGAACTACATGAGTGTCTGTCTCCATGGCAGAGAATAGGTGTTACTCATTTTCTTTACCTTTGTATCTCAGCATATGGCTTTGTAGCCCCTCTACCTGCCTCTTAGTAGATGCTCTGTGAGGATTTGTTGGAAAAAAGTTACTAATTTTCTAAAATTTTATATGATAGTTGATGTTTATAAATATTTAGCAGTATTTGCTTTGTGAATAACTCTACAACCCGCTGGAGACATTTAACTGAAAATACCTCACACCTTCAAAGATAAAAATATGAGGGTGCTTATAGATTCTTTGAAAAAAATACTCTCTAAATTTAAGACAAGATTTGTAGACGAGAGCTACCACCTTCTTACCCCACTGTGACTACTAAAATCTTTGAAGATGAAAGAGCTTTTGAAACAAAACACATTTATTTCATAACATGATTATGCATAACACTTTGTTTATTCTTAAGACCTCTGACTAATTCTTTATAACACCTGCTTGGGAAAGAAGTATTAATATAAGATTTTGCTTTTAACTTTTTATGGACACCACAGAATTTTTAGTGCACCAGATTAACACTGAAGGGTTTCCTTAAATTATACTAGAGGACAAGAGTAAATTATGTTGCGTAATTTTTCTTAGTATTTTACTTTTAAAGATATTGCACATTATAAAAGTGTGCTTTATTTATTCAACTTTCTTCCCTGTGGATGTTAACTGGTTTAAGCATTGTGCCAAATTATATACAGGAGAAAATATCTGTTCCTTCCGCAGCTAAATTTATTTCATGGCATCACTTGGACACTATAAGAAACTGGATCATTCTATTAAGTATAATAACACCCAAAGGACAAAGCTGGTAAATTCCCATCATGCCATATTTCTAAACAGTTTTCAGGAACATCAGGAAACTGATCTTCCTTCCTCTATTTCTCCTCTCACATCCCCAAAGGAGAGCCAATTAGCTAACCAGTCACCTGGAAAATTTCCAATATCTCTCTAAGTAAGCCCAGCCCAGGTTGCGGTTATGAGTAGGGAGGTTATACTAAATAAAGGTTTCTCATGCACTGAGAAAACATATGATGACACTTAAATCACGTTTGTGTCCTTTTAATTGGACTTTTCTCCTTGTGAGAGACAAGCATTACTTTTATGCAGACCAAATTAAGCCTCTCCTCACCCCCCTCCAAAAAAAAACGGTTAGAGTTACCATATCCCAGAAATGACCTAAAGAAAGCAATTATTAAGCATTCCTGCATCTGAATACAACTTACAGTCTTATATTTCTTTGGAGGCTTGTGGTTTTGATCTAGGCTACAAGTTTTTCTTTCTTATTTAAATTGACCTTCTCAAGATGACATCCCATGATGATATATTACATAGAAATATTTTTACTGAACTTAACTTGATGAAAAATAAACATGTTGATTTTTTCATCTGGTTTAAATATTATGTACCTGTCAAATAAGTTACATTATTGGCATATCTCTTTTTTGCATGGCATTGGGCCACATCAAATCAAATTCTCCCTTTTTAAACTAACAGATGAGAGGAATAAACCACATTTTGGATGAATCCAAGAGAAAAATTGTCCAAGACAGTTTTTTGTTTTCTTGTCAATGACTTTAAAACACATAAATGATCAAGCACTTTGTTTACCAAATTATTGTTCCTAGGGTCATTTCTAATTTTGTTTTATTTTGCTTGCTTTGTTCTTTGCATATTATTCATTAAATATTTTACTATATCTAAACCCATCTATGAGTATAGATCTTTTTTACAAATGATTTTGTACAGGGTAACTGAAAGTAGTTATCTTAAAGCTTAGTTTTAGCAAGCCACATTGATTATTGGCTACTGCTTAATATGATTATTTTAATTACAATTTCATCAACAGGCATATGGGAATGCTATTGTTTCTGAATGCAAAATGAGATCAAGTTCTTATTTGCCCAGGACAATTTATATGGAGTTCCAAAACTGTGAGAGAGAAAAGTGGATACTAATCTAGAGTTAGAAATGTTAGAAAAACACAGAGAGAATAACATTAACTATTAACCACTCCAAATTATTATTGTGAAATCCAGTGAAAAATAAAATGCAAAACAGAAAGACTAAAAGATATGCAAGAGATGGCGGGGAAGACGAGAGAGTGAGAGAGGAAGAAAAAAATAGAAGGGGAAAAAGGGAAGAAGGAAAGTAAGTAATGTTTTCATCTTAATGTTTATGTGTTCACATCCAATGTACTCACCTATAAAAGATTTCTCACTCTAAACCCAGTCCAAATTTGAAATCTTGTTATCATCCTGAATACATTTTTCCACATAACTTATTCCTGTGTTCAAGTGATAATATTTCTACCACTGAAAATTTTGTACAACTGCCCTTCTTCCACCTTTTCAACTTAGTTTGAATTCTCATGATCTATCACTGCAAGCTTCTTAGTGACCTTAGTGATCCTCTTTTCTAGTCTCTTCTAAGTCAAACTCCATCCTCTCACCACAGCTATCTCTCAAAAAATATGTACTTGGGGCTTCCCTGGTGGCGCAGTGGTTGAGAATCTGCCTGCCAATGCAGGGGACATGGGTTCGAGCCCTGGTCTGGGAAGATCCCACGTGCCGCAGAGCAGCGGGGCCCATGAGCCACAGTTACTGAGCCTGCGCATCTGGAGCCTGTGCTCCGCAACAAGAGAGGCCGCGATAGTGAGAGGCCCGTGCACCGCGATGAAGAGTGGCCCCCGTTTGCCACAGCTAGAGAAAGCCCTCGCACAGAAACGAAGACCCAACACAGCCATAAATAAATTAAAAACAAAACAAAACAAATATGTATTTGAACGTGGTATTTCCCAGATCAAAAGATTTTGAGAACTTACCATCACACTGCTCACTCTTTCCATCTTATTTCCTGTCATTTCCTTTGTGCCATATGTTTTAGCCAAACCACAAAATTTCAGCCTTAATGCATTTGCTGTCCCATCTGACCCGAAGGCTTGCCCATATTCTCCTTCACTGGAATTTCCTGGACAACTTTCATGACTTAGTTTCATTGTCAACCTTTTGCTGAAAACGTCCTTGGACTCACCCAGCAAAATCAAATCCCTTGTTCTGTAAGTCAAATCACTTGGGTTATTCCACTAATATATTTTTTTTTGACCATTTGGTAAATGCCACTGGATCATCAGTGTGAACTTGGAGAGAGTATAAACAGAAAACATTTCTTCTCTAATTATTGACTTCCTTTTTTTTTAATCTTATTTTTTTAATACAGCAGGTTCTTATTAGTTATCTATTTTATACACATCAGTGTATACATGTCAATCCCAATCTCCCAATTCATCACACCACCACCTCCACCTCCTCTTTCCTCCCTTGGTGTCCATATGTTTGGTCTCTACATCTGTGTCTCTATTTCTCCCTTGCAAACTGGTTCATCTGTACCATTTTTCAAGATTCCACATGTATGCATTATTGTATGATATCTGTTTTTCTCTTTCTGGCTTACTTCACTCTGTATGACAGTCTCTAGGTTCATCCATGTCTCTGCAAATGACCCAATTTTGTTCCTTTTTATGGCTAAGTAATATTCCATTGTATATATGTACCACATCTTTTTTTATATATATATAAATCTATTTATATATTTATTTATTTTTGGCTGTGTTGGGTCTTCGTTGCTCTGCGTGGGCCTTCTCTAGTTGCGGCAAGCAGGGGCTACTCTTTGTTGTGGTGCATGGGCTTCATATTGTGGTGGCTTTTCTTATTGCAGAGCATGGGCTCTAGGCGTGCGGGCTTGCTTCTGTAGCTGTGGCTCACTGGCTTAGTTGCTCCACGGCATGTGAGATCTCCCTGGAACAGGGCTTAAACCCATGTCCCTTGTATTGGCAGGCTGATTCTTAACCACTGCACCACCAGGGAAGCCCATACCACATCTTCTTTATCCATTCATCTGTCGATGGGCATTTAGGTTGCTTCCATGACCTGGCTATTGTAAATAATGCCCCAGTGAATATTGGGGTTCATGTGTCTTTTTGAATTATGGTTTTCTCTGGGTATATGCCCAGTAGTGGGATTGCTGGGTCATATGATAATTCTATTTTTAGTTTTTTAAGGAACCTCCATACTGTTCTCCACAGTGGCTGTATCAATTTACATTCCCACCAACAGGGCAAGAGGGTTCCCTTTTCTCCACACCCTCTCCAGCATTTGTTGTTTGTAGATTTTCTGATGATGACCATTCTGACCAGTGTGAGGTGATACCTCATTGTAGTTTTGATTTGCATTTCTCTAATAATTAGTGATGTTGAGCAGCTTTTTGTGCTATGTCATATGTTCCTTTCCTGTCTCTTAACAACATCTCAGACATCATCCATATTTTCCTGGTCATTTTTATTATTAAAAAACCTATCTTGTTCAGTCCAATTCTTCAAACTCATATGTGATTTAATAGCCATCTGCACCCCTGTCTCTGTGCCAGATATTGGCTCAAGGGAACTCAGATGGGTTACAGAGCTTGATCCACCCTTTCATCTCCTTCCTTAGGTTCTAGCTCCTTTGTGATTTGGATCTGTCCGGAAGGATGAGATGAAAAGGTCAAATACTTATTTAATCAACAATTACGACTATAATCTTCTGTTGGCTCTTGTTACTCCTCAGCTATCATTGACTTGCTGATGATTCCCTTCTCTAAGGGAATCCCCATGGCACAGCTCCTTGATAAGTGAGCTTTCTTTTTTTGACTTGATCTCCTGCACCTTTCCCTCTGACCCAGCACTAAATCTCTTGAGTGGGGTACTGGCAGCTTAGCCCAAGGCTCTCCATGGGGAAATGTATGCATCCTTGTCATGCCAAAGGACAATGCAGAAGTGGAAAGGGGCTGATTGCTCTTCTTCAGACTTTTCTCTCTTTCCTAGTTGCTCTCTCTCCAGTTTTCCAGTTCTCCTTTCCAGTGTTTACATAGGCTCAGACCATTTCAGCAGGTCTGCTGCATGCACAACTAGGGCCTGAGATGTCAATCTCACCTTCATGCATGAATACATAATCTTTACAAATGGTTGTCCTGCGTACTTTTCACCGGTTTTAAGTAGAAGACGTATGCATCTCTCTCCCTTCTCCAAACTCCTAGCACTGCCTCCAAATCAATAACTCATAACCTTGATACTGTCTTCTAATCTGTGTAAATTCCCTTAGTCTTCTGGTTTAGATAGACAGGGAAAAGAGAGGATGCAAGGATTTGGGGAATGGTGGCATGACTTTCTGGGGAACAGAATTTTAGGAGATATTTTTCCTTTGTTAGAAACTAGAGTACTCTTCACCTTCTGCTCTTCCAAATTTGAATCCTATTCTCCACTTCTAGGGAAAGAGGAAATTTTCCACTCAACAACTTCACTGTAGGAAATGAATTCATAGAACACTCATTTGTTCATGAATGAATGCATCAGCAGTCTTCCTTCTAACTTTTAGTTCTTAGAATTTACTCTTGCAGAATGGAAATACCACAGGGAGTTAGGAAACTCACAGAGTGTCTGAAATGGCCAGAGAAGTGAGTTTGGAGGCTACACAACCAGGAACAGCACAGACATTAAATAAACACAACTGCCTTCTGAAAATTGTCCTATCAGAAAACCCACTGCCAATTTGTAATCTCTACCACAAAACAAATCTTTGGTTACTCTTCCCAAACACACCCATATTCCTATAGCAAAAAGCAAAACAACAACCCTAATGAAAACCATGTGATCCTGCCTACTAGAATGTAACTATTGATCACAGAAATGAAATGTGTTTGCCTCTCATCAAGAGAGTAGATCCATAATCACACCATTTACTGTATCCTTTGCTAGGTGACATTTTTTTTTCTATCACAGTTCAGTCACGATCTTGGTTTGATATCCTCTAGTTTATGTACTAAATGGCATTTAACTATTGTCCACATAATCTATATAAAATAGTAAGAAAGTAAGTTTGGGAGAAATTTTCATACACCTAAGCATATACGTAACCAAGTAAAGAAATTATGAGTATCTACCATAGCTTTAATTTTTGGAATTGTCCACAAGGCTGTGGTTTGCATTTATAACATATTTCCACTTCTATTATCCATTCATATTCCGTATGCTCTCAGGCTGCATCACAGGCTAATTAGGACAAGACTTTCTCCATATTGATCCAGGCATCCAGTGGTGTGAAAGGCCAAAAATGGCTGGTTGATTTTCTCAACTACCTGTTCAATGTTGAAAGTATTGATTCCTTGTTTTTGTAGACTTCTAAATCAGTATCGTATAAAGTCACAGGAACAAGAAGAAGAATTTGAAGAGTGGGGCATTTTGGTGCTATAGTGAAAGTATCACTCTCTCTTCAACCCCTTAATTCCCAGACCCACACATTCTGGTTATGGGAAAAACATTACCATATATTGTTTTCTTGTTAAGAAGCTATTCTGTACTTTATAGGACAGCATAAAACACTTTAATGCATTGTTTCCCATCGGGATCCTTATATATTCTTAAATAAACATTTTATTGTATATAAGGCAATTGGCCACTTGATGATAGAATACATTTTTAAGTTAAAAAAAATGAATACCAAGAGCACTAAAAAATTCCTTACTTATTTCATGGTAAAATAAATTCCTTGATCAAAAGTTTTATTTTGTTTTTTTGTTCTGTTTTGCTTTGGTTTTGGTAACAGAGAATAAGAAAATCAGTAAGTTCATGAATAATATTGCTGACAGAAACAGGTAAGGAAGAAAGGAAAAATCAAAATCCAGAATATGAGTCAATTTCAATGAGGAGAAATCATCACTCTTTCAAAATAGGAGGATCCAACATACTTGACCTTTCGGGTTCTTGGTTGGTCCCTCCAAATTGTGGTTAATATCAGGAGTTCTGTCTATGTCTCTACTCAATAGTAATATAAAGGACATCCTAGCGGAGGGGAGTTGCGTGTTCATAAACCTTTTACTTTGCCCTGACAATCATGGCAATTTGTTCATGACCATGCAGAATAAGAACTGAGATGAGGTCAGTGCCTGACAAAAAAAATAAATCCTCAGCTGATCACTGATTCCTCTGCAAACAGGGCCATCTGTTGATCATTCACATGGGGCACAGATATTTCAAATTTGGGACCCATTTATGTAAATTTCCCTCAAACCCCGTCATTAATCTTCCCAATATATCCTTCCAAATTCCCGATCTTCTGGCCCAAAACTAGCTACAGCTCATAAATTTAAATAAAGCCATACCATACTCATCACTCCTTCCAATCAAAGTGGAAAAATCACCTGTACTGCTCAAAGTGTTGCTTTCTGGAAGAATTTCTTTACTGCACTGTCCTTCAGGGCCAATGGTGAATTGTATTTCTAGAGGATGCTACGCTTACTTGCTGCCAGAAATATCTACAGCTAAGTTTCAAGTTTGTCATCCTCAGTTATTGGATGTAGGGAACTCCCTGAAGCCATAAGATAGGTTGAGAAGGAAATGGCAATACAGCAATAGTTGGCACATGGAGAAAGTGACCACCTGCCCACTGGTCTTTCTAATGCCTTTAGAATCTTCTTGAGTTTGATCTGATATATGCCACTTCTAGGTTTGCCCCAAATTCTGGTTTTGTGGATTAAATAACACAAACCATAATGGGAAGCTCAGGTCACATGATTAGCTGGTGTTTTATGAATGGCCTTAGAGTATCCAACAGAGGCAATAGCTATTTCTCAAAATAGTGCAGTACTTACCGTGGCTTTGATATAAAACCTAGGGGCTGGAACTATGAATCTATTATTGAGGCTTGTTATTGCTTCATTTCAGCATCCCAATTGGTCACAGACAGCAAATGTCACTAAATCTATGTCATAAGGGCTAAGTAGCAAAACTGCTTATACTACAAACTGAATAAGCTAGAAAGTCTTCTTTTGTGTTTTTGCCCAATTCAAAACTTAAAGCCTAATTACCCAATAAATAAGTTGAGATTATACATAGGCCAAATGTCATATACGTAGCCTCCAAAATTCAAATAAACTTACTTTTCTAATGCCAGACAGAGAAAAATACAGTTTTACTTTGAAAATAAAATTTTAATATGCTCCAGACTCTTGTATCCTTGGAAAATTTACTATACTTTTGAGACTGAATTTCATTAGAGTTTATCTCCTACTTTGCTGTATGCATGCGTTTTATCAGATCATCTAGGTGCCTGCTATTTCTTGCTCCCTAGACTCTATTCACATGTATCATCAATGAAAAGGACCAGTTTGATGTTCTGGGAGATGTTGAAATGACGAAGTTCTCTGCAGATGAAATTATGACCCATAGGTAAAGAAATGACATATTTCTAAATTTAAACACTGAAGGCTTTGTATTTTCCTGGCCAAGTTAAATAAATTCTTTCTAGTATTCTCCACTTATCAGAATAGAAAGTTGGCCAAATCAATAATTGTATATCAAGTGCCAAGGTGCCATGGAGATGCTTACTTGTCTTATTAAAGAATCATATAGCACATAAGATGTGAAATGCACAGTTTTACAATAATCGACCATCATTCTTTAAGACCAATCTGTCTCCTACACAGGAAAGCAGGTGACCTGAATTATGAAAAATAGATCAAGATGCCTGCATCTTTTTCAGTCAAGACTAAATTTGTTAACTTACTCTCATTAACTGTCCCTGAACAAGGGAAAAATGGCTTTCTTGAAATTAGCAGTAACTCAGTGTCCATTGTCCGATAAGCAAAAAAATTCTAGTTATATTACTTTCCCACAGCACAGTTATTTTGGAAAATGATCATACATTCTTTTGAGGAAAGCTAGGAAGAAATCTCATTTTATATAATTGTAATGTTTCAAACATCTTCCTCAAACAGATGTGGCTTTGCATTCTGTCTGATAGTGCTGTATCTCTAAGCTTACTCAGGTCTGGCAATTGAGTAGGTGGTAAAATTGACTATTTTGCAGCTCAGTTCAGGCCGTTGTTTTTTGCTAGACCTGAAATCGTGTTTTCTTTTCTTGTCTTTCTTTTTTTTTAAGTGAGGGAGGCACTTTTAGAAGTCAAGTAGGACTTCAGGAACTTGCCCTTTTATTTTGGTACCAAAGACTCCATAATAAATTAGAGGTCAACAAAGACCTAGATGGACTACAATATTTAGCATCTTTCTCTGCTGCCCATCATTATAATCAGGCCATCTTGTCTGGCAGGAGAATACTGATGTTTAGCCTCTTTCACTATGAAATAAGAAAACACACTTCAATGGCAGCATCTCCCCGCTCATCCCAGTCTACAAAGTACCATAGTACTCTTCAAAGATGCTGGTGCTCTCCCAAGTGCCTTGGAAAAGAATATCCTTTGGGATGTCCTGAGGACTATATATGAGGTTAGATGAGTGGGATGCACATAATAAATTCCTTTGTCTCAACTATTGTATTCCTTTCACTGCATTTTACTACAAAGAAATTTTCTTGTTTAAATTTCATTTAGCACAAGCCTCTTCTGAAGCCTAATATAGATCAACTAATTAAGCAAACAGAACCCCTCTCAGCTGTTCTTTCCAGCACACTGAGTCCAGAATCCTTAGTAAATTCCCTATGTAAATATCTTCATCAGTAATTATACTTCTCCCTATTTTCCCTCAGAATCCATTCAAACTTATTTCAACAGATTTTTGCAGTCTGTCTTGAGTGATACTCTTTCACAAGACTGTGAACTCAACCAACCAACCATTATAATATAACACTATAGTCAAAATTAAAATTTACATCTTATTTTTGGTGATAGCAATGTTGCACTTTGGGGAAATAAGAAATTCCTTTCTCTTCTTTTCCGTTTTTTTTGTTCAGTCCTAAGAAACTATCTGACAGCTATTGAAACAAACATTTAAAACCTTAATCATGTCATTTTTTCCACTAAGTTCCCTACTGCACTTAGAAACAGCCAACTCATCTCACAATATTTGTATTCTTCTATCCTTTTAAAATTATCTGTCATAGTATCCATTCATTCTCCTGAAGGCTTGACTTTATGAGGAAATTTATTCAAAGTGATGAAGAGAATAATTTAAGTAACTCTGTGACCTTGCCCATCATGGACTACCAGTATCTCATTCTCTAATGCTAACTGAATCTTCACTGTTTCAAACTCAATCTAGGTCAGAAAACCAATTCTAGGTTTTATATCTTTGAGGTTATGGCACTTGAAAGCACTTCTATTTTTTGTTAGTGTTGGTAGTTGCAGACAATAGTATGCACGCTTGACTTTATTTAAACTAGCTAGATGTTGCTAAGAAGTTTAAAAAAAAATGCCTTAGATGCCAGGCAAATCAACTTGGTTTCTACATATCCAGAATATTAAAAACCCTCCATTTGACCTGTGATCTGTTGTTCAGCATCTATACCACTAAGCTTGGACAGTAGAAATGCTAACAAAACTGCCCCAAATTTTATCTTTTCAAATACATTCATTTATGTGTCAATGACTAGGCTAAGATACCCAGATGTTTGATCAAGCACTAGTCTACATGTTGCTTTGAAGATATTTTTTAGATGTAGTTAATATTTACAATGAGTTGACTATGAATAAAACAGATTACCATCCATAATATGTGGATGAGCTTCATCTAATCAGTTAAAGGCCATAAGCAAAGACAGGTTTCCCAAAGAAGAAGAAATTCTGGCTCAAGACTGAAATAGAGAAATTCTACCTGAATTTCTAAACTGTTGATCTACTTTGCAGATTTTGGACTCAATAATGCAGCATCAACTCTTACATGATTTCCAAATTGCTGACTTGCCTTACAGATTTGGACCTTCCAGCCCTCACAATTGTGTGACCTAATTTATATGTAAGACATTATTGGCTACTGGTTTTCTTTCTTTGGAGAACCCTGAACAATAAATTAAGTGTAATTGCCATCTCACATTGCTCACCTCTGGCTTCCTAGTCTCTTGGGTTTGTCTGCTGAAAAAATCCTAGATTACATGCAGAAATCTAGCTGCACAGCTATCCGGAAAATGCATCTATTAGCTTTCCAGCCTCTGTGGAAGAGAAAAGCATGTAGAAGGAGATTGAAAACGGTATTTAGTGAGTCAGTCTACAGAATCTGCCACACAGATATATGATTACCTATTTATTCATAGATTTTGGACTTCCCTGCCAATCAGTTAGCCTTGAATCAATTGCTGTAACCTCATACCATCCATCAAGTCAGGCCATATATTCTTTAGCATACAAATAAATGATAAGATATATTAGCTCTTGACTTATCATTTACAAAGGACTTAAACATTTAGTTTTTGGATTTTTACTTGCTTGATGATATTAAATATATCTATAAGAAAATGAAAAAAAGAATTTAGAATCTCTATTTTTTAGGAAATAAGGCAATAAGGATGAACAATTTATATTGTCATTTAACAATTTAACTTAAAAAAATAACAGAACCTGGCCTAGGGTGCTGGTCTTTTAGGTTCTTGATTAGTGCCATTTCTGCTCTACCATGCACATATTAACATTATAATCCACAAGGAAATATTCACCTAACTATAGCCCGACTTGCCCATGTAAACCAAAGCAACAGGAAGAAATGTGGAGTTGAGACAGGGACGATGCCAAATACACAAAACTTCAGTGTTTTTCATGGGGATGAAACCCATAGAGCATATTCTTTTCCTTGAATGTTTAACTTGTTATCCTTTTATATGTAGAAATTAGAAAACATTCCAAAAATCTAACAGCAGTCTGTGCTCTTTCACTGAATTCAAATAGTCCACTTTTATTGAACATTTTACTAAGCTTAGATAAATCAGAGAGATTATCCAAAAGCATTCAGCTCATTGTAAAAAACACCAGAGAGAACTTTAAAAGGATTGTAAAGACTCTCAATCAAACTAGTTCTCACAAAAAATGTTTAAAAGGACATAGGACACAGTTAAGAAGCTGGAAGCAGGATCCATTTCCACAGCTACCATTTAAATTCAGGCCTTTGTTAACTTCATCTAGAATTTTTTAACGGCACTCCAAATGGTCTCCTTTTGTCAGTCTTTCACCTCCAATTCTACCTGAAAACTCCGCTTCCAGATTAGTGTTGAAAAAATTATCATGCCATTCTACTGTTTAGGCAAAGTGATAAAGGACTAAAAGCCAAAAACTCTTGGCTTTGAGTTCCTGTCCTGCCATCTAAAATCTGGTCTTGGGCAAAATATACTTTTCCTGAGCATACTTTTCTGAGTCTCTGACTCTTTCTGTCTCTCTCTCTCACATTAATAAAACTATTAATAATCCCTGCCTAATACAGGGTTCATAAGGCAATCAAATGAAGTGAATAATTTGAAAAAATATTGGGAAATTTTAAATATTACAAATAGAAAAAAATTTTGAGGCTATCAACCCAAACATCTAAACTCAAAAGTCAACAGACAGGCTATAAAAATTTAATTGTGACCATACTTAAATTCTGATATCATTTTCTTTTGTCAATGAGCAATCTGTGAAAATAAAATTAATTTTGTCCACTTTTAAGTAAAACATGATTTATTAGCTCCAGTTCAAATTCCTCAAATTGTTTATCCATTATACTCGCCATACCTTACACCATACCTTACATTCCTTATTTTTAAAACAACTCAGCCATTATTTTAGTATTCTTATTTTTCTTGTTTTTTTAATTCTCTTCCCCAATATACACATGTGCGCATGCCCAAACACACACAAACACACACTCACGCTCATACTCAGTCACTATGTTAATCATAGAACATTTCATTGAACACATAATGATATCATCAAATGATCTGAAGGACAACGGTAAGAACTCTTTTCAAATATCATTTTGAAAAGAAGACTTGTTAACTGTTATGTAACATAATGATATTTAAATAGTCTCAAGTACCTTAAAGGAGGAAAATGATTGCACTGTCTTAGAATTCTACAAATCAGAGTAGTATTCTTCAATGAAATAGATTGTTCTAATGCTATGTTATCAGTAGCTTTATTATTGACCCTCTCTTCTTACTCTTCCTTGAAGAGTTGAAGCCATATCAACAATTTCTACAATTAGGAAATATCTTTGAACACATATTTCAGGTAGTTAGTTATTATTATGTGAATCAAGACATCAATATATTTACTTCTCCACTCTACCCCCATGTAGGATAAACCCAAGTTAAGAAAAATATGAAGCTAAGATTAACACCTTAGAGTCATATCAAATTGATTTATAAAAATAATAGTTCAAGCTACTGACCAAAAAAATTGGTCTATTTTAATAATATACTCTTACTTTTATATCATGCTGTTGTTTCCAACTTTTTGTACTTTTTCTTAAATAAGATAAAAATCTGTTTATCAGATTTATCATTGTTGTTGTATATAGCTCTAATACATTTTTCACAGCTGAATAGTATTTCCTTGCATGAATATACCACAATTTACTGACATATTCAACTATTGATAGATATTTGAGGCATTTTAATTCTCATCTTTATGAATTTGACACTGTGAATATTTTTGTAAGGGTCTCCTGGTGCAAATGTGCAAAATATTCTCTAGGGTAAATACCTAGGCATAGAATTGCTAGGTCATAGAGTATATGCATGATCAGTTTTATTAGAGACTGCCAACTGTGTAAATCCTGTCTTTGTATCACAGCCTCAAAACTTTGTATTAATCTCAGTACAAGTTACATGGGGTATGGCAGAAGCCCTTGGGGGTGAAAGAAGACTTTGACACTTGCTAACTCCCAAGATTGCTGGGTTCATTTTATTTGGACTTATTGTTTTCCTTACATTTTGGCCATGGCTTTTTTATTTTAAGTATGTTAATTTGTCCAATATGTTACATACTTCATCTGGAGAGTTTGGGTTTTATTTGCTAATTTATTTAGTTTATCCTAATCACCACACTGAAAATAGAAATTTAGTTATATTCTAATCATCTTTTCTTGATTTAATTTTATCTTCTATCATTGTTTTCCCTTATAAATTATCTTGCTCTCTATTCCACTCAGTTTTTAAAAAATCACCCCATTTCTTTCAGATTCCATCTCTAATTATCACTTTCTTTTTTTTATTAGTTCAAATGGCTTACATTATTCTTTTATGTGCATTATGGAAATTGTAGATTTGCTATAACTTCATTACAAGGAACAACTATCATAGATTATGTGGTTATAATTGGCAGTGACAGAAGAACAGTCACTAAAAACAAATACAGAATGTATTAGTCAAAATCCAAATAGGAGATAGAAACCACATAATAATTTGAACAGAGAAAATTTAATAGAAATAATTATTAATTATAACAGGGCACTGAAGCAATGAAAATTGTCTCCTAAGGAGTACAGAAAACTCTAGAGAATGAAGGAATAACAGAAACAAGGATCAGCCACTACTCCTAGGGCTATGATAGTTTGCCCAAAGAAAAAGTCCCACAGCTGTACATGAGCTTCAGAACTTGTTAGAGAAGGTATGGCTGCAGCATCTAAATAGCAGAGAAGTCACTATGATACCCACTGGAGGGACTTGCTGGAAATCTGGACCTTACCAAAATTCCTCCTTCTGTGGTGCAGGAAAAGCTGTTCTTGGAGAAATGTCTTGCTGGAGGCATTCCACTACAAAACTACCCAAAGAAGTTTCAGGGGGAAGCTGTTTGCCATGGGGTACCACTGATTACTGTGCACTGAATTTTCCAACAACCAGCTCAGTTTGCAAAAGGACCCTAAACTCAAGAACAGAATATAGCCTGACCAACAGCAAGACTATAGTCTTGTAGAATCCCAAGCAGAGGACCAGGTAAGCTGGACCCAAACCCCTGATTTGTGGAAACTATGAGATAATACATGTATGTTAGATTAAACTGCTAAATTCTTGGTAATTTATTATGTAGCAATAATTGCTCTTCAGAAGCAGTATATTGACCATCTAGCAAGACATAATTCCTGGGCCTTTGCTAATTTTGGCTGAGCAAGTGGACAAGAATCCAGGTTTTGCCAAAGCAGAGGGATGCTACTAGAATGAAAGATTGATGATGTGAGGGCATCAAACACACAGCCAGTTTTCCCCACAAGGCATTGCTGAATTATGAAGTTGTGAAGACAAGAGGCTAAACACCTCAACCACAACTGTCTACAATCCTGAGCTGCATTGGCAGCCGTCTTTGGTATTAAGAAGCAAAAAACCATTGAGGAGAGGCCTTAAAACCACAATATGCTGTAACTTGAAGGTCCAGGAGAGCTGTAACCTGGAAACAGGGAAAAAGAGATATAGATTGACTATTACCAAAGTAGCAACTTAGTCATAACTCAGCTTAATCCCTGATTAGGTTGACATGGTCAGTCCCCCACACCATCTGCTTGGAAAATGAAAGTGTGAAACTCCCTCTGGTAATGTCGTTTCACGTGAGGTTTCTACATGCTTTTGTATGCAAAGTCTAGAATTCAATTTTAATGATCAAACTTTTTAAATTCCTATCAAAAGAAAATACAGAACAATTTTAAAAAATAGAACAGATCTACAGAGAATCCATATCTAATAGACAAGGATATAATTATGATTAATTTGTTCAAGAGAATGCAGGAAAAGTGGATAAAACTAAGATATCAAGATGTTACAAAATATAATAAAAATTATAGAAATGAAAATATGTGTGAAATTAAGAAACGAGTAGGTTATTTTAATAGCAAATAGATATAAAAGAAAAGAGAATTAGTGAACTGGGAGAAAGTTCAAAAGAAAATATTCAAATGTCAGGAAAATACAGAAGAGAGTAAGAGAGCAACAAATATAAAAGAGCTAAACTACTGGAGTTCCAGGAGAAAAGAAAGCAAGTTGGACAGAAGAAATACTTGAAGAAATAATGCATTTTAAAAATAGTAACAAAAGATATTAAATCACAGAACCAAGAATCTCTGCATATACCAAATAAGATATATAATAATCATGTTGAATCAAATAGTACACTTAGGGACAGCATAGTCAAAATGCTGAAAACCAAAGAAAAGAGGACGTTTTAAAAGCAAGCAAAGGAAAAATAGGCATAAACTTCAAAAGAGTAACAATCTGACTGACAACTGATGTCCTATAAAAATATAGGAGCTGCAGAAAATATAGTGTAATCTTTAAAGTACTACATGCAAATATATGTCCCCTCAGAAACTTATACACCACAATTGTGACTACGATATATAAAGACAAATTAAAGATATTTTCAAATAAATAAAAACTGATAGAAATTATTACCAGATCTGTACTTTAAAAATGCTAAGGGAAATGATTTAGTCAGAAGGAAAACGATATCAGAAGAAAAGACAAAAATGCAGAAAGAAATGAAGAGCAATAGTATAAAATAGAAATTAAGACTGTATAAAAAATAAGTAAGCATGTTCTATAGATTTTTAAGTATATTTATAACTAAAATTCATGAAAATAACAATACCAAAAAGTCATGAGGGTAAATGGAGTTGTTAAAATTGATCATTATATTAAATTATAATAAGTCAAGATATGTATTATAATATCTAGAATAAAAATATTTATTGTAAACTATTTCAGCAAACAAAAATAATAGTAAAGAATGTTATACTAACAATGTAATAGAGAAAAGTTGTATAATAATAGTACTAATAAATTTGATTAATACAAAAGAAAGCAACAAAGGAGAGAAAGAAGAATATAAAACTCCTAGGTAAGCAGACCTTCAAGATGGCAGAGGAGTAAGACGTGGAGATCACCTTCCTCCCCACAAATACATCAAAAATACATCTACATGTGGAACAGCTCCTACAGAACACCTACTGAACACTGGCAGAAGACCTCAGACTTCCCAAAAGGCAAGAAACTCCCCATGTACCTGGGTAGGGCAAAAGAAAAAAGAAAAAACAGAGACAAAAGCATAAGGACGGGACCTGCTCCTCTGGGAGGGAGCTGTGAAGGAGGAAAAGCTTCCACACACTAGGAAGGCCCTTCACTGGCAGAGATGGTGGGTGGGCTGGGGGGAAGCTTCAGAGCCATGGAGGAGAGCGCAGCAACAGGGGTGCAGAGGGTGAAGTGAAGAGATTCCCACACAGAGGATTGGTGCCAACGAGCTCTCACCAACCTAAAAAGCTTGTCTGCTCACCTGCTGGGGCGGGTGGGGGCTGGGAGCTGAGGCTCGGGCTTCAGAGGTCAGATCCCAGGAGAGGACTGGGGTTGGCTGCATGAACACAGCCTGAAGGGGGCTAGTGCACCACAGCTAGCTGGGAGGGAGTCCAGGAAAAAGTCTGGAGCTGCCGAAGAGGCAAGAGACCATTGTTTCAGGGTGCGTGAAGAGAGGGGATTCAGAGCATCACCTAAACAAGCTCCAGAGATGGGCATAAGCCGCAGCTATCAGCGCAGACACCAGAGATGGGCATGAGATGCTAAGGCTGCTGCTGCAGCCACCAAGAAGCCTGTGTGCGAGCACAGGTCACTCTCCACACCTCCTCTCTCAGGAGCCTGTGCAGCCCACCACTGCCAGGTCCCGTGATCCAGGGACAACCTCCCCAGGAGAACACACGTCATGCCTCAGGCTGTTGCAACGTCACACTGGGCTCTTCCACCGCAGACTCACCCTGCATTCCGTACCCCTCCCTCTCCCTGGCCTGAGTGAGCCAGAGCCCCCTAATCAGCTACTACTTTAACCCTGTCTGGGTAGGGAACAGATGCCCTCAGGTGATCTAAAAGCAGAGGTGGGGCCAAATCCAAAGCTGAACCCCAGGAGCTGTGCGAACAAAGAAGAGAAAGGGAAATCTCTCCATGCAGCCTCAGGAACAGCGGACTAACTCTTCACAATCAAATTGATGTACCCTGCATCTGTGGATTACCTGAATAGATGACAAATCATCCCAAAATTGAGGCGGTGGACTTTGGGAGCAACTGTAGACTTGGGGTTTGCTTTCTGCATCTAAACTGTTTCTGGTTT
The DNA here is from genome assembly GCF_009873245.2 of Balaenoptera musculus. Taxonomy (NCBI): domain Eukaryota; kingdom Metazoa; phylum Chordata; class Mammalia; order Artiodactyla; family Balaenopteridae; genus Balaenoptera; species Balaenoptera musculus. The sequence continues at coordinate 24,479,471 of NC_045796.1, forward strand.
TATGATTATCTTAGTTTCGTATTTAGAGCTTATTACTATTGATAGATTTGTTTATTGATTTGGTTGCTCTCTACCTTTTTTAAAAATATATTTTTTTTTCATTTTTCTCCTTTTGTGAGTGTGTATGTGTATACTTCTTTGTGTGATTTTGTCTGTATAGCTTTGTTTTTACAATTTGTCCTAGAATTCTGACTGTCCGTTTTTTTTTGTTTTTTGTAGGGTTTTTTTTGTATAGTTTTTAGCACTTGTTATCATTGGTGAATTTGTTTTTTGGTTTGGTTGCACTCTCTCTCTTTCTTTTATTTTTAATTACATTTTATTTTGTATTTTCAATAATTTTTTTTATTTAATAACTTTATTTTATTTATTTTTCTTTCTTTCTTTTTCTCTCTTTTCTTCTGAGCTGTGTGGCTGACAGAGTCTTGGTGCTCCGGCCGGGTGTCAGGCCTGAGCCTCTGTGGTGGGAGAGATGAGTTCAGGACATTGGTCCACCAGAGACCTCCCGGCCCCACATAATATTAAATGGCGGAAGCTCTCCCAGAGATCTCCATCTTAATGCTAAGACCCAGCTCCACTCAATGATCAACAAGTTACAGTGCTGGACACCCTATGCCAAACAACTAGCAAACAGGAACACAACCCCACCCATTAGCAGAGAGGCTGCCTAAAATCATAAAAAGTTCACAGACACCCCAAAACACACCACTGGCCATGGTCCTGCCCACCAGAAAGACAAGATCCAGCCTCATCCACCAGAACACAGGCACCCGTCCCCTCCACCAGGAAGCCTACACAACCCACTGAACCAAACTTACCTACTGTGGGAAGACACCAAAAACAACAGGAACTATGACCCTGCAGCCTGCAGAAGGAGACCCCAAACACAGTAAGTGAAGCAAAATGAGAAGACAGAGAAATACACAGCAGATGAAGGAACAAGGTAAAAACCCACCAGACCAAACAAATGAAGAGGAAATAGGCAGTCTACCTGAAAAAGAATTCAGAATGATGGTAGTCAAGATGATCCAAAATCTTGGAAATAGAATGGAGAAAATACAAGAAACGTTTAACAGGGACCTAGAAGAACTAAAGAGCAAACAAACAATGATGAACAACACAATAAATGAAGTTAAAAATTCTCCGGACAGAATCAATAGCAGAATAACTGAGGCAGAAGAACGGATAAGTGACCTGGAAGATAAAATAGTGGAAATAACTACTGCGGAGCAGAATAAAGAAAAAAGAATGAAAAGAATTGAGGACCATCTCAGAGACCTCTGGGACAACATTAAACGCACCAACATCCGAATTATAGGGATGCCAGAAGAAGAGAAAAAGAAAGGGACTGAGAAAATATTTGACGAGACTATAGTTGAAAATTTCCCTAATCTGGAAAAGGAAATAGTCAATCAACTCCAGGAAGCGCAGAGAGTCCCACACAGGATAAATCCAAGGAGAAACAGGCCAAGACACATATTAATCAAACTATCAAAAATTAAATACAAGGAAAAAATATTAAAAGCAGCAAGGGAAAAGCAATAAATAACATACAAGGGAATCCCCATAAGGTTAACAGCTGATCTTTCAGCAGAAACTCTGCAAGCCAGAAGGGAGTAACAGGAAATATTTAAAGTGATGAAAGAGAAAAACCAACAACCAAGATTACTGTATCCAGCAAGGATCTCATTCAGATTTACCGGAGAAATTAAAACCTTTACAGACAAGCAAAAGCTAAGAGAATTCAGCACCACTAAACCAGCTTTACAACAAATGCTAAAGGAACTTCTCTAGGCAGGAAACACAAGAGAAGAAAAAGACCTACAATAATAAACCCAAAACAATTATGAAAATGGTAATAGGAACATACATGTCTATTATTACCTTAAATGTAATAACATACCCATTTGACAGTATTTAGTACAGCTGAAAAAATGAATACCCTTTGACCCAGGTAAACACAAGACAGAAATCACTGCTTATGTTGACCAAAAGACATGTACAAAATGTTCATAGAAGTAAGACAATCTGTGCCATAAGACTCATGGTAAGTTTACTTAAGTATGTCATTGGAAGAGGTCTAGAAAGATAGTCATCAAAATCTCAAAGGTTATTTTTACTGTGTCAACATTTAAGTGATTTTAATGTATTCATTATACAGTTCTTTACTATATGATTTATATAATAGCAATGTAAGCCTTGTTGTAATTTGGAAAATATTTTTACCATATATTCACCCTGTAGACCATGTCTTCATTTTCCAGCAGCTAAATTAATGACCTGGTTATATAGGAACATTATTTAAGCCTCCTTTTCCCTCTTTAATAACACTTAAACATTTAAATTTCTAGAAATCCAATCCTTTTTCTCAAGTAGTCAAATCAGATTAAGTAAAACTGGCACCTAACCTACCATATTACACTTCCATGTTAAAGATGCAAAATATCTGAGACACAATATTTTCATTAGAGCTGACTTAGTGACAGAATCTGGTTAAAAGCTTTGCATATATTTCTTTTTCTTAGTGTAAACATAAGTGCTGCAAAACATAGGATAAAAGTGATTCTCTTTATAAATGGGAATGAGCTAAGGTAAAGCAAAACCTATGGTCAAAACCTTACAAGTACTCCAAACTGAAGTAGAATTTCCTTTCCATAATCCTTTACTGATAGGTTTATATATGTTTATTAGGTTTATCAATCTTCCTTAACACACTAACATGCTATAAAACATCTGGTAAGAAAAAACAGAACACAGTATTTGGCTTAGTGCTAGTGTAATCTGGATATATATTTCTTATCATATTAATAACAGACACAATTCTGCAATACAATAAGTAAAAATATTTCCTCTTAAAGGCAAAGAATGCCCTTCTGGGAAATAAATTACCCTGGCAAGAGCCATCAAGGGGCTCCTGAGAATGGGTAATTCACTTCAAATGAATGGACCCTCAACTAAAGGGAAAGTGCTTCTACTGGCAAAGTTTAAACTGCCCCTGAACTTTCTGCCTCAGTTTCCTTATTTAAAAGATGGGCTAATACACATTCTTTCTTTTAAAGCCGGTCTAATAGTAGTGTATTAACTAGAAGGTTGTGAATATATTGAAACAGATTTAAATCTCTTTAAATGGCAAATCGCATACAAATGCTGAATAATGAATGCTCCAGGGTTAAATTTATTCCTCATTTGTTTTTTATTCAATCTAACTTCTCAGCATTGTCTGAAATATACTCTGTACTGAATGGAAATGTCTCCAGTTTCACCACTTGGGTAACATCATTAGATGAGTGTCTCTTGAGTTGATACAAAGTATTCTGGGGTTGTTGGGGGTTTTTCCCTACTATAAAAGGACTATAATTGTTGGCATCTTTGGGTTAGAATGACCAATTAATGTCTTTTTCAATTGTGAGGCCCTTATAAAATCGAACATTTTATATTTGCCTTTGTTTATTCACTTTGTGTGAGCTATTTTGAACTGGAGCTTTTACAGTTAGTGTTTTTCCTATTTTTTAATGACAAGATTTGTAATGCATACCTCCTACACAGTATTTGAAAAATATACACTTCATCGACCTATTATTGGATGTTTTGTGACTCCTTAGACACTCTTATGTAATTTCCTTTCGAATTCTGACTTGAGTTTAGGCATCTTGAAAAGTGAAGCTCTGATTACTGACTTGTATGCATAGTTTAAGTAGGAGTGAATTAACACCTCCCACAGACCTGCCCAGCCAGGCAGTTCTGACCTCATCTGCCTTCTTGTGGGTTTTCCCTTTGAAACCTGTATAGTCAGGTCAGATTATATTTGAATATTTGGAGGTTAATGATGTATTCTGTTTCCTTTCTCACTTGGCACGACTTGGTGCATCTAAACAAGCTATCTTTCCTCCCTGAGCCATTGTAAACATGAGACAGGCCCTCAGAATGCTTTGGAGATTTTCTAAGGACTATTATTGATCTGGACGATGAATAAATCGCTTCTGTAGTAAAGGATCTTTATAAGTGTTTCCCCAATCTCTCTCTCTCCCTCCCTCCCTCTCTCTCTCTCTCTCTCTCTCCCTTCTTTGTTGCATAATAAGGAAAACACTTGTACACTGATGGATCTTTCAGTGCAGAAAGAGAATGCAGGAAGAAGCTACCAATTACGGCGTGCTAAAAACATCTTACTTAATAATCAAGAAGCTGAAGTTGATAGCCAGAGACTCATGGAAGGTGTGGCGTATAGACCAAGAGCCTGGAGCAGGATGAAACTGAGTTGAATCTCAGCTATTCTGCTTATTAACCATATGACCTCAGACAGATTTACTTAAAATCTACAAGTGAGTCTTAGTTTTCTTATTAATGAAACGGGGATACTAAGCTCTGCCTTGAATAACTGTTTTTCTCTTACACATCTTATTCTACACAACTTTTCGACATAGATATTCCTCAGACAAGGTATCTTTCTACCATATATTACAATCTGCTGAAGGATATTATCCACCCATGTGGTTTCAACCCCATCTTTATGTCAGTAGCTTCAAAGTGAGTATCTACAGCTCCAACTTCTCCTCTGGACCCTGCGTTTGAATCAGCCTACTCCACATCTCCTGAAATTCCTAATTGTACCTCAGACTTTTAATTCTAAAACCAAGCTATTGATCTCCTACCTGGTCCCAAAGTGATTCTCTTTCACTATTCTTTTCCTTAGTGAAGAGGAAATCTATCCAGTTGCCTAATAATTCAAAAACACTGGAGTTATCCTTGACATCTCTTTTTTTTTTAATGTCTCTCAAAATCTGTCCAGTTGTCTGTCTCTATTCTCACAAGTTGAATCAAGAACCATCACTCTATGTCTCCTTAGGGAGACACAATAGATATTTAACTACCTTTTCCACACAGTGGAGTACTCCATAGTTAGAGTGAGTTTCTAAGTTGTAAATCTGATCATATTATATTCTACCTTAAAATCCAATTATAATACATTGAATGTGTGTTGAGTGTTTGCTACATTTTAGGCCTTGCCCTTAGGATTTTAAATATATCACATCATTTTATACACAAGATGGGTAATATTGTTATAATAATTATAACTACTATTATACTCATTTTACAAAAATGAAGAAGAAACTTGCTCATGGACACACATGAGTGGAAGATGCAAGAGTTCACATTCATAACAGGACACTATGCTGCTTACCAATAACGTCTGTTCATTCTTGAGAAAAGACAAAAATATTATCAACATCTGTACATCCTGAATGTTCTTGTTATGCCTCACCTCATGGGTTGTGTGAGCTAGCTTCTACTAGATTGCAAGAACTTATTGTTAAGTTTTTAGGAATATTACAAGCCTGTTGTTAAACACAGCCATTATTCAAAATTAAATTTTTTGAACTTATAATTAAGTAAATTTTATTTAAAACAAAGGTAATAACTACTCAAAATTCATTGCCTTCTAATTATCTTATAATCTTGGAGATTACTTACATCTATTATATCAGTATGGTGGAAATATAATGTAATGGTAAACTATTGCAAATCTCTTCCCAATTCTGTGTTCAGTAATGCCATGTTGGTAGCATGAAATTGCTCATGGGTTAAGTATTGCCTGCATGAAAATCTGCAAATATTACAGGTCAGGGCTTGATTTATTATTTTTGCACTCTAGACTTAAGAAAATGATGGAGAAAAATATTAATAATAACAGAGTAAACTTAAAAGTGTTTGGTCACCATTGACATCATATTGTGACTATCACAACAAATTTGAGGAAATATACTTCCAGTATTTGAAAACTATTATCCAAATCAGTAAAGAAGTCTTTCATACCATTGACAAATGAGTGATGTTCTGACATGCATATTTGTTTCATCTTCATTTTACTCTTTCATGTAAATGAAAATATCAACCAACATCATGTTGGGATTATACTCTTTTATCAGTTGTAACCACTGCCTTTGGAGACACTAGATTGGCAAAAATCAATAAAAGTATTCTGTGAGAATCAATTATATGGAATTGATTTTATTATTATCTATAATTTTTTTGCTACACTATATACAAATTTAAATCTTAAGTATACTTCATTTTTACTAATTCTAAAATATTGTTCAACTAACTAAAGAAATACCCTTCCTTTTAATACTTTTGACAAAACTGATAAATCCTTACTCTAAGCTATTCATAAAGCAATAAGTCAGGCACTTTGTAAATAGTGGAAAATCTTATCTTATTTGTCTTTTTTTTTATAGCCCACAGGTTTTTATGGAACTTATGGACTTGATAACTATTTTTTATGTTCCAAGATATTCTCTAACTTGACATGTATTTGTTTGACATTGATCTCAAGCAAGAGGCTACATAGACAAGTTAAAGAGAAGATTTATGAGTACAGAAGAAATGAATGACAATTACCAGAAGACAGCATGTGTTCATTCAACTCAAGTAATGGCAGACTAACCGTATTCACACTTTCTGAAAAAGTGACTAGACTCTTAAATTGTTGAAATGCAATATTTGTGTAACTATTTTCATTTCAATAAAACATTTGACAGACTCAAGATATTTTGTAAAAAAAACCATTGAAATATGGATGGGATTGAACGGTGGTACAAATGGGTATAATTACAAGAGACAGATATCAGCTCAAAAGTGAGAACTAAGAACCTGCAGTATAAAAACAAACAAACAAACAAAACAACTAACACTAAACTTTCATTGGGTTATTTGTATGGAAATATGTTAATATAAATGTTTCAGACATTACATGAAATTTCTAAAAATCTTATATGTTCTGGTATAATGTTATAAGTCATAATTCTAGCTATTACTTTAAAATGTATATCCCAGAAAAAAAAAAAAGTGAGAACTTTCCATCAGTTAAACTTGTGCAAGAAAACAAAATGAATTGACCTGATGTATAGGGAGATCACCAGATCTATATCAACCAACTGATGGTATAGACTGGACAAGATTATATAATAGAAGGGTTCAGCAGATTGGAGGAGGTTGGCCTAGAAACCATTTACAAGGGCCCTTTATATCCTTGAGTTGGTTTCAAATGTTTGTGTTATTTTTAAGATATTCATTTCTAAAGGTATTTTAAATTTTCCTGTGAAAACATGATGATAGCTGAAGTGTATGTAAGCCCCTTCTAGCATTTTGACAAAGTTAATCAGTCATTAGTTTTTTTTTTTAATGCTAAGCAATGCACCTGGATTCTCAAAAATATCCCAGATGACTAATATATTATTCTCAAAAGACTAGATGGGAATCAGATCAAATATTATTATCCTTATATAAAAATAGACATATTGTTATCCTCTAGGACTCAACAAGAAACTTGGAAGTTGTCAGTAAACGATGCTTGTGTTTTGTTTAAAGTACTGTTAACACTTTGATTTGGTAATCCAGTGTAATATTCTTGAAATATTTCACTCTCACATGCTCACATCAAATAACTAACTTGGAATTACTGACCATTTGTCGTAATAAGTGCACAGTGAAAGAGAAAAACCTGGAGGGAATTGGAAATAATAACAAATGGCATCAAGGAAGACCTCCCAATAGAACATAATGGATTACCATTAAATTCTAAATGCAGAATTTTATCCATTATAATTACTACACTAAGTGAAAAAGAAAAACAATAAAAACGAGCATATTAAACTGAAGCACATAGTATAAACATCTCATTGATCACAAGAAAATTTTAAAGGCTGAAATAACATGATGGCTTAGTGTGGATTTGCAATTAGATTTCATAGTTCTTGAACTTCATCTGATCCTAAAGTGCAGGTAACTCTAAACCTTGATTAGCTAGAAGTGTCTTCAGTTTCAAGTAATGGAAAACGTAAGCAACCATGTGTACACAAATAGAGATATGCTTTCCTCATATAACAGAATGTCCAGAGGAAGGCAGTTGCTTGTCTTGTTTCCCTGTTCAATATTGCCATCCAAAACTCTTTCTAATTCTCTTTTCTGCATCCTCAATATGTCAGCTTCTCATTCTCATGAATCATATCTCATGATCCCAACCAATCAACCACAAACCTGTTCTCTCACTAAAAATCTGTGTTAAAAATTACAAAGTATAAAGAAGCTATCTAAGAAATCCAAAGCAAGCAGAAATTTAGTATTTCCTATCAATAGTGGTAGCAATAATTTTTCTGGTACCCATGAAAGTATTTTTATAGAAAATAGAAGAATAAATGAGTATTTTCAATTTAATAGCAGTTAGTTTAAACTGCATAGTAGTTCCAGTAAATCATCATTCTTGGGTACAGAATCAATATGTTTTAGTTCTGGCATGGATCTCACGGGTCATCTGACCCAGCCTCCTACTTCATAGATAAAGAAACTAGAATACAGACACCTTAACTGATCTGTTCAAGATCATGCATGCTACAAAGTTGTGGGTAAACAGCAGGCAAGGATTTCTAGAAAGAACATATTTTTTAGGTACCCATAGAGATCTGTACACAGAAACATAAAAAGACTCACAGTCTAATGGCTGGATTGGAAAGCATCCAACATATTGTAATGGTACTGAGATCTGTGTGGGAAACATATTCAGAATTCCTTTTTATCCTCATCCAGATTCTAATACTAGATTGAAATGTTCTCATTAAATAATTGATTCCCAGTCTTTACAGGTGGAATTAAGTACAGTAACACAAAATATTTTGGAGACATTCAGCATTTAACAGCATCATTATTATTTGCCTTTCAAATATCTTTCATTGAGGTTGATCCGTGCTTTTAAATGTTACCTTTGGAAAGGCTGTCTACAAAGGACTAGAGAAACAAGGAACTATATTTAAATGGTATATTTGTCTAGCAATCCATGTGTAATTATGCCACACTAAAGCAGGGGGTATTTAGAGTAACATCAACAGATGATATTTTAAAATAGACATTAAGAAGTGTGAAAGCATGTAGACTTGCAGCAAATTGCCTTAGGTTGTAGGGGATGATTGGTGTAGAACAGAGGTCAATTCTGTTTAGAAAACACATTCACCCCATAACAGCCCCAGAGTAAAGCAATAAAACAGATATATGTGTGAACCGTAGAGTAATAAGCAGTATTTTCAAATCGGTAAAGTAATTTTGTGGAAATTCAGTTTATACATGATTTTAGCACCCTAAATTTATTACAACTGAAAGTTACAAAACCAGAGAAGCATGTTACAGAATTAGAAAGACCTGAGAAATGGGTTGACAGTCTCAACTAACATCCATGTAAAATGGGAATAATAACAGTACTGACTTCATTGTGTTGTTGTGTGAATTAAATGAGATAAGGCAAAGCAAAGTATCTAAGCCATGGCCTGGCATGTAGAAAGTACTCAGTGACTCTTAGTGACTCCTAATATTACTAAGCCACATTGTCCCATTCCCAATAATCAACTACAGACCCTGAAAGGGACAGTGGCTGTTAACTCACAGGCACGAAAACATGATGCATTGAATCTCAGCACGTTTGGCATACATAAAGATTTCTTACACTTCTTAAACAATACTTCCTTGTTTCCAAAGCACTTTTAAGGATAGTCATATTTAAATGGATTTAACAGTGTCATATTCCTGTCATTCTATAAACAGTCTTTAAACCCATAGGATTTATGAAGAGGATAGAGAAGTTTATTACCTTGTTATCCAAAATATTCCATGATGTGCAAGTCAAATTTACAATTTGAACATCAAATATTGCTGGCTATTCTCTATTCTCATTTTATACCAGAGCAGAGGCTTCCCTGTTACCCCAGATATGCTAAAAGCATTGACAAGTATAGCATTTTCTTTAACCAGCATTGTTGTCCTCCAAATAAGCTCTGCATTGATTCTTACCACCACAATAATAAGTCATCAAGTATCAAATGCCACTTAAGGAGTGTGTGTGTGAGAGAGAGAGAGAAAGAGAGAGAGAGAGAGATCAGAGAGGAGACACTGTGTTTTATATTGCTCCTTTCATCTTAAGATGATTCAGCTTTTGGTGTCATGAAATATTTACGTGCCAAGATGCAAAACCATCATTGCCACACCAAACAAATCCTTAGATGAGCAGGTGTAGTTGCTTTTGTTTGATATGCTGTTATTGATATGTTATTATGTCTGTCTCCCTACCTTTGTCTCTTGGCATATGGCAGTTTTGCTCAAATTAAACACTCTTAATTTGTCCTATTTATGCAGTAAGAAATACCTACTTATATTAATCACCCTTTAGTATTCCTGGACTAAACTTCATGTCTTCTAATAAATCACTCTTCCTTCATGGGAGGGCCATGTCTTATTCATCTTTGGATGTGCAGGGCTTGGCATAGTGCTGCTGGTTCATAGTAGACTTTAAATGACTGACCATTGTATTGAATTGAATCATACCATTTAAAATTGTCTTTAGGTGACTGTTTTTATATGTAGCCCCTCTGGTTTTTCTAATTGAATTCAGATCATTTGAAGTGAGGTTGCAATTGTTGTAGATGGGTGGTATTTCCATCCTAAATTACCAAAGACCTATTCTTATCTATCCATGTTAACTCTGGGCTTTCAATGTCAAGCATGACATTGATCCAGAAGCCATATGTGATCTCTTTAGTTTGGATAAGAGCCTGAACCTATATTGCTTCAGATGACATTATCGTGAAACTTAAACACATTTTTAGGATGATGCAAACTTCGTAATCTAGAAATTCTAGCATAGCTTCTATCTGAGGGTCAAGATAGAAACATTATCCTGAGTGTTCTATCTCTAATTGTTTCAACATTTTTAGCAGGGTAAATTTATGCATGTTTTCCCTAATTATTTTTTTCAGGAAAGGGACTGTGGAAAAGTTTTATTTGTATTCTTTAAAACTAATATTTTCTGGTGAAATTTACAAAAATTCTATTAATTCTAATATTTATCACTGTTGTAGTAATCTTTTATGAATAAATGAGATCAGATGAAAAATCTGATGATGAATTATCTTACCTAATTTATTAACTATTAACAAACAACCATCTACTTGACTCTTCCTTTTTTAAAAAAAATTAATCTTCAGTACATATTATAAAAACAATTATATAATAATGAAAATCTAGGATTATTATGGTATTGCTTATAGACTTAAAGTATAAATTCTAAGGAACTGATCATTATCAGTTTTCAGACTATATAGATTAATGTGACTTTAAAAATAAATTGCCCTAATTCTTTCATTTTATTAATAAGGAAACTAGTTATGTGTCAGTGAACGATTGCCCCAAATAATAGTTAGTTGGTGAGATGACTCAAACTTTGAAAGCAGACTTTCTCATTTTAGGCCTAAGTATTTTACTCTTAAATCATGTGGTCTCTTTGACTAATCTCTTTAGGAAATAATTGAGTAGAGAATGTGTAGGGGTGCCATTTACAAACATTTAGAGCTACATTGCTGACTGTTGGCAAGTACAATCAATTACTATGCAGATAATCACGTATCATTACAGCACAGCATCAATCCAAACATTTAGTGACAATATAAATTCAATATATTATTTTCAAAATAACTAAAAGTTAAGATATAAAAAGCCTGCATCATCAATGAGAATGATGCTAGAAGAGGCATGGAAAGGACACAGTTTGTGGGGGGACATTTTTGATTTTTAATACCAGAACCAATACTTAATATGCAATATATTATTATTACACATATTTCATAATATTTACTATATAATATTATTGTTGTTTATTAGCAACACTAAGACTAACAGCTACCATTTTTGAGATCCTACTAAGAGCCAAGTATTACTACATCACTCAAGAGATTCACAACAACCCTGCAAGATAAATGTGATTGTCTTCATTTTACAAAAAAATATTGTTGTACAAAAAGACTGAATTTCGAAGTGGGAAAAATAGAATGAAAATCCAGGTATATGTAACAAGCTTTACCAATGCAATCACCCCAGTTAAATAACTTTTGCTTTCCTCCAGTATATCATTCTTCCTCCTTGTGTCATTTTAGATCCTTTGGGAAGAAAATGCAAAAACAGAATTTACAGTACGAAAGATTTATTTTAGATAATGTGTGTGAAAGATAACAGAAGAGGGAGCAGAAGTGGGCAGGAAAATCCCTCAGACTGTGGTGCAGGTCTGACACCTGTGAAGAAAGGAAAGACAACTAGGAAGGAAGAGACCCAGACTGTAGTGTAGGTCTGAGAAAATCTGAAGCCCAAAGGGGACCTCTAAGGTGAAGATTGTCTGTAGAGGAGCCCTGCCTTGAGCAGCAATGACCACAGCCTACACTACTGTGCTTGAGCATTGGCTGAAGCTGCCTGCGGAGAGCACGTCCTCAGCTACACTACTGCAGGAATTCCAAAGGCACTGCAATCAGATATGGTCAGTTGAGGCAGGCTCTCTCTTAAAGGATGATTACAGTGGTACACTCCTACAGCTGCCATACTCTGTACAAGGTTCTTAGCAGCTCGGATCCTTAGTCTCCTTGACTAAGACAAGAACGTTATAACTAATTCAAGGTATTAGCATTTGTTTGCTAGTAAATATTTATTAGAAAGCATCTAGGAATTTACCTGGTACAAAAAAGCACTCTAGAAATATTATTTCCTCAAAAATAAATATAGGACATTAAATAATACCACTGTCAGTATTTTAAATACTCTTTCTACAGATGTTTGCTAGATTTTGGATACAAGTATATGGACATGCTCTTTCAGAATATATCGTTCTAAGTTAGTAAGTCTCAACTCTAGATTGATCTGCCTTCATTCATGCTAGGGATAACCCTAACCCAAATGCATCAACCATTAAACATCTATGGCCAGTCACTAGTACTATGGAAGAAATAGTCCCAAGGGTAATATTCTTAGAACTATTTTACATTACTTAATTTAAAAATTCTAAACTAAAGTTCATTGCAAAAGTATTGCTCAACTCCCAAGTGAATTGAAGACTGCTAACTTAGCCAAATGAGACAGGTCTTTATTTTCCAGTCCTTATCTGGATAATTCAGGCAGAAAATAAAACGAATGAGGAAATGCTGAAAGGTTGTTTATTTTACAGCTAAAGAGATCTGGGGATGATTAAATTTTAAAACTGTTCTGTGTACACAAGAATGTTATGAAAAATATAATAACCATATTTTCTCTATCTTCACTAATAGTTGAGCAAAGAAAAATTAATGTTACCATGAAGAATTTATTTTAGAGTATAAGGAAACTTATCCTAAATTCAGAATTTTTACACTGCAGAATAAGTCACTCAGTTAGGTAATAAAAATGTCTTTTTGTGGATTCTGATTGATATATTAATTCATTCAAAATTATAATTTAGTAATTACTGTATGTAAAATTCTAGGATTTATAGTGAAAATCATCAAAGATGGTATAAAATAAAAGTCTAGACCACAAGTAGTGTCCATTCTCTCTACAACTTAAAATCAGTATTAAAAAGTAAGAGTGACATAACAAAAAAAAAAGAAAAGAAAAGCAGAGTATGAATTTCAAAACTTTGTCATAATGCAAAAGCAAGAAATAAGCTAGCAAAAACTGTCAGAATTAACTTTTTTTGTAGTTCTGGAATCAAAGGAAAAACATTAATAAAGAGAAAAACAACTGGATTTTAGTAACAGAGCTCTAGCACATTAAACTTACCTGGTTGCCATCGCCTAAAACCCAGTTGAGCAGCAGCTTTGAGATGGCAACCTGCTTTACTGGTGCAGGTTATTTGCAACCAGAGGGAATAAAACAGAACTTACTGTTTTAACCTGTCTGATGGGTCTTTGAAATGTCATGTCAAGGGCTTGATGTGTTTTATTTGCCTCAGAGTTTCCACAGGATTGAGGCAGCTTCCCTGGTGGTGCTTGTTGAAAGCATTTAAAGGCAAATGTATTAGTCATGGCCACTTGGACTGAGGTATTGTATAGTAGTTAGGACAAACAACAGACCAAGAAGCTTAGGAATGAAGAGGCTGGGAAGGAGAAACATGGGGAGGAAGGGCTTTGAAGCCCCCATATATTCTGGGGAATGTAGAAGACCAAAGCAAATGCCCAAGTCTGGATGCATGCTCAGAAAACACCTGAGAAGAACCTAAGCTTTCACCTCTGGCTGCTGAATTTCAGGCTCTGTGTGAGCAGGAAGTGAAAGTTAAAGAAAGGTTATTAATTTTCTGGCTAGCATAGAAAGAGTGCTCTAACACAGAGACAAACTGCAAAAATAAAAAGTCATTTTTTTTTCCTTTCCTTTTTTTTTTTTTTTGGCTCTAAATGCTTAAGAAAATCTCTGTCAAAACTCTAGCTGAGGGGTTTCCCTGGTGGCGCAGTGGTTGAGAATCTGCCTGCTAATGCAGGGGACACGGGTTTGAGCCCTGGTCTGGGAAGATCCCACATGCCGCAGGGCGGCTAGGCCCATGAGCCACAACTGCTGAGCCTGCGCATCTGGAGCCTGTGCTCCGCAACAAAAGAGGCCGCGATAGTGAGGGGCCCGCGCACTGTGATGAAGAGTGGCCCCCGCTTGCCACAGCTGGAGAAAGCCCTCGCACAGAAACGAAGACTCAACACAGCCAAAAATAAATTAATTAACTTAAAAAAAAATGAGTAAAATTGAAAATCCCTTAAAAAAAAAAAAAAACTCTAGCTGACTACTAAAGAGAAGGAACAAAGATATCAGAAACCAACAAAACAAAGAATCCAGACATATCATTCTTAGTTCAGACATATCAAAGTTAGTTCAGAAAAGCACAAAAAGCTACTGCAACAAGTTGCAACAACAAACTATGAGGAAGAGGAAGAATCTGATTTTTGGAGTTGCCAAATTATGATATTTAAAATATCTGCCTTTTAACAAAATTATGAGGCCTACAGAGAAAAAAGAAGGTTCTTCCCACACACAGGAAAACTAAAAGTAAAAGTAACCATCACTAAGGAGGCCCTAAAATTGAGTTTACCTAAGAAATAATTTTAAATAATTGTATTAAATATGCTAAAAGAGCTAAAGGACACCATGAAAAGAGCTAACTGAAACCATGAAAATAATGTCTCTCCAAATGGGTAACATCAACTAAGAGACAGCGAATATTTTTTAAGCCAAATCAAAATCCTAGAGGTGAAAAGTACAATAACTGATAGAAAAATTTCACTAGAGAAGTAGAACAGCAATTTTCAATAGGTGGAAGAAAGAATCTGTAAATATAAAGATAGGTCATTTAAGATTATCCAGTGTGAAGAGCAGAAAGAAAATAATGAAGAAAAATGCACAGGGTTTAAAGATATTTGGGACAATATCAAGCATACCAACATACACAAAATGGAGTCCCAGAAGGTGAAAAAAGAAAGTGGACAAAATAATATTTGAAGAAACCATAGATAAAAATTTTTCAGATGAAAAATGAATCTACATGTCCAAGAAGCTCAACAAATTCCAATTATGATAAACTCAGAGAACTACACTGAGATATATTGCAAATTGTTGAAAGACAAAGATAAAGAAAGAATTGTGAAAGTAGGAACACGGAAGTGAACTGCCTCCTGCAAGTGATTCTCAACAATACTAACAACTGATTCTCATCAGAAACCACAGAGGACAGAGAGCAGTAGAATGACAAATTAAAAGTGCTGACAGAAAAAAAAAAATCTGTCAGCCAAGAATTCTATATCTGACAAAACTATCCTTCAACAATGAAGGAGAAAGTAAGACATTCCCATATAAATAAAAACTGAGGGAGCTCAGCACTAATAGAGCTATCCTATAGGAAATGCTAAAGGGCATCCTCAGGATGAAGTGAAGGAGACTAGAAAGTAACTCAAAGCCATTTAAAGAAATAAATACAGGGTACCTTCAATATGGCAGAGGAGTAAGATGCGGAGATCACCTTCCTCCCCACAAATACATAAAAAATACATCTACATGTGGAAAAACTCCTATAGAACACCTACTGAATGCCTGCAGAAGACCTCGGACTTCCCAAAAGGCAAGAAATTCCTCACGTACCTGGGTAGGGCAAAAGAAAAAAGAAAAAACAGAGACAAAAGAATAGAGATGGGGCCTGCACCTCTGAGAGGGAGCTGTGAAGGAGGAAAAGCTTCCACACACTAGGAAGCCCCTTCACTGGTGGAGACAGCGGGGGGTGGGGGGGGAAGCTTTGGAGCCAAGGAGGAGAATGCAGCAATAAGGGCTCAGAGGGTGAAGCAGAGAGATTCCTGCACAGAGGATCGGTGCTGACCAGCACTCACCAGCCTGAGAAGCTTGTCTGATCCCCTGCTGGGGCGGGTGGGGGCTGGGAGCTGAGGCTTGGGCTTCAGAGGTCAGATCCAGGAAAGGACTGGGGTTGGCTGCATGAACACAGCCTGAAGGGGGCTAGTGCAACACAGCTAGCTGGCAGGGAGTCCGTGAAAATATCTGGAACTGCCTAAGAGGCAAGAGACCATTGTTTTGGCATGCGCAAGGAAAGGGGATTCAGAACACCACCTCAATGAACTCCAGAGATGGGCGCGAGCCGTGGCTATCAGCGCAGACACCAGAGGTGGACATGAAATGCTAAGGCTGCTGCTGCAGCCACCAAGAAGCCTGTGAGCAAACACAGGTCACTATCCACACCTCCCCTCCTGGGAGCCTGTGCAGCCCGCCACTGCCAGGGTCCCATGATCCAGGAACAACTTCCCCAAGAGAACACACAGCATGCCTCAGGCTAGTGTAACGTCATGGTGGCATCTGGCACCACAGGATGGCCCCACATTCCGTACCCTTCCCTTCCCCTGGCCTGAGTGAGCCAGAGCCCCCTAATCAGCTGCTTCTTTAACCCCCTCCTTTCTGGGTGAAGAACAGACACCAGAGGTCTACTTACATGCAGAGGTAGGGCCAAATACAAAGCTGAACCACAGGAGCTGTGCAAAGAAAGAAGAGAAAGGGCAATCTCTCCATGCAGCCTCAGGAGCAGCGGATTAAATACCCACAATCAACTTGATGTACCCTGCATCTGTGGAATACCTGAATAGACAATGAATCATCCCAAAATTGAGGTGGTGGACTTTGGGAGCAACGGTAGACTTGGGGTTTGCTTTCTGCATCTAATTTGTTTCTGGTTTTATGTTTATCTTAGTTTAGTATTTAAAGCTTATTATCATTGGTAGATTTGTTTATTGATTTTGTTGCTCTCTTCCTTTATTTTATTTTATTTTATTTTTTCCTTTTTCTCATTTTGTGAGTGGGTATATGTATGCTTCTTTGAGTGATTTGTCTGTATAGGTTTGTTTTCACCATTTGTCCTAAGGATCTGTCTGTTCATTTATTTGTTTCTTTTCATATAGTTTTTAGCACTTCTGACCATTGGTGGTTTTGTTTATTGGTTGGGTTGCTCGCTTCCTTCTTTACTTTTTTTTATTACTTTTTAATTTTTTTATTTTAATATTATTTTTATTTTTTATTTTAATAACATATTTTTTTCTTTCTTTCTTTCATTTTTTTCTCCCTTTTCTTCTGAGCCATGTGGCTGACAGGGTCTTGGTGCCCCGGCCAGGTGTCAGGCTTCAGGGTCTGAGGTAGGAGAGTCAACTTCAGGACATTGGTCCACCAAGACCTCCTGGCCCCACGTAATATCAACCAGCAAGACCTCTCCCAGAGATCTCTGTCTCAACACTAAGACCCAACTCCACTCAATGACCAGCAAGTTCCAGTGCTGGACACTGCATGCAAAACAACTAGCAAGACAGGATCACAACCACACCCATTAGCAGAGAGGCTGCCTAAAATCATAATAAGTTCACAGACACCAAAAATCACAACACCAGGTGCCATCCTGCCCACCAGAAAACCAAGATCCAGCCTCATCCACCAGAACACAGGCACCAGTCCCCTCCACCAGGAAGCCTACACAACCCACTGAAACAACATTACCCACTGGAGCAGACACCAAAAACAATGGGAACTATGAACCTGCAGACTACAAAAGGAGACCCCAAACACAGTAATTTAAGCAAAATGAGAAGACAGAGAAATACACAGCAGATGAAGGAGCAAGGTGAAAACCCACCAGAACAAGCAAATGAAGAGGAAATAGGCAGTCTACCTGAAAAAAGAATTCAGAGTAATGATAATATGATCCAAATCTTGGAAATACAATGGAGAAAAATACAAGAAACATTTAACAAGGACCTAGAAGAAATAAAGAGTAAACAAACAATGATGAAAAACAAAATAAATGAAATTAAAAATTCTCTAGAAGGAATCAATAGCAGAATAACTGAGAAAGAAGAATGGATAAATGACCTGGAAAATAAAATAGTGGAAATAACTACTGAAGAGAACAATAAAAAAAAAAAAAGAATGAAAAGAATTGAGGACAGTCTCAGAGACTTCTGGGACAACATTAAACACACCAACATTAGAATTATATGGGTCTCAGAAGAGGAAGAGAAAAAGAAAGGGAATGAGAAAATATTTGAAGAGATTATAGTTGAAAACTTCCCTAATATGGGAAAGGAAATAATCAAGTCCAAGAAGTGCAGAGAGTCCCATAAATGATAAATCCAAGGAGAAACACGCCAAGACACATATTAATCAAACTATCAAAAATTAAATACAAAGAAAAAATATTAAAAGCAGCAAGGGAAAAACAACAAATAACATACAAGGGAATCCTCATAAGGTTAACAGCTGATGTTTCACAGAAACTCTGCAAGCCAGAAGGGAGTGGCAAGACATACTTAAAGTCATGAAAGGGAAAAACCTACAACCAAGAGTACTCTACCTAGGAAGGATCTCATTCAGATTTGACAGAGAAATTGAAACCTTTACAGAGAAGCAAAAGCTAAGAGAATTCAGCACCACCAAACCAGCTTTATAACAAATGCTAAAGAAACTTCTCTAGGCAGGAAACACAAGAGATGGAAAAGATCTACAATAGCAAACCCGAAACAATTAAGAAAATGATAATAGGAACGTGCATATTGATAGCTACCTTAATTGTAAATGAATTAAATGCTCCAACCAAAAGACATACACTGGCTGAATGGATACAAAAACAAGACCCATATATATGCTGTCTAAAGAGAAACACTTCAGACCTAGGGACACATACAGACTGAAAATAAGGGGATGAAAAAAGATATTCCATGCAAATGGAACTCACAAGAAAGCTGGAGTACCAATGCACATATCAGACAAAATAGGCTTTAAAATAAAGACTATTACAAGAGATAAAGAAGGACACCAATTAATGATCAAGGGATCAATCCAAGAAGATATAACAATTGTAAATATTTATGCACCCAACATAGGAGCACCTCAATGATTAAGGCAAATGCTAACAGCCATAAAAGGGGAAATCGAAAGTAACACAGTCATAGTAAGGGGCTTTAACACCCCACTTTCACCAATGAACAGATCATGCAAAATGAAAATAAACAAGGAAATACAAGCTATAAATGTTACATTACACAAAATAGATTTAATTGATATTTATAGGACATTCCATCCAAAAACAACAGAATACACTGTCTTCTCTAGTGCTTATGGAACATTCTCCAGGATACATCATATCTTGGGTTACAAATCAAGCACTGGTAAATTTAAGAAAATTGAAATCATATCAAGTGTCTTTTCTGACCACAATGCTATGAGACAAGATATCAATTACAGGAAAAAATTTGTAAAAAATACAAACACATGGAGGCTAAACAATACACTACTTAATAACCAAGAGATCACTGAAGAAATCAAAGAGGAAATAAAAAATACCTAGAAACAATGACAATGAAAACACTACCACACAAAACTTATGAGATGCAGCAAAAGCAGTTCTAAGACGGAAGTTTATAGCAATACAATCCTACCTCAAGAAACAAGAAACATCCCAAATAAACAAACTAACCTTACACCTAAAGCAATTAGGGAAAGAAGAAAAAAATCCCCAATATTAGCAGAAGGAAAGAAATCATAACTACCTGATCAGAAATAAATGAAAAAGAAATAAAGGAAACAACAGCTAAGATCAATAAAACTAAAAGCTGGTTCTTTGAGAAGACAAACAAAATTGATAAACCACTAGCCACACTCATCAAGAATAAAAGGGAGAAAATTCAAATCAATAGAAATAGAATTGAAAAAGGGGAAGTAATAACTGATGCTGCAGAAATACAAAGGATCATGAGCGATTACTACAAGCAACTATATGCCAATAAAATGGACAACCTAGAAGAAATGGACAAATTCTTAGAAGAGCAAAATGTTCCAAGACTACACCAAGAAGGAATAGAAAATAGGAACAGACAAATCACAAGCATTGAAATTGACACTGTGATTAAAAATCTTCCAACAAACAAAAGCCCAGGACCAGATGGCTTCACAGGCGAATTCTATCAAACATTTAGAGAAGAGCTAACACTAATCCTTCTCAAACTCTTCCAAAATATAGCAGAGGGGGAACACTCCCAAACTCATTCTACGAGGCCGCCATCACCCTGATACAAACCCAGACAAAGATGTCACTAAAACAGAAAACTACAGGCCAATATCACTGATGAAGATAGAGGCAAAAATCCTCAACAAAATACTAGCAAAGAGAATCCAACAGCACATTAAGAGGATCATATACCATGATCAAGTGAGGTTTATTCCCAGGAATGCAAGGATTCGTCAATATATGTAAATCAATCAATGTCATAAACCATATTAACAAATTGAAGGAGAAAAACCGTATGATCATCTCAATAGATGCAGAAAGAACCTGTCAACGAAATTCAACACCCATTTATGATAAAAACCCCTCCAGAAAGTAGGCATAGAGGGAACTTACCTCAACATAATAAGTAACTAAACATGACAAACCCACAGCCAACATCATTCTAAATGGTGAAAAACTGAAACCTTTCCACTAAGATCAGGAACAAGACAAGTTGTCCACTCTCCACCACTATTATTAAACATAGTTTTGGAAGTTTTAGCCACAGCAATAGAGAAGAAAAAGAACTAAAGGATACAAATCAGAAAAGAAGTAAAATTGTCACTGTTTGCAGATGACATGATACTCTGTTAAAGAATCCTAAAGATGCTACCAGAAAACTACTAGAGCTAATCAATGAATTTGGTAAAGTGGCGGATCAAAATTAATACACAGAAATCTCTTGCATTCCTGTACATAATGATGAAAAATCTGAAAGAGAAAATTAAGGAAAACACTCCCATTTGCTGTTGCAACAAAAAGAATAAAATACCTAGGAATAAACCTACCTAAGGAGACAAAAGACCTGTCGGCAGAAAACTCTTAAGACACTGATGAAAGAATTAAAGATGATACAAACAGATGGAGAGATATACCATGTTCTTGGATTGGAAGATCAACATTGTGAAAATGACTCTACTACCCAAAGCAATCTACAGACTCAATGGAACCCTATCAAACTACCAGTGGCATTTTTCACAGACATAGAAAAAAATTTTTTCACAATTTGTATGGAAACACAAAAGACCCTGAATAGCCAAAGCAATGTTCAGAAAGAAAAACGGAGCGGAGGATCAGGCCGCTGACTTCAGACTATACTACAAAGCTACAGTAATCAAGACAGTATGGTACTGGCACAAAACAGAAATATAGATCAATGGAACAGGATAGAAACTCCAGAGATAAACCCACACACATATCGTCACCTATCTTTGATAAAACAAGGCAAGAATTACAATGGAAGAAACACAGCCTCTTCAATAAAGTTGCTGGGAAAAACTGGAAAGCTACACGTAAAACAATGGAATTAGATACTTCCTAACACCATACACAAAATAAACTCAAAGTGTATTAAAAACCTAAATGTAAGGCGAAAACACTATAAAATTTAAGGAAAACAGAGGCAGAAACACTCTATGACATAAATCACAGCAAGATCCTATTTGACCCACCTCTTAGACAAATGGAGATAAAAACAAAAAAACAAATGGGACCTAATAAAACTTAAAAGCTTTTGCACAGCAAAGGAAAACATAAACAACATGAAAAGACACCCTCAGAATGGGAGAAATATTTGCAAAGGAAACAACTGAAAGGATTAATCTCCAAATATACAAGGAGCTCATGCAGCTCATATCAAAAAGCAAACAATCCAATCCAAAAATGGGCAACCTAAATAGAAATTTTTCCAAAGAAGATATACAGATTGCCAACAAACACATGAAAGGATGCTCAACATCACTAATCATTAGAGAAATGCAAATGAAAGCCACAGTGAGATATCACCTCACACCGGTTAGAATGGCCATCATCAAAAACTCTACAAACAAAAAATGCTGGAGAGGGTGTGGAGAAAAGGGAATCCCTCTTGCACTGTTGGTGGGAATGTAAATTGATACAGCCACTACGGAGAACAGTATGGAGGTTCCTTAAAAAACTAAAAATAGAACTACCACATGACCCAGCAATCCCACTACTGGGCATATACCCTGAGAAAAACATAATTCAAAAAGAGCCATGTACCACAATGTTCATTGCAGCTCTATTTACAACATCCATGACATGGAAGCAACCTAAGTGTCCATTGACAGATGAATGGCTAAAGAAGATGTGGCACATATATACAATGGAATATTACTCAGCCATAAAAAAACCGAACTTGAGTTATTTGTAGTGAGGTGGATGGACATAGAGACTGTCATACAGAGTGAAGTAAGTCATGAAGAGAAAAACAAATACCATATGCTAACACATATATATGGAATCTAAAAAATAAAAAAAAATTGGTTCTGAAGAACCTAGGGGCAGGACAGGAATAGAGACACAGAGGTAGGGAATGGACTTGAGGACTTGGGGAGGGGGAAGGGTAAGCTGGGACGAAGTGAGAGAGTGGCATGGACATATATACACTACCAAATGTAAAATAGATAGCTAGTAGGAAGCAGCCACACAGCACAGGGAGATCAGCTTGGTGCTTTGTGTCCACCTAGAGGGGTGGGATAGGGAGGGTGTGTAGGAGATGCAAGAGGCATGGGATATGGGGATATATGTATACATATTGCTGATTCACTTTGTTATACAGCAGAAACTAACACACCATTGTAAAGCAATTATATTCCAATAAATATGTTAAGAAAAAATAGAAAGAAATACACTGGTAATGGTAATTTCATAAGTAAAATAAAGCCAGTATTATTGTATTTTTGTAATACAAGTCTCCATAAATTTAAAAATAGTCCAGTCATATAAATATCTTCTCCGTCCACAATGAAATGAAACTAAAAATCAATAAGAGAAGAAAATCTGAAAAATTCACAGATATGTGGCAATTAGACAATACACTCTTGATCAAAGAGGAAATCACAAGAAAATTTAGATAATAGTTTGAGACAGATGGAAAGAAAAGCACAAAACAATAAATTCCATAGCATGTACCTAAAGCAGTGTTCAGAGGGAAATTTATACTATAAGTCCTACATTAAAAAGAAGAACCATTTCAAATCAATAAACAAACTTTACACTTTCTTTTAAAGAACTAAAAAAAGAAAAGCAAACTAAGTCCAAAATCAGCCAAAGGAACAAAATGAGAAAAATAGGAATAGATATTTTTAAAAGTAAAGAGAAACATAACAGAGTCAATGAAACCAAAAATAGGTTCCTTGAAAAGATCAACAAAATTGACAAACTTTTAGGTAGACTGACAAGAAAAACAGAGTGATTATTCAAATTATTTAAATTAGAAATGAAAGTAGATATATTATCATTGGCCTCAGATAAAAATTTTGATTATAAGAGAACATTATGAACAATTGTATGCCAACAAATTAGATAACCTAGATGAAATTTAGACATATTTCTAGAAAGACAAAACTACCAAAACTGACTCAAGAACAAATAGAAAATGTGAACAGATCAATAACAAGTAAAGAAATTTCATCAGTAATCAAAATCTTTTCAACAAAAGCAGTGTAGGACAAGAGGGATTCATTGGTTAGTTCTACCAAACATTTAAAGAAAAATTAACACAAATTCAGGAAAATAGGGGACATTTCCTAACTTGTTCTGTAAGGCCAGTATTACCCTCATGCAAAAGTCAGACAAGGGCGTCATGAGAAAAAAAAAAAACACAGAACAATACTCCTTATGAGTATAGATGTAAAATCCTCAACAAAATACTATCAAACTGAGTCAAGCAGCATATTAAAAGATTTATACACCACGACCAATTGGAATTTATCCCAGGACTACAAGAGTGATTCAACATATGAACATCAATCAACAGAATACACCACATTAATAGAATGACAAAAACCACATGATTATGTCAATTGATTCAGCAAAGCACCTGGAAAAAATCCAGCACCCATAAGGGTCTATCCATAATATATAAGGCACACTTAAAACTTAACAACAAAAAGACAAACAATTCAATTTAAAAATGAAAAAAATATATGAATAGACATTTCTCTAAAAAAGACATGAAATGTCCAGTAGGCACTTGAAAAAGTGTTTAACATCATCAGTCATTAGAGTAATGTAAATTAAAATCACAATGAAATACCACCTCACATTATAAGATGGCTATAATAAAAACACAAAAATATAAAATAACAAATACTGGCTAGCATGTGGATAAATTGGAGTTCTCACCCCTTACTGGTGAGAATGTAAAATGGCATGGCCACTGTGGAATAGAGCTGGCAATTCTTCAAAAGTTAACATTATATTACAATGAAAACTGCAATTCCACTCCTAGCTGTATATCCAAAAGAATTAAAAATGGACTTTCAAACAAAAGCTTGTACACAAGTGTTCAAAGCAGCTCTAGTTTAAAGAGTCTAAAAGATGAAAACAACTCAAATGTCCATCAGCTGATGAATAGACAAACAAAATGTAGCATGTTCATACAGTAGAACATCATTCAACCACGAAAAGGAATGAAACAATGATACATGATACTACATGGATGGATCTTAAAAACATTAGGCTAACTGAGTGAAGGCAGACACAAAAGGCCACAGGTTGTATGATTCCATTTATATAGTATATCCAGAAGAGACAGGTCCACAGAGACAGCAAGCAGACTGGTGGTTGCCAGAAGCTGAGGTAGTGGGGAATGGGGCGTGCCTGTTTAATGGTTGTCAGGGGCTGGAGGGAGGGAGAAATGGAATCTCTACTTAATGGGTAAGGAGTTTCCTTCAGGGTGATGAAAGTATTCTGGAACTAGATAGCGGAGATGTCATACAACATTGTACACGTACTAAAAGCCACTGAATTATATACTTTGAAATGGTGAATTTTATCTTAAGTGAATTTTATTTCAAGTTGAAAAAGTATAAATTAATGGGCAGCACAAAATGTTTCTATAATAGATGTCCTACAGTGGTATATAATTCCTACCAAAGAAGCGAGATATGAAACCTTTTCAAAGAATGCAGAGGCAGAGAGTACTATGAGCTTCAGAAGGGGAAAAGATTACTAGAAGAATCAAAACGTCCTCTAGACTTTCAGAGAAGTTGGGGTATGTGGCATGGCTAAGTGAAGTTTGAGTGGGCCTCCAGGAAGGGGGCAGACATCCAGGAGAAATGATATTCCCCTGCATGGGGTGGTTTAGCTATGCTACCACCTGAAAGGAGAATCATATTCTGAAACATAAATGTCATGAGGTGACTCAAAAGCCAAATGTAGCCCATAGATGAAAAATTTTTGGTGCACATACTTATTTAAAAATGGGAAAAAATCTACTTAAAATATGGATTTCGAACTTCTCTTAAAAATTTTTTTTAAAAAACATAAAAATAGACTCTCCATTCTTACACATTACAAGTTGGTTAGAGCAAAACAATAATGGACATTTTACAAGAAGCCTGAAAACACTCAGTTTCGTTGCTTACTTTCTAGGCATTTAAATTTGAAACACAGGATTAAAAATTTTAATGTCTCTTGGCTTTTATAGGACCATAATTCTAAAATAAATTCACTAAGCATGACCTTTCCATGAACCTTAAGAATCTAGCTAATAATTTCAAAATTTTGAGTCATTGTCATCCCATAGAACCCAAGGTACTCAGCATTATAGACATCCAGTTTTAATTTTACAGTCAAGCCATGTAACCCTCCTTATGAGATGAGCAGATTTATTCTTTCATAATCTCATTTTAGGACTTTATAGACCAAATGGGACCCATGTCCTAGGAAATGTTAATGTGGAAAGGATTTATTCAGAAATATGAATTTCCTGTGTTTAAAAAACAGAATTGAAAGGAAGGATATCTTTTTTCAATCAGTTTTATAATAGAAACACAACATATTTTTCCACCTTCAAAATATCCCAATTCTATATATTTGTAGCTGAATATATTTTTGTTCTGACACAGCTGGAAAAAGCTTCAATTTAGCAATTTAGATTTAGCAAACAATTTGTGCATAATATGGCCCATTTGTTTTTGGTGTTATTTCATCATGATTTTAGAGCTAAAAATACTGCAATATAAAAATCAGCAATTGAGTATGTGCAATGACTCTGATGAACTGGATTTTCAATGGTGTTTTGTTTAAAATATTATCCAGCCTGCTTAGAATGTAAAATTTCAAAAATATCATGGCTTAAAAGGTAAGATGCCCCTTACTGTGTCTAGTTTCCATTACAAATCAAGAGGACACAAGCTGTGGTATCACACACAGCCTACTTGAGGAGAACTTTACCCTCCAACTCACCTCTCTCTCCTCCATTCTTCAGAAAACTGAACCAAGCCTATGCCTGATAAATTTATACCTTAATTTGTTAAGATTGTAAGTCTAGATTTTATT
This sequence comes from Balaenoptera musculus, assembly GCF_009873245.2. Classification (NCBI taxonomy): domain Eukaryota; kingdom Metazoa; phylum Chordata; class Mammalia; order Artiodactyla; family Balaenopteridae; genus Balaenoptera; species Balaenoptera musculus. Next base: position 24,506,169 of record NC_045796.1, read on the forward strand.
CAAGTTTCTCGAATGGGAAGCAAATTATACCCTACCCTCCAAGACTCCCGTCCTCTAAATAAAAGAAAGAGTAAGACTCAGTTGTACTAAAATGAATCAGTGTGGGCTTTTGCAGGATCTCTTCAGGTGTGATCAGTGACAATAATGAAGCCTTATCTTGTTCAAGTTCGGTGCATCCCTAGCAGAGATTATAATACACATACACACACACATATCTGTGTGAGGAAAGGTGGCCTCAGAATAAAGACTTCCTGTCTGGAGCTTCGGTGGATATTCTGAGGCTAGCAACCACCTGACCTTGACCACTTGTTTTCTTGCTTTTAGGATAAGTCTCCTTCCAGTGCCTCCCTGATTTTTGTCCTGCCTGACTTACTAAAGAAGCTGTGTGTGCACTGTCCTAGAATTCACTCAAGTCTAGACTCCACTCTGTATTCTTATCCTGATTCCCACTTTGTGGAACAAGATTGTTCCTTTCATCCATCCATCATCCATCCATCCGTTTATCCATCCACCAATCCATTCATCTGACTGTCATGTTCTAAGCATCTACCGTGTGCCACACTAAGTTGTGGGGCAAACGAAGCTAAATGAAGTCCTGGTAAGTGCCTTCAGAGTATTTACAACAAAGTGAGGGAAAAGGGCACATTAATGATCATCTCAATAAATGCAGAAAAAGCTTTTGGCAAAATTCAACACCCATTTATGATAAAAACCCTCCAGAAAGTAGTCATAGAGGGAACTTACCTCAACATAATAAAGGCCATATATGACAAATCCACAGCCAACATCGTCCTCAATGGTGAAAAACTGAAATCATTTCCAGTAAGATCAGGAAGAAGACAAGGTTGCCCACTCTCATCACTATTATTCAACATTGTTTTCGAAGTTTTAGCCACAGCAATCAGAGAAGAAAAAGAAATAGAAGGAATCCAAATCGGAAAAGAAGGAGTAAAACTGTCACTGTTTGCAGGTGGCATGACACTATACATAGAAAATCCTAAAGATGCTACCAGAAAACTACTAGAGCTAATCAATGAATTTGGTAAAGTAGCAGGATACAAAATTAATGCACAGAAATCTCTTGCATTCACATACACTAATGATGAAAAACTTGAAAGAGAAATTAAGGAAACACTCCCATTTACCATTGCAACAAAAAGAATAAAACACCTAGGAATAAACCTACCTAAGGAGCCAAGAGACCTGTCGGCAGAAAACTCTAAGACACTGATGAAAGAAATTAAAGTTGATACAAACAGATGGAGAGATATACCATGTTCTTGGATTGGAAGAATCAACATTGTGAAAATGACTATACTACCCAATGCAATCCCTATCAAACTACCAGTGGCATTTTTCACAGAACTAGAATAAAAAATTTCACAATTTGTAATGTAACACAAAAGACCCTGAATAGCCAAAGCAATCTTGAGAAAGAAAAACGGAGCTGGAGGAATCAGGCTCCCTGACTTCAGACTATACTACAAAGCTACAGTAATCAAGACAGTATGGTACTGGCACAAAAACAAAAATATAGGTGAATGGAACAGGATAGAAATCCCAGAGATAAACCCACACATATATCATCACCTTATCTTTGATAAACAAGGCAAGAATATACAATGGAGAAAGACAGCCTCTTCAATAAGTGGTGCTGGGAAAACTGGACAGCTACATGTAAAACAATGAAATTAGATCACTTCCTAACACGATACACAAAAATAAACTCAAAATGTATTAAAAACCTAAATGTAAGGCCAGACACGATAAAACTCTTAGAGGAAAACATAGGCAGAACACTCTATGACATAAATCAAAGCAACATCCTTTTTGACCCACCTCCTAGAGAAATGGAAATACAACCAAAAATAAACCAATGGGACCTAATGAAACTCAAAAGCTTTTGCACAGCAAAGGAAACCATAAACAAGACAAAAAGACAACCTTCAGAATGGGAGGAAATATTTGCAAATGAAACAACTGACAAAGGATTCATCTCCAAAATTTACAAGCAGCTCATGCAGTTCCATATCAAAAAAACAAACAACCCAATCCAAAAATGGGCAGAAGACCTAAATAGACATTTCTCCAAAGAAGATATACAGACTGCCAACAAACACATGAAAGAATGCTCAACATCACTAATCATTAGAGAAATGCAAATCAAAACTACAATGAGGTATCACCTCACACTTGTCAAAATGGCCATCATCAAAAACTCTACAAACAATAAATGCTGGAGAGGGTGTGGAGGAAAGGGAACCCTCTTGCACTGTTGGTGGGAATGTAAATTGATACAGCCGCTATGGAGAACAGTATGGAGGTTCCTTAAAAAACTAAAAATAGAACTACCATATGACCCAGCAATCCCACTATTGGGCATATACCCTGAGAAAAACATAATTCAAAAAGAGTCATGTACCACAATGTTCATTGCAGCTCTATTTACAATAGCCAGGACATGGAAGCAACCTAAGTGTCTATCGACAGATGAATGGATAAAGAAGATGTGGCACATATATACAATGGAATATTACTCAGCCATAAAAAAATGAAACTGAGTTATTTGTAGTGAGGTGGATGGACTTAGAGTCTGTCATACAGAGTGAAGTAAGTCATAAAGAGAAAAACAAATACCGTATGCTAACACATATATATGGAATCTAAAAAAAAAAAAAAACTGGTCATGAAAAACCTAGGGGCAGGATGGGAATAAAGATGCAGACCTACTAGAGAATGGACTTGAGGACATGGGGAGGGGGAAGGGTAAGCTGGGACAAAGTGAGAGAGCGGCATAGACATATATAAACTACCAAATGTAAAAATCGATAGCTAGTGGGAAGCAGCCACATAGCACAGGGAGATCAGCTAGGTGTTTTGTGACCACCTAGAGGAGTGGGATAGGGAGGGTGGGAGGGAGGGAGACACAAGAGGGAAGAGACATGGGGGATATATGTATATGTGTAGCTGATTCACTTTGTTATAAAGCAGAAACTAACACACCATTGTAAAGCAATTATACTCCAATAAAGATGTTAAAAAAAAAAGGGTACATTAAAGACATAATCATATTCAGTGAGGTAAACATAATAGTTAAGTAATGCCCAGGATTTTATAAAGACTCAGATGTTGAAAAGTAGCTTATGGTGAAGAGGTGAAGGAAGACTTCATGAACAAGAATATGTATAAAGTAAGTTTTAATTAATAAGATTAACCAGGGAAAAAAGATAGTGAAGATAAGGGGATGAAAGTAGGTAAAGAAGAAAAGTGTTACCATCAAGGAGGTAGCGGGATAAAAAAGCAACATACTGTGTGCAGGGGACTATAGCCTTCTACACGGTGCTCAGTTAAAAAACGTAAGCCAGAAATCATGAGAAATGAGGATGGGGAAGTAGGAGGAGGTCAAATATCTGTGGGCCTTTGATCCCAAGCTATCCCTGGGATAGCTTCTGCACATCACATACACTTATTGTTTTTCTTTCATACTGTGAACATTGCCTTAAATATTATTTCCCACATTTACTTAATGAAAAACATCAACTGGACTTGTACAAAAAGGTTCATGTTATGAGACCCCTCTGTTTGAAAGTCTGATATATTGTCTGGGAGGGCACAAGAATCTGGATTCTTAACAAGAGTCTTATGATCAGACACGTTTGGAAAATACTCACCTTAGTAGTAATTTCTATAAAAACAGAACATGTCAAATAGTGTTTTTTAATTGTTTAAATAATAGATTAAAATACATTGAGGCTACTGTATACACTTCAGAGAAATCAGTATTGTAATAAATATAATTTATTTAGTATACCATAGTCAAGGCAAGATTTAAATTAGCTATTTCAGAATTATATCAAACAATTTTATGGCATTGAATAACCCCTGAGTTAATTAACCATAAAACACTGATTAACTAGTTTTCATCCTATATGTTCTTTCTAAAAGGAAATGAATTAAAATACAAAGAAATGATAATTGTATGGTTTTATAAATTCCAAAGATTAATTTCTATGTCCAGTCTAATTTGTGTGATAATGACATTCTGTCAACCTTAATTTTTACTCTGAATTTTCAGTTGGCTATGGTATATGTATTCAAGTTTTTCTTTATGCTTTTCTAGGAGTTCTTAAAATAGGTGACATTTTAATCCAGAGGTGATGGAGAATATATATCTGTGATATAAGCTGTGTGATACGTTCGTATAGCTCCCAGAGTAACTTGCAATTCATCTACATGACAGCTGTTATTGAAGCTTAAGATCATTAGCACAGGAAACTTGGCAAGGACATAGGATTGGGTTATAAATATTGGCTTCAGATGTCATTTTAGGACAGAGTTAAATTCTCGCAGGATGTAGTAGCATGGATTATATGAGAAATCTCAGTCGAATCCAAAGTTTCTTGTGAGATTAATGAATTAGACCAAAGGAAAGCATAAAATAAAATTTGGATTCAAGCCGTTTTTATTAAAAAAAAAAAAGTTTTTGTAGCAAAGTTAAATTTTTTTTTTTTTTTTTTTTAACTTACAAGTTGTCTATATGAGGCAAGTTACTTAACTTCTCTAAGACTCATTTTCTTCCAGAGTAAAATTTGGATAGATGGAGTTTGCTATTTTGTTGTTTTGTTTTTTTTTTGCCTACCACATACTAAGCCCTTCTCCTTCATCTTCCTTTTTTATCCTTTTCTTCATTTTCCTCATCTTCCTCCTCTTCCTAATCTATAATTATTAGTATTATCATCAGTTTTACACATTGAGTGGCACATTCCCTTACTTCTATTTTCAAAAGATTTTCTGATTACTTGAATCTTTTAAAAGATTGCCTTTTAGCTACTAGAGTAGTTGTATGTAGAGCAAAAAACTGTACATTCACTTTTCCAGTGATGTACATTTTGAATAATAAATGCTTTTTATTCAAAAATCCATTCTAAGAAAGATTTGAGGCTCAATAAAATATATGCATTCTGACAAGCTAAAAATTAAAGTGATGAAAATAAATAGGGAAAGAATGATATGAAGTCGGGAAAATTAATACACTAATGAATGCCACAAAATGATGCACAAGAATTTAGACTGCAAAATGTCTTTGCTTTTCCTAGAAGTTAATATATATAATAATAATAATACAATAATATTAAAATGATAATAACAAAAAGAGGATAAAGAAAAATTATATTTTATAAATTACAGAGTTGGCAAGATTGAATCACATAAACAAGAACAGTAGTAGAGGACAACTCTTGGTGGTAAGGACAGAGAGAATTTTCTCCTTCAGTCCCATGAACTGAGTACTGATTAGTAGAAAGGACAATGGCCTTGGCATTCTTCCAGCAGATGAATGAGTTCCAAAAAGCTCTGACTACAATGTATTTTGAACTTGGGCATTGGCATAGGCCAAAGTAAGGATCAACGAAAGCTGTTCAATGACTGGTCAAGACAATATGGTCCCACTGCAGACCTCTATGATGGTCTGACTTGATATAAGAATAAGTTTTAGAGTGTCTTAGAGGGATGGCTTTGTGGCATATGGCATATTTTTTGATCTTCAATAAATTCTACAGACCTAGGTAAGGATTATGGGACAGTAGTTTCAGGTTATGTTCTGATTAGTACTTAGACAGCAGAGACACTATTTTATCAATTTAAGGCATACTCATATGGCAGTCACAGAACTGAACAGTTAGGAACTCACCAGAACTTCTGACTAGTTAGAACCTCATTCCATTTCTACACAGGTATGGACAAAAGAGACATACATTGTCAGAGTTGATATTTTCCTCACAGGAAAATCCAGCTTTGCTCTGACACCCAGAAAAAATGGCTTGTGACATTTTCCAGTAGTCTAATGTTAATTTTGTTATAACAAAAAGCGTATATTTAATAATTGATTCTAGTTTATATCACTTCAATAATTATTTATCTAAAGAAATACACATCCTAACGTGTGTGTAACTATTTAGTAAAACCTTTGCAAAATGCATTTGACAATTCTCCTGGTCTTGCCATATCTGTTTAAATATGCTGGTATTCATGGATTCAACATAATCACCCTTCTATTAAGAAAGTGGCACAATATTATGTAAAACACTGGGGACTGAAAGTAAAGAGATTTGTGTTCTATCTCCAGAACTGACCTTAACTGTCTGTATAACCAGCTTCATCTTAGGTTAAGTTTTCTCTTTGGTAAATGAGAGACTGGTAAGAGATAAATTCAAAGGCCTATTCCATCTACAAATTCTGATGAGTTCTCACCAATTTTAACATTTAAGCAGCCGCACTTCAAGCATTTTAAAATTTTATTCAATTGCCAAACAGCCATATAAAGGTAGTTTTTCAGTTTTCACTGAATACAAATGGTAATCGTCTCTTCAAATAGGAAAAACGAAATGACTCAATCAACAAATCATTAAATTACTACCTAACAAACATCCATAGGTTACATCAATAAGCCAGTTGGATAATAAAAATCACTCATATAATCTGAGATATGCTTTATAATCTTCATCTTGGAGACAGAAAAATTAATGACCAGAAAATTTAAGTAAATTTCAAAGGTCATATATCTAGTAAGAAAGAGTGTGAGTTTTGATCTTTGGACCACAGCAATTCAGATTTTTTTCTAATAAGCTATGCTACTGAAGACATGGACAGAGATTAGGGTTATGGAAGATACAGAGATGACAGATCGAGATAAATAGATAGATACAGATAGATAGAAATAGATGATAGAAAATCCAAAAAACATTCTGAAGAGCAAAACAATAATATTCAATGATAAATTTTGTCAAAACTCTTAAATGAATATTATGTTCATTTTTTTTAGAGAAAGCATACATCAGCAAACACAAATCAAGTCACTAGTCTGATAAACTATATTTAAAAACAAACAAAAAGCCCTGAAATGTGAAAATGCTCAGTTTAATTACAAAGGCTCACCTTTAGAGGCTCAATACATCATACATACCTTCATATAACTAGGAAAGAACCAAATACGCTATGTTTAGTTTTTTGTGCCATGCAAATTCTGAAGATTGTTAGGTCGGCTTAAAAAAATGGGAGACCCAGAAGACTTAAATAAATGGTATGGTTAGTTATAAAAGGGACCCCTGACTCCGCAGATACTCATCCTAGACTTTTGCTTTGTTACCACTTTCCTAAGGAAAGACTTAAAGATGGGGCATTGATGGGGTTCAAATCACCCTACCCCCAAAGATCGTCCTTTGGAATATTAAATACTTTAAGCTGAAGGAATCTAAGAAATGACAGGCGCAGGAAGGATTTTCTGACCTTCACCTGAAGCAGGTCGTAAGATTCTCATGTGAGGGGTGCCCTCCCTAAACCCAAAGGAAAGGAGCATCCTTATTTCAGAAGACAGAGGGAGGGGAGGGGAATCTGAATGAACAGGCCTTTCCCCATTTACTATACTTAGCTCATATTCCTTTTTGTTTTATTACATTTTCCCATTATTTTCTACTCTTCATAAAACCTAGTATAAAAACACTCAGATTACTGTTTCCTCAGGTCTTCATTTCCTTATGGTGGCTCTTGTATCACAGAACATTTACATTAAATAAATGTGTATGCTTTTCTCTTGTAAATCTGTCTTTTTTTAAAACAGTGACCCAGTTGAGAACCAAAAGGGTAGGAGGAAAAAGATATTTTTCCTCCTCTACAGTATAATACTGCAGGACTTCTGCTTCCTCATATATAAAATATAGAGACTGGTCAAAATATAGTATCCAATAGTATCCAAGATCCTTTCTGGTCAATAACATTCTAAGATATTACTAAAATAATTAGTTGTAAAATAGTTACAAACAGAAGAGATATAGAAAGGGAAGGGAGAAAAAGCTAGTGTAAACAAAGTAGGGCAAGAAAGACCAAATTTTAGAGTAATGATGACTCTCTTCCAGGATTTTTTTCTTTGTGGGAAAGATTTCTCAAAATAGCAGATGATGGTCCCAGTGTGAGGAAGACAGATTTAACACCTGTCTCATTCTTATGTCTTATACCACCTTGCATATAGTCTAATAATTTTCCACTAAATATTGTAAAATAATAAGGATCTGCAGTTAAACATATGTACTAAACTTTTGTGAGTTATATTTTAAAATTGGAGTCAATATTATTGTAGAATTTCAAATATAGAATGTAAAGGAAATGAACTGCTCTGTATTTCAAGTGATATTTTATTATAAAAATGTGAATCTATATCCTCAGTAGAACTAAAGTATTAGAAAGAAAATGCCAGTATCTTAGTGTAATTTTCCACTAAATATTGTAAAATAATAAGGATCTGCAGTTAAACATATGTACTAAACTTTTGTGAGTTATATTTTAAAATTGGAGTCAATATTATTGTAGAATTTCAAATATAGAATGTAAAGGAAATGAACTGCTCTGTATTTCAAGTGATATTTTATTATAAAAATGTGAATCTATATCCTCAGTAGAACTAAAGTATTAGAAAGAAAATGCCAGTATCTTAGTGTATTGCCACTGTGAATTGTACTTTCAAAATACTGCATAATTCACATATAAATGATATAGTATTGACAGTGATTCCTAGTTTTTTTATAATCATTATAAATACAGACACAGTCAAGATAATCACCAACTAGGACAATATCAACTCAAAGAGCTTGCAAGGGGGAGCCTGAAAATATTTCACATTTGTTGGGTTCTGCATATTTGCATTTAAAAATAAGTATCTTGAAAATTTAAGGCCAAAAAGAAAACTAAACTAAACAACAATCGCTAAAATCCATAAGCATACCATCAAGACATTTAAATGGTAATTAACATCACCAACCAACATAAGTCAGGGTTGAAGAATCCATGACAAAGAGTTAAAGGTATGTTTAAGTTAAGAGAGCTTATCCAGAACATGAATCTAAAAGGGACAAATAAAATTAGTTGCTTTTGACAGAGACAGTCATTTTTGAGATTCAAATCTCAAAACATTTCAGAATGACTTATTTATGGAAAGCTCATTTAACTAAAGACTATTTGTATACTTATATTGTTGCAATTTCATTCATTTTGTAACTAGGTTTGGGAATAAAGCACAAAACTTTAAACTGGACATCCAGACATCACTGCTAACCACAGACTTACATTCTCTGGCTATTTATACTATTTGTTTACTTTTTGCATTTCCTCAGCTTGGACAGGGACTTTCTGCTTCTAGTCAATTTCACTCTTATTTTTGGCACATAAGTAAATTTTCCAGTACTTCTGGAAAATGTTACATCTAACAAATTCTTAGCAAAGAGATGATGGAAACATTCCTATTGGGACTTAATAAATTGGGTGGTGATATTTGTCACTACTGTCCCAGGAAAAACCCACAGTAACCAAGAACACATTTCCTAATTCTCTCTAGGAGGCTGGTAGCGGTAATAAATGGTACCTCCTCTCCTTCACCCCTATACAACACTACCATTTAGTACTATTTTGCCATTTTTTAAAACATACATGGCCTTCAAGTTTAGCCTAGCAACAACCCGAACATACTACAGCCCCTCTTGAGTTTTCTGAATGATTCATTGAGAATTTCTGTCAATACTGTAGCCTAGAGAACTTAACTCTGGTCTCCAGTGAGTACAGTTAACTCTGGTTTCCTGTCAGTCACCGAGTTCTTTTATGTTTAATCACCTGGTGTTATTTAAAACTAAACTTTAGAGCGCCATAAATATACACTTTATTTTTTCAAAAATTGCCAAAAGGTAAGGGGATATTTTGTTTATAATAAGTTGTAACTCTTATGGATTAAGCATACTCTGTTAAAAGGAACCTAGGAACTCACTCCCAGATCAATACTCATCCAACACCTTCATTTAGTGTGCTTGCAAAAGAAGTTGCCTTATTCAAATCCCAGTGCTTTCTGCTGTTATTTTAACTGGTGCTCTCAACTTTATCTACCAGCTGGTTAGAAGTAAATTGTACTTGTTTTATTTCTCAGTCAGAAGAAAATTTCCACACCAGTGTAACCAAACTAAAAATGAGTTGGAAATTATAAATACTTGAGGAGGAAGGAAAGACCATTTCCTTTCAGCCACTCTCAGTTTGGCCCTGACCGTATTATGACAAATACTGTGCTGCCTCAATCTATGGAAAGTACTAAGATTGCATAACAACCAGGGCTGCCACCAATAATTCTGGTAAACAGCCTGCATCCCCAAACTGGTTTTTCATCTCAGTAACTTTTAATCTTAGGCAAAATCTTTAGTTCAAAGGCTGCGATTACTGTTTATAGCACAAACATTATGATTAACAAGTTTTTTATACCATTATAATGGAAATGCCTGTGACCAATTTGGTGCTTGTTTTAATGCCCTTTTGCATCAGGGAGTAACTCGTCAACTACTGCTAAAATTTTCTAGCATGTGTCAGGAAAGGAACAGGCTAAATAAAGATTATGACTTACTTTGATAGGAATCTAAAATATTTCACAATTAATAATTTTGCCACTTTAGTCTACATAGAACAATTGTAAATATTTCCTTGCATACCTGCATTCTCAAATCAACTCTCAATTAAAGAGAAAATAAAGCAATTTTACATTAAAATAAAAAATAATCTGTATAACCTTTTAAAAGTTTTATAATTTTACCTCTTTAATTGAAATCTATGATCCATTTTGAGTTGATTTTTGTGTAAGCCATGAGGTTTGGGTTAAGGTTTATAGCCTGGTGAAACACATCTATGACATGACACTGAAACATGATCTATAAAAGGAAAAAAAATGGATAACTTGGACTTCATCAAAATTAAAAATGTTTGCCCTCCAAAAGACCCTATTAGGAAGATGAAAAGACAGGCTATAGACTGAGAGAAAACATTTGCAAACCACATAACTGACAAATGACTTATATCTAGAATATAAAAAGAACTCTCAGAGTTCAACATTAATATAATAATCCAGTTAGAAAATGGGTAAAAGACTTGAAGAGACAGTTCACCAAAAAAAATATACATACAGACAGTTCACCACAAAGGATATACAGACAGCAAACAAACACATGGCAAAATATTCAACATCACCAGCCATTAAGAAAATGCGAATTAAAACCACAATGAGATATCACTACACACCTATCAGAATGGCTAAAATTTAAAAAGTTACAACATAAAATGTTGGCCAAGATGTAGAGAAACTATCTCTTGTTCATTGCAGATGGGAATGTAAAATGATAGAGCCACTCTGGAAAGTAATTTGGTAGCTTCTTACAAAAGAAAACAGATACATGCCATGAAATCCAGCAATGGCATTCCTGTGCATTTATCCCAGAGCAATGAAAATTTGTGCCCAACCCCCCAAAACAAACCTGAATAAGATTGTTGATATCAGCTTTATTTGTAATAGCCTAAAACTGGAAACTACAAAAGTATCCTTCAATAAAGGAATGAGTAAACAGACTGTGATACATCCATCCCATGGAATACTACTCAGCAATGAAAAAGATTGAACAATTGATACATACAACAACTTGCATTGCTCTCAGGGCATTATGCTGAGTGAAAAAATCCAATCAAGAAAGGTCACATACTTTATGTTTCCATTAATGGTTGCCAGGAGCTGAGAATGTTAGGAGGGAGAGGGTGGGTGTGACTAGCATGAGAGAGATCTTGGTAGAGATAAAATAATTCTGTACCTCAATTGAAGTAGTGGTTACACAAAACCATACATGTGATAAAATGACATGGAACTATACAAACAAATTTTTCCTATGCCAAATTCCTAGATTTTATAGTGTACTATAAGCATGTAAGATGTAACCATTGGGGAAAACTGGGTTCAGGATACATGGGGCCTCTCTGTACTATCTTTCCAATTTCCTATGAATATGTAATTATTCCAAAATAAAGAATTGCATAAAAAGCTCATAGAAAAAGCTCATCAGAAGGTCACTTTTTGCACAGGCTATTGTGTATATTAATTTCTATTTTTAGATTGAAAGTAATTCCATCAAAGTTATTACATAGACTTTTATGCTTTACTTGGCACACTTTATCCTAAAGATAAAATCTTTAAATGATGTTATTTAAAGCTAAATGTAATACTGGACCTTTCTTACATCTGCCTGCATCCATTCCCACTTCTTCTAACAATAGCAAGCTATATTAGGGGAGGGAAGTTACACTCTGTGCCCTCCCCCCATTTAACATGGTCCATATAGGGACTTGCTCCCCATCTGCCAGGATCAGCACCTGACCTAAGCTGACCAATAAAAAAAAAAACTTCATCTTCTTGACAAGAGTGATTGATTTAGGCATGAGAAATGTGACACAGGTCAATGTAAGTCGTTCTGAGATTAATTCATGGACAATGCAAGAAGAGTGCTCTTATTTGTATTTATTTTTATAATCATTGACCGTAGGTTTATATATTTGTAGCTTCTGGTCACATGGAGGAGATTGCCCTGAGAATTAAATCAACAGGTTAGCATCCCCCTTGAGTCAAAGAATCCCTTTGTTTCTTTGTTTTGCTTAAATTAGTCTGGGTAAGGTCTCTGTCACCTATATTTGAGGGTGCTGATAAATATAACAGAGTGGAAATATAGATATTGAAAATATTATAGTTTCACACTTATAATATTTTCATTTGAAGAAATTAAAGAGAAAAGTCATATGCCTATTATTTATAAGTGAATTGAGAAACTGGATAATATTAAATGATATATATGAAATTATTGATCTTTGACTTATAAAATTGTAATATTATATGGTTAAATCAAACTGGTTACTATGTATTTAGTTAACTAATTAGTTATTCAATTACTTATAGATTTATTTATTTATACTGTACTTGCTTCCTTCCGCAAAAATTTGAGATCACCATTTTCTTAAATATTCTAATGACAAGTATATTTCTCCAGTAAAATTTCTGAAATTCCTTCTACTGATTACCTGGTTTAAAACAGAGTATATTTCAGAAATCTTGCTATACTTCCTCCATAAATGGAAGTGTAAATAAAATTGAGAACTTGATTTAGCATATCACTTGTCACATGATATCATGGTGATAAGAGTTATTTCTTTAAAAGAATTACAAAAGCAAAACCATAAGTCCTCTATTATATGGGCATGTTTTGACTTCATTTACCCCCACTCCAATAATACAGTATTTTAACTCAAGAATATTTTTAGCATCTGTCAACCTATGAAGAATCTAGGTACAGTATAATTTTAAGAGAATCTTTTGCATTTTGCACATGAAATGTTAGCTTCAAATGAAGATAAATGATAAAATTTTGATACTATATTCCCTGGACTTTTTTTCATTTGTATTGACAAAATAAACCTAAAGGTAGCCATTTACTTCCAAAATGGAGCTTCTCCCTGTTTCCTCCAGTATTCTAGCCCCCTGTCCCTTTCTGTCTCATGACAAGTTGCATCATCTCATGATCAAGTTGCATTTTCACAACCTCCTCAAATTTCTTGAAAGCCACCTCCCCCTGGGAAAAAAAGGAAGAAAGAATTCAAAGGAAAAGGCAAATGTGCTCCGAGGAGCAGACTGTTACTGTGGTTCAGAGCTGTATCTCCATGACAGCTTAAAGACCCCAGAAACACAGTAAGAACTATTATCACCATATCATAACATGCATAAAAGGGTCTTTTCATTTTTATCAAAGTTTGTGTGTGTATGTGTTTAACACAATTTATTATCCAAACTGAAATCCAAAACTAGAATTAGTATATACAGAAAGGAAATTGCCTAAGAAATGATGCATTTTATACTTTTCATTTTACCAGAGTAAAAAGGAAATCATAAGTAGAATGATTTTCTTTTTATTGAAGTGAAATCCACATAACATAAAATTAACCATTTTAAAGCTTAAAATTGAGTGGCATTCAGTAAATTCACTGTGTTGTTCAACTGTTATATTAAGTTCCAAGGCATTTCCATCACCCCAAAAGAAAACCTCTCACCCATTAAGCAGTTATTTCCCATTCTCCTCTACCCCAGTCCCTGGCAAACATTAATCTGCTATCTGTCTCTATGGATTTAACTCTTTTGGATATCTCACATAAATAGAATTGTACAATATGAGACCTCTTGTGTCTGGCTTCTTTTACTTAGCATGTTTTCAAGGTTCACCCATGTTGTAGCATATATCAATACTTCACTCTTTTGTATGGCCAAATAATATTCCATTTTACGTATGTACCACATTTTGTTTATCTATTTATCTGTTGACAGACAATTGTGTTGTTTCTATCTTTTAGCTATTGTGACTAGTTCTGCTATGAACATGCATGTACAAGTAGTTGTTTGAACACTGGTTTTCAATTCTTTGGGGTCTATACCTAAGAGTGAAATTGCTGGGTAGTAATTCTATCTTTTACTTTTGAGGAGCTGCTGAACTCCGTTCCACAATGGCTATATAATTCTACATCCCTACCAGCAATGTATGAGGGTTCAAATTTCTCTACACCCTTTGCCAACACTTGTTATTTGTTGATGATGATAATAATGATGGTTGCCATCTTACTGGGTGTGAAGTGGTATCTCGTTGTTCTTTAGAGTTGCATCTCCTTAATAACCTATGATATTGAACATTTTTTCATGCACTTGTTGTCCATTCGGATACCTTTGGAGAAAAGTGTATTCAAGTTCTTTGCTTGTTTTTTTAACTGAATTGTTTGTCTTTCTATTATAGACATAAGAGTTCTTTATATATTCTGGATACCAGACCCTTAACAAATAGAGGATTTTTAAATATTTTGTTCTGTTCTTTGGTTCTTTGGGGTTTTTTTTCCACTTTCTTGATAGTCCTCTTTGATGCCCCAAATGTTTTAATTTTGTTGAAATCCAATTTACCTATGTTTTCTTTTGTTGCTTATGCTTTTGCCATCATATCTAATAAGCCACTGCCAAATCCAAGGTAATGAAAATTTACCCCTATTTTTTTTTAAGAGTTTTAGAGTTGTAGCTCTTTGATCATTTGGAGTTGAGTTTTGTATATGGTGTGGGGTGGGAGCTTTGTAGCCTTTTAAGGCACACCTCATGAATATTTGAGCCACTGGAGAAATAATTATGACAAAATAGAAGAATTGTTTCGCTGAGATTTGTAGCCCTTAAATGAAAAAAAAATTACTAATGAGAATTCTGATGCATGAATGGCTCTTATGAAACCTGAGAATTAGTTGATACTACTCCAGAAATATACCATATTCTATTCAGTAACGTTATTGGAGCTACTGTGCCTTCCTTATCTGTTTCTGCCAACCACTTTATCACTAGTCCACCAAGTCTGGCAGCGACTGAAAAGTATCTAAGGCTATAACACCTCGAATATGTCTGTTGATCTTCCTACAGTCTTCAAATCTGAAGGTAAGAGAGTGGGGTTCTAAAGCTCCTCTCTGATTACAGCCCCTCATATTTAATAAGGCTTTCCATTTTACAAAGCACTTTTATCATAATGTTTTATTTGATCCTACTACTTTTTGAGGTAGACAGGACATATACTTTTCATCATTTTACACATAAGAAAACTGAATCTTTGCAAAGCTAAATGATCTTTCAAGGTCACATGACAAAAAGTAGCAATCAGTACTCAAAACCCAGTCCCTGGACTCTGAGCCAGTCCCCCTCACCCCCATTATGATGAGACAATGTGATTCTGGAGCAAATTTATAAGAGGTTCTTTTTTAAATAATTATTTTAACTCATTACTGAGTTTCACAAAAAATTGAGAAAAAGCCATAAAGTGCTATTTTCCCTCTAAATGAATGTGCAGTACATATTTATGAGCTTTTAGTACAATAATTTTATAACCAAACAGCTGCTGAAACAGTGAATTTTTATGACCAGCATCTCAGTTGGTGTTTTCCTCCTAAACATGATAAATAAAGCTTTTGTGCTACAATCCATCTATTTCAGATGCATTTAACAAAAGCATCAGTGAAAAGATCACACTGGCAGTAGAGTAAATTAAAAACACATGTTGGTTATCTAATATTTTTAGTCTTATGTGTGCCTAATGATAGTGAATAATAGT
Organism: Balaenoptera musculus; assembly: GCF_009873245.2. Taxonomy (NCBI): domain Eukaryota; kingdom Metazoa; phylum Chordata; class Mammalia; order Artiodactyla; family Balaenopteridae; genus Balaenoptera; species Balaenoptera musculus. Next base: position 24,522,173 of record NC_045796.1, read on the forward strand.
ATTTGATATTCTTTAAAAGAGATCACAACTATGACTCTTTTTTAGAGCTACATAATACAGATATCTATCCTTATCATCAAATCATATATGTTAATTAAGCACCTTTCATACGGATAGCCCTGTGCTAGATATTATAATAGGATAACAATATGAATAAGACTTAGTCTATCTTTAGTTTACAGTCAAAGAAAGGTGACATACATGTATGCAGCTAACTAGATTATAAAAGAATATACCATGGGCAAGGTAATGAGCCACCCGTGAGGAAATGAATTTCCTTTCCCAGAAGGTGTTCAAGCACTAGCTGGCCTTCCATTCAACAGCATTGTTACAACAGGGACTGATGCATGGGTAGAGGTGGCAGTGAATCACTTCTAAGAGCACTTCTAATTTTCATATAAGCTCTAAAATAATACAGTTTACATTTAAAGCTGTAAAATAAACCCTTTCTCAAAGCATCTGCTTGCTGCGTATTAATGTTTTTTCCCTGCTCATGATTTTCTTTATTTATTATTCATATGTGCTTGTGAAACATTTTTATTACTTCTTGAATGAAACATTTTCTACAAGAGAAATAGCCTGGCATGTCTTTTGTAACAGTTCCATCCAAAATAAGTCCTATAGTTATTCCTAGCAACTTTCTTTTGGTTTTTCTTTAAACAGCCCTCTAACATCTGATAATGCTGATTCCACTACTAGAACACCCTGCAGTTAATGCTATCACATTACTATTATATACTGGATCAAAGGATTGTATAAAAACTGAAATGTGGTGTAATTAGTAGCTGAAAGCCTAACTAACAAAAGTAAAATAAATTTTAGGAAAATGTAAAATGTTATTTGGCACTGATCAGTACCACATAGAGCATGTCAAATTAAATAGCATCCCAATATGCTCACAATGTGTTTTCTAAAAGGTGAAGAGGTTAATTGTGTTGTAAAAGGAATTTCCAAAAGAATGCATCATCTATTTTACATTGAAACCTCAATTTACTGTGGCAGGAGGCCATATTACTGAACTTTGTAGATTAGCAAGTAATTGACCAAACATTCAGAAATAGTTTTCCCTAATTGTTGGTTGTTGGAACAGTATATGTTATTATATTTAGCAATCCTAATTAAGTTTAATAAATTAAGGTGATCTTTGTTGTGAACTAAGATTTTTATTATATGTTTTTAAGTTGATAAACATATAAATTTGCTAAAAGATTCTTGTGGTTAAATTTGTCATGGTTGATGTAAAACGGTTCAGACATTTGGAGGAAATGAATTTTTTTTAAATGTTAGCAAAGGAGAATTACTGATTATTATTTGTCCTGACAATATTCACTTCTCAAATTATGAACTGAATACATCTTGATTGTGGATTATGGTAATATGTAGAAAGTTTAATTAGCGTGTACAAGTGAGTTGGGCTTTTTTTCAATAAATCCTATAGGTTTTATTTCCACTGAAAGGTTTTATTTTTCAGCTTGTTCAGCTTTCAAAAGGACTAGAGAACCCAGTAAGGACTGATGGATTCCACAAAACTGACATTAATAAATACTCTTTCTCGTGTATCTCCTTCTCTTCAAAGAGCGCATCATCCCTTAGCTAAATACCAAAGTGACTCTTAAAACTTAAAAGCATTAGTAACAGTGATAACATTACCAAATGTTTGTTCAGAAAGGCAGGCCTGTAAAATTTCTATTTAGCCAACACAATTCGTATTGACTCCAACTAATTTTCCTAGCACACTTCCTCTATCTTGTACTGTTTCTATATATATCCCAGAAAAACTGGTGATAACAATATAAATCTGTTCAGGCACAGTCTGTCCTAGATACTGTGTAATAGAAATAATTGGTATTTATAAATGTCTGCAGATACGTGAAAGACATATAAGATTTGAGCAAAACTCGTAATGGTTCTTATATTTATAACCTGATACATATTACTATTTTAAAAGGCAAAGTATGATTAATTGTCTTACAAGCATTTTTTAAAAGTCGTATTAAATAAACAGTAGACCAAACGTGTCTTAGAGGAAAACACTAAAAGTTGTGATTTTGGTTCTACTTTTTTCTATCAGCATATAATCTTTTGGTGACTCTAAAAGAAAACTCAAGTCAAAATAGCTCAAACTAAAAAGAAAATGTATTGGCTCAAGTGATCAAAATGTTCTGAACTTCCTTTTCTACTTTCAGAAAATGCTTGCTTTGGCAGTTCCAATGTTGGGACCAGAACCCTTTCCTTTCTCTTGTTCTCAGTTCTGCCTCCTTGGTGTCAGCTCCATTCTTAGCCACTTTCTGTCCCTGTGGCTTCCACTGTCTCACCCCCCACCCCTCAGGCCTCTCTTTTTTCTCATTCATGTCACATAGAAAAGACTAAGAAAGCATCTTTTCCAGAAATCTTAGGAAAGAGCACCCCTCCATTCCTTGGACACATTTGGAACATAAGTTCCTAAACCAATCACTTTGGCTAAAGGAATTATCTTAAGCCAATGAGGCTTTACTTCTATGGCTGAGGAAGGGTTCAACTTTCTCTGAAATAGATGGGCTGCATGAGGAAGAACAAAACCGCAACCAAAACTGGGATATACTTTTAGCAAGAGAAAAGGAGAATGGATACTGGCTGACCAAGAGAACATGGATGTGAAACTTATGTTGTACATCTTGACTTTTCCACTAATCCTCTCCTTACCTTTAAGTAATTAATAGAAAAAGCATTTTTGTAAAGATCAGAGATCACAAAGCTAGTGAGCTAGTTATTCTCATTCCTCCCATCTAGAGCCCCATGACCAAATGCATGTGTTGCAAAAAGCTGCCTCCCAACCCACTGAGTGTTCCAATGTCCATTGGGAAATGACCAAAGAAGTTGCTGAATCATGATCCCTTGGATAATATCCTCACCTGACTAATTCTTAAATAATAATCATGAATGTAAACAGTCTTCTCTTCAAATATAGAACAAGGTAAAGATTCATAGAGCCCCTCTGCTAAATAAATCCTATTTCACAATTCCCTGACCTTTCCAAATAAACCTGCAAGCTTCAGTTCCTAGTTGTAGGTTCTTTGGTTTTTAAACAGCGCCTCTGAGCCAATTAGTATGAATCCAAATATGCATCAGTGGGCAAATAAAATATGTGAATAGATGAAAGATACAAGTTATTAACCTGGCTTCAGGATATTTGTGAATTCAGGTTCTCTGTGCCAAATCATATGTGATGGGGCTCTACTAAGTGGGAGAGAGGTCATTGAACAAGCTGTAACTGTGCTATTTATCTTCTACAATAAGTCCCCTACATACGAACGAGTTCGGTTCCAAGAGCGCATTTGTAAGTCCAATTTGTTCATAAGTCCAAAGAAGTTAGCCTAGGTGCCCAACTAACACAATCACTATATAATACTGTACTGTAAAAGGTTTATAATACTTTTCACATAAACAATACTTAAAAAACAAACAAGCACAAAAAATAAACACAACATTTTTAATCTTCCAGTACAGTACCTTGAAAAGTACAGTAGTACAGTACAACAGCTGGCATACAGGGGCTGTTATCGAGTGAACAGGCAAGAAGAGTTACTGACTGGAGGAGGGAGAGGGGGTGGGAGATGGTAGAGCTGAAGGATCATCAGCAATAGGAGACAGAGGGCAAGCTGCAATTTTACTCACCCCTGACGTTGATGGCACAGGTTCTGGTTCCTTGCTGGATTCAATTCTGTCTTGAAAAAAACGATCCAGGGATGTCCAGGTAGTAGCTCTTTTTGTCTCGTCATACCAGTACCAGCTACATCACCACTGCTTTTACTCTTGCTTCCAGACATCCTGGGATTGAAATAAAGATATTGTACTTGAGTAGGGGCAAGATGGCGGAAGAGTAAGACGCGGAGATCACCTTCCTTCCCACAGATACAGTAGAAATACATCTACACGTGGAACTGCTCCTACAGAACACCCACTGAACGCTGGCAGAAAACGTCAGACCTCCCAAAAGGCAAGAAATTCCCCACGTACTTGGGTAGGGTAAAAGAAAAAAGAAATAACAGAGACAAAAGAATAGGGATGGGACCTGCACCAGTGGGAGGGAGCTGTGAAGGAGGAAAGGTGTCCACACACTAGGAGCCCCTTCATGGGCAGAGACTGCGGGTGGCACAGGGGGGAGCTTCGGAGCCACGGAGGAGAGCGCAGCCACAGGGATGCGGAGGGCAAAGCGGAGAGATTCCTGCACGTAGGCTCGGCGCTGAGCAGCACTCAGCAGCCCAAAAGGCTTGTCTGCTCACCTGTCGGGGCGGGCGGGGGCTGGGAGCTGAGGCTCAGGCTTCGGTGCTAGCCGGGAGGGAGTCCGGGAAAAAGTCTGCAGCTGCCGAAGAGGCAAGAGACTTTTTCTTGCCTCTTTGTTTCGCGGTGTGCAAGGAGAGGGGATTCAGAGCGCCGCCTAAACGAACTCCAGAGATGGGCGCGAGCCGCAGCTATCAGCGCGGATCCCACAGCAACAGGGGCGCAGAGGAAAAAATGGAGAGATTCCCGCACAGAGGCCCGGCGCCGAGCAGCACTCACCAGCCCGAGAGGCTTGTCTGCTCAGCCGCCGGGGCGGGCAGGGCTGGGAGCTGAGGCTCGGGCTTCAGTTGGATCGCAGGGAGAGGACTGGGGCTGGCGGCGTGAACACAGCCTGAAGGGGTTGGCGCACCACAGCTGGCTGGGAGGGAGACCGGGAAAAAGTCTGCAGCTGCCGAAGAGGCAAGAGACTTTTTCTTGCCTCTTTGTTTCACGGCGCGCAAGGAGAGGGGATTCAGAGCGCCGCCTAAACGAACTCCAGAGACGGGCGCGAGCCGCAGCTAACAGCGCGGACCCCAGAGACGGGCAGGAGACGCTAAGACTGCTGCTGCCGCCTCCAGGAAGCCGGTGTGCGAGCACAGGTCACTCTCCACACCGCCCCTCCCGGGAGCCTGTGCAGCCGCCACTGCCATGGTCCTGTGATGCAGGGACAACTTCCCCGGGAGAACGCACGGCGCGCCTCAGGCTGCTGCAACGTCACGCAGGCCTCTGCCGCCGCAGGCTCGCCCCGCCTCCTCCGTACCGCTCCCTCCCCCGGCCTGAGTGAGCCAGAGCCCCCGAAGCAGCTGCTCCTTTAACCCCGTCCTGTCTGAGCAGGAACAGATGCCCTCAGGAGACCTACACGCAGAGGCGGGGCAAATCCAAAGCTGAACCCCGGGAGCTGTACAAACAAAGAAGAGAAAGGGAAATCTCTCCCAGCAGCCTCAGAAGCAGCGGATTAAAGCTCCACAAACAACTTGATGTGCCTGCATCTGTTGAATACCTGAATAGACAACGAATCATCCCAAATTCAAGAGGTGGACTTTGGGAGCAGAATATATTAATTTTTCCCCTTTTCCTTTTTTTGTGAGTGTATATGTGTATGCTTCTGGGTGAGATTTTGTCTGTATAGCTTTGCTTTCACCATTAGTCCTAGGGTTAGGTACGTTCATGTTTTTTTTGTTTTTTTTTTTTACTTAAAAAAAATTTTTTTTTCCTAATAAATGTTTTCTTAATAATTTTTCCTTATTTTCTATTTTTAGAAATTAAAAAAATTTTTTAATAAGTTTTTTCATATTTTTTATTTTAAAAAATTAAAAAAATTTTTTTCTTAATAAATTTTTTTCTTAATAATTTTTTTCTTATTTTTTATTATAAAAAATTAATAAATCTATTTTTAAAAATTTTTCTGAATACATTTACTCTTAATAATTTTTTTTCTTATTTTTTATTATAATAGCTTTATTTTATTTTATGCTCTTTCTTTCTTTCTTTCTATTTTTTTCTCCCATATATTCTGAGCTGTGTGGATGAAAGGCTCTTGGTGCTCCAGCCAGGCATCAGGGCTGTGCCTCTGAGGTGGGAGAGCCAACTTCAGGACACTGGTCCACAAGAGACCTCCCAGCTCCACGTAATACCAAACGGCGAAAATCTCTCAGAGATCTCCATCTCAACATCAAGACCCAGCTACACTCAACGACCAGCAAGCTATAGTGCTGGACACCCTATGCCAAACAACTAGCAAGACAGGAACACAGCCCCATCCATTAGCAGAGAGGCTGCCTAAAATCATAATAAGGCCACAGACACCCCAAAACACACCACCAGATGTGGACGTGCCCACCAGAAAGACAAGATCCAACCTCATCCACCAGAACACAGGCACTAGTCCCCTCCACCAGGAAGCCTACACAACCCACTGAACCAACCTTACCCACTGAGGACAGATACCAAAAACAATGGGAACAACGAACCTGCAGCCTGTGAAAAGGAGACCCCAAACACAGTAAGATAAGCAAAATGAGAAGACAAAAAAACACACAGCAGGTGAAGGAGCAGGGTCAAAACACACCAGACCTAACAAATGAAGAGGAAATAGGCAGTCTACCTGAAAAAGAATTCAGAATAATGATAGTAAAGATGATCCAAAATCTTGGAAGTAGAATAGACAAAATGCAAGAAACATTTAACAAGGATGTAGAAGAACTAAAGAGGAACCAAGCAATGATGAAAAACACAATAAATGAAATTAAAAATACTCTAGATGGGATCAATAGCAGAATAACTGAGGCAGAAGAACGGATAAGTGACCTGGAAGATAAAATAGTGGAAATAACTACTGCAGAGCAGAATAAAGAAAAAAGAATGAAAAGAACTGAAGACAGTCTCAGAGACCTCTGGGACAACATTAAATGCACCAACATTCGAATTATAGGGGTCCCAGAAGAAGAAGAGAAAAAGAAAGGGACTGAGAAGATATTTGAAGAGATTATAGTTGAAAACTTCCCTAATATGGGAAAGGAAATAGTTAATCAAGTCCAGGAAGCACAGAGAGTCCCATACAGGATAAATCTAAGGAGAAACATGCCAAGATACATATTAATCAAACTAGCAAGAATTAAATAAAAAGAAAACATATTAAAAGCAGCAAGGGAAGAACAACAAATAACATGCAAGGGAATCCCCATAAGGTTAACAGCTGATCTTTCAGCAGAAACTCTGCAAGCCAGAAGGGAGTGGCAGGACAAATTTAAAGTGAAGAAAGGGAAAAACCTACAACCAAGATTACTCTGTCCAGCAAGGATCTCATTCAGATTTGACCGAGAAATTAAAACCTTTACAGACAAGCAAAAGCTAAGAGAATTCGGCACCACCAAACCAGCTTTACAACAAATGCTAAAGGAACTTCTCTAGGCAAGAAACACAAGAGAAGGAAAACACCTACAATAACAAACCCAAAACATTTAAGAAAATGGGAATAGGAACATACATATCAATAATTACCTTAAATGTAAATGGCTTAAATGCTCCCACCAAAAGACATAGACTGGCTGAATGGATACAAAAACAAGACCCATATATATGCTGTCTACAAGAGACCCACTTCAGACCTAGAGACACATACAGACTGAAAGTGAGGGGATGGAAAAAGATATTCCATGCAAATGGAAATCAAAAGAAAGCTGGAGTAGCAATTCTCATATCAGACAAAATAGACTTTAAAATAAAGACTATTACAAGAGACAAAGAAGGACACTACATAATGATCAAGGGATCAATCCAAGAAGAAGATATAACAATTGTAAATATTTATGCACCCAACATAGGAGCACCTCAATACATAAGGCAAATACTAACAGCCATAAAAGGGGAAATTGACAGTAACACAATCATAGTAGGGGACTTTAACACCCCACTTTCACCAATGGACAGATCATCCAAAATGAAAATAAATAAGGAAACACAAGCTTTAAATGATACATTAAACAAGATGGACTTAATTGATATTTATAGGACATTCCACCCAAAAACAACAGAATACACATTCTTCTCAAATGCTCATGGAACATTCTCCAGGATAGATCATATCTTGGGTCACAAATGAAGCCTTGGTAAATTTAAGAAAATTGAAATCGTATCAAGTATCTTTTCCGACCACAACGCTATGAGACTAGATATCAATTACAGGAAAAGATCTGTAAAAAATACAAACACATGGAGGCTACACAATACACTACTTAATAACGAAGTGATCACTGAAGAAATCAAAGGGGAAATCAAAAAATCCCTAGAAACAAATGACAATGGAGACACGACGACCCAAAACCTATGGGATGCAGCAAAAGCAGTTCTAAGAGGGAAGTTTATAGCAATACAAGCCTACCTCAAGAAACAGGAAACATCTCGAATAAACAACCTAACCTTGCACCTAAAGCAATTAGAGAAAGAAGAGCAAAAAAACCCCAATGCTAGCAGAAGGAAAGAAATCATAAAGATCAGATCAGAAATAAGTGAAAAAGAAATGAAGGAAACAATAGCAAAAATCAATGAAACTAAAAGCTGGTTCTTTGAGAAGATAAACAAAATTGATAAACCATTAGCCAGACTCATCAAGAGAAAAAGGGAGAAGACTCAAATCAATAGAATTAGAAATGAAAAAGGGGAAGTAACCACTGACACTGCAGAAATACAAACGATCATGAGAGATTACTACAAGCAACTCTATGCCAATAAAGTGGATAACTTGGAAGAAATGGACAGATTCTTAGAAATGCACAACCTACCGAGACTGAACCAGGAAGAAATAGAAAATATGAACAGACCAATCACAAGCACTGAAATTGAAACTGTGATTAAAAATCTTCCAACAAACAAAAGCCCAGGACCAGATGGCTTCACTGGCGAATTCTATCAAACATTTAGAGAAGAGCTAACACCTATCCTTCTCAAACTCTTCCAAAATATTGCAGAGGAAGGAACACTCCCCAACTCATTCTACGAGGCCACCATCACCCTGATACCAAAACCAGACAAAGATGTCACAAAGAAAGAAAACTACAGGCCAGTATCACTGATGAACATAGATGCAAAAATCCTCAACAAAATACTAGCAAACAGAATCCAACAGCACATTAAAAAGATTATACACCATGATCAAGTGGGGTTTATTCCAGGAATGCAAGGATTCTTCAATATACGCAAATCAATCAACGTGATACACCATATTAACAAATTGAAGGAGAAAAACCATGTGATCATCTCAATAGATGCAGAGAAAGCTTTTGACAAAATTCAACACCCATTTATGATAAAAGCCCTGCAGAAAGTAGGCATAGAGGGAACTTACCTCAACATAATAAAGGTCATATATGACAAACCCACAGCCAACATTGTCCTCAATGGTGAAAAACTGAAACCATTTCCACTAACATCAGGAGCAAGACAAGGTTGCCCACTCTCACCACTATTATTCAACATAGTTTTGGAAGTGTTAGCCACAGCAATCAGAGAAAAAAAAGAAATAAAACGAATCCAAATCAGAAAAGAAGAAGTAAAGCTGTCACTGTTTGCAGGTGACATGATACTATACATAGAGAATCCTAAAACTGCCACCAGAAAACTACTAGAGCTAATCAATGAATTTGGTAAAGTAGCAGGATACAAAATTAATGCACAGAAATCTCTTGCACTCCTATACACTAATGATGAAAAATCTGAAAGTGAAATTAGGAAAACACTCCCATTTACCATTGCAACAAAAAGAATAAAATATCTAGGAATAAACCTACCTAAGGAGAAAAAAGACCTGTATGCAGAAAATTATAGGACACTGATGAAAGAAATTAAAGATGATACAAATAGATGGAGAGATATACCATGTTCTTGGATTGGAAGAATCAACATTGTGAAAATGACTATACTACCCAAAGCAATCTGCAGATTCAATGCAATCCCTATCAAACTACCACTGGCATTTTTCACAGAACTAGAACAAAAAATTTCACAATTTGTATGGAGACACAAAAGACCCCGAATAGCCAAAGCAATCTTGAGAACGAAAAATGGAGCTGGAGGAATCAGGCTCCCTGACTTCAGACTATATTACAAAGCTACAGTAATCAAGACAGTTTGGTACTGGCACAAAAACAGAAATATAGATCAATGGAACAGGATAGAAAGCCCAGAGATAAACCCATGCACATATGGTCACCTTATCTTTGATAAAGGAGGCAAGCATATATAGTGGAGAAAAGAAAGTCTCTTCAATAAGTGGTGCTGGGAAAATTGGACAGGTACATGTAAAAGTATGAAATTAGAACACTCCCTGACACCATACACAAAAATAAACTCAAAATGGATTAAAGACCTAAGTGTAAAGCCAGACACTATCAAACTCTTAGAGGAAAACATAGGCAGAACACTCTATGACATAAATCGCAGCAAGATCCTTTTTGACCCAGCTCCTAGAGAAATGGAAATAAAAACACAAATAAACAAATGGGACCTAATGAAACTTAAAAGCTTTTGCACAGCAAAGGAAACCATAAGCAAGACATAAGGAGAACCCTCAGAATGGGAGAAAATATTTGCAAATGAAGCAACTGACAAAGGATTAATCTCCAAGATTTACAAGCAGCTCATGCAGCTCAATAACAAAAAAACAAACAACCCAATCCAAAAATGGGCAGAAGACCTAAATAGACTTTTCTCCAAAGAAGATATACAGATGGCCAACAGACACATGAAAGGATGCTCAACATCCTTAATCATTAGAGAAATGCAAATCAAAACTACAATGAGGTATCATCTCACACCGGTCAGAATGGCCATCATCAAAAAATCTACAAACAATAAATGCTGGAGAGTGTGTGGAGAAAAGGGAATACTCTTGCACTGTTGGTGGGAATGTAAATTGATACAGCCACTATGGAGAACAGTATGGAGGTTCCTTAAAAAACTACAAATAGAACTACCATACGACACAGCAATCCCACTACTGGGCATATACCCTGAGAAAACCATAATTCAAAAAGAGTCATGTACCAAAATGTTCATTGCAGCTCTATTTACGATAGCCAGGACATGGAAGCAACCAAAGTGTCCATCAGCGGATGAATGGATAAAGAAGATGTGGCACATATATACAATGGAATATTACTCAGCCATAAAAAGAAATGAAATGGAGGTATTTGTAATGAGGTGGATGGAGTTAGAGTCTGTCATACAGAGTGAAGTAAGTCAGAAAGAGAAAAATAAATACAGTATGCTATCACATATATATGGAATCTAAGGAAAAAAAAAAAAAAGGTCATGAAGAACCTAGTGGCAAGATGGGAATAAAGACACAGACCTACTAAAGAATGGACTTGAGGATATGGGGAGGGGGAGGGGTGAGATGTGACAGGGTGAGAGAGTGTCATTGACATATATACACTACCAAATGTAAAATAGATAGCTAGTGGGAAGCAGCCGCATAGCACAGGGAGATCAGCTCGGTGCTTTGTGACCACCTAGCAGGGTGGGATAGGGAGGGTGGGAGGGAGGGAGATGCAAGAGGGAAGAGATATGGGAACATATGTATATGTATAACTGATTCACTTTGTTTTAGAGCAGAAACTAACACACCATTGTAAAGCAATTATACTTCAATAAAGATGTTAAAAAAAAAAAGATATTGTACTACCGTACCCTATACAGTACTGTACAGTAAAGTACACAAAATCAGAACCACCTGTACAGGATTCACGCACGTGACAATGTACGCCAGACACGTGAACTAACACGTGATTGGATATGCAAACGCACGTTCGCATCTTTGAAAGTTCGCAACTTGAAGGTACGTATGTAGGGGATTTATTGTATTTGTTCCTTCAGATCCATGCCCCTCTTTCTTCACCTTAGTCTGTGCTCTGATAGCTACACTGTATAGGCTGCATCTATTCCCTTGTACCTCTCATTTCTGGTTAGGTTTGGCCATTAAAAGGCACCAGCAGGAAATACGTAGGAGGATGGGGAAGAACGTCACGGATATTTTTTCCCAGCTCTCTTCTCTAGTAATTCACCATGAGTTGGTCACGTCCCTCTCTGAAATCCCACAGCTCTTACTAAGTGGCCTTCGCCCAAAGAGCTATCCTTTCTTGTTCCCGTAACTGCTCCTTCTACTTACCCTTAAGACCTAGGAATGTTGAGAGTTCCCCACTGGGACTAGCCCGAGGGTTCATTGTTGGATTCTTTAGGCCATGCACACACTTTTATGTATAGTCTACTAACTAAGCTCACTCCAGCCTACCTCGTAGAATGCCATCCATTTCCTGCCAGCACTACAACTGATACCAGGGTCAACTGGGTTATGGGAATAATATGGGAAAGAACAAGTTGTGCTCAACAAAAAGTAGGAATGGCCTGACTAGAGAGAAACAGTAAAGAAAGTGAGACTTAAAGTTGAATCACCAGGAGAGGGTCAGATGACAGAACCCCTAAATCCAGAGGACTTAAGAGTTTGTTTGACAAGAATTTAAAAACTAGCAAATGTTTTTAAGGATGACCAGGGCATGCTGAAAACAATATTATTGATATTTCTTTTGTTGTTCAGGGTGGCCTGGTAATGGAAAACAGACTTCAAGGTGCAAAGGGAGTTTAAAGGCTCCTAAAGACACATAAGTAAGGACTACAAAAACTGATATAAGCCTGAGCATTGGGTTGATGAAGAGGAAGGGTGGAGAAGAATGTATACATAAGCTCTTTCAATTATGGAAAACTGAATAAGGAAAAGGAAAGGAGCGGTACAGAGGATAATCATATAATTTATCATCCAAAGCAGGACACTTTTGGATGTTCCATTGATACTTAAGAGAAGAAAATAGATGTATACCGATTGCCTCCATCAAACAGGTATGTGTAATGAACCTAGCAATAAACAAAGCAACTCAAGATAGCGACCATGCGTTCTTAAGGAATTGATTGCTTTCGGTGGGGACAAGGAAGTTATGCAATAAAGTCAATTATGTGAAATTGGGGGAGACAGATAAAGTTATTTTTGGACAGAAAGTTGGAAATGGCCAGATAGCATACAGGACCAAACTGATGGTCAGTTGAGAACACAGGGTGAGAAATAGATTTGAATCTTGTCAACGTAAAGAATGAATCTGTTCTACCAAAGAGATAATGCCCCTGACAGAAATCCCTTCTCTCTTAATTATTTTTGTCTGTGATCTATTTCCTCCACTGCAGTCTAAGATCCTTAAAGGCATGGCCAGATCCTGATTCACTTTTGTAAATCACCAGGTTTAGCACAGTATTGTATATCTAAAGGTACTAATAAATGTTTGTTGAGTTAAAGGCTTGTTTTACTGAGGCCATTTTAACAGCATATCTATTACCGTGTCTCTTATGCCACTATACTGCCATTCGTCATTCTTTACCCAAACACATCCTGCTGCTACTTAATCCCACTTGCCATCTAGAAATGAGAAGAGTCTAAGAAACAGGGTCTACCAAGGACTCAGCTCTGGCAAGATTCCTGTGTTGCTTGAAAGTTAGCCAGAACATAAATTAACTGTGTTGTACATGAAAGTCTTATTTCTTGTTTGGGCAATTGAATGGGCAATAGCTTCTTTGTGGTGCTGGCTAAATAGTGTTATATATTTAAATGTTATCTTTTTCTTACTCTCTTCTATGTATTTATTTTTGAGGAGACATTTTTGAGGAGTTGGGAGATGTTGTTCTTTTGTTCCTTTTCATAATGTGAATGGAAAAAATTTCCTATGTGCTTATGATATTTTGATGTCCCAGGTTAATATTTGACTTCTAACAAGGCAAGTATACTCTAGCTGTCTACTTAGTCTCACTTTTTTAGCAATTGGTTTTATAGATATAAGTAATGTCTTCCCTATTCATTTCACTTTTTTAATGGCACCTGCCATTTATTTGTCATAAAACCTACTTCCCTACTCTGCATCCAATAATTATGTACTCCATGCTGATAGAGCATTTCATTCATTAATTGGCAAAAATTTAACAAGTGTATGAAACAGTGCTAGGTGAAAAGCATGAGATATGAATTTTGAGGGCCAGGAAACACAAAAATAAATTAATAAAACATTGGCCCTGACCTTAAAGTGTCATAAATTTTCATGGTGACTTACTTATGTGATTTTTTGCCACAGTATTATTTGACAAACATAAAAATTTCTTAAGTGCTATAGAATCTGTCTCCCTCCCATCTTCCTTTCTTCCTCATATTTAAGACAACTATTTTCAGAGCATGTCAATATTGAATATTCATTAATTTTCAAAGTCCTGGTTTAGATTTAGATTGATGTTCCATTACACTGTTGAGCAGATTTCATGGTTCTCTAATCAAATTAGCTCACTTCTAAACACAAACATTTTTATAAGACAGTTGCCCAAAGCAATTGTGACTTAGCTCCCATCTTACTTTTTAAATAAAAACTTGACCAGCAGGTTATTAAGTTCAGTACATCACTTGCTGTGAAAGAGACCAACACACCAGAGTTGCAGCCAATCTTCCTAACAGTGCACACTGTAGATCACACAGTATAACACACACTGTAGATCAGAGAGTTGTTACACCACTAATGTTCAAAGCCCCCTGGATTTCAATTAAACTTTATTTATTATCTTAGCTGCTCCACCATTTGCAATGCATAGTAATCTTCTACACGTTCACTGCTTCTACGTTAATGGTTGTGAAGTATCTTCTATGATGCATTTTGTCATTTAATATTAGGTTTACTTTGCAAAACACAGTGAAATCTTGACAGGCCCCATAAAAACCCATCCTAAATGAACCATAATGTTGTATGCTGTCAACGTAGACTAAGAAAATACAGTGCCATGCCACAAAGCTTGCAGAAGCAACAGAAAATAGTGAGTAATGTAATTTCCAAAAAAGAGCCTGCAACTACATATTTTGCACTTGACAAGATACATTCTCAATCAGGATATGGGGTGAGGATAACTGGGGAAATGACAGCAATTAATTAAAATTCAATTCAGTTCACAAAGTAGTTTTTGAGTTCTTAAGGGGGATGAACTTTTTAACAAGACCTGGATCCTGCTCTCTACAAGTCATCCAACGCAGAGGGAAAACAAGAGGTACACACATGGCCGTAAACAAGACCAACTATAATGCATGACGTCACAGAAGCATAACCAGCAGACTGTGGCAGACTGAGTAGCGGTAGTTAATTGCAGCCTCAGGGGCTCTTGGCGAGTGATAAGCCCATGATTCCCAGGTCCTGTCAGTCTTCTCAAGGGTTCCAAAACACAGTGCTGTGAACCTAGTATGTTAGAATCATAGGGAGAAGCAAGCTCTGGGACCTTTGGCCCCTGACAAGGTCCCACAGGCACAGGGGTGATTTCCTATCTACTATGAATGTCCAAATCACCATGAGAGTTAATAAAGAAACAGATTCTTCTGCCCTGTCCAAGAGCTGCTCTACTGTCCCAAAGCAGAGTCTGTATATTTAACAAGTGTGCTGGGTGAATCAGATGTGTAACCAGGCATTGAAGACACAACTGTGCTGCTGTGACTTGCCATATGCTAGGGTTGCTGCCACCTGTGAGCAACATTATTGTATATTCTCTGTTCCTTTCAATCCCTGGCCCAATAAAAATCATCTGCTTCTCTCTCACCCCTCAGCAACACCTTTTTGTGGTCAAGCTAACAAGTAGGTCTTTAAAGTACAAGAGATATATACTTCTTTAGCTCTCTCCCAGCAGGGCCCTATCTTCTCCAGCATCTTCAACCAAAGAGAGGAAACACATTGCTGCTTTGGAAGTAATTGATTATTTGTATTAATAATAGTTAAAGCAAAGGTTTACGGATTTGAATAATTTTATTTTCCATCAAAACATACTGGTTCAAAGTCATCAGTACACAAATATATGCAAAAATATATGACATATATATGACACATAACATACCACATAGTGGACTTGAAGATAGTGAGCCTGTGCAATATATTTTCCCTGGAAAACAAAATTGAACTCCTAAAAGGTAACCTATAAAAATCTTACAATAGCTTCTTGTAGATAATGACAGAATTGTTATTATCACACCTAAGAAATGAATCTTATGGTAAGATTAAGTGGAAAGCTCTATTCAGGAATATGGTCCGATGGGGTAGTGACTCTTTAAAATCTATCTGGACTTCAGTGACTTTAGAATTACAACTTTTGTCATAGATTTAACCTGTATTCAGACTGCAGGGTATATCCTGTGACCATCCTGCACTTGTGTACTAACACATGACTCCATTTTCAATGGGCAGACTTAAACGGAAATGACTTCTTTAATATCATCTTTTCTTCTGTTTATTGTTTTATTTGAAATTAGATATTAAAAACTTTCTTGCTACAGAATATCTGGAAATACTTGTTAAAATAAAAATAAACATGCTTTTTAAATAAATAGAAGAAAGTAAATAATCTCAAAATTTTCATTGGTAAATTAAAAGGTTTTAGGATGTCAAACTGGAAAGCTGCACTAAAGCTGCCATAGATTACTGTTCAAATTAACCTAGAATCTTGATTGTTAAAAGCAAAGCCAGAAAGTAAAGACAAGTCTTCAGGGTCCAAACAAGGAAAGATGAAACCAATCACCTGAATAAAGTTGGGACATTCAAAGGGTTTCAACTTCAGTGCAAAGATGGACTAGGGAAAGTTCACCTTCCAGAAAGGAGATATCACAAGAAATTTTTCTGACTTAGAGAAGACTCTGACGGGAAAAATGAAGTAAAATAGAAAAAGGTCTCCTTTAAAAATTTATAACTTGAGCCAACCTTCCCACTGATGGAATTTGAATTTATATTTCTTGCAAGTTTAAGTTAAGAAATTAAGCTACAAAATTAACTCGTTTATCCTGTGTTGGTAGGTCCCAAGGCACTCTCTGTAAGGATTCATAACCACTCAGATTTCATACGACACAAAGAGATAAAGCCCCGCTGGACATGAACTCACTATACAGAAAGATATATGTCAACATGAGGAAGAGTAAGCAAAAAGAACACTTAGGTGAATTAGACAACCATGGAGTTTAGACATTCCCACTACTGGACAGAGATATTGGAGTAAGTAAATTTAAATATTTTTCTTTTTTAAATGAATGAATCTAGACCATGAGTGAGAAATAAGACATTATTAAGCCAAAGCAGAAAGATTCAAAAAAGAATGAAATTGAATGTGTGTAAGGGTATATAAAACACGTATGTTCATATCTATGTAACCATGAACCAATTTTTAAGAAGGAGAACATTTCTAGAACCTTAGAAGATCTTTGTGTGATCTTTGCCCATCAAGAGCCTTGCCTCTACACCATAGTAATCACTACCTTGACTTATAAAATAATTATTTTCTTAATTTTACTTACCTTTCTTAAACAAGACAATATTTAATTTTGCTTCTTTATGAACTGTACATACAGAAAATTGCACTGTATTCATTTGATTATGTTCTTATTTTGCTCAAAACTATTGTTTTTAAAATCCATTTATGTTCACAGTTGTAACTATAATACACTCACTTGTATTACTGTGTACTAACTCATTGTATGTATCTGCCACAATCAACCTGTTAATAATTCTAGTGTTGATGAGCCCAAACAGAATTCTAGGAGTGAAAATATAAACATCAAAAGTAATTAAAAATTAATGTTAAATAATTACGAATAATGTTATATAGTAAAAAGTAATATTAAACAGAACATTTCGTTAATAAAAACAGAGACTTCACAAACTGGAAGATAAGTCAACAGAAATTATACAGAATGCATCAGAGGAAAACACAGCAAAGTTTAAAAGCCACAGAGGATAGAACGAAAAGGTATATTAACATATATCTAATCAAGTATCCAGGAAGAGAGAATAAAGACAATGGGAGAGAGGTAAAATGTTTTAAAGAGAGAGTTTCTCAGGAATTAAAAAAAGAAATGAATATTTACATATAGGATGCACAGCAAACAAGAATCTTACCAACAATAAACATTACTCAGAGAAATTCTAAAAGATATAATTTGGGGGAAAAAAATTTATCCCAGAAGGAAAATCTGTAATGAGACGAATGATGAGAAAAGAGACTGGTATATATTTGAGTAATCTAAATAAACATTTAGTATATGAAATAGTAACAATGCTTAATTTATAGGATAAACAAAAAGATTGAAATCCTGCACAAGATTAACATTTATGTTGTGTAGAAGTGTGATTAGAACTCAAGTGTTCTTTAACTGTTGTATTATTCAGGAAGAGAATGAGCTTAACTTTAAATTAATTTTGTTTAAGTTATAATAGTACAACTACCAAACCAAAGTTGTTTTAAGAAAGAGTAATAATAATAACAACAACAAAAACAGCAGAACTGGCAATAATAAATAAAAATAATCCCAGGAAGGCAGGAAGTGACACAAAATGATCAAAAAAGTACTCCAACAGAATATTGTAAAAATAATTCAAATTATATCAGAAATCACAATAAAAGTTAGTTGACTTGAGTATTAATAACAAAAATAAGTTGGAATTAAAATTAGAAATCCTGCTCCCTGCTACTTATACCAGTTACTTCTAAAAATATTACAAGGTTTAAAGTAAAAGAATAAAAAATGTTATACCAGGAAACACTAAACAAAAGACAGCTGATATAGTTGTCAAATGTAGCATCAGTAGGGATGCGCAGAATCGTAATGCATAATGTAAAGGATGCTGAAACTGAAAGCTAAAACAATTTTAAACTCATCTGAAGTAATAACATAAGCTCACATAAGGCAAAACTGATGAAATGTAACAAAAACTTAATTTACAGTTTTACTGAGAGAATTTAACACTCTTCTTCCAGTAATCGATGTTTGAAGCAAACAAAAAACTAGTAATATGTAAGACTTGAAAACATAATTAAGTACATTGGTATAATGGACATATATAGAACCTTATAAAATCAGCCTCCCTCTTCAGCACATGCAGAGCATTTATGAAAATTGACAACCTCCCAGGACATATGGTGAGTCCTGTATCATACAGGCCATGATCTTTGACAAGAGAAGAAATGACGGGAAAATCATCATCATTGATATAGTAAATAGCAACAATGATAACAACAACGAAACTTAAAGAGAGGGTACATTTTTGGATATTTTACAACATTTTCCAAATAGTGGTAGTCAACAACTTAATTATAATGAAAACTTGAAAAGATTTAGATGTCAAAAAAAATGGAAATATTATAAACAGAAACTTGTGGGACAGGGCTAAAGTACTTTTTGAAAATAAATATAAAGCTTAAATGCTTCTCTTTAAAAAGAAGAAAGGCCAAAAATGAATTAAGTAACTGTCTTAAGTACTCTTTTACGCGGCACCCCCAAATTCATCCTCGTGTAAAAATGCAAATTTCCATTTTGTGATCTCAAGCACCTCATTCTGGTTAGACTTAACTTATACTCAAACTATTTCCTCTGACCTGAGATAGTCATCAATGGACTTAATCACACCTCTTCACTGGACTTCACAGCCCAACCTTCATCCAGTTGTACAATCTTAGCTTTTTACTTTAAAAAAGAAAAAAAAAACCTTCTTGTGTACATGAAGAGATGAAGAAATGCACCACCTGAATATATATGTGTTCATTTGTCTGAAGAGAATTGACTCCTAAGGGTTTGCGTTCAGACATTGTCTTTGTGGTGATGAAAGAGAACATCTTTCTTAGTATTTAAGAACAATTAGAAGACCCTGCCTGAGGAAATCACTGCACATATACCTTAGACTAAATTCAGTATTGGAAGGGTAACCTCCTCACATTCTCATCAACCATGTCATTTTTGTGCTAGAAGGGCACAAATACTTTTTCTCTATGCAGTAAGGATGGAGGATAAGCTAGTGAGATGTTTTTTTTTTTTCCTTTTTTTATTAACAATTCCCAGAGGAAATAAAGATACCAATCAGTCAGTGCAAAAGCTCCAAGAGGCATGCCACTTGGTCTTTTAATATGGGAATCATCCCGCCTTCTTTAACTGAACTGGAATAAAACTAATACACTATGCAGTTCCAGAAAACTCTAAGTAACCCTCTCTAAGATGAGTTTGTCTAAGTATATATAATCACATGCCCTGCTCAAGTTAAATGTTACATTCTTTCACTTAAAGAAATCTAGATAAATTTCTGCTGAGGACATTTTGTTGTGTTTTGCAGCCATGTATATTAATCATTTGTTCCCTTGAGAGAATATATTAGAGATAAACAATAGAAGAGTTCCCTTCTGCCAGTTTCAAAAATATATATTCTTCTACACTTTATAGTGGTTTACATGTATAGACCAGTTCAGGTTCAGGCATCACCCTCAGTACTCTGCATATATTAATTTTACATACTTCCCAAAGCAATCCTATGGCTTATGTTATATTATCCTCATTTTACAGATGAGAAAACTAAGGCATAGAATGGTTAGGTAATTTGACAAAGGTAAGTGGAAAATGGAAGAGTTAAGATTTGAACCCAGATAGCTGGGCTTCAGAGCCCGTGTTTTGAACCTTATTACTTCTATCTCCATTTTGAGTTTCTGTGGACATCCTAATAGTCAATAATAAAATATAGACATTAATGTGCTAAAATATACAAAGGTTTCTGAGATTCATCCAATATTACTATTATCCAATATTACTATTACTATTATCTTGCCCAACTACTTCCTCCATCACTGAATTTTCATCCTAAGCCACATAGTACCTGTCTTTACTGGGTACCTCTTGGTATTCAGAATGCAATTGTTTGGAGTTAAGAGGAACCATTATGTAAACCATAATATGTTTCGTTGATTCCTCTAACTATATTATGAGTAGCATATGAATAACGGCCCCGAGCTTTGGAATAAGACTGTAAATTCAAAACCAGCTCTTCATGTTCTTGCATATTTGGAGGTATAATAGCCTTACTAAGCATCAGTTTCCTCTTTCACAAAATATTGATATTAATAGTACTGACTCCACAGAGTTGTGATGAATAAATTTGATAACATATAGAAAGAAGCTCAATAAATTTTATGTGACTCATTAAGTGCTCAATACTTTAACAAATTAATGGTTCAGGGATGCAATTGCTGAGAGATTTGTAAAAAATACATGATGATGAAGATTTCAGGAAATAATTCACATTAAAGTGATTTACTCTTTAAATTTCTTTTAGGCTATCCAACCTAAACTCTTATACTCATCTAGAGTGCATTTTTTGTAGGAAGCCAGTGTGTCTTTCTCATTTGTTAGGTTTCAGACATCATAGTTTAGTGTTTTATAGTTCCTAACATATTCAAGGAAGCCCAAGAGAAATTGGTGAAAGTTCAGAGAAATCAAATGCACTAAAATAAAGTAACTCCTGAAGTACTAAGGAAAGTGGGGTCATTGAATCAGCATCACCCTGACTGTGCCCTACGATTCTGATGAAGCTTCAATGAAAACATAAAACAACACACTCTAAGGAAGTTACAAATGCTTTGAGTGAGGACTACAGCCAGGAAGTACCATCAGTCCGTGGAGGACACCTGCATTTACACAATAGATAAACAAATAGATTATCTAATGAATTTCAGCCAAACTGATTCAATGTAATTTTCGTTGTTCTGATAAATACATATTGGGTCAAGGCAAATCTGTAATATGAGAAAATTATAAGCATCTGTCTGTGTTTTGAAAGAGATTTCTTTTCAAGCAAAGGTATGGCTTAGAAGTGTCCCAACTAATACATATTTTAGTTAAATATCAAATGGTCAAATGAAGAGTGAAGACAAAATCACCATTATAGAATGAATTTTAAATAGATCTGAATTTTTATTTAAAAATGCAATTTGTAAGTAGAAATTAATTTTGAACTTTACAGCTCTGTTACCAAGTCCAAGCTCATACTGCTCACTGCACAACAGGCCAATGAATCAAAAGAAGAGGTGTTGGGGCAAGGAATAATGACTTTATTTGGCAAGCCAACAGACCAAGAAGATGGTGGACTAGTGTCCCAAAGAATCATCTTACCCAAGTTAGAATTCAGGCTTCTTTTATACTAAAAGAGGAGAGGATGTGGCTGGTTGCTGCAAACTTCTTGCTGCAGGAATCCTTTGTTCTTGCAGCTGTCCAGGTAGTTCTGGTCATAATGTTCCTATAAACCTCCAACAAGACAATTGTTATTTTCTGTTCTGCAACTTTTTAACTCTATATGAATGGAAAAGTGTTATACCTTTAAAGGTCAGAGCCTTGATAATGGGCTGTCATGTATATTTCAGGCTATATGCAACATTCTTTTACTAAAGGGGCAGAGCCAGCATGACTAAGCACAGACAACACAGCACAAGGGTTAGAGCTAAAGAAATAGATCCAATATGGAGTCAGGTTTGTTCTTCTCTGTCACAGTTCAGGGACAAAAGTGTCTCAGCACTTTCAACTGTTAGATTGTTCCTGCAGTGTGTAATGAGGATTTGTGGTACTGATAAGTGCTTACTTTCACCTAAAGACCTTAGAAGAGTCAGATATTGGGGGATACCTTGTTTTTCTCTAATATTTTTAAGTTTTAAACCTCTAAACTATATTTATGTTTTATTGCCTTAATCAATTTTGATTTATCCTGAGTATTATCATACTTGACTTTGCAGTTTTTCTTCCTTATAACATATTTTTGAGGGGTCAAGTTTACATTCTTCTTTTATGATTTGAAGAATATCCGCTTAGGATTTTTTTTTTCAGGCCTTAGTGGCCTTATTTCAGGTCTTAATGGAATTAAATAGTGAAAGAAGCATATAATATAATCTCTATCATTATAGCTTAGATTATCATGTAAACTTTATTGACATTTATGGATATAAAGGTATATTGATATAAGGCTCAAAAAGAATATAGGTCCTTTTGGTATTTTAGTGCTATGCATCATGATATTAATATTAATTGTCAAAATATGTCATTTTTCTTTATTTGAGAATTACTGATCATATTTATAAATTGTCAACTTTCACAATCATCATTATTTGTGGAAATAATAAGTACACAATTATATGCAATCAAGTAATAAGAGTTTTAACATATAAAGCACATAAGGAAATTTTTATTTCAAGTTATAGCTAGAATTCTGCCTACACTTGAATATACATTATTACATTAAAACATTAGCTTGTAAGATATTTACAAAAAAAAAACAGGTGGCATATTCCTATGACTACTATTTTTATGCTGATTAAACATAAATAATGGTCCCTAATATAATTAAATGATCATTATTCACGAACAAGTTCAGAGATACCACAAATTAAAATGAAGTATATGTTTGGTCTTCAGCTTTCCAAATGCTGAATCTGAGGCTGAAACTCCTGAAGAAATATTTGAAGGACCAGGAGTCCAAAGCCAAACTTTTGTACGTTTGTAGCTGGTTGATAAATTATTGGTATCAATTATCTGAACTAGTATTTCAAAAATTGTATGGCAGCATCCTTTTCCTCTTCCTCTTTTCCTTCTCCTTTACATTCATATCCTTCTGTCTTCCCTTCCTTTCCTAAGCAATTCCATCCTAAAGCAAGAAATGTAGGTGTCTACAGTGGGACAGGTGGGGGAGGGGAAGGGTAGCTGCAATTGGCAGAGTAGGCTGCGTTCAAGCACAGTAGGGAGGACATTCCCTTAGTTAAGATAAGGAGGGCATCCATGCAGGGGAAGGGTGTGACATAAGGAGTTACTCCCTAAGTGAGTGAGGAGGGTGCCCTGAGAAGGAGTGGCCTAGGGTGGGGTGTCAAATGTAAGGTCAAATCGTTTCCCTCCAGTGGTCCCACTCCTGTTTCCTTTGGTCAATGCTTGCATAATAGACCTTTTCCCACATCCTTTTACAAATTGTCTTTTTTTTCTTATTCATACTATAAACTTCCACAGAGGTTACTTACAAAAGACCAATTAAGGAATGGATAAGTGATTCAACAAAGAACCATAAAGCCAAAGTCTTCCCTTCTAATTCTTTTCATTGTGTGATTCTGAAGAACTACCTTAGTCTCTCTTTGTTTATATTTTCTCATTTGCACAATTGAATGGTATATTTTTTCTTTCCTAATCTGTGGAAATTCTTATGAGTCAATATTTCCTTGGAAAGATCTTGGCACTCAGTATATGCTACACAATAATATACAATCTTGGGAAGCATTTTAGCTATTGTGGAGATTAGTACCATTATTGATTCTGAATTGATGAGACGTTTAGGCTAAAATCCAGGAACCAGCCAATTCTCAGTGTCACTCATGCACATTGATAGCTTCCATAACTTTGTAGAATAAGCAAGAGCAGAAAACTGGAAGTGATAAATTATGATTTGCACTTTTTTCTCTGAATTATTTTTCTTAAATCACCTTTCTGATGTCAAATCCAATTTGTATGGATTATACAAACCTCATGGGATTTTTATCTAAAGCAATTATTTAATCATTGATTTGGGGGTTTTTTGCATTAATGACTTTTCTATATTAATGACACAGTCTCTTCCAATTTAAGTTTAAAGTTAAGAATCTATAAATAACAGTTTAAAGTCTTTAGGTCACCAGAATAGAAATGTCCTGGAGTTGTAGTTACAACATACCAAGTGCTCACCGTTGGAGATGCCAGATGACAACCCATAGGCAAGCTCCAATCCAAACAGACATGGGCTTGATTAGGTTGACAAAATTTTTAGCTAAAAATTGAATTGGATACCAGAGGCATGATCTCCTGAGCTCTACTCAGACCCCAACTTTGCCTGTGTCTTTGTCCCAGATCTAATTCATACATTTATTTACTGGCCTGACTCTTGAACATATTAGAGTTTGCTTATGATTTAACACAACTGCCAAAGTGACAAACTGAATAAAGTGTTGGAAATTAGGCATGCTGCTAAAATGACTTGAGTAATTTGAAACTATATATTTTCAAGCATATCCATTAAGTAGGTGACAATTTTGTTCACCAGTTACTGAATCACAAAAGAACGTATGCATGAGAAAATAACATGATCGTGTGTTATTCTTGCCAAACATCTATACTCGCTCTAGTATATGAAAGAATCAATAATTTTTAGCCAATAATATGACTGTAAATGAGAAAGGTGAACCTAACTGCCCCCAAGTCACAGTCAGTGACAGATGCAAGGCGCCTGATTTCCAGTGATATCTGGTAAAAGAAATAGAGCTGACACTATGTAATTTGATTCCAAGAGTTTTAATTACAGGATATAAAATCTTCTGTAAATGAGCCATTATGCATTTTCCATTTTGTTATTTCAGTGAAAAGAAAGTTCAAAACTAGGCAAATTTTTAGCTAAGGCACAAGTTACATTTGCTGAGAAACAGTATTATCTAAAGATCATGCACTGGTTTGGGAGCCCCAAATCCTAAATCCTTTTAGTTCTATGGAATTCCTGTGTGATCTCAGGCAAGCCTTCTCTCAGCACAAGAGTCTTTGCAGCTTATAAAATGAAGACTAATACCTGCTGTAGATTAATCCCACTGATTATGTAGATTTAGAACACTGATGTGTAAAGGACTTTGGTTTTTTTGGAAGCAAATGAAAGGCAAAAACAAACACGTTTTTTATTGTTATTGCTATAAATTCTGTGATTACTTTGGTTGATACTTTTCTCAAGGACAGATTTACTCAAAAGATTGCTATCTGGAAAAATCTTATCCATGCTAATATTTGATTTGTTTGTTAAACTAACCACCCACATGACACTTCATTTTTTCTGTAATTTGTACATTCTTTCAGTTCCATTGAATTACTGAAGAGGAAAAATGGAAAAACTCCCGCTTTTTTTCATGCTTGGGAATGTCTTATAAACCCTATTCCATGTTCCTCCCTTCCAAAGGAAGGAAGGAAGAAAGGGAGGGATGGAAGGAGGGAGAGAGAGAGAAAGAAATAGAAAGGAGAGGAAAGGAAAGAAAAGAAAAAAGCCTCCCAAAATGAAAGCATATTCTAAATGAGGTGACTTAGTCTATAAACACTCATCAAAATATTTTTTTTTCATTTTCATTTCCTACAAGAAATTGCACAGGATATGACCTAATACAATTTGCTTTTAAATGAATGGAAGTGAAAGACAGTGTTTTTCACAGAAGAAGTAAACAAAAGCCTTAAAACCTAATTTATCCAGAAAATAACCTGGGTGCAGAGGAAGGTGGCTAATTTCAGATTTTGG
The DNA here is from genome assembly GCF_009873245.2 of Balaenoptera musculus. NCBI lineage: Eukaryota > Metazoa > Chordata > Mammalia > Artiodactyla > Balaenopteridae > Balaenoptera > Balaenoptera musculus. The sequence continues at coordinate 24,548,149 of NC_045796.1, forward strand.
AATGTGGTGTCCATAAAGCTCACTCTATATCAGACACCTTACATCAGCTCACCCTCAACACCAATCATAAATAGTTGCAACAGCTAAGACTTTGAAGCTTATTATATTTTTGAAGTAAATGACCTTGCTTTTTGCCTTTTTTCCCTTTTTATTGGTTTATCACAGTGAAAGATAATTAACACTGCAAGTCATAAAAACCCTGCACAAGCACAGGTACAGAATTAGCATTAAAAACTTCAAGGCATATATTACATTATAAAATAACTAAAATAGTGGTCTCCCATAATCCACACCCACAAATGTCTATCACTAACAGGAAAAGAGTAAATTGATTTCCTTGTTGGAGACTCCTGGGTATTTTATTTCATCATTTTATGTGTACATATGAATAAACTCAGGAGGAACTGAGGAAGGGCAAATAATTTAGTAGTGAGAGAAAATGATAATCAGTTCAGCAAGTGGATCAAGCTGAGTATAAATTTGTCACTCAACTGTTCCTTTTGTCTCCTCACTTTTTTCTTTTAATTCATATTCATGGATTAAGAAGAGCCCTCAAAAAATCATCTCATCAAAGCGAGGATAAGATAATATAATCAAGACAATTCCAAGAGTTAGTATCCAGTAATGAAATCTGCCAGGAAGTGTATTCATTGTTTCATCATCTTGTCTCATGAAATAGCTTTCCACTCGTCACCTCTGAGAACTCTCATTGTGACATTGGAACTAAGGACACAACCTCACCTTTTCCATCTCATGGTCATACTTTCTCTTATCTGTCTTAGGGGCTGAATTTTATCGTCTCCCCAAAATTCATGTGAGATGTCTTTTAAAGCAGAATCAATGAGATTAAGCATTTTCTTTGAAAGGAGCCCTTAGAAATTATATCATGTGATGTCTACAATTAAAGGACACAGGCCAACTTAGAACAGGCCACCTAAGAAAGATGCTTCTCAGGAAGATTGTAAGGAAAAATCCATTATTCTAGGGGGAAATGCTACTTTTTTAAAACACTTTAGCAAAAGATACCTCTCCCCTTGGTATGTATTGTTAATCACTAGTGAGTAGGTGAACAGGTGTCTAGATCTTCTTAGTAGGAAGAGATCAAAATCCTAATTCTCACTCTCAGATACTTAAAATATCGATGGTAGCTCAATGTTCTTAACCTAGGAGAGTTCTAACCTTGGAACTTTAGGATAGGACACCACTGCTGCCAGTGTAGAGGTAGATGCCAATGAGGACATAGCTTTGGAAGAGGCAAGTCTCCGTGATATGGCGAGAAGAATTCAACAGGAACATATGGCAGCAAGAAGCAGTGAGAATGGAATAAAACAATTCCAGCTTCTCTTGGAAGCAGGACTATCCCAGAGTTCTTGTATAATTTACAACAGTGAGAGAAAAGCCCACAAATAGAAGACAAATTATTTCCTATAAATAGGAAATATGGATTCTCAAGGGATTAACCAACAAAATAAAAGAAGAGACCCTATTTGAACCCCATCCTTCTAGGCTTTAACTGCTCCAGAGACTAGTGCCATCCACATCGCAGTCACCCAAACTAAAAATCTTAGAATCATTTGCCAAATGTTCTCCTCCATGACTCTCCTCTCACTGTATGTGTGCACATACCCATACACATAAGCACCAAATTTCCAATTCTTACTACACAGTTTCAAATCTGTTTCTTCTTTCCTACTCCTACAGACTAACAGAATTCAAACCCTATTACCTAGCTGGACTACCATAAATATTATCAAATTAGCAGTTTCTATTTTTTCAATAGGTCCTTCATATAATTTATTTTTCATTCCAATGTCTCATCTATAAAAAATTATTTTTTTGCACATTGTTAAGATTAATGTTAATATCTAATCCCAGAATACACAGAGTCTAAGTGGCAGCTCTGGATAAAATTCTAATTCTACCACTTATTAACTGAGTGATTTTGAATAAATTTTTAAACTTTTATGAGCCTTAGTTTTCTCAATAATTGTTTTAATATTAATTAAATCCCTACTAAGAGCCAGGCAATGCTCTAAATGTGGAAGATAAAGTAGTGAATGATATATACAAGCTTCTTTTCAGGGAGTCTACATTTTAGTATGAAAAAACTTCATCTGAAAATTCACATCTAAAAGTCACAATAACTGGATGGACTTCAGAGAGTAGTTGTAAATATTTAAGGATAAAACATGGACAAAGCGTCTAGCATAGTGTCTAACACCAAGGAGCTGATTAATAAAAGCCAAATTTATCTTCTCAATGAAAAGAAAGAAATGGTAAGACTTTACCTTATAGAGGAAATGCCTTATTTTCCTCTGGGAAGGACTCTAAATCACCACTAACCATAAAAATGTTAAATTGAAAAGGGTAGCCCTGATGCAGAGCTTTCAGCCCAATGACACAAAAAACAATGCTCAAAATATTCACTGGCTAGAAATCAGATCTAATTCCTAAACTCAGAATTCTATCCATTTATTCACATATTGCTATCTTTCTTGCTCTCTACTCTTCTAGTTTTCTTCCCAAAATGTTATTATGAGAAATAACTTTAAAATATTAATATTCAAAGAAAAATTATCCATTCTTATTTCACTTTTCAAGCATAGAGAAACAACTTATCTCAATTTCAATGAATTTTAGGAAAACAAAATGTTACATCTGCTTGGTACTCTAGGTCTTTGCATGCTAAAGTTCACTTTCACATTATTCTTCTGACTTCACGATTTCTCTCATACATCATTTTCTTATCTGTCACCCCTGTGAGTATCTAATAAGTCGTATCTAAGTATAAGCTCCTCATTAGTTGTGAGATCCCAACATTGAGCACAGTGTCTTAATACCCTGCAGAGAGCAACAAGGTAATTACCTCTCAATGCCTATATTCAATCTCTAAAGTTAAAGTACCAAGTTATCTATGATTAACATAATCTATAATAGACACCTAGCAAATTGTGGTGCATTCTTAATTTTTATATTTTGATTACATAATAGCATGCTTAAATTTAAAGACTTTCTTTACAGAACATGCTTTGTGATGATTAGGCTGTGATAACACTTGGCAGCATTTCATTATTCACTATCATTAATGTGAGAAAATCTCCTTCCTCCCTATATCATGTTACCATATAAGTTTCCATATGCAGGCTTATTCTTTTTGTTATTTTTAGAATATTTTCAACTTTATGAAGTTAGATTGATTTTTTTCATAGTGACCATCATCCCTTCTGCTTTCTTTCAGAGTAAATTATTTTCAGATAGGTTATTAATGCTAAAATCTAGTAGTTCCAGAATAGAAATCAGATAAATGAGTTTCATGTCCATTCTAAATGGGATCATCCAATTTGATAAATATCCTTCTCACTGACATGGTGTAGTCAGTGAGTTTGTATTTAAAATTTTAGCAGCCGAACTCTTTATGTTATTAATTTAATCTGGAAACCCAATATATAAAGCATTAAACAAAGACGAAGAACTGTTCTGTTTAAAAGATAGTCCTGCTCACTTGACCCTTTGGACTCTAAAATGATAGCAAGAAATCGTCAAAGGATGTTCAGAGTGTGATTTCAAAATTATTGCTCTTGATGCTGCCCTAAATTCTGACTTGGAATTACACTGCACTGAAGGGGTTCTTGAAGAATCAAGTGGTTCCAACACCCAAAGCAAACAGAGGGATGAAATTTTCAGAGCTGAGATAAGAAGAGTCCTCACTTGTAAAATAAAATTTTTTAAAATCATTGTCTATTATTCTATGTATGATACTATGCTAGTTAATTAAGTATAACTGTCAAAAACATATCAAAAGCTTTTTAAAAGTCATTATAGATTAAATCTATTTAGTAATTAATTATATTCACCAGACTTGATCTTTGCAAAAGCATACTAATTATTATAGTTATAAAAACCAAAGTAAAAATGTTTCTTTGAAATCTTTCATAAGTTTAGGCAAAGTGCCTGTCTGAATACTGTCAATTTCTTACTCAGAACTGAGATCTTACAATGAGTAAGGCATGAATCTATTTCTCCATCTTTTACTATCCTCAAGACCATAACAGGGGAATATGTTGCAATTTCAGTATACAGAATGAGATTTTAGACTGGGTTTATCAAGTGAAAATAGCTTCAGTTACCTTCTTTAGAGCTTCTTGATCTTTGAACACTGCCTCTTCTTGCCACCTTCATTGTTTATTAACATGTGACTCTGCCAATGGCTTTCTAATAAGAACATGAGTCCCAGCAGTAACAAAGTACACATGTCTTATTCAGTTAGGCTCACCACCCAAAAATTTAAAATTTAGAGAAATCTCAGAGAAGAATTTTTTTAAAAATTAGTTTTATGTCAATTCCCCAGTATTTAGTGCTCTTTCTTAGATAACTTTCTAGGAATTCTCACTGCAATTTCATTTAATAGATCTATCCACTTAGCACAGGGGCAAAGATTATTCTTTTTAGTTTCAAACTACTTTGTAACCACATTTTTTAAGTAATTGATATATCAGTTGGTTCCCTTAGATAATTAAATAATTCACAGATAATTAACTCTGGAATACATCTTTGTAATTTCTGGGTAAAAATAGTGAAGTCAAATCTTGTAAAATGTTCTCCCAATAAGAGCACAAAATAACTACAAAAAGTGCTACCCCAAATGAGAAAATATCCATAATTTCCTGCCATAAACTCAAAAGAAGTAAGTCAGAAAAGATATTGAAGATTGTATCAATACATGGCATGACTCTGAACTCTCTCTTTCTCCAAAGTCATAATGCTGAGTCTCAGCGACCTCAAAATTCTCAAGGATATCCATAAATCACCCTTTCTGACTAACAGGAAGTAAATGACTTTTAAGCATGGGGCTACTGGGGACAATTGTCTCTGACGGAAGCCCAAATTGCAGGTTACCAATATGAATAAAAGGCATGATTCCAATCCAACAGTACACCCCACATCATAAGATACTACCTCAGTGCCCCTCCAAGCCCTGCCTCCAGTAGGTAAAGTGAACCATGGTACAGAACATTTAACAACATATACAATGAGAAAGAATAAGTCTTTACATCATTCCAACTAAGAAACTCCCTCACCTGCTATAACCTCATGAAACAGAAGTTATATTTAAATCCTCACACTCTAACTCAGAGGAAAAAACAGACCTCAAGAAATAGGGGAAAGGAACAAAAGATAATTTACTCTACACAATATCAGGAAAACAAAGCTGCTGATACTAAACATAAAGAGGATGAAAACAAATAGTATGTTTCTATGACAGAGAGAAAAGCAAAAGCTAGACAGAGGAAAAGAATTGGGGGGAAAAACCCAGCATGTAAAGCAAAATAACAAACAAACAAGAAAATCCCAAAGAACAGAAAAAAATCACCCCAAAATGTTTTTCAGAGGAAAAACTTAATGAGAGCATATATTTATTTATTTAATCAAAGAGAATAAAATATACTTTGAGTTAAAGAAATAAATTGAAAACAAATCAAAACCATGCCAGACAGAACTGATAAACAAATTATGAAAATTGCAAGGAGCAATGTGTTACTAAAAATAATAATGGACATAGATGAAATGTAATAAGCACAGTACATTTAGAGAAACAAGAACAACAAAAACACACAGATCACTGACAACCATAAATTTGAGTAGACCCTCTTTTTATTTTCTCTTCATACTACCACATAATTTTTATTAGTTAACGTAACTAACTGCTCTTACATTAAGTTTTGTAAATATTTATGTAGGTATAATTGATATAAAATAAACACATATTTTAATTGTATAATTTAATGTTTTGGCATATATATATATATATATCTGTTAAACTCCAGCACAGTTAAAATAGTGAATATATACATCACACTCAAAATTTCTTTATGTCTCTTTGTAATCTTGCCTTTCTATCCCTCCCCAGCTCCTTCCCATCCCTAAATAACTGCTGACTGGCTTTCACTCACTAAAAATTAGTTTGTATTTTCTAGAGTTTGATATAAATGGAAAATATACAGTATACACTCATTTTGCCTGTTTTCTGTCACTTAATATAAATATCAATATTTTGAGATTCATCCATATTGTTGCATTTATTAATAGTCCATACATAGTCCATATGCTTCTTGCATAGCAGTCTTCCATTGTATACAGCACTCTTTGCTTATATTTTTACCTGTTGATGGACATCTGAGTTTTTTCCAGGTGTTACCTATTACATTTAGGCTTCCATCAATGTTCATATATAAGACTTTGAATGGATATATGCTTCCATTTCTCTTAATTAAGAGTAGAATAGCTAGATCATGTGATTCATGTATGCTTACCTTTTTAAGAAACTGTCAGGCTGTTTTCCAAAGTGGTTGTACAATTTCACATTCTTACAAGCACTATAAGAGAGTTCCAGTCTATCAACATTCTAGCCAACATCTGGTATGATCAGTCTTTTAAATTTTAGCCATACAAATAGTAGTGTAATGATATCTCATTGTGAGTTTAATTTACATTTCTCTAATGACTAATGATGCTGAGTATCTTTTCATGTGCATATTTCCCATCCACATGTCTTCCCACCCATATATTTGCAAATACTTTTTCCCAAACTTTGCCTTGTCTTTTCAGTCTTTTAACAGAATTTTTCAAAGAGCGTAAGTTTTTACATGGATGAGGTCCAATTTATCAATTTTTATTCTTTTATAGAGCATGCTTTTGAGGCTGTACCTAAGAATTTTGCCTAACCCAAGTTCGTAAAGATTTTCTCCTATGTTTTCTTCCATAGGTTTATAGTTTAATTTTTATATTTAATTCTATGATCAAATTTGATGTTAATTTTAGTTTATGGTATTTGGTAGGTTAATGATTCTGATTGATTTTTAAATTCACTAACATTGAATTCCCAGGATAAATCCTTTGTTATTATGCTGTCTTATATTTTTACATCCTACTGGATTTAACTGTTAAATTTTTTGTTAAGAATTGTTGCATCTATGTTCATTAAGGATATTAGTCTGTAGTTTCCTTTTCCTGTGATGTCTTTTTCTCTAGCTTTGGAATTGAGATAGTGCTTGATTCATAAAACATGTTGTTTAAGCATTCACTTGTCTTCAATCTTCTAGAAACATTTGTTTAGGATTGCTATTATTTCTTCCATAAATATTAAGAAGAATTCACCAAGCGATGTGAGCCTGGAGTTTTCTTTGTGGGAAAGTTGTAACTTCAAATTAAATTTAATAGAATAGTGCCATTCAGATTATCTATTAACTTAAAGAAGATTTTATCTATTGAGTGAGTTTTGGGAGTTTGTTCACTTCATCTAAGTTGTTAAATTTATTGCCATAAAGTTGTTCAGACTATTTCCTTAATAGTCTTTCAATATTTTGTAGAATTTGTATTGATGCCACCTCTCTCATTCCTGATATTGGCAATTTATGTCCTTTTTTCCCCTGTTTTGCCTGGCTAGAAGTTTATCAGTTTTATTAATTGTTTCATAAATATATTTTTGGTTACATTGATTTTCTCTATTGTTTTCACCATTTTCTCTTTCATTGATTTCTGTCATTATTTTCCATCTGTGATTAATTTGAGTTCAATTTGCTCTTTGAGTTTCTTAAAGAAAACGTTGTGGATACTGATTTGAGACTTTTTTCTCATTTCTAGTATTGGATTTTAATACTTACAAATTTCCCCTAATTACTGTATTAACAGCATCTTACAAATTTTGGTGTGTCTGTTCGCATTTTCATCCAGTTAAAAATACTTTACTTTTCTTCGTTGAACTACCAGTTAGTTGAAGTTATCATTTCTGGACTTCCACCTATTTTTTTGTCTATTGATTTATTACTTAATGCTTTTATGGTCAGGGCACATACTTTATATGATTGAAATTCTTTTAAATTTATTAACACTCATTTTTGGCCCAGAATATATCTATCTTGATAAATACTCTATTTGTTTGAAAAGAATGTATAATTTTCCATAGATAAAACCACATAGACCAAACAATAATATAAAAGGAAAAGGAAAACTCAAAGAGTAATAAAAATAGTAATATGAAAATAACTTACAAAATAAAGAAAGTAGAAAACTATTGCTCTGGTTAGGGCTGCAACAAATTATTTTAGGAAGCTTTATTATTTAGAATCACTTTCAGCTATGGAAATATTCAAATCTCAAAGTCTCAACTAATGAGAGGATTTTTGTTTGCTAATTTTCTGCCTGCTTATAAAACAGTGATCAAAATATTATTCAAAGAAGAGGCTGATAGCTCCCTGGAGATTGTATATTGGGGAATAAAAGTTACTATTAAGTAACATTTTCTTGAGTCTTTAAGGATTTCTGAGAACAGACTAAGAGTTACCATGGGTACAATATTCGCAAGAAGAGTTTGACAGCTCTCTGGAGATTGCATAAAGGGAAATAAACATTTTTATTAAGTAACATTTTCTTGAAAGTTTAAGGATTTTTGAGGATAGAATAAGAATTACCAGGGGTACAATATTTGATATATATTCCAATGGATCTTAAAATGGAAACTAAAATGTCTTTAAAGATTATGTAGGACTTCTGCTTTCAATTCTGACAGGTATTGAGCTTGGAAGATGTCACTGCTGTTCTTAGAAGAATCAAGCTGAACAAAGAGAAACTGATTACTTCACTTCAACCCATCAGAAAAAGCAAGGTGGCAGGGCAAACGGACACCCCAAAATCTGGAGAGTCAAGTGAATAGAGCGAATCACATCAGAGATCAGCTTACCTGGAGCAAAAGTGAATGAAGCCATAAATTGGTAGGAAGACTGAATGGTAATTTTGACAAAATTACTGGAGTGTGCCTGTGAACTAGTATGAGAATGAGGAATTGCTCAGGGCTGTGGATTTAGGAGGACACCAACACTTCCATAGGTTTAAATTCCAGGAACCCCAACAGGTACTAATGACAAAGAAGAAAGGAAAAAATCCCCTTGTTTTTCTGACAAGGAGAGAAAAGCAACCATTTTGAAAAGACCCAGAGTATTCTACATAACATGCATAAGCCTACTCTCCAGGGTAACAGACTACCAGAGACTCATTCTACCTAAGAGATGGGCACTTGCCTGACTTCAGCACCTTCTAGCCTTCCTGTCTTACCTAGAGGGAAATGGTGGGGGAGGGGGGCGCAGAGGAGGAATTAAAAAACGGTTGTGTAGTTCACAGACTGGGATCATAGGCCCACTAAATGAATAGGATTTAATCACAAAACTGTAGAATGCTTCCTCTGCCCCTCTCTCCCATACTATACGATTACATCAACAGGGCTTCAATAAATAATAGTGTATTATAGCTCAAAGAGCTGCAAGAAACACATACTCTCTGAAAAGCAGTAAAAAAGTAAAGGCCCAAATTCAGAAAAAGAGACAAAAATAAGGCTACTAGAGAAATTTGAAGCCTCTGACACCTATAGCTACAGCAAACATTGAACACAGTCAAACTACTAACCATATTAACATAAAACCTTACACTGAATGCCTATTGACCTTAGTTTTTATTATTCCATGGGTCACAGTTGAGAATTTTCCAAAATTAATGACAGACACCAAACCACAGACCCAGAAACTCAGAGAACACCAAGCAGAATAAATACCAAAAAATTTAAACTTTGGCATATCATATTCAAAAGGCCAAAAACAAAGGTAAAAATCTTAAAAGAAGACCAAAGGAATAAAAATACCTTGCAAACAGTGGAACATCAAGGATAAGAATTACATTCTTATGAGTTTCTTCTCAGAAAACACATAAACAAGAAGAGAATGGAGAGAAATATGTAAAGCATTAAAAAAAAAAAAAGACCAACCCATCCAGAATTCTATAGCCAATGAAATCATCTTCAAATAAGAAGAAGAAAGACTGTTTCAAGCAAACAAAACCAGAATTTCATTGCAGCAGACTTGTCCTCAAGAAATGTTAAAAGAAGTTCTTCATAGAGAAGAAAATGGTTTAAGTCAGAGAGTCAGATATATGTAAACAAAGGAAGAATGCCAGAGAAGAAATAAATGAAGATAAAATTTTTAAATTTTCTTAATCTTAGTTGATCTAAGAGACAACTATCTGTGCAAAGTAATAAAAGTAACAATGTACTGGGTAATTATAGCATGCGGATAAGTACAATTAATGACAGAAATGTTCTAAGACACAGAAAGTAGGAACTGCAAATACTTTGTTATTAAGTATCTGTACTACACATGAAGTAGCTAGTGTTATTTGAAAGTAGACTTAGAATACTTGAAGTGTGTATTTCAAATTCTAGAGAAACAACTAAAAATTTTAAGAAGAAGGATAATTGATATGCTAAGAGCAGAGAGAAAATGAAATAATATAAAATGTCCAATTAAACCAGAGGGGGCATAAAAAAGGCAGAAGAAAAAAAAATCAGAGAATAACTCGTACAAATAGAAAATACTTACAAACATATTAGACATTACCTCAACTATATCAATAATCATTTTAAATGGAATAGTCTAAATACACCAATTAAAAAGACAGAGATCGAGGAGACTGGTTTAAGATGGAAGAGTAGAAGGACGTGCTTTCACTCCCTCTTGCAAGAGCACCAGAATTACAACTAACTGCTGAACAATCATCAACAAGAAGACACTGGAACTCACCAAAAAAGATATCCCACATCCAAAGACAAAGGAGAAGCCACAGTGAGACGGTAGGAGTGGCACAATCACAATAAAATCAAATCCCATAACTGCTGGGTGGGTGACTCACAAACTGGAGAACACGTATACCACAGAAGTCCACCCACTGGAGTGAAGGTTCTGAGCCCCACGTCAGGCTTCCCAACCTGGGGGTCTGGCAACGGGAGGAGGAATTCCTAGAAAATCAGACTTTGAAAACTAGCAGGATTTGATTGCAGGACTTCGACAGGACTGGGAGAATCAGAGACTCCACTCATGGAGGGCACACACAGAGTAGTGTGTGCATCGGGACCCAGGGGAAGGAGTAGTGACCCCATAGGAGACTGAACCAGACCTACCTGCTAGTGTTGGAGGGTCTCCTCCAGAGGTGGGGGGTGGCTGTGTCTCACTGTGAGGACAAGGACACTGGCAGCAAAGGTTCTGGGAAGTACTCCTTGGTGTGAGCCCTCCCAGAGTCTGCCATTAGCCCCACCAAAGAGCCCAGGTAGGCTCCAGCGTTGGGTCACCTCAGGTCAAACAACCAACAGGGAGGGAACCCAGCTCGACCCACCAGCAGACAAATGGATTAAAGTTTTACTGAGCTCTGCCCACCAGAGCAACAGCCAGGTCTACCCACCACCAGTCCCTGCCATCAGAAAACTTGCACAAGCCTCTTAGGTAGCCTCATCCACCAGAGGGCAGACAGCAGAAGCAAGAAGGACTACAGTCCTGTAGCCTGTGGGGAAAAAACCACATTCACAGAAAGATAGACAAGATGAAAATGCAGAGGGCTATGTACCAGATGAAGGAACAAGATAAAACCCCAGAAAAACAACTAAATGAAGTGTAGACAGGCAACCTTCCAGGAGAAGAATTCAGAATAATGATAGTGAAGATGACCCAGGACCTTGGAAAAAGAAAGGAGGCAAAGATCGAGAAGATTCAAGAAATGTTTAACAAAGACCTAGAAGAATTAAAGAACAAACAAACAAAGATGAACAATACAATAACTGAAATGAAAAATACACTAGAAGGAATCAATAGCAGAATAACTGAGGCAGAAGAACGGATAGTGAGCTGGAAGACAGAATGGTGGAATTCACTGCTGTGGAACAGAAAAAAGACAGAAAAGAAATGAAGACAGCCTAAGAGACTTCTGGGACAACATTAAACACAACAACATTCTCATTATAGGGGTCCCAGAAGGAGGAGAGAGAGAGAAAAGACCCAAGAAAATATTTGAAGAAATTATAGTTGAAAACCTCCCTAACATGGGAAAGGAAATAGCCACCCAAGTCCAGGAAGCTCAGAGAGTCCATACTGGATAAATCTAAGGAGAAACACACCGATAAACATAGTAATCAAATTGGCAAAAATTAAAGACAAAGAAAAATTATTGAAAGCATCAAGGGAAAATCGACAAATAACATGCAAGGGAACTCCCATAAGGTTAACAGCTGATTTCTCAGCAGAAACTCTGCAAGCCAGAAGGGAGTGGCATGATATACTTAAAGTGATGAAAGGGAAGACCCTATAACCAAGATTACCCTACCTGGCAAGGATCTCATTCAGATTCACTGGAGAAATCCAAAGGTTTACAGACAAGCAAAAGCTAAGAGAATTCAGCACCACCAAACCAGCTCTACAACAAATGCTAAAGGAACTTCTCTAAGTGGGAAACACAAGAGAAGAAAAGGAACTACAAAAGCAAACCCAAAACAATTAAGAAAATGGTCATAGGAACATACATATCGATAATTACCTTAAACGTGAATGGATTAAATGCTCCAACCAAAAGACACAGGCTCACTGAATGGATACAAAAACAAGACCCATACTCATGCTGTCTACAAGAGACCCACTTCAGTCTTAGGGGCACATACAGATTGAAAATGAGGGGATGGAAAAAGATATTCCATGCAAATGGAAATCAAAATAAAGCTGGAGTAGCAATTCTTATATCAGACAATATAGACTTTAAAAAAAAGACTATTACAATAGACAAAGAAGGACACTACATAATGACCAAAGGATCAATCCAAGAAGATATAACAATTGTAAATATTTATGCACCCAATACAGGAGCACCTCAGTACATAAGGCAAATGCTAACAGCCATAAGAGGGGAAATTGACAGCAACACAATAATAGTAGGGGACTTTAAATTGACAGTAACACGATAATAGTAGGGGATTTTAACACCCCAATTTCACCAATGGACAGATCATCCAAAATGAAAATAAATAAGGAAACACAAGCTTTAAATGACACATTAAACAAGATGGACTTAATTGACACTTATAAGACATTCCATCCAAAAACAACAGAATACACTTTCTTCTCAAGTGTGCACAGAACATTCTCCAGGATAGATCACATCCTGTGTCACAAATCAAGCCTCAGTAAATTTAAGAAAATTGAAATCATATCAAGCATCTTTTCTGACCACAACGCTATGAGATTAGAAATCAATTACAGGGAACAAAACGTAAAAAACACAAACACATGGAGGCTAAACAATACGTTACTAAATAACCAAGAGATCACTGAAGAAATCAAAGAGGAAATCAAAAAATACCTAGAGACAAATGACAATGAAAACACGACGACCCAAAACCTATGGGATGCAGCAAAAGCAGTTCTAAGAGGGAAGTTTATAGCAATACAAGCCTACCTCAAGAAACAAGAAAAATCTCAAATAAACAATCTAACCTTATACCTAAAGGAACTAGAGAAAGAAGAACAAGCAAAACGCAAAGTTAGCAGAAGGAAAGAAATCATAAAGATCACAACAGAAATAAATGAAATAGAAACAAAGGAAACAATAGCAAAGATCAATAAAACTAACACCTGGTTCTTTGAGAAGATAAATAAAATTGATAAACCATTAGCCAGACTCATCAGAAAAAAAGGGAGAGGACTCAAATCAATAAAATTAGAAATGAAAAAGGGGAAGTAACAAGTGACACTGCAGAAATACAAAGGATCATGAGAGATTACTATAAGCAACTATATGCCAATAAAATGGACAACCTGGAAGAAATGGCCAAATTCTTAGAGAAGCACAACCTTCCATGACTGAACAAGGAAGAAATAGAAAATATAAACAGATCAATCACAAGCACTAAAACTTAAACTGTGATTAAAAATCTTCCAACAAACAAAAGCCCAGGACCAGTTGGCTTCACAGGTGAATTCTATCAATCATTTAGAGAAGAGCTAACGCCTATCCTTCTCAAAGTCTTCCAAAAAACTGCAGAGTAAGGAACACTCCCAAACTCATTCCATGAAGCCACCATCACCCTGATACCAAAACCAGACAAAGATACTACAAAAAAAGAAAATTACAGACCAATATCACTGATGAATATAGATGCAAAAATCCTCAACAAAATACTAGCAAACAGAATCCACCAACACAGTAAAAGGATCATACACCATGATCAAATGGGATTTATCCCAGGGATGCAAGGATTCTTCAAAAAATGCAAATCAATCAATGCGATACACCATGTTAACAAACTGAAGGAGAAAAAACATATGATCATCTCAGTAGATGCAGAAAAGCTTTTGACAAAATTCAACACCCATTTATGATTAAAAACTCTCCAGAAAGTGGGCATACAGGGAACCTACCTCAATATACTAAAGGCCATATATGATAAACCCACAGCAAACATCATTCTCAATGGTGAAAAACTGAAAGCATTTCCTCTAAGATCAGGAACAAGACAAGGCTGTCCACTCTCACCACTATTATTCAGCATAGTCTTGGAAGTCCTAGCCACAGCAGTCACAGAAGAAAATGAAATAAAAGGAATACAAATTGGAAAAGAAGAAGTAAAACTGCCACTGTTTGCAGATGGCATGATACTATACATAGAGAATCCTAAAGATGCTACCAGAAAACTACTAGAGCTAATCAATGAATTTGGTAAAGTTGCAGGATACAAAATTAATGCACAGAAATCTCTTGCATTCCTATACACTAACAATGAAAGATCAGAAAGAGAAATTAAGGAAACAATCCCATTCACCACTGCAACAAAAAAGAATAAAATACCTAGGAATAAACCTACCTAGGGAGACAAAAGACCTGTATGCAGAAAACTATAAGACACTGATGAAAGAAATTAAAGATGATACAAACAGATGGAGAGATATACCACGTTCTTGGATTGGAAGAATCAATATTGTGAAAATGACTATACTACCCAAAGCAATCTACACATTCAATGCAATCTCTATCAGATTACCAATGGCATTTTTTACAGAACTAGAACAAAAAAATCTTAAAATTTGTATGGAGACACAAAGGACCCCGAATAGTCAAAGCAGTCTTGAGGGAAAATAATGGGGCTGGAGAAATCAGACTCCCTGACTTCAGACTATACTACAAAGCTACAGTAATCAAGAAAAGATGGTACTAGCACAAAAACAGAAATGTAGATCAATGGAACAGGATAGAAAACCCAGAGATAAATCCATGCGCCTATGATCAACTAACCTATGACAAAGGAGGCAAGAATATACAATGGAGAAAAGACAGTCTCTTCAATAGGCGGTGCCAGGAAAACTGGACAGCTATATGCAAAAGAATGAAATTAGAACACTCCCAAACACCATCACAAAAATAAACTCAAAATGGATTAGAGACCTAAATGTAAGATCAGACACTCTAAAACTCTTAGAGGAAAACATAGGAAGAACACTCTTTGACATAAATCACAGCAAGATCTTTTTTGATCCACCTCCTAGAGTAATGGAAATAAAAATAAAAATAAACAAATGGGACCTAATGAAACTTAAAAGCTTTTGCAAAGCAAAGGAAACTACAAACAAGACGAAAAGACAGCCCTCAGAATGGGAGAAAATATTTGCAAACGAATCAATGGACAAAGGATTAATCCTCAAAATGTATAAACAGCTCATGCACCTCAATATTAAAAAAACAAACAACCCAATCCAAAAATGGGCAGAAGACCTAAATAGACATTTTTCCAAAGAAGACTTACAAATGGCCAAGAAGCACATGAAGAGCTGCTTAACATCACTAATTATTAGAGAAATACAAATCAAAACTACAGTGAGGTATCACCTCACACCAGTTAGAATGGGCATCATCAGAAAATCTACAAACAACAAATGCTGGAGAAGGTGTGGAGAAAAGGGGACCCTCTTGCACTGTTGGTGGGAATGTAAATTGATACAGCCACTATAGAGAACAGTCTAGAGGTTCCTTAAAAAAGTAAACATAGAGTTACCATATGACCCAGCAATCCCACTACTGGGCATGTACTCAGAGAAAACCATAATTCAAAAAGACACATGCACTCTAATGTTCATTGCAGCACTATTTACAATAGCCAGATCATGGAAGCAACCTAAATGCCCATCAACAGACGAATGGATAAAGAAGATGTGGTACATATATAAAATGGAATATTACTCAGCCATAAAAAGGAACAAAACTGGGTCATGTAGAGACATGGATGAATCTAGAGACTGTCATACAGAGTGAAGTAAGTCAGAAAGAGAAAAACAAATATCGTATATTAACGCATATATGTGGAACCTAGAAAAATGGTACAGATGAACCGGTTTGCAGGGCAGAAATTGAGACACAGATGTAGAGAAGAAATGTATGGACACCAAGGGAGGAAAGTGGCGGGGGGGTGGGGGGGGTGGGATGAATTGGGAGATTGGGATTGGCATATATACACTAATATGTATAAAATGGATAACTAATAACCTGCTGTATAAAAAAATAAATAAAATAAAATTCCAAAATTCAAAAAAAAAGAAATATATGAATAAATATGTTAAAGTTGTAAACAGAATAAAATACTTAAGTGCATCTTAAAAAAAATAAAATAAAATAAAAAGACAGATCATCAGAGTGGATAAAACATATAAGACCTAAAAATATGTTATCTACTCATTTAATAAACCCATTTTAAATATAAAGACACAGCTAGATTAAATGGAGAAAGGCATACCATGTTAACTATAATCAAGTGAAAAACAGAGTAACAATATTAATTTCAGTCAAAGCAGACCTCAGAAAAAAGAAAATGATCAGAGATACAGAGGAATATTACATAGTGATAAAGCAATGAATTCTTGAGGGAGACATAATAATCCCTAACATACATGTACCTAACCAAAATCATCAAAAGAATTAAGGCAAAAACTAACAGAACTGCAAAAAGAAACAGACAAATCCACTATTAAGTTGAAAACTTCAATACCCCTCTTTTAGCACTTGGTAGATCCAGCAGGCAGAAATCAGTACAGATATAGTTAATATGAACAGCACTAGACAAACAAGAGTCCAAGAGAGTGGTCCACTGAACATGTTAAGAATTGTGGAGAGGAGGAGGACTTCCAGAAAGGTGGTGTGAGTGGTTCATAGTGAAACTGTACACTTCAGATGGGACTCGAACCCAGTTGCACCTCAGTTGGGACTTGAACCCACAATCTTCTACCTGAAACCCCACAGCTAGTCTCAGGACTCAGTGAAGCTCAAGTTCTTTATGTGTTGGCACAGAAGGAATTCAGCAAAAGGCAAAGTGATAGGCAAGTAGCAGATTTATTAATAAAGGATGCTTGTGAAGTACACAAGCGAGCAGGCAAAAGGGCTCTGCCCCTAGAACTAAGTGGGTTACATTTTTAAAATCAAAGGAAAAGTGTGGAGGGAGAGAAGACTACCTTCTTCCTCTTCCTTTGTAAAGATGTTGTAGGAAAATGGGGCATGAGAGGATGGTCATGTCCCAGGTTTCAGGCAAGTTCCTGGGACAAGCCACCAAGTTGAGGGTCTTCGGCTTCATGCAGGAAAGAATTCAAGAATGAGCCATAGTAAAGTGAAAGCAGAGATACATATTCCATAGGCAGAATGTGGTTCATGTCAAACCCAGGACATTTAGCTGTTCTGTTATCCATTGATGTGAAGTGACCTGAAGTACCTCGGGGAATGGGAAGGGCAAGGTCAGAGCACAATGGGCATGAGCAGTCGGGGTTTCCTTGAGAACGTGGCTTTCTCTCTTATTGTCGCTTCCCTATTCACTTCAGTGATCATCAGCAGGCACTCTAATTCCTACTCCGAAGAGAATCGTTTTACCTCCTTTCTTAATAAAAGTTTAATAGCCGATAGAGCACTTTGGTGAGAGCTCATGGTTTTTATTTCACCCAATATACTGGCATATTATGCACTTGAGTCATCTGTTTTGCAGTATGAGTTTTAAGACCTGCACAATAGTCCATTATATTGACTGATAACCCAGGGTTTGGTAAGTCATTTCCTCTTTTAGAATATTTTGGTTGCTTTCCTTCTATTCCAGGGCTTCTCACCTTCAGCACTATTGACTTTTTGTGCTAGATAATCCTTCGTTGCTGGCATCTATCCACTAAGTGTCAACATCCCCTCCCCCCAGTGGTGAGCAAACTATCTCCAAAAATTGCCAAATGGCCCCTCAGGAATAGAATCACCTCGAATTGAGAACCACTGCCCTATTAAAAACACATTTTAATTGTTGCTCTGATTATAAAAGTGACACAAAATTTATTGAAAACAAGTGTTTAAAATACAGAAAAATAAAATAAAGTGAAAATCATCAGCATTTTATTTTACTCCAACATAGTCACTTAAAACATTTGGTTACATTTCAGTATATTTTATTTTTGTCTGATATTAAATTTAAATTTATTATGTCATTTGGCATCCTATAATTCTATATTTTTATTCAATATTCTTATGAACATTTCTTCATGTCCTTAAATAGCCTTTAAAAAGGTGGTTTTGAATGGGTATGTAGTGTCCAATTGCATGGTAGTGTTCCTTTTTTTTTTTTTTTTTTTCAATTTAGATGAATTCTTCTGAGCCCAAGTCAAACTAGGTTCTTTGGTATAATGAGCTCTTTGTCTAACAAGAAAATGATTCCAAAAAAAAAAAAAAACCCTTTAAAAAAAAAAAATGATTCCAAACAAAGGCCTTTTTATCATTTTGTTTAGTAAAGAGGATATGGAGGCAACCAATTGGACCTGTAGTGATTCAATATACACTTAGTGTTTTAATTTTCTAATTTTGGGTACTATCCACTTAGATAAATTTCATGTTAAAATGTTTCAAATCCAAAGACACCTAAAGTTTTATTTAACTAATGGAAGAATTGATACTAGTTTAAAAATAATTGTGAGATAGCTTTTGACAATGTGCTAAGCACTGGATTTACAGATTTATCAGACGATTTAATCCCACTCTTTAGATGGCTAAAAATAAATAAGACATGCACAAAAGTAACTACAATGTACAATGTAATGAGAATGAGAACTAAGAAACATATGCAAAATACAATGGAAATTCAGAAGAAGAAGAGTTCAGTGGGCGAGATCAGGATAGGCATGGATGAGGAAGCAGTACTTAAAGAAAGAACAGAATTCTGACATGCCAAGCAAGGTAAGGAAAAGGAGACCCTTCCTGAAAGAAGGAATGACTTGAGCATTGAAGAAGGACACTAAGTGATAAGATAGGAGGACAGTGGAAAAGCCTGGAATTCTAGATGAAGGCATTTGGCATGAAGAGGGAAGGAGTGGAAACGCAAGGAAGAAAAGGGAAAGGGAAGCAGCAGAAGTTAATGAGAATCTATTATTGCCAGCTGCTGTGCTATACGTTTTACCTACATCATTTCAGTACTCACATCTCCATGTTTAAAATGAGAAGACCAAGACACATAGTCACCCAGCTTTTAAATGGCAGACATGACTACATAGTTAACAAATGGTCAAGATGAGATTAAAGCAGAGGATTTCCCCTGATTGTCTTTAAATTAGCCGATGCGACCTCTAAAATGTCATATATTCTATTACTTACATTCAATACAAATAAATCTAAAAATCCTCTTTCTCAAGCCTTTCCTCTTAAGCTAAATCCATCAATGCTCTCAGGGTCCTCTGGACACCTACTTGGTTGCCCCCTCCATGATGCGATGCTTTATGTATACACATCTGCCTACTTTCCTCAACCCACTCCCTGCAGTATGGTAAATTTCTTGAAAGTCAAGAAAATATCTTCATCATCTCTATGGCTTCAGTGACGGGATCAGAGTAAGTGTCCCCAGATATTCACTGATTAGAAAAACAGAATCCAAGCAGGGGTACTGAAACTAGCATTTCCACATTTCCCAAAATTGTTGTCAGCGTGCCTCTCTTCCAAAGTAATTATAAAAATTGAGCCAATGCTTTTATCTAGTTCTTGACTCCACATATGTTTTTGGTGGATCCTGGCTTGATAGAGGTCCTCAAATACTACAAAGAAAACCTGCTGATAGCATGTTGCATGCAGGAGTGAGGGTGTTGTTTGCTTTAAATTTAGGCTTAGAACTGGATTAATTTTTGTACTAAGAGTGTAATTTCCAGGTATTTGTCTTAATAACGAAAAGTACTTGAAATGACTGCTATTTAGCAGTAAGTTTATAGCTAATTAGGGGAGCATCTCACTGATGCTCGCTAATGAGAGGAAGAGCTATTACCGATCAGGGTGTGAAAGTTTCGAGGACAGCATCATAAAATGCAGTTTGCTCAATTCTGTAAATATATGCTGTTTACTTTATTTACAATAACCCATAGATGACTCAAGTGCATAATATGCCGGTATATTAGGTGAAATAAAAATCATGAGCTCTCACCAAAGTGCTCTATCGGCTATTAAACTTTTATTAAGAACAAAGGTAAAACAATTCTCTTCGGAGTAGGGATTAGAGTGCCTGCTGATGATCACTGAAGTGAATAAGGAAGCGACAATAAGAGAGAAAGCCACGTTCTCAAGGAAATCCCGACTGGTCATGCCCATTGTGCTCTGACCTTGCCCTTCCCATTCCCTGAGGTACTTCAGGTCACTTCACATCAATGGATAACAGAACAGCTAAATGTCCTGGAGTGAGTGCTGCAGTGTGTGAAGATACAAAGGCCACTCTTGGGATGGGTGTCTGAATGTAGGTTTTGTTGTCAGGACAGAAAGCAGCCTCAGAGCCAGCAAGCCAAGTGCAGGATTCCACGGTGAGATGTGAGCTTTAGAGAAAGTCACCACCTCAGCCCCAGCTTCCGTGGGGCTGGGAATGGTGTAGACAAGGGTCAGCATATTGGAGAAGAGCCTAAACTGGACAAGCTACTTAGGGAGGAGCTGGAACTTGGGAAGGTGAAAGAAAAGGGCTATTTTTATAAACAAAATACATAGCCTCAGCAAAACAAAGAGAGGGCAGTTCAGTGGGGTAATTGTTTTCACTCCAGTGCTTCATTTTCTGTTGTACTGGGAGTGAGCTGACAGAATCAGTCAGTTGTTCCAGCTTTGAAAAGACCTGAAGTTGTGTTCAAGTGTCTCATCAAGACAAAGACGTTCAGATGAAAACTTAAAGTGGATGTACAACTAGAATATACCATGAATATGATGAAGAATTCCCAATCTGTATCATCATCCCAGATATGATTTCCCATAACCGTATTTTCAATGGCCAATTGGGTTTCTTCAGATGGAGGTACCAAACAACCTTCAGAAAAGAGATGTCAAAAGTTGAACTCAAACCACTGCAGTCGCCTACTGACAGTGCGCCCTGACAGGAATTCAGGATAGAGAAAAACAGGAAGCAGTCTGTACTTTGGATACTGGCCCTAAATAGTTAAGATGCATATCTAAGGAATAATTTCAATGAACCCAGATTCTTGCATATTCCCATACATAGAAAAGCACTAAAATCATTAACCTGAGATATGTTTTTTTTTTTCTGATTAGCAGTAATCTTTTGATGTTCAATTACATGTTTTTGTCCAGCAAAAACACCTCATATATATCCTGGCTCCTCCCTTACCTCTTTGGAGCAGTTCCTCAGAGCTCTCTGAGACATGTCTCCCAAACTAGAGTCCTCAGTAAGATCCTGGAGTAAAACTTAACTCATAACTTGTAGGTTGGGCATTTTTCTTCAGTCAACAGAGGGATGGGTTGAGGGGATGGTAAAACATCATGAGGCTTACTGTTCTTACCAATATTCAGCTGTTTTTCTTAAATAAACCCTCCTTGGAATGTTGCAAGCAAAAAAAAAAAAAAAGTCGAACTCATAATCTTAATCCCATTCCTATTTGCCTTCTTCATTTCCCATCTTGATGGATAGTACAACCATTGATCAAACAACCAAATGAGTAAACCTGAACCCTTAATCTCTCTCAAGTGATGTTTGCAAATTTATACCCATCTTTTAATTATGAATCCTCTTCTCCATATCTACTGGCATGGACTTTGTTCAATTCTCCACCATTTTCATTATTTCTCACCCAGACTATGGCAATAAATCCTAAATAATCTCTCTTGGCCAATCCAATGTTTATACCTCCATAATACTACAAAACGGAGCTTTCAAACATGATAACCTATTATTCCTCTGCTTAAATTTTTCCATGGCTTTGAAAACCTGTAACATAAAGTGAAAATTCTTGAACCTGGTAATTAAAGCCTTTAACTTTACACCTTGGCTTAACTCCCTAGTCTCACCTTCCTGTTATTTTTTTAAATACATGATTTGCTTCCATCATTTTGAACTACTCACAATTCACCTTATTATAACATAATTTTTACCCTTTTTTCTTTTTGTCTTCAATGCTCTTCCCATAGCTTTTTGCTTGAATAATTCTTTCTGAACTTTCAAGGCCAAGTTCAAGCATCACCTCCTCTTTGGAAGTCTTCCTCTGTCTCTTCCCCACATCATCCTTCCTGCCACTCCCATACTAACTTAGTGACCCTCTTTGTGTACTACCTTTAGACTTCAAACATAGCCTGAAGTAACATGATCTCCTAGACTGGATCCTGAAACCGAAAAAAAGGAGAAAACTAGTAACATTGGAATAAACCTACAGTTCAGTTAATAGCAATGTACCAATGTGCATTTCTTAGTTTAGACAAATGTACCACAGAAATATAAGATAATAACATTAGGGGACTCTCACACCTAAAACTGAATGAAGAATATATAACCCTGGACTATCTTTGTATGTCTAAACATATTCAAAAATGAAATATTTATTAAAAAATTCACACGCAAAAAAGCCTTGTACTTACTTCTTTCATAGCAATTCCTGTTACTACTTGAGTGACCTCAGATACAATACTGATCTCACTACCCTTGCTTCAGTTTACGTTTCTATAAAATTAGGTTAATAATAGCACTCATCTCTGATACTCTTTGTGAGGACTGACTCAGAGAAGCCACGTTAAGGACTAAGCACAGGATCGCCAACCCAGCAAGCACTCACTTAGCATTAGCTATTATTATTATTATTATCATTGATGAAATAATTGATCTTTTCATATCCCCCACTGGACTCTGAACTCCTTAAGTGCCTAGCATGGTATCTTCAAACAAAAATACTCAGTAAATATTTGTGGAACAAATATTGAATGAAAGTATAGATTCTAATATTTTCCTCTTCTCTCCCTAGATATGCTTCTCATAACATGACAGAAATAAATCCCCTGCTGGTTGGATTAGTTCAGTGATCAGAATTCACATCAATATCACCGTCGCTTGCTCTCCTACCAAACTCTTCTCCACTTCAGACCTTGAAAGAAACTGCATTTCATCCCCATCCTAGAACTCATGCCCTCTGTTTATTCTACTGTACCAAAGAAATCTAAACTGCAGAAATATATTTTTCCAGCCAACACATTTTTGGAAGTCAAAACTCTCCTTTTATTGAGTTTCTAGCTTTATGGTCAATGAGAATTTTCAACTTGCCCCTAGATAGAAATTCTTTCTTACTATTGTACAGTCTTCAGAATTAAAATGGATAAGTTGTAACTGTGAAGTGTCGAGTCAATCAGGAATCATAAAATTTGCAGAGCAGAAAAAAATTTTTTAACCACTCAGGATTAATTCAATAAAGTCACTGAATTTCAAGCTAAAAAGATACTTAAATTATGCATAATCTGAATGTTAAATTACCTACCTGAGGACACATAAGCAATGATTGCTTTCAATGCCATTGCTCCTTTTATTATCCCATGTCCCCTGCACACCATGGGTGATCAAGCCTATATTCTATTTTTTACTATTTCCTATTCATTTTGAATATATCAGCATGAGCATCATTCCTCCTGGGAAAAGTCCTGATGTGCATCTGCACGCACACCACAAACATGCACACACACAGATACACACACCACAAACATTCACACACACACAAACCAGATTTGGTGCTATGTGCTCCCATAGCAGCTGGTTCTCCTTCGTCAAAACACTTATTACACTTATTTCAATTTTATTTTTGTTCGTCTTACCTGCTCGACTTTAAACTCCATGGTCAAATAACTATGTCTACCTGGTTCTTTATTTATTTCTATTTCTAAGTACAGTAAGAACTGTTTAATTCAACATTGTTGAATGATAAATGAATAAAAAATAATTTTTTAAACCTTAGTAACCCTGAATACCAGGTCCCAAATACTCTGGAGTTAAAATTGACATTAGAGAAGTGGGTATTTGTATTTTTCTCTATATGTTGCATATTCTAAAAGACAAGCATGCAACAAATACAGCCAACAGTTTGCTATCCCACCCCTTCTTAATCCAATTCATTTTAGACACTTGGTCCAGATTGCGAGAAAATGTTTGGCATAGACATTTTCTTTCACTGAAGTAATTCTACAAACTGATATGATTGAAAGATACTATCATTTGAAAAATTACTGTGACAAACACTGGCTATTTCCTTTTGTTATTCCCACCCAGTGAACCCAAATTTAGAAATAATTTATATCCAGAATATGTTTTATCCCTAAGAATCACAGGAAAGTGAAGAAGCAATTTCTTTAAATATCTTTAAATAAAACAAAATACAACATTCTCAATAAGCAACAACTATGTCAACATATAGCATTTTGCATTAGAAATACTGTGATGGAAACAGGTTTTTTATATGTGTGTGGGTATGAAAAATGCCGCTATAAGGCTTTCATGCTGAATGTGCTTTGTGTGATTGCGGAATTTTAAAAAGCCTGCTATAATTTGTGGTTCTTCCTCTTCTTGACTGTCTCATTATCCTCATATATTGGCCAAAATTTTTAACCACATTCCTAAATGTCACCCTCCAGTACTGCCAAATATATGTATATAAACAATAGACATCAAACCGCTGGTGGTTTCATAGAAGAAAACTTTCCTGCTCCTCACTAGCAGTGATGACAAGATAAAGCCATGGGGCACCTGTATATCTTTCCTTCAAGCTAAATAACCTCAATAGTATGTTGAGAGAATAAATTAGTCCTGAGTTTCTTCAGCATCCTGACACATTTCTACAAGCATTTATTATATTGCAAAGTAATTATTCATATATGGACTGATTTCCCGGGTGGATTACAACCCCTTGCATGTAGAGTCTGTATCATATCTGCCTACATATCTCCAGGTTCCAGAACAATGCTCAGAACAAAACAAATTTTCAATAAATGCTCCTTGAATAAATGTGTATTATAATCCTAATAATGCCTCTTAACTACTACACTAATTTTGAAACAATAGCATGTCATAATTAATTTATGTGGTTAACTATAGTGCACAATGTAATATTTCTGAATGATCAATTACCTTTCATCTTCCACCTTTACAGGGCCTTTCTTCATGAACAGCCTACTGTTCGTGTGTTGCCATTTGCCTCCTGTAAAATAATTAGATATGTGAAACCAAAAACAGATTATTAGATCAGATAAATCCAGTGCTTCTTTTTTAGGGTATAAATTGAAAATAATTTCATAATAAAATGAGGATCCTTTCCCAAATGACTAATACTCATTTTTTTTGAAAATCTCATTAAACCATTGAAGAAACTAAGATAGCAAAGATTCCTTCAGCAGAAAAGAAGTAAAAACATTAAGACAATTAAGATTAAAGATATTTTTTTCTAATCTTGAACTGATCTCTCTCTACCCCAAGAAAATT